>NC_071515.1:63244642-63878214 GCF_027887155.1 Malaclemys terrapin pileata | reverse complement strand
CTAACGCAAATACCAATCTCCAAACCAGTAGAATTATGCACAATTTTCTCATTGGGTTTAAAGATCATTTACATTAAAGTTGAGAAAAATCATCTTTTCTTCCCTCCACTTAACAGTTGCATTCTCACCTGAACAGCAATGTACAGTCCTGGAACGTTGAAGGACTCAAACATTATCTCAGCAGTATATTCCCTATTTTCCGGAGTATTTAGTGGAGGTTCAGTCTGTGTGACAGAAGTGATTTTTAAAATCAATTCAAATCCAATACTTGCATTTATTCAGATTTTATAAACACCAAGAAAAGTTTTCAGGTTGTGAGCTTAATAATTTACCCAGGGTACAAATAGCAGGAATTCACACTGTGCTTTAAAAAGCTATCAGCAAACTGTTTAATTTAGTAAACCTGTCAATTCCCATGAAGGCTAGAAAACTAATGCAAACTGCACCATAGGGATATCACAGTGTGTGTCGTCATGCAGGAACACAAAAGTGATGTGAAACTCAATTCTTGCCGCAATTTACCAAGATATATTGGCGTCCTCTTATCATGGGCAGTTATTTCACTGCAACATTGTATCCATTGACAGAATATAGTACTATCATCCAAAAAAAGGACTGTTGTATATTCCAAGTATTTTGATAGCCCCAATTACAAAGAGCCTATTTTTTCTCAGCCATTCACCGAACTGAACATGAATATTATGTTCTATTCTCTTCTCAAAGGCAATATCAGAAGAAGATAGTCGTTACCATCTGAATAAATTATATTAAAGGGAGACTGGGACAGAATACATATGATGTGCTACTATCGTAAACTTGGACTTATCGCAAACTGTTCTTTGAAAGTATGCATTCTGAATGTTATATGAGTGAGGAATATTTAAAGAAATAAACATAATATTTGTTGCTACCAGTTGCTTTCATGTAGGCATATGCTACAGTTCCAGGAGGAGGAAGAATATGTATTTCAACCTGCAACCCTCATTGAAGTTCCACTGATTTCAATGAGATTCAATGTGGCTGGTTAGTGGATGCAGATTCACTCTCTATTCATGGAACAAACTATGGTTGTGATACTAGAGCCATTTTCTGCATTTACCTTTTTTATATATAAAAGTAGGGAAATTTTCAAGAAGAGTTATAAATTGGTCATGAATAAATTTAGGCTGGAAATTGGAAGAGTTTCTAACCATCAGAGGAATGAGATTCTGGAACTGCCTCCCAACAGGAGGAGTGGGAACAATTGCTTAGCTAGGTTTAAGATGGAGCTTGATGAATTCATGAACAGGATTAAATAACAAAGGCGGCCTGTGACAGCCGTGAACTGATCTTAATGATTGAAAAAGTTCATTCCAGTCCTATGTTTTTAAACTTCTATATGTGTACTTAAAAAAAATAAAAAAAAAAAAAATAAAAAAAAGAGTCTTGTAAAAAAAGACTGAAATTGTGGGCAACTTGACAAGTTAATTGTAGCTAAATTGTGTAGCAAATTCAATTATCAAAATCCAAGAAAAAGCTTAGAGCAACAGTTGTGAGGAATTAAGAAGGCTCAGACCTTGCCCCAAATCCAATCATAAAATGTCTAGAACTACTCAAAGCTGCAAAACAAATCCACTGACCAGATTTACACTCCGTGTATCCACAGGCTCTGTAAAAAGTACGGCAACTGAAATGACACTTTAGCAACTGCATCCAAATGATACAGGAATTGTTCTGTTTTAATACAACTGCTATTAACACACAGCGCACAGACTGCTACTGCATCATTGGAGAAATACTTACCTAAAATGTAGTTTCCATGACATCACTATTCACTTCAATGGAGAGCTGTTGCAACAGAGAAAGTTTGGGGCAATAGAAATAAAGGAAGAACAGGAGTTTGTAGATCAGACACTCCTTTGCTTTTAAAGCTCATAAAAAATAAAGAAGCAACTTATAGAGAAGTAGCCAGACCAGCCTGGCTTCAACGAATGCACATGACCTTTAACTTTCTACATAGGTGGTGCAGCTTAAAGGTGTATTTGCATAAAAGGTTGTGTGTTACAAACCCAAAATTCTTACATATTTTCATAAACAGGAAGCAATTTGTACTCACCAAAAGAAAGTAATGATCTTCCGGTTCTGCTCTTAGATATTTAAAGATAACTTGCTCCATAAACCTCTCCATCAAGTCCCAGTCTTCAACTATACCATGGCGGATAGGCCACTGTTAAAACAGATACATCAGTATGTATTTGGAAAGTTTAAAATAAGAAGTTTGATTGATTGTTTCTAACTGCAGGAAGAAAAGTCACTAAAAAAGGAAGCAAACTACACAGTAAGAATATTGTGCTATAAGTTCTTCCTACCCCAGAATGATTATTAATTTGAAATTTTGAAGTCTTTATAAGCACTCATCTATGCTGGAAAATGACCAGTAAACAACTGTGCTTCACTCTCCAATGTTATTTCAAAGAAAATAAATTAATGTACTTTTTTTCCAAATGAAGACAAAATGTCTTGAAAGTTACCAGAAACTGGTTGAATATTAAACAACATTTGAATATCATTATTTTAAAAAGTACATGTTAAAAATGGAAAAATAAAGAGTTCTTTACAGTTAAGCATCAATGAGAAACCATTTATTTTACAGTGGATTTTTAAGACTTATTAAATTCATAGAAAAGAACTATCCTTTAATACCTTTGTTGCATAAGTTGGTTTTTCTATTGCTTCATCCCCAATAAAGAAGTCTAAATCATCCACACCTTTCGTAACCCTCCTTTGTGCTTGATCAACAACTTTTGCCGATTCCTTGATTGCAATACCTTTAATAAGCAACAGATATATAAAATGACATTGTAGATTGAAGTATGACAGAAGTTTCAGGATACACAAAGCTTTATATTCTGAATTAAAAGATTAAAACATTGCCACCTGGAAATAGTTTACCATTCCCAGCTACAGTACAGGTACAATGAGTCAGCTACAACACTTAAAAATCTCATTGGAAAGGTCACCTATAATGAAACACTATTAGGACTGAATAATACAACCGTCATGAAAACAAAATGTGAACATGTTGCAATGCTAAGCATACAATGCAGAAAAAGCGGTTAATTACTTTGTGCAGTAACTGTGGTTCTTCAAGATGTATATCCCTGTGGGTGCTCTACTTCAGAAACACATGCACCTCTTGAGCCCTTGATTGAAGATTTTCAGTTAGCATCCATTCGGCCCATGCACGTGCCCTATGCCTCCTCATGCTATATAGGGGTGTGTGGGTGAGCTGACCTCAGTTCCTTCTCTACCCAAACACTCCTAAGGAACAGTCCGAAGCAGAGGGGAAGGAGGGTGGGTAGTGGAGGATGCATAGGGGGACATCTCAAAGAAGCACAATTACTGTGCAGAATGAGTAACTTTCATTGAGTAGCGTCCCTGTGGATGCTTCACTTGAGGTGACTTCTGAGGGACGGAGAAGGGAGGGTCTGATATAAAATGTATGGTATAACCTAATGTTCTGACCTATTTATCTGTAGTGATCCACCTCTAGGCATGTTGGAAGTGGGCAGGGCAGTCTCCAAAGTGCCGGGAGGTGGGCTAGTAGGAGCAGCTGTGAATACAGAGCTGCGGGAAGATTCAAGCCCTTGACCAATCCATCAAAACTGTTGTTTTGAAGATGGCTAGGTGGTCATGGAAGGCAGTTGGGCAGCCCTCTCTCTTTGAAACTTATGTCTCTTTCTGGGGTGTTTGGTGGATGTATGGCCTGGAAAACTGAGCAGGATGCAATCTCTGGGTAGTCTGTGACCTACTAAACCTTTTCTTATTTGTAGGTGTATATGTGCCATAGGATTGTAAAGTGGCCCTCGAGTTTGTTAGAGTGTTCAAGAACTCATCTGTGGTATACAAGAACAGCTTGCAACTGTTGAAGAGGAGGTCCTCCATGACGTTCTGTACTTCTCTTAGAAACCCCAAGAAATGACCATGATGCCTTGTGCATAACCTCCGCCATAGAGATGCAACTTGTAGCAGTGTGTGAAGCATCAAAGGATGTCTGAAGCATGGTTCTGGCCACGAACTGCCCTTCTGAGATGATGAACTCGAATTGCTCCCTATGTTCGTGTGGGAGATGCTCAATAAATGCTGTGAACCTGTTCTAATTTGCAAAACTATATGTGGGCATGACTGCCGGATAATCACAATCCTGAACTGCAGGGATGCTGAAGAATAGGCCCTTGGCCCAAAGGTATCCAGCCTTTTCTGGTCCTTATATGGGGTAGACTTACTGAAATACTGTCTACCCTACTCATTTACCACATCCACCACCGGAGAATTAGGTGGGGGAGGTGGGAAAACAAAAAGAAAATACTACTTTTTATCTCCCTGTTTACATGTGGGCAGAATAATGTAAGGTGTCTGCCACAGCAGTATAGCTGGATCCAGGAGCACCTCATTGATGTGTAACTATTCTGGGGGTGTTACTGACTGCAGGGTATCCAAAAATTTGTGCTGTGAATTCTTGATGCCTCCGAGAGGAATTTGAAAAGTGCCAGTCACTGTGATCATGAAATTACTGAAAAAAATCATCGGCCATGGATGGTGGCGGAACCATAACCACCTCATCCAGAGATGAGGATGAAGTAGGAATTTGAAAGGTGGCCTCCTTATCTGCCTAGCCTCCTGCTCATCAAAGGTTTCCTCCTGTCAGGGGGGCTGACTGGGGAGGAGAGGGCTGTACAACTCTGGCCCCCCTATCAGACGGTACCAGTGGTCTTGTAAATTGTCAATTGGCAGCCGGGGACGGCGGGGAGCATAAGGAAGTAAAGGTGGCATCCAGGGTTGGTTCCATCACCATTGATAAGCCCAATTTTCCCTATTACTTTCAGAGAATGGGTTCCTGAATGGATATACTGGAGAAGCCTGGACAAAGATAAAGAAGATCGACTGAAGTAGTCTTCATCCTCCTGCAATCTCATCCAAACGAGGAGCACCCTCAGTGGAGAGTCTTGTGGTACTGGAGGATCGTAGTCCAGAGATCAGAGTCTTGGTATCAAGAGACGCTCAGTACCCATGAGGAGCGGAGACTCTGGTTAATCTGTTATTAAGAGGTCCTTAGTATATCTGAACTCCTGCGGTACCAAATAGGAGATCGGGACTGAAGCAGTAGCTAAGGCCATGGTTGCCGAAGCTGAGCGTGGGTTCGTATTATACAAAATATTAGAAATATAGAAAGCCAAGGCATGCTCAAGTTAGACATAGTAGGGCTCAGTCTCAGGCTGAGGCAGTTGAGAAGGAACTGAAGGTGATTTACCCCACACACCCCTTAGCTTCGGTGTCTGGCATGAGGCGGCAAAGGGTGCATGCACAGGTCAACTGCTAACTGAAAAATCTCTGATCAAGAGCTCAAGGGATGCATGAGCACCTGAAGTGGAGCACCCACAGGGATACTACTCAAAGTTAATATTTTAGCACAGTCAATAAACCGGCTGTTCATTCCACGTGTTGAAGACTTGCCTCAACTGGCAATGGACTACTTTACCTTCACAATCAACTAACAACCACTCAGCAGCCGGAAAGACAGGAGAACAAAGGAAACAGCTGCTCAATGTGCACCCACATTCAAAAAAAGCAGACAAGATACTAAAATGCATAAAGAATGGGATAAAGATATTTTCAATACCATGCCATTATATAAATGGATGTTTCACTCTGATTGAACTCTGAGTTTAGTTCTAGACACCTCATCATAAAGAGATTAACAGACCAAGAAGGGATTCAAAAAAGGAATTAAAGTCAGGGGAAAAAAGATTTCCATAAAGAAACAGATAGGAATATTAAGATTATTTAGTTTTTAGAGAGAGGGGACCTGAGGGAGATATACAAAATAATGAATACTATTGAAAAGATAAGTCAAGTATTCTTATTTACCTTCTATCATGACAGAAGAAAGAAAGTTGGGAAGACACTTCCCCTTATAGAGACCTTCTTTATTTATTATGGGGGTTTTGCACACCGAAGCTTGAGATACTAGCCAATATCAAAAACAGGATACTTGGTAGACAGATCATTGGCCTGATCCAGTAAAGGTATGATGCACCTGACCTTCCCCTCCAATCTTCTGCAGCTTCATTTGGCTAGTTGGGTTAGCTTGCTGGTTAGCAAATGTCTGGTAAATTTTTCAACCCTGCAGATCACCTTTAAAATTAAACCCTCTCCTGAAGTCAGGTGTCTCAAACTTCTGTATGCAAGTCAAAAGGTGTTCAATTATTGGTGCTCTGTGGTGCGGCTGGCTCCAGCCGGGCAGCACAGCTGCCTATCTTGATGCTCTGGGCGGTGTGGCAGTAGCACTGCCAACCACTGGTGCTCCAGGCAGCACGGTAAGGGGGCAGGGAGCAGGGGAGGTTGGAGAGGGGGCAGAAGAATTCAGGGTGCTGGTCAGGGGGCAGGGGTGTGGATAGGGGCGGTCAGAGGGCATGGGACAGGGGGGTTGAATGGGAGCAGGAGTCCCGGGGGAGGCAGTCAAGAAGGAGGGAGGGGCGTTGGATGGGGCAGGGGTCCTGGGGGTGGGGGGAGGCAGTCAGGATTGAGAGGAGGGGTTAGATGGGGCAGCAGGGGGCATTCGGGGCAGGGGTGGTCAGCGGGGGGTGGGGGCAGATGGGGGCAGGGGCTGGGCCACGCCTGGCTGTTTGGGGAAGCACAGCTTCCCCAAACCGGCCCTTCATACAATTTCAGAAACCTGATGTGGCCCTCAGGCCAAAAAGTTTGCCTGCCCCTGCTCTAACCTAAAATAGGATGAGTCCATATTTATTGTTGAATGTGAAACTAGCCTACATTTTGGGCTATATTTAAAAATAAAAAAAGCAATTTAGAAAAAGCAGTACATTGTGACGATACAAACTGGAAATTAAATCTGGGTAGTGAAAGTACCAGGTTACCAGGGTGTTTGAAGATGGGAACTTCTTCACTAATATCAGAGAGCAGTTGGCTTTGGTTTGTTCAGCACAAGATTGAAAAAGCTTTTAAAGAAAGAGGAGGTATTTGTATCAGACTGACTTTTGTGCTCAAAAACTAATGGGGCCATTTGTTTTAAATGTAACAAGTGGAAAAAGAAGAGAGTGAGTATTTAAAATTTGTGTTCACACAAAAAATATTTTGATATGGACACAAGAAAATAGGAGTGCTTGTGCTGGAGGGATATCAATTAGTTGATATTTTGAACATAGATCACACAGTAAAAATCAAAGGGAAGAAAGCGGAATGGTTTGCTGGACATTAACAAATAGCTGGGAGACAGCAAAGAAAGAAAATGAACCAGTGAACTCCAATCGGGTTCAAAAACAGGCTTTCTGGCCAATGCAATATTTCACTTTTACTTTATTTTTCCAGCAAGTTTCCTTGTGCAGTACAGATGCATATTCAGAATTAAGCAGGAAATCTATATAAAGGAACAGTGGGAGAGAAAAATTATTTGAGAGTGGGAGATCAGGAAAGAAAAGCAACTGATCAAGAGGGAAGGAATGCAGCTCAAACTGGTTACATAATAAGCTTTTCCCCCCCTAAAGAATCAAATAGAGTGCAATAGCCAATATTTAAAATCAAAAGAAAAAAAAATTAAAATAGCAAAGGTGGAGTGAAAGAAACTAAAAATATAGAAGCTTTTAAAAGAGAGCCTCACTTATTTCAGTACGATTTTATGTATAAGTACTGCTGCAATTTATCTAATGTGGATTACCAATTCTATTTTACCCCATTTTGGGTGGTGGATCTCAGTTTAAACTCATGCAATTAGTGTAATTATTATATAATCTGGCCTAAAGGACAGATGAGGAAATATTTAGTTTCATCAAATGACAGTGTTGCAGACTATGATCCTTTCATTAGCAGTCCCATTTAGACTGCAGCTATTTCCATAATATAGCAATTTCTTTGTGTTTTATATACAAGTAACTGAATTTACTCATGGATATTTAAAACCAATTTATTTCCTCAAAGATTTAACATATGTCTGTGCCACTATCCTCTTTTCTTGATGGCCTGTTACATAATTTCCCTGCTTATCTCTTAAGTAATTCCCACTCCAATATTTAATGTCTAAAACAGATCACTATGATCAAGTTAGAATTACTAGCAAGGAAGAAGAGATGTAGGAAGAATAAATAGAAGAAACATCTGAATATCCAGGAGTGTACAAATACAAGTTTTAAATATTCTAATCCATGTAAGCAGATTCACTTAAAATATGGACATAAAAAGTCCAGCTTTAATATTATAATGCAAAAAGAATGACAAATGGATTATTCAGTTAAAGGCATTTGTTCGGCAACATTTTCTGTAAATCCAACAATAGCTCCTAAATACTGTTCTCAAAGTCCTGTCGAGAAATAGCAATTTCCACAACACATTTAAAATTAAAATTCTAAAGTGAAGTAATGGGCTAGTAGTTACCAGTTTTTGGTGAAATATGCAGTGCTGACAAGGCAACATCGAAAGTGCAGGTTTAAGGGGAAAAGCAAAACTGAGGATAGCACACTGGAGATGATATATCAAGTAAACATAAAAAAGACAAAAAATGATCCAAAACAACAACAACAAAAGGTGGATAGTTCCAAATTAAAAACCCACATAGAAAAGAAAGGGGAACAATAAGAAATATTAAATGCACCAACCTTAGTTTCCCATACAAAGTATTGTTGCCAAAAAAGCAAGACAGCCCCACCTATCCACAATATTTACTTTGCAACAACAGTTTTTAAGCACTACTGCTTCTTATTCTATTTCCATTTGATACTCATTCAGTGAAATTCATTTGTGCTGATTAGTTTTTTCTACCAAGAATTGATACTTGATTGGTTTGGCCCAGGTGATCAATGACTTGGTGCCAAATCATCCAGAAAATTAAAAGAAGGATTTCCAAAAGGAAATTAATTGAATTCTACATTCTACTCCAGTTTGGCACCAATCATCGGGAACCCCTTCATGAAGAGGATAGAATAATATGCAAGTTTTTCATGAAAAAAAAAAAAGTTAAAAAAATCAGTTTCTACAAGTACCATCTGCAAAACTTAAGTTGGGAAACTGTTAATGGAAACACTGAAAAGGTCTGGGGAAAATACATCAGGTCAAAAGAACTGAAGATATGAAAACATAGCTCAGTGGTTTGAGCATTGGCCTGCTAAACCCAGGGTTGTGAGTTCAATCCTTGAGGGGGCCACTTGGGGATCTGGGGCAAAATCAGTACTTGGTCCTGCTAGTGAAGGCAGGGGGCTGGACTCGATGACCTTTCAAGGTCCCTTCCAGTTCTAGGAGATGGGATATCTCCATTATTAATTAATTAAAAAATACCCAAAAGTTGTAAATTAGAGCGTTTTCTCCAGTTATATATGGTTACAACTTGAAATATTTACATGGTCTCTTACTACTTAAGAACTAAGCCTACTAGAAAAGGTGAACCATACCTGTGCTACCATTACTTTAAAGCCAGCCTCCTTTACCAGCCTTTCAACCTCAAAGGTGTTTTTTTTTTTTTTTTTTTTTTTAAATGAAGCTTACGTTCTGCATAAATTGAGGCTACATCTTCAGGAAAATTACCTAATGCCCAGGGACAAATGCTTACATTCCACTTCCAGCCCTGTGCACTGTGATTCTGCCATGTATTCCTGGCTATCTTTCTAATTTTAAAAATAAATAGACCATGAACTTTAGTGCATGTGTAAACAAATGCTTACATGAAGGAATGATGAACTGTGGTTCTGTATTTCCAGCATATCCCAGTTTTGTATACCTGCAAAACAAAAGGCAAACAGATTATGCTACTAATATTCCTATCCATATTGAGTCTAAGATACTATGTGATGATTAATGCCACAGAAATATTGGTTAAATACATTTCTTAAGAGTAGTCATAAAGGAACAAACTTCCAATGGAGCTGAATCAATTAAATCAAGCCTGAAACTGAACATTTTTCTAAACATTTAAAGCACAACCCTAACCTTATTTGTATACTTCAGAGAAAAACATCTTCATGAAAATAACAGAAATACTTACAAAGGCATAGCTGTGTGCATGAAAGGAATGTGTAATATTAAACCCCACCCTCCTATGAACATTAAGAGAGAAATTACAATTTCTTAAATTTTAATGTTTGTTTGTTTTTTGGAAGGTCTGCTAAGTATTATTCATGATAATCCACCTTCTATTCTGGGAACAGTGTCAGTAAGTTCTGGAAAAGTATACTCTGTCTTGAAAACCTAAACCCTCGTCAAGTGCAACATCCAACACTGAAAAATCCAAGAAATGTCCTAGCATATAAAACTACTTAACTCTTTTTGTATCAAACTCAGCAGATTCTAATAAAAACTAGGTTGTTGCAGATAGCAACATGCTGCTTAGTAGTTTTGTGGTGTAGGAAAAAGTCCAGTACACACACACACACACACACACACACACTGAAAACTGAAAGAAAAATATAGCCAGATGAAAGATGTATTTTCAATAAAAACGCTGCATTCAAAGCAGAGATCAGCAGATCTAAAAATACATACTGCTTATTCAGCAAGAACACAGCAGCCTGATTTCTGAAAATAAAAATAAAGTGGGGCTTTTTTTTTTTTTTAATTGTTAGAATAGAAACATTCATTCAACTTGGGTCTCCAAGGGCATGTCTACACTACAGCTGCTACATCTACAGAGCTGCAATTGTGCTGCTGCAGCACAGTAGTGTAGATGCTTCCTACGTCTATGGAAAGGGTTTTTCCATTGATTTAGTAAATCCATTTCTCCAGGAGTCAGTAGGTAGGTCTATGGAAAAACGTTTCTGTTGACCTACTCACATCTACTTTGGGGTTAGGTTGACCTGACTATTGCACTCAAAAGTGTAAACCAGGCCTGAATACTGAGACAGCATGTTAACAGCTGTACTACCAATGTAGTCTCTCAAAGTGAGGATTCACCTTTAACAAACTAGACTAGACTTCCACATACTATTCCGTAAGTTAACATGGGGTGGTCAAAAATTGAGACATCGGAGGGGAGGGGATAAAAGTGAGGTAGAAAAGTAAAAAAACAGGGGGAAAGTCATAATGAATAATTTTTTAATGATTACTTTTTAATATAACCAATAGCACCCTCTAGATTTGCATAACTATTTTTCAAATTTACCAGATCTACTCATCCAATGCTGATGTTAAAATGGAAAGATTTTACTCACTGAAAAAGTGACACCTTAAGCAAAGTGAATTTTACAAGACTAAAGTAAGTTCCCTAGTGCCGCTCATGTAAACCAAGATGTGTCTGACTAATGTTTGAATCAATGAAGTACGCGACACACCCCGTCTTAATCCTATTTGCAGTAGTAATTGAGTCCCTTTCTCCATTACTGAAAGTATCCCAATATAAGAAAGATTGCGGAAGGGACTACTGATATAGCATCACTGTTTACAGATTACACCCTAAAGTATTTTCTATAAATTTGAAAAACCTTATTAGATTTGGGGACCTCTCTGAGTCAGGACTGACTTACAGAGAGGAAGGTGGGCACTTTGAGTTGAGTTCTCGTCCCCTAACTTTCCCAAACAGAACTCTGTACCAATAGCATATTATAAATTGCTCCAATCAAGTTATATTGCTCTGTAACATTCTTCTAGGATGCCACAGTACCAAATCCACACAAATGAATGTAAAACATAATAGGGAGGTAGATCACCTTGTATGACCTGAACTACAGAACACTTACCAATGGTTTTCAAGTTTCTAGAAAGGTAAAATAATAATATGATCATCTTAATGACAGCCTGACCAAAGAGAATTTTCTCCAAATTCAGCTACCTATTCAATATTCTTGTTGAGCTACTTATTTTTCTTCATTAGAAGAGAGGGAAAAAAACTAAGATTGTTCCTGTGAAAGACAAGATGAGTGCGGTAGTATCTTTCATTGGACCAACTTCTGTTGGTGAGAGAGAAGTTTCCAAGCTTACACAGAAGTCTTCTTCAGGTCTGGGAAACGAAGACCTTGTCTACACTAGAATTTACTTCGGAATAAATTTCACCACTTAGGGTGTGAATAATCCACACCCGAGTTACATAAGTTATACTGACCTAAGTGCCAGTGCAGACAGTACTATGTCAATGGGAGAACTGCCTCTTGTGGGAGGTGGAGTTAAGCCAGTGGGAGAGCTCTCTCCCATCAGCTTAGATTGCGTTCACCAGAAGCGCTACAGTGGCGCATCTGCATTGGTGAAGCTACACCCCTGTAGCACTTCTGGTATACCTATCTCAGAACTGGAAGGGACCCCGAAAGGTCATCGAGTCCAGCCCCCTGCATTCACTAGCAGGACCAAGTAGTGATTTGTGCCCCAGATCCCTAAGTGGCCCCCTCAAGGATTGAACTCACAACCCTGGGTTTAGCAGGCCAATGCTCAAACCACTGAGCTATCCCTCCCCCCCCCCCCCCATAACTCAAACTGTCACTGCTAAACATAAGATTTGACACACTTGTTTACCATAAATAGTTAACATATTTCAAGGGACCATTCAAGGTGAAGTGGCCAACTAACAACCCGCCAATCATAGGTAGGAAAGAGGGTGGGAGTGGGGGGGGGGGTTGTTAGTGGGTTAGATTATTGTAACAAGCCCTAAATCCAGTATCTTTATTCAGTCTGTGATTTTTAGTGTCTAGCAAAATTATGAGCTTAAACTTAAGCTCAAGCTCCCAGGGTCATCTTTTGAAAGTGTTGTGCACATTTCCTTTGAGGATGAGGGGTCAGGTATAGAGTGATCGCTTTGTGAAAAGTGTTCACGCACAGGTGATACCATGTTTTTTTCTTTTATCGTTTTCCTGTGAGAGTTCATTCGAGAGCGTAGCGATTGTCTGGTTTCACCCAGTTACTATTGGGGCATTTAGTGCACTGGATGAGGAACGCTACATGTTGTAACAGGCACGTGTAGACCCATGGATCTTGAAAGGCGTGTTATGTGGGGGGTTGATCATTGTAGCAGTGGAGATTTGTCTGTAGATTTTTCATGTATTGTTCTGGTGGAGTCTTGTGCCACTTTGAGTTGGTGTATGCTGGTCTATGGGGTGCTTGCAAGCTTGTTTTTTTCACCAAGAGAAGTTGGCCCAATAAAAGATACCTCACTCATCTTGTCTCTCCAATATCCTGGGACCAACATGGCTACAATAACACTGCATACAACAATTGTTCCTGTAAGGTAATCAGAATTTTAACGCCTACTTAAAACAGCTAACATTACCCAAATTCAGTAGAGAGCTACTATTTACAAAATAATAATTCATCCATCACTACTCCTGGCTATGATTATGTAAATCTGGCCAGGCAAGTAGAGTAAAAATGTTCTTGGCATACTATATACAAATATTAAGCAAAGCCACAGGGTGTAGATACTAACATGAGTAACTAGAGATCAAATATTTGATCTTCTCAGGTATTATCAGAAATAAATCCTGATGCCATTAATATAGATTTCACTCCAAAGTATTACCCAATTCCAAACTGTAATTGAAAGTAAATGGAAGACAGCATCCTCCTTTTAGTCTATGAACTACTGAACCAACACTTAAAATCATTAACAATTAACATTATTATATGCCATGACCATAGTGGTAGTGCTTAGTAATAAATATTGATCTGTCCCCCCAAATGTTTTATGTGTAGGATTTCTGATATTATGGGAATGTCAGGGAGAGCACAAAATTTCAATACGTCCCCTCAGTCACAAGACTTGTAATTGCAAACCATGAAGTCTGAATGGGTCTAACTACTAAATAAGGAAGCAAACAGCACAGCAACAGTCTCTCAACTGGCCTGACTAGCCAAGTGGAAAAAAAACAGTGAGACAAAAGGAAGACTTCACACCTAGGCCATGTAACAGAAGCCATTGAGCAAATGGTAACTGGGCTCAGGCACACTGGGGGTAGGTCTACGATGCAATATAACACCCACAGCTGACTTGAGCTTGTGGGGCTAAAAATTGTAATGCAAACATTCAGAGCCTGGTCTCCAGCCTGAGCCCAAATGTCTATGCTGCAATTTTATAGCTCTGCAAGCCTGAACCAGCAGACACAGGTCAGCCGCAGGTGTTTTATTGCGCTAATAGGGAGTGTTGTCTCCACTGCAGTTAACTCAAGCTAATATAGTCTGGGTGAAATATCCCCACTGCAAAACCCCTGCCTGTGCCAGACCTACATAACTGCATTGTATGGTGCTGTACTAGTCTGTATGCGGGGATGGATTTCTGATGAGATATCCCATAGTTCTTAGTGGTGCAAGAAACTGGCTGCTCTACAAATTCATTTGCAGGGTGCTCTCTCACATCTAGCATGGCGCTGTCGTCTGTGGCAGTGACATGAGAACAATACTTCATGTACATAACTTCCAAATGGAGTTACTCATTAATGCAGACAATTCTAAAGATAAAAGTAAACAGCATTTGGTAACAAGAACTTTTAATGCGAATGTCATTAAGGATTTCAGTCTGCAAGCCAAGTGATTTATGGCACACCCGACTGACTTCTCTACCTTTCAGTTTCTTTCCTGTCCACTAAACATAAAAATGTTCTTTTAGGTGTATTCCCCCCAAATATAGGCCTTACTGATATCACACCAGCAGGTGACTGGTGTCAGCTTCCAGGCAGCACAAGGAGAGAATTTATTTATGACATCTCTGTTCAAATGCTGTGGATGCACAGCAGAAATGGAGCAGTCAAATCTTGGGTTAAATGCTGAGGCAGCATAGATGATTTCCAGTGTAGAATAAGGGAGGTAGACAAAGTGCAGCTCAGGTGGAACTGTAGACTAGGATTGCAGGGCTAACAGCACCTGAGTTTAATAAGCCTACCTCTTCATTTTCACTGCAAAATAGGTGGGCTGCCAGCCTGGATTGAAGCAAAAACTGAGCTCAAGTCAACGCCCTTAACTGTGCTTGAGACTCCCTCAAGCCCCAACTAGAGGTTTTTCCTGCATGGATGGAAGCAGGGTTCGGCTAAAGCCTGACCTAACTCTGCAGTGAAGACATAACCAGGGAGGCTTTGAGAAAAGGAGTTTCAATCAGAGGAGGGAATGGATGAGGGGAGACACTCTGGAAGGAAAACCAAGACCAGGCTGGGTCCCTCCCAAGAGCCACTTGAGTTTCTGAAAATAATACAAGTTGGGTCTGTTCTTTCCCTTTAATTCAAGAGAGAAGACTCAGAATATCAGGGTTGGAAGGAACCTCAGGTGGTCATCTAGTCCAACCCCTGCTCAAAGCCGGACCAATCCACAACTAAATCATCCCAGCCAGGGCTTTGTCAAGCCTGACCTTAAAAACCTCTAAGGAAGGAGATTCCATCACCTCCCTAGGTAACCCATTCCAGTGCTTCACCACCCTCCTAGTGAAAAAGTTTTTCCTAATATCCAACCTAGACCTCCCCCACTGCAACTTGAGACCATTATTCCTTGCTCTGTCATCTGGTACCACTGGGAACAGTCTAGATCCATCCTCTTTGGAACCTCCTTTCAGGTAGTTGAAAGCAGCTATCAATCCCCCTTGTTCTTCTCTTCTACAGACTAAACAGAAGAGTGAGAGTATTGAGAAATTCCACCCAAAGACAGGTACAGGTGGTAGTGATAACTGAGGCCTGGCAAGCCTCCTCACTAGCAACTCAAGCTGTGAGAAAGTAGATACGTTTATGAAATGTTCCAATTCCATATAATGATAAATGTTGGTGGGAAATGGTGCAATAGGAAAACAGAAAAAGACTGAATTAGTCTAAACCAAAAAGGCGTGCGGATATAACTCAAGGACTGCTAAGGACATGCCTGGTAAACAGTCCTTAAAAGAACAAGAATTTGGGGGAATCAGGAACAAGAAGCTGAAAACCACAATGCTGCCTGAGCAAAAGAAGGAGAAGGATTGAGCTTCAACAAAATGGCTGCCACCTACACCATCTCAGGGGATGCTGCGATCAACTGTGACACCACTATGCCTGTGTCCTTCTGATCAGACTGGTCCAAGAAGAGGGTTCCAGAGACATTGCAACCTCCACTGGCTCTAGCTAAATCCTGAACTCCATCTGGGCAGTGAGTCTTCGTTGTCTTGTCCGGTTTTCCCCATCCAGGGTCTTTTCCTTCCCATCTTATTTCTTCTCCCTCCGCCACCTCTCCCCCCCCCCCCCCCGCCTTTTTTTTTTTTTTTTTTTTTAAAAAGAGTCTGGCTTAGCCAGCCAAGACTGTATATTCTGCAACACTGCTGTAAGCCTGTGACCAAAGAATCATCTAAAAGAAAAACTCCTAACAGCCAAAGTTTGCCAGGTCTCAGGGTGGCAGATATGACCAGGTGCCACGTCCGCATTTCTTAAACAGTGAGGTTGCAAGTGAAAGTCAACTCCAGAGTCAGAAGTGCATTTTTTTAATGTGTAGTTCTTCCTCCCCTAGGGTGACCAGACAGCAAATGTGAAAAATCAGAACGGGGGGAATACACCACAACATGGCCAATTGTTCATAGAGATACAGTAAGTGAATCATTAAAATTAAAGCTGCATATTTTGGATTAAGCGCAGGAGGGAAAGGAACAGAGAATAAAACTGAAGCAATGCCTCATAATTGCATGAAACACTGAATAGTGAAGAATACTGTGTAACTTGCTGCCTCCTACACATGAATTGTCTTCATTACTGTGGTCTGCAGAACAGTCTCTCTCTTCCCTTCAAGTGATGTCTCTGATACAGAGGTTGTCAATTTCCACCTTCCATTCTTCTCAGTCAGGACACAGCTGTACAGCTTCCGCTCTTCTTTGGATACCAATCCATCTAGTAACATCTCCAATGTAGGTGGTTCTCTTTCTTCCTGGTTTGCCTGCAATCTTGTCTGATAGTATGAGTATAGAAATTGAGTCACTCTGTGATAAGCAAGCAATACATCCAAAAAGATATTATTCTTTTACACAGGGTCTCTAATAACTGTGCTCTTTTTAAATTCATCCTTATCACCTCATCATTCGTCATTTTGGTGATCTAGCTAATTTTTAATGTTCTTCTGTAACACCACAACTCAAAACCACCGAGTTTTGTCTGTGTCCTTTTTAAGAGCCCAGCTTCCACATCCGTGCAACAGGGGTGACCATATGTAGCACATCAGCAATCTAGTGTGGATATGCAGTTTTAACTTTTGACTACACAGAAGTCTTTGTATGTTACTGAATGCCTTTTTTTTAATCGCATCTTCTGTCTGATGTTATTAGACTCCCCAAGTAGGGGAAACTATTCACTTGTTCCACAACAAAGTAGGAACTGAAGAGAAACAGTAAAATGAAAAAGAGTGCCATTCAATTACATCATATGAAAGCAGACAAGTAAATATTGACAAATTTTATAAGTGCTTGTGAACTTGAGTGTGTGGTATTAAATGAGGATATTGATATAACAGGCATCACAGAGACTTGATGGAATGATGATGATGATGTTGATAATCAACGGGACATGATAATACCAGAGGATCAAAATATATAGGAATGACAAAGTAGCTCATGCTGGTGGCATATATGTGAAAGAAAGCAGAAAGTCAAATACAGTATAAATCTTAAACTGTATCAGAGAATCTCAATGGATAAAAATTCCATGTTCGAATAAGGCTATAGGTAGTAGGAATATACTACCAACCAGCTGACCATGATGAAGACAGTGTTTATGAAATGCTCAGGGAGATTAAAGAGGCTACAAAAACAGAAGAGCAAATACTAATGAAGGATTTCAACGATCCAATATTGGCTGGGTACATGTCACCTCAGGATGGGATGCAAAGAATTTCTAGACACCATTAATGACTGCTTCTTGGAGCAGCTTGTCCTGGAACTCAAAAGGGGAGAGGCAATTCTTGATTTAGTCTTTAGTGGAGCACATTATCTGGTCCAAGAGGTGAATATAGCTGAAACACTCAGTAACAGCAGCCATAATATAATTAAATTTAACATCCTTGTAAGTGGGGAAAATACCAAAGAAACCCACCACACTAGCATTTAACTTCAAAAAGGGGAACTACAAAAAAAAAAAAAAAAAGATGAAGTTCGTTCCTTTTAACTTCCATTTAACTATCACAAGAGTGAAATGCCTTCACACTGCATGGAAATGATTTGAAAACTACCATATAATAGAGGCTCAAACTAAATGTATACCCCAAAAGAGTAACAGGACCAAAAATATGCCACCATGGCTAAACAGCACAGTAAAAGAGGCAGTTAGAGGCTAAAAGCATCCTTTAGAAGTCATATCCTACTGAGGAAAATAGAAAGGTGCAAAAAAGTCATTAGGCAGGCCAAAAAAGAATCTGAAGAGCAACTAGCAAAAAAAAAAAAAAATCTGCAGTTAATGTCTTAAGTATATCAGAAGCACGAAGCCTGCCAAACCATCAGTGGGGCTACTGGATGATAGTGGTGCTAAAGGAGCACTCAAGGAAGACAAGGCCATTGCAGACAAGCTAAATGAATTCTTAGCATTGGTCTTCACTGGACAGGATGTAAGGGAGATTCCCACATTTGAGCCATTCTTTTTAGATAACAAATCTGAGGAACTGTTCTGGATTGAGATGTCAACAGAGATGGTTTTGAAACAAACTAACATTTAACAGTAATAAGTCACTGGGATCAGATGGTATTCACCCAAGAGTTCTGAAGGAACTCTCATTTGAAATTACAGAAGTACTAACTCTGGTATATAACCTATGACTTAAATCAGTCTCTGTACCAGATACCTAATATGACCCTGAATTTTTAAAAAGGCACTAGAGACAATCCAATTGCAGGCCAAAAACCCTATCTTCAGTACCAGGCAAACTGATTGAAACAATTATCAGACACACACATGAAACAATACATTGGGGAAGAGTCAACATGGCTTTTGTAAAGGAAAATCATGCTTAACCAATCTATTAAAATTCTTTGAGGATGTCAACAAATGTGTGGACAAGAGTGTTCCAGTTAATACCATGTACTTGGACTTTCAGAAAGTCTCTGACAAGGCCCCTCACTAAAGGCTCTTATCCTGTGACTGCTTACTTTGCTTAAGAGGGAAGGTCTTCTTATGGATCAGTAACTGATTAAAAGACAGGAAATGAAGGCTAGGAATAAACAGTCAGTTTTCACTGTGGAGAGAGGTAATTAGGCGGGATCCCCCAAGGTTCTGTATTTGGACCAGTACTGTTCAACGTAGTCATAAACAATCTAGAAAAAGGGGTAAACAGTGAGGTGGCAAAGTTTGCACATGATACAAAATTACTTAAAATAGTTAAGTCCAAAGTTGACTGCGACGATTACAAAAGGTCTCACAAAACTGGGTGACTGGGCAACAAAATTACAGATGAAATTCCATGTTAATAAATGCAAAGAATCACAGGCTTGAAAACATAATCCCAACTATACATACTAAATGATGCGATCTAGTTAGTTGTTACCACTCAAGAATAATCTTGGAGTCCTCTGAAAACATTTACTCAATGTGCAGCAACAGCAGGAAAAAAAAAAAAAGCACTAACAATGTTAGAAACCATTAGTAAAGGGATAATATCATAATGCCACTATATAAAGGCATAATAGTATTCAAGGTAGGGGTGTGTGTGTACACAGTTCTGGTCGCTCCATCTCAAAAAAAAAGGTATACTCGAATTGGAAAAGGTACAGAGAAAGGCAACAAAACTGATTGGGGTATGGAACAGCTTCCATTCGAGATATTAAGAAGAATGGGACTGTTCATCTTAGACAAGAGACAACTGGGGGGGGGGGTACGAGAGAGGTCTATAAAATCATGAATAGCATGAAGAAAGCAAGTAAGGACGTTTTATTTATTCCCAAAAACCAGCGATCACCCAATGAAGTGATTAGGCAGCAGGTTTAAAACAGACATGAGGAAGTACTTCTACGTACAGTCAACCCGTGGAATTTGTTGCCAGGCAATGATGTGATGGCCAGAAGTATAACTGCATTCAAAAAAGCATTAGATAACTTCATGGAGGACAGGTCCATCAATAGCTTTTAGCCAAGATGGTCAGGGATGCACTCTCATACTCTGGGTGTCCCTAAGCCTGTGACTGCCAGAAACTGGGACTGGGTGACAGGATGGATCACTTCATAATTGCTCTGTTCTGTTTATTCCTTCAGAAGCATCTGGCACCAGACACAATCAGAAGAAAAGATACTGTGCTAGATTTACCATTGGTCTGACCCAGTAGAGCCATTTTTATGTTATGTTCCTAACTTGAGCATTGAGGTATTGGTGTTGCCTACCATGTGTGTTATTGTTTACTTAGCATACATTTTGTCTTTCTAATGTTGATCATCATTCCTTTTTTCTTGCTGGCACTGTTCACAGTAATAAGCATGTTCTCAAGTTCTTCCGTTGTGAAAGAGATGGGTAAACTAGGTCACTGGCATATCTTATGTTGTTGATGTATATGCCATTGACTGATATGCCCTGATGGCTGTCTTCTAAACTTTCCCTCTTATTTTATTTATTTATATTTTTTAAATAGCTGTGGAGTAGGATGTAACTGTGGGTAACACCTTTTGTGATGCTGCAGTACTCAGATATTTCATAGTTCATTTGGATTGCTGCTTTCTCATTACAGGTTTTGGGTTTTTTTGTTTTGTTTTATTTATTTTATTTTATAAATTGTAGGTCTTGAGTCAATATTACATTCTGCAGACCATTACCCCCACTATTTAAAATCCCTTTTCAAAACTCACTTCTTCCATAATATCTAGAATTTTAAAAAAATTATATTTTTATCTACAGATAATTAATTTTTAAAAATGAGGTGAAAGTAATTTAAAGTACTACTCTACCTGAATGCCTCTTCCAAATTGTACTTTATTTATGTATGTTTCCCTTGCTGCTGTTTGACACACCCACACAAACAATTACCTTTAGCAGAGGAAATAACGAAACTGACTATTCACACAGTGCTGTCAAATACACAAAACAAAATGGAGAGAATTTTTTTCCCCCTGTAATCTTTTAGTTAATGAAAACTTAAGTGTTACATAGAATGATGGTAGGTACAAAATGTTAAGACAAGAGTGATTACGTAGATGTCCTTAACGACTGGGTACACAACATAAAATAGATAAAATTAGTAAGGACATTCAAGCCAACTGGAAATTTATAGACTAACTCCCTTATTACTCTACATAGCAAATATGCAAAATATTAACAATGTGCAAAAAGTATGTGGTGCAAAATTTATCAGTGAATAAAATCTACTACACATTTCTACAATCTTTCATCATTAAACGGCAGAATAACCACACCCTGGATGACACAAGAGCCTTCAACATTCATTTGACAACTGAAACAATTATGCTCAAATAAATTACATCTAGTCCACACAGATTAATGCGGCTTCTTTTTACTTCCTTTCAAGCACATTCTCAGTAGCAACTTTTACAACACTAAACAGCACAAAATACATATGCTAATGTACCATTTCATTTGTTTCAATGTTTACAAAGATGTTCAATGACCAACAAGATTTGATGGATTAAGTCATGCAAAAAAAATGGCCCACAACTGGTCCTTTCCAGCAAGGAGACTTTGGAAAATCTGCAGTCCAGTAATGTCTTATCTACACTAGAAAATTTTGTACTAATTTTTCATTAGTTGTGCCTGGTGGTATTCTAATTAGGGTTTTCATACTGCACTCAAAGCAGTATCAGATTTCTTTCCACAGTTAAGGAGGACATTTACAACAGTGCAAGCACGATGTGGACAGGGATCAGCTGTTTTTAAAGCATCACAAAAACTACTTCGGCGCATCACTGATAAAAATGGGAACATATTTAGTCTTTACATATGTATGTTGAAGTGACCGCAAGAAGTGTGGACAAAGCTGTGGGACTGTTGAGGACTAATTTCAGTCTTTTATGTTGTTGCTGTATTTGAATCAATATGGAGGATATGGGGAGCCCAAGAAGAGTGTATTTTTCATTTCTCCTGGAGAAAAAGGAAAAGAAATTGAAAATCCTCTCCTATAGAACAGATTTTGTGCTACAGCTGGACAGATAAAAGTTGGTCAGGAAGCAGTGAAGCCTCTGGAATCCCTTCAATACTTGAATTACTGGGAAACGACAAGGGAAGCAAGGCTAATTAATTTCTTCTATGCGCAGCTCTAATATATCTTCTCAAATGCTCTTAAGAATCAGACATGGGATGACAAATCTAGGCAAGAACTGAGATCAGCAAACTAAAATTCACAATTTGCTGACAAGAAAACTTTCAGTGAGCACTGTTTCTTCAATCCAGTGCCCCAAACTTCTGTACTAGGGAAGTTCTAATTATTAGCTAGTATGGGACTGGTCTTTATCTTAGGAATTTTGATTTTTTTTTTTGTTCGCAACTACTTCAATCATAAATATTGGGTTTTAAATAACTTTAAATTAACAGGACTGAACTACTACTAGTCAAAAAAGGAAACTTAACATTGTGATTGAAGGAGATGCACACAATTTCAAATTATCCCAGACAAAATACTCTGAGGATGCAGACTAGAAAAACAGAGATGGGAGTCTAAAAGTGTTTCTAGACACAGGGGATGCGCAAACCAGACAACTGGACCAGGCAACTACTGCAACACTGGATATTTGAGAGGATGTTGTTGAACCGAGGCTAGTCAACGGATGTAGGAATTTAAAAAACAAACATTCTTCCCCTAAAGAGAGACTACTGTAAATTCACTTCTGTGAATATTTTCACTGTGACAATACATACTTACCCACCTTAAGCCATTAATATTAAATAAGATCATGATAAAATGTAAAGTGAAACCAGAGAGTTACAGCTGTGTAAAGAGAAAGGAAGCTACCATTTATTTTGACAATAATTGTCTAAGTATCTTGGAAAAGAAAGAGAAAAACTTCTAAAACGCTGATTTACATTTCAAAGTATTATTGTTTTTCTTGTATTTAATAAACAGAACTATGATTTATCCAAATTCTACAGTTATCTGTGTCTCTCTTTCCTGAATCTGAGTAAACCCGTAAAAAAATGAAATAGGTTCTTAACACAAAACAAATCCAAAATTCAGAAACTTCTTAACTACTCTAAGGAATTTGCTATATGGGGAAGTTCACCAAAATATTCCCATTCATTCTACCACTACCGGTTGAACCAGGGGAACCAACTGAACCACTGTTAAAACCATTAGAAGCAGCAGTGAAAGCAAATCTCTTGTGACCAAATCCATCTTATCACAGTTTCAATTAAAATGGCAATTTTTAAAAAAAAAATGGCACAGGCCACCAGAACCTTGTCTATACTGCAGCTCCCAGTTTAAACATTCAGCAGAACCTGTGGGAGTTTTGGGTCAAGTTTTCCTAGTGTAATCACAGCTAATGAGTCTATTGCTTCCAAGTTATGTTTGATAGTCCTCCTTTGGTAGCTAGCTTATGAATAGTTACTACTTAAGCTGCTTGGCATCCACAACAGCATGATAAACCCATCCAGGACCAACCTTTTTATAATAAATTCAGATATTGAACAATGTCTTGACCACAATTGTGGGGCTCTAAGATATCAGAAGAGGGTGGGAGTTTTGAGACTGGAGTCTGTGGAGTATGCATTATGGCACTATGAATTCCAAACAAATACAAATCCAGCCCACAGAATCTGAACAGTTTCTGGACAAAATTAGGGTACCAATGTTTTTTCTCATTTGACACTGGTGTTGGTGGTATAACACTCTCCCAAAAGACAAAACAAGGAGTGATCTCTAACACAGTCTATGCCAAGGGTCGCCAAACCATGGCTCACAAACTGCATGTGGCTCTTTTATAGTTGAAGTGCAGCTCACAGAGGGCCCCCCTGCATTCTCGGCCTACCAGACTGGGGGGGGGGGGGGGGAGAGAAGAGCTTGGGGCTTCTGCCTTGCACCAGGGTGTTGGGGCTAGGGGCTTCTGCCCAGTGTGGAGGGGGTGTCTCAGGGCTTCAGCTATTACACTGGAGCCCTGGTAGGCGCACCCCAGCTCTCAAACTTCTGAAGATTGTCATATGTGGTTCAGACAGTCAATAAGTTTGGCCACCCCCAGTCTATGCTGTTGGAATCCTCATTGTCATGGTGATTCATTGTTTGACCTTTTCTTCTTGTTGAATATACCATATTTAGCAGCACTACACATGTCTAAAAACTTACCAGAATACCACAGGTGGGTGGAATATTTGGGAGGGATAGCTTAGTTATTTGAGCACTGGCCTGCTAAACAGGGTTGTGAGTTCAATCCTTGAAGGGGTCATTTAGGGATCGGGGGCAAAAATCTGTCTGGGGATTGGTCCTGCTTTGTGCAGGGGGTTGGACTAGATGATCTCCTGAGGTCCCTTCCAACCTTGATATTCTATAAATACAATACTTTGGGAATCCAGTGGCCAGAGGGAAGTTTTTCTTGGGGAAAGTAATGCTAATCAGTGTCTACTATACTTAAGTTTTCAGTAAATTAAAACATATCAAATATGTCAAAAGAACAGGAATACTTGTGGCACCTTAGAGACTAGCAAATTTATGCTCTAATAAATTTGTTAGTCTCTAAGGTGCCACAAGTACTCCTGTTCTTTTTGCAGATACAGACTAACACGGCTGCTACTATGAAACCTGTCAAATATGTCAGGCTGTTATGGTTGGTAAAACAAGTTTCCTAGTGGGAAAAAACAATCAGACTTATCTTTGAGTCAGCACAGACAGGTTTTATGTGTGGTACTACTTATGGCTTTGTCAAGCAGCAGCAGAGTGACATTAACAACATTCTGGTCAGTTTCACTACTGACATTCAGAACCTTCTAGGTTGCAAAAAAAAATTTCAAGAATCATGTCAATTTCATGATGCAGCACAGAAACCAGAGCAGCAGGAGCCACACACTGGAGTTATTCATGGGTGATGACAACACAAAAATGGAGGCTAGAAGAGAGACCTGTTCCTCCTGAAGCAACCAGGAGGCTTTGGAGTTGGAAAAGTAGTTTCTAGCAGCAGAAGAGATGAGCTCCATATTAAGATACCTATTTTTTTGAAGCAGATATTTGTGTGCATACAAACTGTACCTATCCAATTCTTTGGGTGTCTCTGACAATCAGGATATGCTTTTGGGGAAAATAATCATTTTTATCCTGTTTGGGTAAAATTAGTTATTTCCTTAATTTTATATTTCAAATATTAAGATATGCAACAAAACTGCCAATTTTGATAAAGCAAACTAGATGTGGCGTTTTAATTCTCTGGAGCTTAAAGAAGTTCAGTAGAAATATTGGAGGAAGCCATGTGCTTACAGTTTCTAATGTTGTTCCATTTGAGAAGAATGTTATGTTATATTGCTGTTGTGATGGCTGCTAATACAGATTTTAATGTGTGTCCAGAAGAAGAAGAAACCACACAAACAATGAAAGGATCACAACTGCTGTATCAGTTAGTTTTTACTCAGATTTTGGATAAAGATATACAAATGAAAGCCCAATTAAAATCAAGTTTTCCATGCTACGTCATTTCAGCACCTACCTTAAGATCACATCAACCAGCCATCAGCACTATGGCAGCTACTAGAAAGCATAGAGAAAGGTGTCTCCTCTAACTGTTCAAACTGGCTTGGGTACCAAAATATAATTTGCTATTAAGTTAAATTCACAGGTATTCAAGGTTTATAAAATAACTGTACTAGTGACTTGACTCTTTAGAAATTGTACCTTTATATTTAAAAGTTAGATCTGACGATACCATGCCATTTAAAAATATACCATTGCTCAAAATGGGAACTTACTCAGAATCTCCTCAATTTATAGTTTAGCCCAGGGGTTCTCAAACTGGGGGTTGGGACCCCTCAAGGGGGTCGTGAGGTTATTACGTTGCGGGGGAGTCACAAGCTGTCAGCCTCCCCCCCCCCAACTCCACTTTGCCTTCAGCATTTATAATGGTGTTAAATATATAAAAAAGTATTTTTAATTTATAAGGGGGGAGGTCGCACTCAGAGGCTTGCTGTGTGAAAGGGGTCACCAGTACAGAAGTTTGAGAATCACTGATTTAGCCATCTATGACGTGTACGCTATATAAAGAAGATTATATCTGTAAATGTTATACCATAGCAGATTAACAAAGCCGAATACAAGCATTAATACAAGCACTTATATATTACCATACCTCCCTGATAACTTGTATTTCTGAATCTATTTGCTTTCTACTTGTGAAACTTATTTTAAGTAATTTTAAAAATGCCCCCCCCCCCCAAAAAAGTATATTTTATTTGAATGCAGTTCTCAAAAATAGGAAATGGTACATGGCTTTGAATGTTATGTTTGTATTGCAAATGTAATTTCTGTTGGCATTGGCAGAATGCTGCCTCTCTCCTACCACATCCTCTGGGACCTGCACATTCATTTCTGAGTGTCCTAACAGTATGCCTCTGTATTTCAACACACAAGACAGAGCTGGACATATGCTGCATTGCTAATTGGTCATTACTTTCAAATTCATCCACAATCTACTTACCCTAAAGAAAAACATTAAACTGCACTTTATATTATAGCTAATACATGTGAAAGTGTGTCCAACTAAAGGGTAAAACAAAATGTCCTAAAATCTCTTCCAAAATTCTAGTATACAGGTAGGTATAAAATTTCCTTCATTAAGAAAAAAAAACACAAACATACCACTACACAAAGTCAACAAATCAAGCCCACCCCTTAGAATAGGCCAATAGCTTTCAAACATCCATCAGAAGAAGCCTGAGAGAAAAGATTTATCATCTATTAAGCTCTGAAGTCAACTAGCTAGGAGTCTGCTGGGCTGATAGAATCAGCAAATTCCAAAGTCAAGTCTTCTACTTGAAGAAAACCCTGCTATTGGCCCCCCAACACACAAGACCACCCCCACTGACTTCTGCTTTCATGACAGTACACAAAGGGAAATTAAGAAACTTTTCCCACATCAATCATGACTTGCTAAACATTTTCCCCAATCTTTTGGGGAAGTATCTAAAATATACAGTTGTTTAGCTGCATTTCTTCCATATAGACATGATGCAGACATTCTGCATAGTGAATAAAAGTGTCCAGAGCATCATATACACTTGTACTAGTTTAACCGCTTAACATATTAATTTAAGGAGGTAAACAAGTGGCATTTGTCTGTCAAGAGCAGACTTGCATTAAAATACCAGTTTACATAGCTATGTTGCAACATGTTTCTACTTCAGGACAATGTTTAAATTAGAAGCAGTTGTCTTCTGAAAAAGTATCCTACTGAACTGTAGACAAAAACATGCCATTAAACCTTGTCTTAATAAAAGCTAGTCTCATTTAAGATTTTTTTTAAACCACATAGGCTCAAATCTGACAAATATACAAGAGCAGTGATTTCTGAAATCTCTTGCAGATGCTGAATAACATGGAGATAAATCTAAGGCAATTTATGACAAAAAAACCCCATACTAATAAGTATGCAACATTGTCAGGAAAAAAAATCAAGAGATATTGCATTATCCAAAGAATTAAAACTCGAATCAGTCCAGTGACAGCATGCACTGTGTCTCACTCCTCACATTCTAAGTTAGTCCACATTACACAGCTGTAAAGTTCTATGACCATGCAATGACCACAAGTGGGGAAAAAGGAGCCTCACAAGAAAGGCATCAGAATAAGACTCTTCCCACACCTGAACACTAGTTTAGAATCAAACAAAATGGAGAACCTATGTTCAGATGAGAGAGAAAAATAGAAATTTGTTCAACAACATTTTCAATTTAGAGATATCATCTTCTTTGACTTATTGAATTATTTCTAAAAAAACCACACACAATAAATCTAGGCAAGATGTGTATCACCTAAAATTCTAGTAGTACTTGCTTCACCTGGTAGCTTACATAAAGATTCCTGAACCAGCTACATGCCAAGGCCTACTTTCAGACTAGGAATGTTTTTAAAAGGTAGCTTGTCCAAGGATAACTTCTGCATTCCCAGACCTTTTTTGATTACGTAAGTAGCCTTAGCATGGCATTCGTATATTCTGGTAATTTTACATTTTATTTTTTTCCCCCTTTTCTTTACTTTACTTTTGATAAAAAGGAAACTGCTCATACACTAAGTCAGTGGTGTCAAACAGGTGACCCACAGTCCCACCTAACTATTTATCCAGCCCGCATGACAGATTAGATTCTCAAGCTTTCATTTTGTTAAGAAGTTAGTTTCTAGCCCTTATGGTTCTGAAAAGAAAACTTGCATTCAGATAATGTTTGGAACTGAGGTAGCACTGTCTTTCTGAACTGACAGCACGCCACTACCCCATCCATCTCAATGCATTGATGAGCTGCTGTAAATAGGCCCATGAGTTAGAGGTCCATAACTGCCAATTGCTGGGTTTCTTGCATCTTCTTCTAAATCATCCGGCTACTGCCCACATAATATTGCACTAGACAGACCACTGGTTCTGTGTTCCTAAAAGCCAAATTTTCAACTAATTTTGGCACCCAAATATGCATTTCATCTGCACATTTACCACATTACCTGTGTGATGTGGGCAACTCAGGTACTAGCATGAGCAAATGGCCAAAAAAACAAAAGAAGCTGAGAAGTACCCTGCATAGTTTTTCCCTCGTTGCATTAATATTTCTCAAATAAATGTTGAGTTACTACTATCAGGGCCATATTCTCCCTTGATCTTTGTGCAAGCTTCCCGTCTGGTCAATGGACAATATAAAAGTGATCTGGCCTTCTTTTTAGAATTAGTTTGATTCTCCAATTACTTTTCTTCAACATGTGGTTTAAATGACAGTAGCAGATCTGAAAAAGCAACTGAGATGGCAGCAGCAACAGATAGAAATATAAATAATTATTTTTGATGCACTGTGATGTGTATTTCAATGAGACATTTTTGTAAGTTGTGTCAAGAGCTCCTCCAGATGTACATTTTAATGTCACAAAGTGGGCTAGGATTCACTAGGCTCTTCTACAAGTCCATGCAGCTACTAACTGTGCATGCTCAAAAGTTATTTTCAATCTTATAACTTTTTAATTTTAAAATTTTCAACTCCACCTCCAAATCTAGCAAAGAGCCTATTCACACGTGAAGCATAGAGGGCATCCCCTGCCCCCATCAGAATTACTGGCAAGCAAAAAAGCCCTTGAAATCCTAAAATGGTATTTTTCCCTTTTCCATTAATGAGTGGCTCAAGAGATTTTGCTCATGGTTCCCCACACAAAAGATCACTTCTAAACATGGAAAATTTAGCCCCAAAAGGAGAATTTTTAATATCAAAGCATATGAAAATTGGGGTTATAAAGAAAGTCTCATTGTAATCAACTATTTAAAAAGATACTATAATTAACTAAGTTATTCTAAATAATGATGATGATAGTTTAGTGCAGTAGTTCTCAACCAGGGTACAAGTACCCATGGGGGTATGCAGAGGTCTTCCAGGGAGTACATTAACTCATTTAGATATTTGTCTAGTTTTACAACAGGCTCCATAAAAAGCACTAGCGAAGTCAGTACAAACTAAAATCCCATACAGACAATGACTTGTTTATACTGCTCTATATACTATGCACTGAAATGTCAGTAAACTATTTATATTTCAAATGATTTATTTTATAGTTATACGGTAAAAATCAGAAAGTAAGCAAGTTTTCAGTAATACTGTGCTGAGACACTGTGGTATTTTTATGTCTGATTTTGTAGGCATGTAGTTTTTAAGTGAGGTGAAACTTGGGGCACGCAAGACAAATCACACTCCTGAAAGGGATATAGTAGTCTGGAAAAGTTGAAATCCACTGGTTTAGTGGGTATAAATGAAAACTGGTGGGAAAAGTCCTAGAATTAGAATGTTAGTACACGACTCTTTAAAGAACATTTTAGTGGGGCCTACAAACACCAAAGCATCAAAAAAAAAAAAAAAAAAGAAAGAAACAGAACCCTCAAAACCTGTACATGTCTTTGCTGAGTAACCACATTACTGTAATTCTTGTTCTATATATTCTCTTACTCCCCTATTTGAATGTAGGCCCCAATAATAAAAAGGGATCCTTTACTCCTGTACAAAGACCCACTGTAAACAAAGGAAATTCATTGCAAGTATAAGTAATTCTCTTTACAGTTTCTGGACTCGTAAACTCTTCAGGGCAGGGGCCATGTACTCACTTGTAGTAGATGCTTTACTGAAATACTTCATGATCAAAAATAATGAATATGACAAAGCACTCACTATCTAATACAAAAAATGTGATAATACAAAAGGAAAGAGTACATTCAGACGTCATATAAATTCAAGGTCATTATTCCTGCTGTAACTCTAAATGCAACCTTACCTAAGTTATCATTACTGCACCACTATTATATACATATACACGTGTGCAGTTTATAAAAATGAACGTTTATTGATGCTCTGTTAGTCCAAATTGGCACTTTTAAATTTAAAGAGGATGATGGGTTCACATTACTACTGGTAAACCAATTTTCACAATTCTGAAAGATTAAGTCCCCCCAAAAGTTAAATATGCATCTACTGAGTTTGCAATATGCCAAATAGATTATGAAAAATTCAATTTTAGTTTAAAACAAAACTTTCTATAAACATAAAAAAAATGGATGGGAAGTGAAACAAATAAGAGCAGCTTATTTGAAACCTTAGCTAGCACAGTCACTTAACACATTCACTTTCCGTAGAAAAGAGGGAGGAGCTAGAACCACAGCAAAAAAATCTGGATAGATTCTACAATAAAGCCCTCTGGAATGTTTAAAAATAAATCATTCCATCTGTAAAAATCACACACTAATCAGTAACTCACAGGAGGAAAAAAAATCCTGCATTTCCTCAGTACACTACCATGAAGGATACAGTGTAATCCTTCCAAGTTCAAACTCAGTCTTTACTTCCTACTGTTACCTACAGGGTCTCTGCACACAGTAGGAAGACTAAGAGCAGCAAACACAGGCAATAACTGAAAGGAATTCTGAACCTCTGTCCCTTTCATCTATTTGCATTAACTATCACTGGTACTTTCTCACTACTCGTCATCGGCTAGTTGCTAAATACAAAATAGTTTCTAAAAAGGATTTGGTTCAGGTTTGACACTGAAAACTGCCTTATAAGGTATAAAAGCCTGAAAGCAGGAAGAGGCTTTGACAAAACTAAGGAAGTTCCGCTGCGCTTGCTCACTAGAAGAGGGGGAAGGGTTTCCCCTATAGAGAAGTAATACTGAATAAATGATTTGATCCATATATTTAAAAAAACCATGGTATTTAGCAATAACCCATGAGCTCAGAATATTTAATGCACACAATTAAGTGACTGAACAATATAAATAATATTTTTATCATTTTGCTATCCTAGCTGGATTATGAGTAGGGTCCACCCTAACCTCAGCAGCCCCTGAACAGGAGCCTGCTTCCTGCAAGACACAGGCAGCAAGATTGGTCTTGGAGATTCTCAGGCAAGGGTGGGGAACACTGCTTCCTGAATGACCGAGCCAGGAAGATTTCTAGAGCAGCAAAGGGAATGAATGAAATTAGGGTGGAGAGGAGACCCTCCAAAAAAACCCCGAGAGGACGAGGGAAGAATGCTCACCTTAGGGTGTGACCCTGCCCCTGAGTCACCCTTAGGGTGTGACCCTGCACAGTCAGCCAAAAATGAACTGGGGGCGGGGGACGGTGCTACTTGGGGAGAGGCCCACTCCCCCAGGGAGTCGGGGGGTGGGTGCTGAAGTCAGGGTGGGAGCCCGCGCCCACCCAGATGTGGGGGAGAGGGTGCTCTTGGGGGGGAGCCCACCCCCACAAAGCCGTATGCGGAGGAGGGAAGGAGCTGCGCTGGAAGGGGATGGGGGGAGAAACGGGGGGGGAGGGGTGCTCACTTCAACCCCTTCCCCCGCTTTCCAGCCTCCTCTCCCCGCTGACACCACCGCCCCAGGGGGGCTATTGTGGGGCAAGACACGTCCCTGCAGCCTCCCCACCGGGGCTGGAGGAGATACCCCACCCCCCCACCGGCCTGAGGCACCCACACGGGAGAGCCCCCCCCACCCCCAGTCCCCGGTGCCTGGTACCAAACTGTCAGCAGCCTCCCTGCTGCCCATTCATCGCCGGCTCGCCGCCCCCGCGCTCACCCCGTGCCGCAGTCCACCACGCAAGCCGGTAGCCGCCCTGCCATCCTCCTCGCTAGAGATGGTGCTGGCCGGGGAAAGGTGGGGGCCCCTGGACTCTCCTTCTCGCCTCTCTCTCTCCACTACGGGGGAGCGAACGCGGCCACTTCCGCAACCCAGCCAGTCCCTCCCCCGCTCGCTCGTAGCTCACAGCCCGGGCGAACCCAAGATGGCCGACTCCCTCGTCCCTCCCAACGCAGCACGGCGAGGTGGGCGGGCGCAACAACCGAACCATTCAGTGACGTCCAATTTCTCGTCCTCGTCCCTACCAGCGGGTGTGAAGTAAAGCGGGCGGGCGCCTCTCCGCCCACTTATTTTTCTTTAAAGAGCCTTGGTTTCACCATCTGATTCTTCAAGGTCCTTTTGAAGGAGGATCAATAATTTAAAAAAAAAAGAGATCTGCCAGTTATTTGAATAAACAGGCAGAAAGAATTATTCGCCTTCTGTTACTTGGGAAAAGACACAGGGACAATTGATTGTCAGATGGAGGGAGGAAGAGTTGCAAAGATTAAACCACAATCAACCAAGTTCCTGTAAATTGGCCCTGTTGAAATAGTGGGATTGGGGAGGAGGGCTGCAGGCACCACCAGACTCAAGTCCCAGTAATTAGGATCTTTTTAAATGGCAGGATCAGTTTCCATATAAATATGGATTAAGCATTAAATGCAGAAGTGGATACTGCTTGGTTCTGTTTTTGAAGCGTCCAAATGCAAGAGCAGACAGAAGTAGCTGTCTCATAGCAGTACATTTTGTGAATCATGTACTCATTGTGGTAGCTAAGTATATGCATTTTTTCCACTGGTAAAAAGCAAGTAGCTCTTCTTACAATAAAAAAATCCCCTAAAATAAGTAGGAAAATAATAACAATAAGACCTGTTTTAAAAAGTTTGGCAGTGTCCTTTTATTAATTATTTATAGCACTGAGAAATGTGCCATATGCTTCACATTAGACATAGAAAGACAATTTCCCTACCCCCTACACCCAAAAAAACTGTACAATCTAAGAGGTCAGGGGGTCAGTTATGGCAGCTTTTCCATAAGCCCCGTGTTTTATCACCATCATCCGCAAATCTCAAAGTGTTGTGGCCTCCTTGCAAATTGAGCACCACCTTGATTGATCTCTGGCAAAGTGCTAAGGTGGCCTAGTTGTATATTCAGTTTATATCCATCACTGGCAATTTTCTCACACCACCAAAACTTTTGACACCCACATGATTGCCAGCCATGCAGGCACATTTCTCGGTACACATGCTTTGAAATTAATTGAGCTGTTATTCTAATAATATGTCCATCCCAAGAAAACCCCTAAAACCAAACCAGTGCTGATGAAGGCAGTTGCTGGGTTCGGTTTTGAATATCCTAATTTCTAATCCTGTCCTGCCACTTGATATGGAGCAGCCGATGAAAATGACAAGAATCATCCATCTGATGTTCCTCAGACCTCCTCTGTGCCCAAATTTTACTTTTGTACATTAGAGTTGGTGCAACTATGGTTCTACACATCTACAGCTTCATAGCAAGCTTGATGTCATGACATCCCCACGGGGGAGGAATGGTTACTGGGTTCAGATAACAGTTCTAGGGAGGATTTGGAGTTGGGAGCCTGGCCTGGTTTCTGTCTCATTCAGGGCCTCCTGAAAGTATGGTTCAATGGGACCATGTGCAATGGCTTGGGGATGGGGAACCTATGCCAAGTGTCTTTCCTACCTCACTGCTACAGCTGCTTTTGTAGTTCCCATGTGTTCTCAGGACAGTGTCTGCTGCTGCTTCTTTAGCAGCATTGTGAGTTCGGCCTTAGAACATTTGGGTGCTGCCAACATTTTCCGGAAGAAGGCAAGTAAAGGGAAGGTAAAATTGAAGTTTTTAATGGTTAATATCTCAGCAACAGCAGAATGGAATTTCATGGGACAAAGAAAAGACACTTCTATAGCCTGAGGGCTGGCCTCCTTTCAAATATCAAAGAAGACTGTGACTCAGGGAGCAAAACAGAATCCCTTGCAGTACTTACTTGATCACATTTTGCTGTAGGGATTTTTGTCCAGGAAAAACAGTGAAAGCATGATAACTGACTAATAGCTCTATAGCATCCAATATCCTAACATAATGCCTCTGATTAGTCTACATAAGCCATTTTAGCTGAAAGGGAGAAGAAATAATCAAAACGCTGCTATAAGAGTATATTGATTATTTATTTTCAATAGTAGTGCCATTTACTAGTAAATGTAAAATCAAACCCATAAGCACTTACTTTAATGCAGTCTATGGAAAATGTCCAGTAGTTTTCTTCTGTTGGTCTAAGCATTCTCTGTGGGTTGACAGCACAAGAACTAGGAAAAAGTAGAGTAGCTTATGTGGAAAGTGATACAAATGTAGCAAATAATTCCATTGCAGTCCTTTTCTATCAGTTTATGTGTTGTTTCTCTGGTCTGAGTCTATATTAAAAATGACATTGCAGAAGAGCAATGATATTGCATTTTCTGTTTTACTAAATTACAATGGGATTTACATGCAAAAAGCCAAACGCACAGATTTTATCTTTATACTGAGCTGTTTACAAATAGAATATGTGTAATTTGCAGCATTTTCCTTAGTACCTTGTGATATACTGTAGGTTCCTCTTTTTGGAATACACTGCAAAGTAAGGGTTGGAATCCTGCAGCTCTTGCTCAGGCAAAACCTCCATTAAAGCCAATGAGAGTTTTTCTGGGGAAAAGGCTGCAGAATTAGCCCCTTCAGCTGTGAGTTGAGTTCTCATTTTTTCTTTAATCAATTCTTCAAAGTTTTGAGCACTCTGACCCCAATACAGCAAAGAATATAAGCATGTGCCCACCTTTTCAGCTTTAAGTCCCATATGATTGTATAGTAACAGCATGATTTTGGTGTTCAGTGCCAAAACCCAGATGGACCAAGCTGGACATAGTTGCTGGATATGTGTTTTTGTGGTACTGTTGCACCATGATACAGTGGTATCTAGACTATTTTGGTGGACAGGGAGAAGTTACATATATACTAACTTTAGATGGTAAAAATGGATGGTATATATACAAAAATTATATAGATTCAGAAGGATATTGGTGCCAAATTAGAGATTTTGTATACCGGATGTGTTCCAGACCAGATTTTTTTGCTTTGATCTGCCGGAGTGCGCAGCCCCACCCCGCCGGAGCACTGCTTTACCGCGTTATATCTGAATTCATGTTATATCGGGTCGCGTTATATCGGGGTAGAAGTGTACATACAAAATTTTTACCACTCACAAATTAACCTTGGTGCAGGGATATGTTCCCAAAAGAATAAATTCCCTTGCTAATCTACAGCTTTTCTGTTTGTATTATTCTTCTGCAATCTCAATTATTTGCAATAGGGAAAAATCCTGGGGATCTGTTTGATTCTGTATGTGCCTGAGATCTCCAGACAGAATGTGTAGTTTGTGATCACTGAAATCAAAGGAACAATGGAAATGGATTCAAATGCAGTCCTAAAGCCAGGAATATTTCACAATACCAGCAAAGCAGATGTTCTTTTGCTGGAACATTTGAAAATAAAACACCTTCCTTTTTATTATTAGTTTACAAGAAAACGTGTATATACAGCTAAATATTTACACGGTGCCGTTTGCATTTTGTCTTTCTAAAACAAAATTTGATGAAGCCAATAGAATAATTCTTCCAAAATGTTTAAAATTAGAAATGCTTAATGTGTGTGCATACATGGGAAAGCAGAGAGGGTGTCTGATCAAATTTTACTGAAATTCAGACTATTTTTAAAAAAATTGAATCTTATCGTAATATATTTATTTCCATAGTTGTTTGTCTTTAGTGACTGTGATTGGACGCTTTAGAAATCCCCATTAGTTTTCTGATCATAACTCACTTTGAACTAAAATTCCAAATGCCCAGATCCTCAAAAGTATACAGGCATCTGACTCCAATTGAAATCAATGGAAGTTAAACGCCTAAATAGAGAATCTGGGGCAGATTTCCTATATGATGCAAGCAAAGTCACTTAATCCAAACTTTTTACAGGTGGTCACTAACTGAGTATTCCTGATTTTCCTGGGTGCGTGACTAAGATACACTGGGGTCCGATTGGCAGGAGTGCTGTGCGTTCACAACTGTAAGTGAAGTAAACAGAAGCTGTGGTTTGAACATATAAAGGACTAATGCTAAGTCCTATGAAAAATCAGGTCCTATACATCTCAGATTGAGCACCCAATATTAGGTGGATACTTTTGACCTTAATCTTTCTCTATCTCAGTTCCCCTAATCTTGCAGGGGCATTGTGAAAATGAATGCATTAATACTGTATTTGTAAAGCAATCATATATTATAGTGCTGAGCATCACAGAAAAGCCCATAAAGTAAATTAATAATTCTGTCTTCAGAGCAGCATTTGAACAGTAAATAAGGCACGGGCCACACATTGCCCAGTTAGGAGAAAACAAAATATTGGATTGCTGATCATTAAGTGAGCACTGCCCACTCTTCACACTGAATGAGGTAGAGGTTTGTAGGGAAAAAAAACAATATGTGATCACGTAATTAAAGACTGTATCATAATACACGTGTGCAAGGGAGGGGCAAATTAAGGTTGCACAGGCAACCTTAACTCTGGCATTTCTTAATTTTTGAGTACTTGACTTTGCAGCCTTAATAATGTTCTTTTAACATAGTTTTGTGTATGTATGTGTATATAACTGCATATAATCTGGACATTCTGAATATAGGAACATAACTGCTTCTAGCCCATGAGTGGTAAATCATGCCATATATCACTCAAAAGATAATTTCACCTACATTTACAATAAAATCTCAGTCCTAAATTTGTCCTGATGTCACAATTATTTTCTCTTTCTTATTCTGCACTCTCTAATCTGTGAGTAAAAACACTTTATTAACAAAGCTTATTGGTAATTAGGCAATCTGTAATATCATGAAGAAGCAGAAAAAAAAGCAGCAACAACAGCTAGAGTTTCAAGCCAGCCAACATAGGAATGTTAGCAGCTAGAGGAAGGTGAGAAAAGGGCCCAAGACCTTGTCAGAACTGCTGGCAAAGGAGAATCTAGTGCATTGGACATTATCATTGCTATTGTACCAAAAATTGTATAGTTTAAACCAGGGGTCCCCAACGCAGTGCCCGCGGGGCGTCTAAGTGCGCCCACGTACTGGCTGGTGGACGAGCATCTGCCGAAATGCCACCGAGAAGCAGCGTCATCGCCAAAATGCTGCCGATTTTTTGGCAGCATTGTGGCAGCACCGCCTCTGGATGCTGCTGCTTCTAGGCGGCATTTCAGCAGCGACACCTATTGACGTTGCCGCTTGTCGGCGACATTCCGGCAGATGCTCGTCCGCCGTCACGGTCCCCGTGGCTCATCGTCTGGCACCCGCCGGATGAAAAAGTTGGGGACCACTGCTTTAAACAGACGATCAATTATGTGCAGCCTGGAATTTCAAATGTGATTGCTTCCTTAGGTGGCAAGAGCCTAAAAAATAATATGCAAGGTTTATGTTACATTTTGCTGCATATGCTACATGCAGGACAGCTAGACATCCAATTGTGAGTTTTGGAAGAAGGTTATAAAAGTCTCGGACCCCAAATAGGGAAGTGGCGAAGAAGAAGAAGAAGTTGATGACACACTTAATCATGCAAACTGAGAAAAACTACATGTGAAGAGAATTTTCTTTTCACTTTATTCCTCATGCAATCTTCTCTCCAGTAAATTTTACAGAATATTTAAATAGCAAAGTTTTAATGACACTGTGCTCAGAATTCACGTGTGTGTTTGATTAGACAGAAGGAATCTGCATGCTATTATATCTTTATTCCTTTAGCAATGTTGTCAGGTAACAGATAAGCCTGGCCAATTGGGATGTCCCAAAATGGCTATTAGTTCTTCTCCCTATCTCTGCAATTTTGCAGGCTGTCATGTGGTATCTTTATGGACCCTATGTGGAGCTCTTTGTTCTGTACATGGAGTTCCTTCTGTGTCAGCTGCTCAGACTTGCAAGGGAGAAGACAGAAGTTCTGTCTTCCCTGATCACCTCCTCAGCTGCACAGACCTAATGCTACTCTCTTATCTCCTTGGCCTGCAATTCCTACCCTGTCACTTGATTGTTCACAAATATGTCTAATTCATAGAATTCCACAATCACAAGTACGAATTAATAAGGCTGTATGTACATAGAAGTACAATAGTAAACATAATTACAGATAACTGAACACGTTCAGGAGCTGTAAGTTACAGCAACCTGTGTAATCAGAATATCAATTTCAGGGTTTGAAATTCATTGCTAGACCCTGCCACTTTCAGTGGAGCTGTCATAACTATAAAGGGAAGGGTGTAACAGCTGTCCTGTGTACAATACTATAAAATCCCTCCTGGCCAGAGACTCCAAAATCCTTTTCCCTGTAAAGGGTTAAGAAGCTCAGGTAACCTGGCTGGCATCTGACCCAAAGGACCAATAAGGGGACAAGATACTTTCAAATCTTGGTGGGGGGAAGGCTTTTGTTTGTGCTCTTTGTTTGGGAGTCGTTCGCTCTTGGGACTGAGAGGGACCAGACATCAATCCAGGTTCTCCCCATCTTTCTAAACAAGTCTCTCATATTTCAAACTTGTAAGTAAAAAACCAGGCAAGGCGTCTTAGTTTTACTTTGTTTTTCTCAACTTGTAAATGTACCTTTTACTAAAGTGTTTATCTTTGTTTGCTATGCTTTGAACCTGAGGCTAGAGGGGGGGTCCTCTGAGCTCTTTAAGTTTGATTACCCTGTAAAGTTATTTTCCATACTGATTTTACAGAGATGATTTTTACCTTTATCTTTAATTAAAAGCCTTCTTTTTAAGAACCTGATTTATTTTTCCTTGTTTTTAGATCCAAGGGGTTTGGATCTTGATCCACCAGGAGTTGGTGGAAGGAAGGAGGGGAATGGTTAATTTCTCCTTGTTTTAAGATCCAAGGGGTTTGGATCTTGATCCACCAGGAGTTGGTGGGAGGAAGGAGGGGAATGGTTAATTTCTCCTTGTTTTAAGATCCAAGGGGTTTGGATCTTGATCCACCAGGAGTTGGTGGGAGGAAGGAGGGGAATGGTTAATTTCTCCTTGTTTTAGATCCAAGGGAGTTGGATCTGTATTCACCAGGGAATTGGTGAAGGTCTCTCAAGGCTACCCAGGGAAGGGAATTAGCTTTGGGATGGTGGCAGCAGACCAGACCTAAGCTGGTAGTTAAGCTTATAAGTTTTCATGCAGGCCCCCACATTTGTACCCTAAAGTTCAGAGTGGGGAAGCAGCCTTGACAGGAGCAATGGAAAATAATATGCCATTTTGAGTCCTTAGACATCACAGCAACTAAACATACATCATTACAGCATGGAGAATGAGAAACACAATGGTACACATAGCCCCTTGCACAACCTCCCTCAATTATGCTCAACTCCTAAATTTAAAAGCTGGAAAACCCACAAAACCTTGTTTCTTCCCCAGTCTTGGCATAACACCACTGGACTCAATATTGTTCCACAATTAATTCCTTTTTTAAAGTAAATCTTTCTCTTTCCAATGCTAGGAAACTAGTTGTGAATGAGCTGATACTCTATCCCAGGGGTCAGCAACCTTCGGCACATGGCCCATCAGGGTATCATAGAAACATAGAATATCCCCAATATATCCCCATAGAATCATAGAATATCTCCAATGGGAGCTGTGGGAAGCGGCAGTCAGCATGTCCTGCAGCCCACACCTCTTCCCGCAGCTCCCATTGGCCGGGAACAGCGAATCATGGCCACTGGGAGCTGTGGAGGCCGTGCCTGCGGACAGTCAATATAAACAAAACGTCTCACGGCCCGCCAGCAGATCACTCTGATGGGCTGTGTGCTGAAGGTTGCGACCCTGCTCTATCCCATCCGCAACAAAGAACAGAGACTCTGAATTAGTGTCCAAGCATGCCCCTTTCCTGAGATTGGCCTTTATTGATAACGGAAAAAAATAATAATACGATATAACCCCGGCGTAAGGTTCCTCCACAAACTTGTTTTACTGTGAAAAAGAAAGGAGTATCTATCGCTACTGTTATGGTGTGAATTTGAAAATTGCGTAAGTCAGAGCTGCATTGGGTCAGCTTTGACTGTCATAGCTGGTATTTATGTGACATTTGCTGATTTTTCCAAGAAGAATGCACATGCGAAATGCTGAAATGCTACTGGTTGATCTGGGAATAGCTATAGCAGCAGTCACAGAGGAGGTATATGGTTTAAAGGAGTTGTGGGTGGTAAAACAGCGGGGGATCCTCAGGACCTCATTCAGTATGGTCATGTTCAAAGTGCTCACGTTTAGAGCAACAGTGCAACAAATAATGAACACAAAGATAACTAAAATCCTCTCTGTCGTGTTCTTACAAAGGGTAAAATTGTGCAGAGAGCCAGCACAAACGCTATGTACCACTTAAGACCTCAAATTTTCATTCAAATTCATTAAATGTAGTGCTTTTACTTTTATGCTGCCACCATGTGATTGCTCATAGGAAATGAAGAAGTGCATCTGAAGAAGTGAGGTTCTTACCCACGAAAGCTTATGCTCCCAATACTTCTGTTAGTCTCAAAGGTGCCACAGGACCCTCTGTTGCTTTTAGCAAATATACCGTTTGTTGCTCATGTATAAAGTTACTATCAGTGAATAAACAGAGATGCTGCTGGAATGCTCCCAGCACAGCAGAAGGGTGCATGATTCTTTGCTTTTGGCTGTCTCCTATTTATAAAAAATAAACCTCACTCTGTCCATACTGGGAGCAGACTCATATTAGTAACAACCATGTTTACAGTTTGGCTAGGATCAGACAATCAACATCTTCTTATGAAGCAGAATGGCTCCTTGTGAGTATTCTGAATTATGTCTTCCTATTTCACTGGCAAAAATAAGCTTGCACTACTGCTTGCTTGGTTAGTCTTGCAGAGCCTAAACAGCTACGAAAGTCTGAGCTAGAGACTATTGCCACCCATGCATCAACAGAATTGCAGAATCTTTATTACTACCGTAGTTATGATGCACAAGCAAGCAAGACTCCATCTTGACTTTCAAGATACTTTCAAGTTTCCAGGTAGAGCTTCCAGTCAGAAAAAAAGTGATTTGGCTTGTAAAGTGAGCAAAACTGACATAGGCTCATTAAAGGACTAGAAATATACAACCTTATGATCATGGCCAGATTTACACCTTAAGCGCTCTAGGCACAGCATCTTCAGCACCCAACCGGCCTACAGCAATCTTTGTGTTTTCCATAAAAAATTAAACTCTCCCCTGTCTCTGCCCCCACAGCCCCAGAACTGGCTCTGTTCCTCCCCGCCATAGCCCCTCAAAGCAGGGATGCCCACCCCAGCCCCCCTCTCCAGGGGCGGAGCAGCCGGGGTGGCCAGAGCACAGCCTCCCCAGGAAGGCACAAGACCCTCTGCCACATACGGTGCTCCCAGCCCGAGTGCAACCTACCTGCCTCAGGCAAGGCGCAAGGGGGAGACTGTACCTCTCCCCACGGCAAGCGGTCCATGGGTGTCTTCCGTCCCTCCTGCAGCCCGGCACGGCAGCTGCGCTCCGGTTCTGCCTCTGCAAGTGAATGGGGCATTGGCTACGTCCCTCCCTCTACCTCCCCAGCATGGGGCAGAGGCAGTGGGGCGGCCGAGATTGGGAAGTGGCTGGGACGCTCCTAGCACCTTCAGCAGCTACTCCACCCAGCTGCGACTCACAGTGCCCCCAGGCGGGCTGACTCGGATGCTTACCCTGTTCCAGCCCCACACGCTGGGCAGCCACCAACCCATATCAGGACCCTGGCCACCCACTGTAAGGCAGGATGAAGGGACGTAGCAGGATGAAGGGAGCATCTCTTTCCTAGGGAAAGTCACTTTTAACTGCATATGTATTAACTTTTTAACTTTTAACCTACTTTTAACTTTTAGGCGCCCCTAGAACGCCAGTGCCCCTAGGCACGTGCCTACTGTGCCTAATTGGAAATCCGGCCCTGCTTTTGATGGTATTTTTAGTGTCAATTTTAAGAATATAATGTCAGCGTTAGCACACATGTTCCTGAAGGATTCTAGGTGATTTCTTTGAACAGTGTTCCCAAAGCTATTTTGGTGATTAACTGTGTAAGAATATTTCATAAAATCATGCTACGGAGTACTTAGAAGGAGGTAGCCTATGTCATAGTTGGGCTAGGACAGTTCTCAGAACAAAATTTCTGGTGGAATTTTTTTTTCAGGGAAATTGTGCTAATACCCTCCTAGCAATAATTGTATTTACATATGGTTGAGGCTAGAATAGTGTTGCTCCCAATCTTAACAAAATCTTAGAAGTTCCTTTTTTATTTTGGTATGATGATGAGAAAAGAAAGGAAGATACATTTCAATGCTGTGTCTGCAGTACAAAATCTAACCATATTTGGCAATGGGTGTCAATCATGGCTCCCCATTAGCCACACCCTAATCCCCTTCAATTAATGTTGACAGTACTGTAATTGTACTGCAAAAAGGGTCAATCAAGTTCAACATCCATTGTAAGAAATCATGGTTAACCCCTGATAGAAATGTTTTGTCAAAACAGGAGTTGAACTCAGTTTATCCTGTCTACATCAACTGGAAAACTGTTTTCACCACTGTCTGAGTGGGTAGAAACAGCCATATTTGATACTAGTTGTGAAACATAGCAGTATTTTCTATTGTAGACTCAGCCATATCGTTGAGGCCTTTTAAAAATTAGATATTCTAAATCATATTCTTACATGCTGCATAGTAAAAATAACGTTAAATATGGTAAAATACCCACAACAGAAAAGGTTTGCATCCCCACTTGTACCAAAAATAAATACAAACATGAAAGGAAATCTGGCCCACAGACTGCAGGTAGCCCCATTTTATGCTCATTCCCACAAACTGTGGTTTTTATAGATAGCTTGGTAAATTTTGGATTCAAAGTATTGTGAATGTCTGATTCATTTTTAGTTTTGCATGGTTAAGCTTTTGGTTGGTTTTTAAAGTTCTTTTTATTATCATTCTTTATATATTGAAAATAATTGGATGGCAGCAATTTCACTATATTTTCAGTCGTGGAAAATCTATTACCAGTTAGGATACTTGTTTTTCTTACATACTGTAAATCAAGAGAGTAAGGCGACTCAGGCGACAAGTGTGAGTCACTTTGTAATAATACTATTGGCTAATGTTTGTTAACTGTGTTCCATAGCATACACAGCAAACTCTCAATCTTAGTTTCAGTTTCTACAGCTTTGAAGATTGAATATCAAGAAAGCTAATTTTGATTTCTAATACCCGTGCTTTATGCCTCGGAGAAAGCTACATAGCCAAAATTGTTTGTGTTGTCTGCTTCTTGTATGTATTGTAACATTTTTCTTGGTTGCATTTCATGGTGAGCAGTGGTTGTTAAGCACATATTTAAGTGCTTTACTGAACACAGATGGAATTATTCACATGCTTAGTGCTTTGCTGTATTGTGGCCTATAGCATCGTGGCCTATACCATTGCTGAACATGCTGACCACACCTCCTTCCTTCTTCCAGCCAGGGAAGAAGTTAGATGATCAAAACTTAATCTTAGACAGTAGCACTGTCATCAGTATTCTCCTTCCCCTGTCATTTCTCCCTTCTTATTCTTTAAGGACTAGATCCACAGCCTATTGAAAAGAATGGGAGTATTTTTCTACATGGATGAAATTCAGAGGACAAGTAGGAGGCCTATGTACAGGGGTAAATTTCACTCACAGGATATGGCTTCATTGCAAGTTAACCTGGGCTCTTACCCATGTTTTAGCCCAAATCCCCCTTCCATTCACACAGAAAACCCTGACCCAGGGCTGGAGGTGCTGTAAGTCTGGGCTAGCTTACCTGGCTGGGGCTAGAACTCTGGCTGGAACCTGTCTACTTTGCAGTGAGGACCATCCAATGCCTTTTCCACAATTTCCTGCAAAGGACAGAAAATTGACAGGGAAAGAATCCTGGAGTGCATCAGCAGAAAGAATCATGGGATATGTCCCCAGACATACATGGACAAGTGCAGAAACAGTGAGGACACAGGAACGGCTTTTCTGTGGGGATTCTTACATCTGGGCTACGCTAATCTGGGTGCTCAGACCTGACTGCCAATCACCCAGATTAACTGTGCAGTGAAGATATACCCTAGTGGCCTGATCCAACTCCCACTGAAGACAACTGCAGAACTCTCATGAATAGAATCTACAGGAATAAAACCCATCATTTTTTATTATTATTAAGATAATTTTTTTGTCATTCCAGTTTCTAAAACTCACTATTGATAAAGGTGTTTCCATTCATACAAAGATTATAGTGTTGTGATATAGAAATACTTTTACCCTGGCTGGATATGGAGTACTGTTTTTGTTTTTATATGTTTATATCTCTAAAATGTAATCAAATGTTATTCACAATTAAATATGAAGTACACAAAAATGCAGTACAGAAAATACTTGGAATGTACACGAAAAGAAGGCAATTTCACCACTACAAAGAATGATATTTCCCACTCTTTAATTCATACTCAGCTAAAACTGAAATAATTTTCTAAAGAAGAAATGAAGCATACAAACAAATTTTAATGCAGTTTAGACATAAGATCATCATGTGAGATTTTATGATGGGAAGCAAATAAGTTCACTACCAGCTAAAAATGCAGTCAAAGTCCTGTGACATCTCTAAGTTGCAAAAAAATATAATAACCCTTTAAAAAATGTATAGGCTTCTTACCACATTGATCTATTTTTTTCAGACCCCTGAAGAACCACAACTTAAGTGTCTCATCCTGTGAAGGGGAAAAGTTTGGCACTGCAACTCGAAAACTGTAGTTTTCTACTCTTTGCATGCCTCAGACAGAATTTTTTAAAACAAAACATTCACAGGTTTGTTTTACCCCTGTTCCTGCTGCTGCAGGGTGGTGCAAATTGCATACGCTTGTGAAACCCTGACAAGGGAACACACATCTGTGGAAGGACAGGTGTTCTCATCATTGATGCCTCCGCTGGGGTTTCTGTCATGAGAAGGGCAGCTTTAATTTATGGCTGAGGTTCTGTAAGGTGGCTACTCAGAAGATGCTGAGAATACGCTAGAGCAACGTTATCTCCAGATGCCTGGCTATGCCCTCATACTTGCCAATGCCACTCACTTTAGCCACTGTATTCACCAGCTACAGGGCACCTAGCAGAATAGGACCTGTGGGTATCTTATGCCCTACCTTTCCACCACCAAGGTCAAGGACACTAGGGGCCTTCCACCACTACTGGTCAGCTATGGGAGCTTCAAAACAGTGGTACAAAGCTACTACAGTGCAGCTATTTGGTCCCCTACTCTTTTTCCTTAGAGTGTATGCAGCTTGATTGTGATATAGTTGGAATATTCATCTATTGTTTTAATATATATTATCAGTAATAAATTTCAAATGATCTATAGTATGAAATAGTAAAGATGACATTAGGCATCACTATCAACAGACAGTATGTCTAGTGATTAGATCAGGGACTATGAATTTTAACTCCTAGGCTCTATTCCTGGCTATGCTACTTATTGACCTTAGGTGAGTCACACATGCTTCCTGAACCTGAGTTTTTCCTTCTGTAAAAAAATGTAGTAAGGATCTATGCAAAACTGGGAAAAATGCTTTATTAAAGTAGATGCACATTTTTTGTCAGATCATTTTACATTGTTTTCATGTTCTCACAGTTTCACAAAAAGCACCTTTTCAGGAGTCCAAATTTTTTCCAGATTGCCTTGGGAAATTCACTTCTAACACACAGTGTGCATTCAAAATTTTGAGCAGTCAAAATTTCATGTGAAAGTACCATCCCAGTCATTTTTTGTAATTTTGTCTTGAAGGAAGAACACAGTGGAGGATGGAGCAACACACAAATCATTCAGCCACACATTTTAACTACTTAGATCATAATTACTGTGGATGTAACTGAGAACATAATTTGTTGCATTCATCTGTATTATTCAGATTGTAATCAGATCAGGGACTGTCTCTTACTATGTGTCTATATAGCACCTACTGCAATTGGGCTCTATCTTGTTTGGCACCTGTTGGTGCCACTCTAGTACAAATTAATAATAATAAGTACAGAAGTTTTACCTAAGTAGGAAGTAAAGGATCAGGTGAATAAAATGACAGTTTGACTGATATTGAAACTTTCTTAAAATGTCATTTCTTTTTCTTTTTTCTTTCTACAAAGCGGTTTTATTTTGTATATAGGAAATAATTCAAGGTGCACAATAACATTAATCCAGGAGGCTATTTTGATCAAATGGTTACTTTACAGCTTTTAATTTAAAATGTATATAATTGTAATCATTAAACTGTAGGAAAGACAGAATAGATTACTGTTTCAATAGCTTGTGAAGTGTGGATGATCCTGACGTCCACTTTTACCAGCATGCAATATGCATGAAATATTAATTAGGCTTTTGAAAAATTGTCAGTAGCAATTCCACCCACCCATGTGCAAAATTTGAAATGATTTCCTAGAAGATTTTACAATTGCCTTTGCCTTCCCACTCAATTTGCTATAGTTGAATTTCTTAATAAATTACGTTTATATGTTACTGTTTTTTTAATCATGTACAAGATGTTAGTTTCCATTAGTCACTTTCCAATTCAACTGTGTGAGGTTATTATCACAGTGTTCATGCTATAAGCCCAGGTCCTTTCTACAGTACACCAGTATTAATCTGGAGTGACTAGAATGAGTTATCTATTGAGAGAAGAATCTGGCTCTATATCTAACTCTATGCAGGTGTACTTTTTAAAAAAGGACAGACACTTTGTATTTTTAATAGTTTTTGATGTTTCCTTTGTGTTTTGTCTAGAAGGTGCGTTGGCTAGTGGACAACCTATATATTTGAAAGCTAAACTTTAGGTATCAGGCACACTGGCATTTGTACTGATAATTAAACAGATGAGTCTTGTAATATTTTGAGGGGGGAGTTGTTTCTTTGGTTTTTACGTGCAATTACTTTAAATGTGTGGTGACTTGCAGCTCCTGTGAGATTTTTGCATCAGAGCCTATAGGAGTGTAAATAAGATAACCATAATTGCAAAGAAAATATTCACACCACACACTTCTGAAAGAATTATGAAAAGGGCTTATGTACTGGTTCCCGTCTCTTTTTCTCTCTTCCATCAAAGTTACTTGGTTCATTCTTTTGCTGAAAGGTGGTCAAAGCAGACTAAAGAGACAGTCAGAGTTTCTACTGGGAGCCAGAGGTAGTGAGTGCTGCTCCGTGGGAGTTCATAACACAACAGTGCCAACAGTGCTACGGTAGCACAGGCAGCTAACCAAATATCTCAGAGTTCAAGTGAAACCAGGACAAAAGCCTGGGTTCACTAGAACTGGTAGGAATTAAAAAACTTTCCCTCCAAAGCAGGACTCCTGACAGATTCAGGGTATATGGTGTCATCCTAATTACATTTCACAAATACAGAGGGCAGATTCTCTGGTCCACTAAAGCCCCCTTTTGTCATGTAAACATTGTAAACCAGCAGTACAATTAATGGATAGCCAATGGAGAATTCTCCCAGCACAGGGGAATTCTTAGATTCATAGATTCCAAGGCCAGAAGGGATCATTGTGATCATCTAGTTTGACCTCCTATATAACATAGGCCATAGAACTACCCCAAAATAATTTCTAGACCAAATTTTTAAAAAACATATCCAATCTTGATTTTAAAATGGTCAGTGGTGAAGAATCCACCTCAACCCTTGGTAAATTGTTCCAGTTCATTACTGGTTAATTACTCTTACTCTTAAAAATGTACACCTTACTTCCTCTCAGAATTTGTCTAGCTTCTACCATCTGCCATTGGATTGTGTTATACCTTTCTCTGCTTGATAAAAGAACCATTATTCAATATTTGTTCCCATGTAGGTACCTACAGTCTATAATCAAGTCACCCCTTAACCTTCTCTTTATTAAGGTAAATAGACTGCACTCCTTGAGTGTATGGATGTAAAACATGTTTTCTAATCTCCAATTTATCAACATCCTTCTTGAATTGTGGACACCAGAACTAGACACAGTATTCTAGCAGCAGCTGCACTAGTGCCAAATACAGAGGTAAAATAACCTCTCTACTCCTGTTTATATGTCCGAGGATTGCATTAGCTCTTTTGGCCGCAGCATCACACTAGGAGCAATGGGAACTTTGCCAGCAGAAGCAACTCTGTTGCTTCTTGTGCTCGCCATCCCCCTAGCTGGCTTAAAGATTGTGTCAGAGGGAAAGCGTTGACAAGACTGGTACTAGGGGATGAGGCATGGTGGATTAGAACTCCACTATACCTAATCCAGCATGTCAGGGCTGATTCTGTGAAGTCCACTTATGCCAGGCAGCTCTGAATCAGGGAACTACAACTGTTCCTCTATGGCCCTCCCATTCAATTCTGTCTGGAGTTTGGAGAGGAAAGAAGAGGCTACATCCTCTAGTGTCTGAACTCTTGGAACTATTCTTCTGATGGATAAAACTGCTGTTTGCTACTGTCTACTTCCCATTCTTTCAGGATCGTCTAGAATTTAGGCTCATTCTCATTGCTAACATTTTAGTATAGTACTGAAACAGGGCGTAGAACTGCTTGTTGACATGACAGCTTTCAGAGAAGATATTAAGGCATTGTTCCTTTTGCCTATCTTAGTTGGTATCCAAGTAGAAATCATGGATCATATGAAACTTGAGTAGGAGATAAGACTAATGTCCTGGCCAACTTTCCATCTCACAATAAGAAAGGTTCTAATGTTCCTTGCTTGCATGAGCTATTGCTGAGTACATGAAGACTGCTCCCCTTAGCTGTTGCAGTTCTAGTATTTAAAGCATTGAAATATCTTGATTACAAAAAGTGCTATATCAGTGTGTCAGAAAAACAGACTTCAGTTTTAAATCTCTCTTTATTACATTATGTTATTGTTTCTGCTCTCCCTACATCTCTGTTAATACTCTATTTGCTTCCTTGTACTTAGAAGTCCTCTGACCAAGCATTGTTCACCATTCGCTAGTTTAACTGGAACATTTTTTAGTAGGGGATTCTCTTTCGATGTGCTAATGGCCCAGGTCTGCAAACTCTTTAATACCAATTAGGTCTTAAGTACATTGAAATCATCAGGACCACTCAGTCGCAAACACTATCCCTGATAAGTATTTTCAGCAAGTTTGTAAAGCACATTATTTTATGGTATCAGGAATACTGACTCAGTAAATGTTTTAAAGGCAAAACTTTTATTTATTTAACTTTATAAAGCACCTATTTTATAAATCTAATAAAGTTATATTGCTGAACCTTTGTTTTCAGCTAAGATTGTAAAGTCTTCCATTTCTTTTAGCATAAATCATAGACTGTAAGCTTTTCAGGGTAAGGACTGAGTTTGTGTTTGTACAGCATCTAGAATAATGGGACTACAGCAACAAAATTAATAATAATAATGGAATGTAGAGATTGAAAAAAAATTATTAGGTCATCTAGTCTATCTCCCACATATGGGAAGGAAGTGTATAAAAGCACACGAACTGAAGTTGTACTGTATCTCAATTTTATTTTTATTAGACTTTGGGTTATACTTTAATTATTTTTACATTTATGTATTATTTGTTAAGCTACTCCACCTCAAAAGCAATGAACAATGCCAATTGGATTATAAAACTACAAAATGCACAAAGAAATGGGCAAGTTTTAAACAATAAAATACAGTTCTTCCATATATCAGGCTATAAATGAAATCTCTGACATCAAATTGCAAAATATCAGTATAGTTGTTTGTAGTATATCAGTTTGACCCTGTTATAGCTAGTCTTTGTAACATACACTACCCATCGCAACAAACTTTCTGTCTACAGTGGACATATTTTCTTAAAATTTCCCACCATTGTCACCATATGTTCAACTTTCCTGGAGTTAGCAACAGTGGGAGAACTAGCTTTTATTGCAAAGCAGCACACAATAGCAGCTCAGACCATTTCTGAGCTGACAGATGACATGGTGACTTTAATGCAGGTGATCAGACATGCCATTGCTAGCATCAGTGCAACACCAATGATGGTAACAACGGTGAAGAACTATCAGGAAAAAGCCTACTGCAGATGACCAAAATATCTCTCGGTGTAGTCATCTTCACAAGAAAAAGGTAATGGCATGATCACACAGCAAGGTAAACTGTAAATACTATCTTTTAGAGGGGTAGCCATGTTAGTCTGTATCAGCAAAAACAACGAAGAGTCCTTGTGGCACCTTAGAGACTAACAAATTTATTTGGGCATAAGCTTTGAAGTGGGTTGTTGCTAGGGTTACCATATTTAAACATTAAAAAAAGAGGACACTTCACGGGGCCTTGGCCCCGCCCCTTCTCCAAAGTCCCCGCCCCAACTCCGCCCCCTCCCCTGAGCACCCCACAGTCCTCCTCCTCTCTCCCAGCCACGTGAAACAGCTGCCCGAGCACAACCGGCTTCATGGTTTGCCGGGCAGCCCCCAGACCTTGCGCCTCTGGCCGGGCGTTTCCTCTCCCGGGCCCCGGCTGCGCTGGGGAAGCGACCGGCCGGGGGCGCAGGGTCTAGAGGTCTTGGGGCTGCCCAGCAAACCGTGAAGCCGGTAGCGCTTGGGTAGCTCAGCTCTTCAGCTACACAAAGCTGAGGTGTCTGGGGGGAGCCTCAGCAGCCGCAGCAGCTGCCGCCGCCACAGGGGAATCCGCCTGCTGCTCGCAGCCTGCCGGAGCCGTTCTAAGATAAGCAGGGGACTGGGGCAGGGATGCCAGCAAAACAAAGCTGGGAGTATTTTTCTGGACATGTTCGGCTTTTTGGCAATTCCCCCCCCCACCCGGGATTTGAGGACCAAAAAGCCAGACATATCCGTGAAAATCCGGACATATGGTAACCCTATTTTAACCCACGAAAGCTTATGCCCAAATAAATGTGTTAGTCTCAAAGATACCACAAGGTATTGTTGTTTTTGTAAATAATATGTGCCAAACAAGCAGCTGAATGAAAAAGGATTGGATTTAGTTGGCAAAAAATTAAACAATTGTTAACATTAAAAAATGATGATTAAAGTCTTTTTTTCAAAGGGATTTTTCTTTCAGCTCTCAGGGGCTGTCCATAAATGACAGAACTTTTTATGGGGAGCAGGGGATTTTCAAGACTGGCGCCGACTTTTGCAACAGGGCCTAACCTTGAAACCAGCACACAAAACTGGAGGACTCCCGGCCCAATGCCTTATATACTTTACAGCCAACTAAGCGCAAATCTCGGCGGTGCTCTCCATGGGGCAGGGCCTCCATCCCCACCAAGTCACTCGCACCCCTCCCACATCCTCCTCCGTCCCCTTTCCCCCCCCCTGCTCCCGCCCAACCACGCCGCTCCCTCTCTCGGAGCGCCCCTGGCGCATAACCCTTCCCACCCCCTCCCCCCTCACACCCTTCAATCGCCAGCCGCGCCCCTTCCGCCTTCTCCTCCCCCCACTTCCGCTTCCGCCCCACCAGTCACCAACCCCTGCTTTCGCCGCCGCGTCTGCGTCTCTGGGAGCGGCAGCAGGACGGCGAGTGGCTCTCCGAGCAGCTCGATGGAGGCCCGGCGCGGCTGGCCGGTGGGGGGCGCTGGCTCTCGCTCGCTGGCTCTGGGATGGATTTTCCGCGGCCTAGCCTGGACTCCGGACCAGCCACCATCTTAGAGGAGAGGAGCGGAGCGGGCTGTGCAGCGGGACGGAGGGGCTTTGGGGTCGGGCCCTGCCGCAGACAGGTACCGGCGAGACCGACCAAGGGCTTCCGGCCCTGAACCCAACGGGGAACCGATGCCCCGTCTCCGGGGCGCCCCCACTAAACCCTGGTCTGGAGTGTCCGTGGGGAAGGGACCAGCCTCGCCGTCCTCTCGCCCCCCCGTCCATGAGTGAGTGGGGGCGGTGCCCAGCATGCCCCGTGGTTGTATGGAGAGTTCGCCGCCTTCCCCTGACCGGCCTCCCTTTCCGGGGGGAGACTCGCCGCCACCGCCTCCCCCTCCCCCCACTGTCACCTGCGTGGGAGGGGGGAACCCCTTCCTTCTGCCCCGGGATCCACTGGGTGGGGGCTTAGCTTCCCCTGCACATCCACTTTTCGGGGGGGGGGGGCTGTCTCCTCTCCCTCATCACCAGGGTGGGGTGGGAAATAGGGGCCCGTCTCTTTCTATTTCGGGGGGGGTGCGCGCGAGGGAAGGGAGGTCATCTCCCCTCCCCCCATCCCCAGAGCAGCGAGCTGTGTGTGTGGGGGGGGCTGCCTCTTCCTTTGCCTCCCGACTGTGGAGTGGGGGTTTGTGGGGGGGGGGAAGGGTCTCCTGCTTGTTTCCCCCCATCCCTAGAGTGAGTGAGTGGGTGGAGAGGGAAGGGAACAGAACCCAGCCACTACTCTCGAAGCCTCTCTCTAGAAATGCAGCATTGTGCCTGTTCCCGAATGTACTGTAAGGCTTCCCCAGTTATGAGGGTGAGGAGTACTTCTGGAGAGTGTGCTGGACTTGATCTCACCATTGCTCTATAGTTGTCTACCCCACTTCAAGCTGATTTCTTTTGATCTCTTATTAAGCAGGATTGGACAGGTGATATCCGAGAAATGATTACATACTTCTGATAATTCAGTAGTTGATATTCTTCCTTATGTGTGTGTATTAAATACATGATCCAGCATGTTATTAGGGGACAACATTGCTCAGATGAGAGGTAAAAGTGAGGTCCTGAGCAGTTATTAAAGATTCCCTAGTACTTTTCACAAGTATGGGTGAGAGCGCCTGATGTTTGGGCCAAATTCCATTTGGGTAATTTATGTTCTTCCTAACTAAAATTCCTCTGTATTAATTTTATATTGTACATATCCTATCCAAAATTGTTGTGTAATGTTACCAGTTGTCTATTTTGCCACAAAGGTGTCTGCCCTTCAGTGGTGGGTGAAGTTAAATGTGTGTGAGGTTTGTCAGTTAAAGACAGTAAAGTTTTAGGATTCTTCCAGATGGAAGATGCTACCTAGACACAAGTTTTCTGTGTGATCTCTTTCTAATGCTTAAACTTGTGGAGTTCATGGTAATTGTCAGTTAATGGTGTGTTTAACTATGTAATATACCATTTCTGTTCACACTTGCAAATTACAATATAGCTGAAAATTTATGTTTCTGACACTTGTATGAGAATTTAGTATTCCTCTTTTTCTTTAGATACTGGGAACCAGCTCTACTATTATTTATATACAGAACATTTTGATGTCATGGAGGTACTGTTTTCAAGTGAGTATGACCTGTTGGTGGACTCCAGGTGTTTCATGAGATAAAATAATTGAGTTTATTTTAACTAATTCAAAACAAAGTGTTTCCTGTGTGTATTTTGGTCTTCTATTTTTTTAATTAATTTTTTATTTGGGCAGGTGTGGTAGACTAGTGGCAATACTCAGCACCAGCACGTGAGACTTGGGTTCAGTTACCTGTGCTTTGCTTCATGATATGGGGATTTTTGCAGAGGAGTCTACTCTTTTTATGGAGTTTTCTTTGAGTAAGGACTGTGGGATTAGGCCTTTAGTGATTGCAGTATCTCTCAGAAACTGTCCCACCCATCTGATTTAAAGATTGCCATTGTCTTGCTTTGAAGGAAGTCCTCCCCACCCGCTATTCCTCTGTAGTATGGTGATCAACTGTTATGGAAGTGAATTTTTAGAGTAATAGAAACAAAGAGAGAACAACAAAGAGAGCCTGTATGTTTTTAAAATTATTTGCACAAAATGCGCTGGTTTGTTTTGCTTTTGATTTTGTGCCATTGAGTTAGTCAATACAAAGACTGACCATTTCTATATAACCTTCCTGAGGTTGGTACCCTCATATTTTCTTATATGTCTGTCCTGGCTGTCTAATAGGTATTTCTAGAATTGGAAGGATGGCAGTAAAATGATTAGTCAGTCCACTTCTATTCATTGTCCGATTGTAGCTAAAACATAATTTCTGTGTCTTCATCCTACCATATGACCCACATACTTCATAGGTGTGAGTGAAATAAGAATCCACTGAGGCCAATATATTTCAAGTCTCTTTTGGCATTTGGCCTTATGAGAACAGGCAGTGTTCAATTAGTAGGTACATTTTTTTTGTTGTTTTCATGTTGGCCCACATTGTGGTGTTGGTGCAAAACTGTGAAGACTGAAAAAAATTCAATCTGTTGTGATTGAGCTGCTAGACTAGCTTTTACATAGAATGCCTGCAGTATATACACTGGTTTACCAATTTTTGTGTTCATAAAGAGGCTTCTCTTGTAATCAAATAGCTTGCTGATCATTTCATATTCTCACAGATCTCATATTGTTCTGTCTTCACTATTAAATTGTATTATAAATTTAGAATGGTGATAATCTGTAGAGAAACATGGTGCTAATGCGGCTTTGCTGTCAGAGATGATGGGACTTCTTGCAAATGAAATGACACTTGCAGGATTACACATACTTACTACCCTTCTAAATACACTTTTGGCGTATGTATCTTAGTAAAAACGGTGTTCTTTTGTGAATTAGCGGAAGGCCATTCCAGTCCAATGATCCAAATGTAGGTAGCCAAGTGAAAATACATTTGAGACCATTTTAAATGTCCAGGGGATGGGGTAGTATCTTTTATTGGACCAACTTCTGCTTGAAAGTTTGTTTCTCTCGCCAACAGAAGATGGTCCAATAAAAGATACTTCACCCACCTTTTCTCTCTAAGGGCTTGGCTACACTAGCGCTTTACAGCGCTGCAACTTTCTTGCTCAGGGTGTGAAAAAACACTCCCCTGAGCGCAGCAAGTTACAGCACTGTAAAGCACCAGGGTAAACAGTGCCCCAGCACTGTAAGCTAATCCCCTCGTGGAGGTGGAGTACCTGCAGCTCTGGGAGACCTCTTCCAGCGCTGGCGCACGACCACACTTGCACTTCAAAGCGCTGCCATGGGAGCACTCCCACGGCAGCGCTTTGAAGTTTCGAGTGTAGCCACGGCCTAATATCCTGGGACTGATGTGGCTACAACAATACTGCATACAATAAGGGCATTTATGTCTGGGAATAGCAACTGTTTATGCGGAGTGTCTCTACCTAAAATTAAGTGATCTAGAATATAGAATAGTTTAGTGTGTGTGTGTGGGGGGGGGGGGAAGCACCATTGAGTTGGGATTTTCACTCTTCGCAAAGTATTGGAAAGGGGTGTTTTTAAGTTTTCATTCCTTTTTGGCTCTCTGTAGAAGACCTGCACGTAACTGGCTGAAAAAAATGGCTCCACAAGATGACAATCTCAGCCCTAATATGGTCTAAATGGTAAGGAAAACTATTTTGTGTCTAGGCTACTATCAGCCTCTGTTGAAAAGTGTTTATTAACAAAGGTGGTTCTGAAGCATATTTAACTCTTACCGTAAAGATGACATATAAAGGAATTCTGATTATTGTTGTTGCTGTTGCAGAGAAAGGTATAAATGATCCAATGTCTGGAAGCTGAAGCTAGACAAATTCACACTGGAAATAAGGCGTACATTTTTAACAGTGAGAATAATTGAACTACTACCAAGAGTCATGGTGTATTCTCTGTCACTGGAAATTTTAAAATTGAGATTGGATGTTTTTCCAAAAGATATGCTCCAGGAATTATTTTGGGGAAGCTCAGTGGCCTGTGTTATACACAGCTGTTATACGTAGATGATCACAGTGGTCCCTTCTGGCCTTGGAATCTATAAATATGTCTTAGACAAGCAGTACGTTTTGCCCCAAATAACTAAGACAAGAGGGACATTCAGCACAATTTTGAAGTATATCTTTTGTTTAATTGCTTTCAGGTTTAAAAAAACAAACAAACACAAACAAACACAAACTGTATGATCTGTTGCATGCTGCCCCCTCCATCTCACAACATGCATACACCGCAGGAGTATGGGCAGGAGTAGGGCAGGAGTTTCAGACACATTCTGTGAGAGCGCTGCACTACATATTTAATCTTTGTTCTTGGCCCTGATGTCAAAAGGTAGGATGCTAAATTGTCCTCAATCCTCAGTGGGTTTCTCACTGATGATAATAGGCACTGAATGGAGTTATAAGTGCTCAGAACCTTGTAGGAATCCAGCCCAAAGGCAGGTTTGCGCAGTGATAGAGGATAGAATATGGTCCTTATGCAGTAACTAAATTGTTAGCCCAAATTCTGCACTGTATTACATGGGGTACAACTCCTATGCACTTAAATGAGAGCTAAAGCTGTATAAGTGTGAACAGAATCTATTCTTAAAAATGTAAACTGTTGCATTCAAGTTCAGTGGGTTGTGGATGGAAATGATGGAGGGCTCTTTTGGGACCAGTGTCTGTTCTCCCCCTCTATTTGGTCGCTGGTGTGGTCACTTACAGTTACTGCTATTGTGTGCGTAAATCAGATAAGCATAAAACTGCACCTAAATTATTTAGCTTTAAAGTAGTAGAGTTATCATCCTAGCTGTATAAATGAGGCAGTTCGCACCTCTCAAATTTATTTAAGGGGTCCATCTACCGTGCAGCTCAGAGGTGAATTCTCATCTTGGGTAGACGTACATGCACTAGTGTTGCAGCGATGGCATGTGTGGTGACTCGGGATAGCTGCTTGGTTGGCTAGCTAGAACTACCACCTCTGCCATTATGGCCTCACTGCTATTTTTAGCATGCCAGCTCAAGCAGAGCTGGGGCGTTTACATCTGCCTGAACTGGGAATTATACCTCCCAGCTGCAGTGTAGACATAGACTTAGACAGTATGTCAAGTCATGTTCTGCAGAGTCTGACTTAGTTATGCATCTGAAAAAATACTTAAGGTGGGCAAGATGTTTGATACCACTAGCATAGGTTAAGGTAGTTCCTGTGTATGTGTATAATTTTTTTTAACCTTTTAAAAAGATTTTGCTTTCTGAAGTGCTAGCCCGTCTGCAACAGGGTTGCATAGTAAATGTAAAGTGACCATTGGGTATAGTGTCCATGCTAGGTCACTGTGGGTAGCAGCCTACAGTGGATCTGGACTCTCTGACCTCCAGAATGGATAAACAAATGATAAGCTTTTCATCTTCAAAGTACGCTGAAAGTGCCTCTGAGCCTGGCTTATTAGAGTCATTCAGCATATGTTCCATATCTTATTCCTGGGGGAATTCTGTGCCAAAAAATTATTCTGTGCACAATATTTTAAAATTCTGCGTATTTTATTTATCAAAATTACACAATATAATCACAACAGTTTCAATTATTTTGGTATTTTCTTTCAAAATACCTGTCAGCAAGTGTGTCTGTAACAATACACACAACAACAAAGATTCAGGAAATGTTTCTGACAAATAGATTTCTTACTGGACATATTAATACAGAACTTTGAGTAATAATTAGGGCTGTCAAGCCATTAAAAAAAGTAATTGCGATTAATCGTGCGATTAAAAAAAGTAATGGAATACCATTTATTTAAATATTTTTGGATGTTTTCAAATATATTGATTTCATTTACAACAGAGAATACAAAGTGTACAGTGCTCATTTTATACTTATTTTTATTACAAGAATTTACACTGGAAAAAGCAAAAGAAATAGTAGTATTTTTCAATCCACCTAATACAAGTACTGGAGTGCAATCTCTTTATCATCAAAGTTGAACTTACAAATGTAGAATTATGTACAAAAAAACCCCTACACTCAAAAACAAAACAATGTAAAATTTCAGAGCGTACAAGTCCACTCAGTCTTACTTCTTGTTCAGCCAATCACTAAGACAAACAAGTTTATTTCAAGGAGCTGACTGAGTGATTATCTTTGAGAAGTCTTGGAAGACAGAAAAGATTCCAGAAGACTGGAAAAGGGCAAATATAGTGACCATCTGTAAAAAGGGAAATAAGGACAACCCAGGGAATTTACAGACCAGTCAGCTTAATTTCTGTACCGGGAAAGATAATGGAGAAAATAATTAAGCAATCAATTTGTAAACATCTAGAAGATAATAAGGTGATAAGTAACAGCATGGATTTGTAAGAAACAAATTGTGTCAAACCAACCTGATAGCTTTCTTTGACAGAGTAACAAGCCTTGTGGATAGCGGGGAAGCAGTAGACGTGGTATATCTTGATTTTTAGTAAAGCTTTTGATACTGTCCCACATTGCATTTCCCTAGTTTATTTATGAGAAGGTCATCTAGATGGAGCTACTATAAGGTGGGTGCAAAACTGGTTGGAAAACCGTTCCCAGAGAGTAGTTATCAGTGGTTCAGAGTCATGCTGTAAGGGCATAATGAGTGGTGTCCCGCAGGGATCAGTTCTGGGTCTGTTTCTGTTCAGTATCTTCATCAATGATTTAGATAATGGCATAGAGAGTACACTTATAAAGTTTGCGGACGATATGAAGCTGGGAGGGGTTGCAAGTGCTTTGAAGGATAGGATTAAAATTCAGACCATTTCTCCAGTTTGTCCAGATCATTTTGAAGTAAATAGGATGAAATTTAATAAAGACAAATGCAAAGTACTCCATTTAGGAAGGAACAATCAGTTGCACACACACAAAATGGGAAATGACTGCCCAGGAAGGAGTACTGTGGAAAGGGATCTGGGGTCTTAGTGGACCACAAGCTAAATATGAGTCAACAGAGTAATGCTGTTGCAAAAAAAAGTGAACATCATTCTCAGATGTATTAGCAGGAGTGTTGTAAGCAAGACACAAGAAGTAATTCTACTCGGCTCTGATTAGGCCTCAGCTGGAGTATTATGTCCAGTTCTGGGTGCCACATTTCAGGAAGGATGTGGACAAATTGGAGAGAGTCCAGAGAAGAGTGACAAAAATGATGAAAGGTCTAGAAAACATGACCTATGAGGAAAGATTGAAACAATTGGGTTTGTTTAGTCTGGAAAAGAGAAGACTGAGAGGGGACATAACAGTTTTCAAGTATGTAAAAGGTTGTTACAAGGAGAGGGAGAAGAAATTGTTTTTCTTAATCTCTGAGGATAGAACAAGAAGCAACAGGCTTAAATTGCAGCAAAGAAGGTTTAGGTTGGACATTAGGAAAAACTTCCTAACTGTCAGGGTGGCTAAGCACTGGAATAAATCGCCTAAGGAGGTTGTGGAATCTCCATCATTGGAATGTCAGGAATGGTCTAAATAATTCTTAGTCCTGCCACGACTGCAAGGGACTGGATTAGATGACCTCTTGAGGTCCCTTCCAGTTCTATGATTCACATTTGCAGGAGATAATGCTGCCCCCTTCTTGTTTACAATGTAATTTGAAAGTTGTAGCCGGCGTCACAAGATATTTACGCTACAGACGCTCTAAAGATTCATATGTCCCTTCATGCTTCAACCACCATTCCAGAGGACATGCGTCCATGCTGATGACGGGTTCTGCTCAATAAAAATCCAAAGAAGTGCGGACTGACGTGTGTTCATTTTCATTATCTGAGTCCGATGCCACCAGCAGAGGGTTGATTTTCTTTTTTGGTGGTTCAGGTTCTGTAGTTTCTGCATTGGAGTGTTGCTCTTTTCAGACTTCTGAAAGCATGCTCCACATCTGTCCCTCTTAGATTTTGGAAGGCACTTCAGATTCTTAAACCTTGGGTCCAGTGCTGTAGCTATCTTTAGAAATGTCACATCAGTACCTACTTTGTGTTTTGTCAAATCTGCAGTGACTGTTCTTAAAATGAACAACATGTGCTGGGTCATCATCCGAGACTGCTAAAACATGAAATATATGGCAGAATTCGGGTAAAACATTGCAGGGGACATACCATTCTCCCCCATGGAGTTCAGTCACCAATTTAATTAACATATTTTTTTTAACGAACAAAATCAGCATGGGGGGTAGGGGAGGGATTGTTAGGGAGTTGGGGACCCTCCCCCATGCTGATCCCTAGCCTCTCCCATTCAGTCCCTGTGTGTCCCTGCATTCCCACTCAACCACTCTTCTTCCCCCTGACCCCATGTGTCCCTGTATCCTCTCTCAGCCATCCTCTGTCATCATGTGACCCACTCCCATTCAGCCCCTTTGTTGTCCCCCTCTCCCCCCCAATCTTCTGTGCCTCCTCACCTGGATTCGCAGTCATGGCACTGTAGGGAATGCAGCCTCTCCTCTCTGTCGGCTGCTATAGTGAACCAGTTGCCGGTCTGCTGTAGTGCCACAATAGTCCCTGGTGGGCCAAAGGCAGTGCCTCTCCAACAGAACGTATTTTCTGTGGGGGAAAAGAAACCCTGTAGGTCTGAGAGTCTGAACTTGCACGGTGCTGGGCAGTCAACTTTGATGGAGTTTAGTGGGAATTAAGGGTGTTGCTTGCAGGATTGAGCCCTGCATTTGTGTTGGTTCTTCTTTTATTCACTTTTTCAATGTAACTGGAGAGCATCAGGTAAACTGTGAACAAGAAAGAACAAAAGCTCGTAGGCCTTGCTAGCTAGAGGGTACACCCTTGGCAGGTATTAAAGATGAAATGTAGAGTTGGGGGGAAAAAAAGTTTGCTCTTCACTGCTCCCTCTTTTTAACACACAATCTGTGACACTCATTGACACAAGGTATCATTAAAGCCAAGAACTTAATCGGATTCTAAAAAGGATTATGCACTTACGTGGATAAGGAGAGCATTAGGTAGGATAGAAAAAAAAATGGAGAGAGAATTCTCTATCTTTTAAAGTATAAGATGTCTAAAGTTAAAATGAAACTTTCTCTATGGACTGTTTACTCAGACTCATCAATTACAGGATTTTTCACCTTTGAAAGCATCTTCTGTCTGCCACTGTCTGAGATAGGATGCCGGGTTAGATGGACCGGTGATTGATCTAGTGTAGCAATTCCTATCATCTATGATGTGAAAAGACTCCCCAAATACAATAAACTGTTTTTTTGTTGAATATTTTTGGAGAACCTGAACCATGATGTGGAGAGAGAGTGATTGTCTTTCATCAAAAAGGAGCTATAAAGAGGAAAAACTTTGTTTTTGCTACAGTTTAGCCTTAAAATAATAAACTTTAAAAATGTTTACATGCTCTTCCAAATCGTGTTTGAATCTGAAACATTTTTTAGTAAGGACATTTCAGTTATACTTAAGAATGAAGGTCTTCCCCTTCATTCATGCAATTACATATCTTTCTATTATGTAGTTTAAATATTACTATTAAGCCCAAGCACAAGACACTGATATCAATAGTCTTTGCACCAAATGTAAGACCCATAAAACAAACTCCACTGGGAGAACTAGAGGAAGGAGCCAGTGTAATTAAACTTTTTGAGAAAACTGTTTCCATTTGTGGATTATTAAGAGGGATTTAAATGAGAAGGGTTGTTCTCCCACACCTGACACTGTTCTTTCACCTTCATGCTCTATATTACTAATGATTTTCAAACCTTCAAATATGGACTGAATTGTTAAGATTGTTTATATTTGTATCTGTAAGATTTAGGGCTTGGGAGTTTTGATATTGCAATTTAATTCATTGTTTTCTGTTTAGAAAACTTATTATTGAATGAACATGTATATGTTAAAAAGTATTTCAAATTTTATTTTTTTATTTTAGGAGACAGCTTTCATCTTGACAATGGCAGCTTGAAGTCTATTAAAGTCCAAGCATTTATTTTGTTTTTAAAAATTGTGCAGGTATGTAAAATATAAATATCAGTAATTATTTTCTCAACGTTCTTTTTTATTTCAGCATGTTTTTCTCAATGTGGGGAAACAAAATACTGCATATTTTCACTTCCTTTTTACAAATAGTCATGGTTTAAAATCTATTTGCATATTGTGAAAGAATTGAAATAGTACAACAGTTTAAGATAGCCAAAATATCTTCTCTTCACATACTTTGCATTCAATATTAAATTTTACAAACTTTAATAATGCTTAAATACATAGTGCTATAAGATGTCTTGTATCGAAGCTTTAGAGAAGAATCATGGGTTTGATATTGAGAATCAGAATAGATACACAGGACTCCGTCAACTTTCAGTCTAGTCAGTACTACACCTGTCTTGAGTGCAAACTGAGATTTCTCAATCACATTTTCCTATTAAGCTTTTTTTTTTTTTCTTGTTGCAGTGTGAAACACAGAAAACAAGAAACTGGCTATATAGGGGAAGTGGAGATGCTAAATACACACATTGCAGTCAAATGCACAAGAAAACTGAAAAGATAAATATTTTTTCTCTAATTTCTTAGAGTTATGGTGATCTTGGCTGTTACTTTTAATAAGTATTGAAAAAAACCTTCAGACAAAAGTGGTTTTGTAGTTGGTGTCACTTAAAATGACTAACCATGAGTAGAAAGCAGTATAATATGTATTAAAGTATATCTATAAAATATAAACCAATCGAGAGAACTTGTGATCTCCTCTGAAATATTAAAAGAGTAACTTTAGGGGGAAATCCTGCCCTCCACTATTCTCTCCAGCAGATTTCAGAACAGAAGTGGGGTAGGTCTGATACGGAAGAGTAGGTCAAGAGACTCGGATGATCTGTACCAGCTGTGTGCTTTGGAGCAGCAGGGGGATCTGGGATGTGACTAGGCCGTGTGATGGCTGAGGGGCAGTGGCTCCACCAGTTAGTGGATTTACTGGTTGTTCCTAACCTAAGCAAAGCAGGCATGCAGGAGCCTTAGGCTACAGTAGCCTTCAGGCTGCAATACAAGCTTGAGAGCCACTTTTTTTTACCTGTCAACAGCCTGGGTGTAGGAGAAAATTCCTTCCCTCTGGCTTCCTTGAATTCCTCCACACACAAGTCCTGTTTGGCCTATGCATTGTGCAAAGGGCTTGGCCCTAGAATATTATTTAAGATCATCTTCCTGGCCCAATGTTTTCAACATGTATTGTCTTCACCTCTTCAGATTCCTCAATTATTTTTTCCTTCACCACCACGTTACATAAAAATTTCTGGCCCTCATCAGGTCCTTTGTAAGTGGATTCCTATCTGCTTTATCCACATTTTCTCTTTTATGTCAAGCCCTCCCTTCCATCAACCATTCCAGTCTTTATTGTCTTCCAGTCTGCTTCCATCACAAACAACTGCATGCTTTTTCCAACCTTCCTTTTTGTAGAGAATACCTATCCTGATCTTCCCTGGAAATTCATTGCATATTTTTTGGATTCTTCTTCAAGGCTCACTATTTATGGGGAAATTGCCAATGAATAATGGCTGCATGGATTGCCATCAGGGACTTCTGATATTTATCTTAATTGTCTGTTTAAATCAACAAAAACATAACTGTCTGGCTGTGCACATATCGGGCCTATTTAAAAGCATGTTGTTTTACTGCACTTCCTTATTCTTCTTATTTGTTACACCCATTTTTTGCATATTAATTAGATTTTAAGCTCTTTGAGGCTGGGAGAGCCCTTTATTCTCTTCAGCACCTAGTGTGATGAGGCTCCCAATCCTGACAGGAGCTTCTAGGCATTATTGTATCGTTAATTATTTCTGGTAGCACTAACCATTTGCTTTCCAAACAGGTGAAGGAATGATCCATGTCTTGCTCATAATCTAAAGACAGACATACAAACAGAGGGTAGGGGAAAGGTATACAACATGTGCTGGCAACAGTATAAGTGGGGCAGGTAGCAGTGCTTGTTGTTTAAGTTACCCAGCACTTCCCATTATTAGACCCTGGTTTCAGTTGCTAGGTCTAGGAGCCGGCGGAGGAAGAACAGGGTGCGAAAACAGGGGATCGGGAGAACTGAGATTGGATGAGGATTGGGATGGGGGAGACCGAGACTGGCAGGACAAGAGTGGAACTGGGAACCAGTGGGGTGGAGGCAATATATGGAGGTGAGGGAAGACAGATGCGGCAAGGAGCAGAGGTGCACGGGAGACCTGGAACTGACTAAGCAAAGGGACTTGCATAAGTAATCAAGGGAGTTGAGGACACTGAGGCTGGGTGAGAAGCCTGGAGAGAGGGAGCCAGCGGGTTTGGGGAATGTGGGCAGGGGATGGGAGGTCAGAGGCAAGGGAGAGAGCCAGATCAGGGAGTGGGGGATGAAACTGGCCTGGCTGGGCAAGAAGACTGGTAACAAGGAATTGGGGTGGGGGAAGATTGGAAATGCCTTGACAAGGAGACCAGGAGTTAGAAGGGGTGGGACTAGATTTACTGGGCAAGGCAATTAATATCAGAAACCTGAGGAGCGGAGACTCAGTATAGCTTTAGTGTCTCTCACCACACCTGAGCCCCCAGCCTCTCTAGCTGGGGTCTTTTTGCCCTGCTTCATTCTCAGCTAGCCCTCACCTGGAGACATCAACAGGGTCACAACTCAATCACTCCCCAGTCTTCAGCCCTCTTTGGCTCTTCAGCTCAAAGAGCAGGAGACATCTCCCTTGGCTAGTGTCAACCTTCAGCCCTCTCTGGTCATGGCTCTCTGGCCTGCGGAAGTTTTGTAGGTGAACACCCAACTGCCTTCCTGCTTTCTACTATCAACAGCCTTATCTGGGTCCACTGCATAGCTTGGGAACTCTCTCTAATCCCTCTTTCAGGGATATTCCCTCCCTCATTCAGTTTAGCTTTGTTTTTCTCCTGAGTGCTCTCTCTAGAATTTGGATTCTGAACTCTTCTCTTTGGCTGTCACTTTTTTAAAGCTTCCCAGGGCAACCCTGCCCTCCACATCACACCAAATTAGGGCACACAACTGGACTGAAACTGGAGAGGGGCCAGCTATCTTGTTACACTATTTCTTTCAGCAAAGGTTGTCTTGGTTTAGTCCAGAGTCAGGATTTGCTACATAAAAGTTAATGAATTAGTAGTTCAGCTCATTAAGGAATCCTTACTAGTATAGCTTTTTATTCTAATAAATAGAAAGAAATTTTCCATGACTAAATCTCTTACACATATTCTGAGAATAAGTTTATTTATGTAGAAGTGCAGTTAGAAGCATAAAGCTTGCTAAATCAATGTCTCTTACCAAGGTCCACTGGCGAGTACTTAACTTCTTTCTGCCAATAATAGTCCCAGGTATGAGACTTCTAACTTCCTGTTCAGAGTTTAAAGAAAATATGTTGTCATTCTAAACTAATACTTTTTTAAAATCATAAAACTTAAGGTCTTGCCAAATTTCAGGTCTACTGATGGGCAGTCTTAGTGCCTCATAAAACTGTAGATTTAGTTGTATAATAAACTTGAGTCCCCTTCTCTCACCTTGGTGAATGTACAAATGTATGTGTATTGCTGGCATGGTCAAGATAAGACTTTGTTTGGAGTAAGGCTAATGCAGCTTGTGATTTCAAAGGCATCTGTAGCAAGATATAGAAAAGATGGGTTGATTTCACTCTCCCTGCACTTTAAAAGACCTGTATGATATTTTACAATATACCTTCTTCAACTTCAGAAAAACTGTTAAAAGAATGTTTCAAGCGCTTGACTGTGAAAGCTAAAGTTAAGAATTTGCAGTGACAGCCTGGGGCTGGCCATGCAGTATTTACTCTGTTGCCATGTATATCCATCCTGTGTACTGAATGAGGCAGGGGTACTGTGGGGAAAAAATAGTATGTGATCATATAATTAAAGATGTTACGATGATGCATATGCCCAGGGCAGCAGAAATAAATTTGTGTGGACAGCTGTATATCTAGCATTTTCTGACTTGATTTTGCAGCCTAGACAATGTTTTTAATGCCCTTATTTGATCAGCATGCTCCTTCCTGTGCATATGAGCAAGTATTGCCATAGTTAAACATTTAAATCCTTTTATACTCTTGGTATTCTAGTAATTTGCTCATCTCTTCCTTATCCTTAAGTCCTGATAAAGTAGATCTTGTCAGTAGCAACTTGGGTAGGGACTTTTTAAAATTGCCAAAGGTCCTCTGTGTGTTAACCTAAACTTGTTTGTCTTGAAATTTGTAGTAGACATGTCTGCTTGCTCTCCTGTTGATTTTTATTTTGTTTTAAATACATCTGTACATAAGTCTTCTTAATGTCCTTTTATATTACACATCTAGTTGAAAGCTAGGACAGGTTTATACTACCACTGAAGTTATCTAACTTATGTCACTTGGATGTGAAAAAGACACCCTTCTGAGCAATGCAAATTACAGTGACCTAAGCGCTGCCCATACCAGTGCTATGTTGGTATGGAGCATCTTCACCAAACATGCAGTTGCGTCAATGTAGTACTTCTAGTGTAGAACTGCCCCTAGTCTACAGTGGTTGTTTTGATAGCTAGGTACTCAGTATTCATGCGGTATGAATAACTGATTTTTTTTATTTTATTTGTTTGATTCTGGGGGAAAAAATTAATTTCAGGTCAACCCAAACTGGAATTTTTGCTGAATTGAAAAGTTGGGGGGGAAAAATACATTTTGGGTCAATTGAAACATTTTGTTTAGATTTGGGGCATTTTCAACTTTTTATCTTATTAAAAGCAAAGGATATTTAAAAACAAAGGGTCTAGATTCACAAAACCATCGAGATTGTGGGGTCCCTCTTATACCTTTATAGCCTAGGACACTAACCTGGGATCTGGGAAACCTGTGTCAAGTCCCTGCTTCGGAACAGTGACTGTAACCTGGGTCTCTCAATAGCATATTACACAGACGTAATGTCTGTTAAATGCTACTGATGGCTTTTTTCTTACTTTCCTTTATATTTATATATACTATATTTATAGTCACTATCTATAAATCTGTATTTTGTTCTGTATTGATGTTCAATAGGTTACAAATGGTGTGGGTTTTTATCATGAACCGAATGAGCTCCCAGTGCAGTTCCTCCACTCAGCGTAAGCGAATGGCTCTTGGAATTGTCATTCTTCTACTTGTTGATGTGATATGGGTTGCCTCCTCAGAACTCACTTCAGTAAGCATTTTTTCATGCTTCTTATTTTTAAATAAGGGGGGAGAATACTATTACATAGACATTTTTGAAGCTCTGATCACATTTTTACAGAGTTTTACTTGACACATTTTTTTAATCTTAAAAAAGGGTGAAAAAAAATCAGAATCCTCCAGGTAGCTAAACAGTGCTATGAGCCAGCACAATGTAAGAGCTATTGTTTTAACTATGGAGGGTATTGTTTAATCTAGAAATTGTCAGTATCTTGAACCAACAAGTATTTTTATTTTTTAGTTAGGGAGTCAAAACCTGATTTACTTATTATATCTGTTTAAAAAATGCCACTATTGCCACAGGGAACAGGTAATCTAATTATATCCTTAAAAATTAGTCTGTATAATGAACCTGTCATTCTAGCTTTACATTTCAGATTTTATGAAACTACTGCCAGTAGCCTGTTAGGGAAAATTATTATGGCCATATTGGTTCCCATACTGAAAAATAAGCAATGTTGCTGTTAATAGACTAAACTTAAAGATCACTGTTGCTTAACTGTAGTTTTTAAACAATTCCAGCTTGTTTACAAATGAACATTGACTTAATACAGCTTTGAAACTTTACTATGAGGAAGAGAAATGCTGCTTTTAACCATCTTAATTTAAATGAAACAATCACAGAAACAGTTTCCTTACCTTGTAACAGTTTCCTTACCTTTTTTTTTAACTTTTCCTTTAATGTTTTAGTAGTTTAACACAGTAATGTGCTGTATTTGTGGGGTTGGTTGGTTGTTTGTTTTTGTTTCCTCTGCTGCTGCCTGATTGTGTATTTCCAGTTCCAAATGAGGTGTGTGGTTGACTAGTCAGTTTGTAGCTCTGGTGTTCGTAATTCTGAGATTTTGTTGTATGTGTTTTGACTTCAAGAAAACCTGCTGGGCTGATTTGGACTTGAAAAGCACTGATTAATTGAGAAGTCACATGACTCCTCAGTAATTATGAAGACTATAACTATTTTATTTTCATTCCGCAGTATGTTTTTTCGAAGTACGAGAAGCCTTTTTTCAGTACCTTTGCAAAAACGTCCATGTTTGTTCTATACCTCTTGGGATTTATTGTTTGGAAACCATGGAGGCAACAGTGTACACGTGGGTTTCGTGGAAGGCATGCAGCTTTTGTAAGTATTTTTCAATTTAATAACCTAAAGATATGCAATAATTCAAAGTTTTAAGGTGGGGGGGAAATTGAGGGTTAGCGTATATTACTTTGCTGATAGATCTGTTGGCAAGGCCCGCTATTGGAGATGCCCATTATGCCAGCAAAAATTCTTTACGCAGCATAGTTAAGCCACCACCCTGAACATTGGTTCTACTGGCAAAAATAATTTTGACATTATAAGCTTCATCTACATGTTTTTTTTTGTTTTTTGTTTTTTTTTCTGTTTGCTGTCATATCTGTGTCAATTAGAGTTTCGGTTTGTTTGTTTTTTCCTCTCCTCCGTGTCTTCCCTGCCAACATAGCTGTGTTGGCAAAACTTTGTCTGTAGACCTGGCTTTACATAAGCTAAACTTCAGATGTTAAGTGAATCAAATACTGATTTCATTAAAGTACCATTACAAACTGAACAGACAGAAATGGTAATTGCAGGTTGTACAATTGAGTCTATACCTGGAATTAGTACTCTAACATTATGATTTGTCACTTTTTATATCCAGTTTCTTCATATTAATTCTGAATAGCATGTTTAGAGAGACTAAAATCAGACACTTTTGTTTGAGATCACGTTCAGGAACTTGGTAGAATGAGTATGGGTAGGGTTTTATGTTGTTAAACAACTTTGTAGACAAAGACTCTGCTCACATTATGGTGGGCATATTCTACACTCAGTTTTGGTGTTTGGTATTAAATTCAGTGTCTAAAGACTCTAAACTCTCATGAGAGGCCTGGAACTAGGGTTACCATACGTCCGGATTTTCCCGGACACGTCCGGCTTTTTGGTCCTCAAATCCCTGTCCGGGGGGAATTGCCAAAAAGCCGAACATGCCCGGGAAAATGCCGGCATCCCTGCCCCAGTCCCCTGCTTACCTGAGCAGCTCCGGCAGGCTGCGAGTTGCAGGCGGATTCCCCCGCGGCAGTGGCTGCTGCTGCTCCCCTCAGACACCTCAGCTCTGTGTAGCTGAAGAGCCGAGCTGCTGGAGCGCTACCAGCTTCACGGTTTGCCGGGCAGCCCCCAGACCTCCAGACCCTGCGCCCCCGGCCAGGCGCTTCCACAGTGCAGCCAGACCCCGGAGGGGAAGCGCCCGGCCGGGGGCGCAGGGTCTGGGTCTGCCTGGCAAACCGTGAAGCCGGTAGTGCTCGGGCAGCTGTTTCGCGTGGCTGGGAGAGAGGAGGGGGAATGCAGGGCGCTCAGGGGAGGGGGCGGAGTTGGGGCAGGGGAGGGGCGGGGCTAGGGCCCCGTGGAATGTCCCCTTTTTTAAAACCTTAAATATGGTAACCCTACCTGGAACTAACATCATATTGCAGAGGCATAGAAGCAATTCCAGGAGAAATTCCAGAAGACTAGGAAAGTGCTAATATTGTGCCAGTATTCAAAAAAAGTAGGCAGAATCACCTGTGTAACTATATGTCCATTAGCCTGACATCAATCCCAGGCAAAACAATGCAAAAGTAATACAGGATTCAATGGATAAAGAATTAACAGATAGGAATATAATTAGTGCAAGTTAATATGGTTTTGTGGAAAATAGGTCTTGTCAACCCTGATTTGATTCTTTGAGATGACAGATGTGGTTAATAAGTACATTACATCTATGCTGGTACCTTTAACTTTTGCAAGGTGTTTGACTTATTATCGTGCAACATTCTGATTAAAAACAATTGTACTTTAGCAAGAGAGCACACATTAAAGAGATTAAGAACTACAAACTGATCTCTTAAAAAGTTGTCAGTGGAGAATCATCTTTGAATGGGGTTGCTTTTAGTGGGGTGCTGCAAGGTTTGGTACTAGGTGTGATATTATTCAACATTGTTTTCAATGATCTGGAAGTAAATATAAAATCACTGGTAATAAAATTTGTGGATGACACAAAGATTGACAGAGTAGTAGATAATGAGGAGGACAAAGCAGTCATACCTATGGATCTGAATGGGTTGGTAACCTGGGCCTGTTCCAAAAAAATGTATTTTAATATGGCCAGAGGCAAAATTATGCAAGGAACACAGACCATAACCTACACAATGGGGAATGGTGTCTTGGAAAACAGTGATCCTGAAAAGGATTTAGGGGACATAGTGGACAAGCAACTGAACATGTGCTCCATACACAATTGACATTAGATCTTTTTGCCAGATCTGTGGCTGTAGGAACAGTGAAGTGACTTTACCTCTGTATACAGTGTTGGTGAGTCCTAAACAGGAATACTACATAGCATTCAACATTTTAACACGTTGAAAAACAAGAGAACGCTCAGAAACGAGCCACAAAAGTGCAATGAGAGCTAGAAGTGCCTTCCTTAAAAATCTCAATCTATTTAGTTTGAGAGGAAGATTGAGAGGTAACTTGACTATGGTTAAAGGTCTTGAGAACATGACCTATGAAGGAAGGCTGAAAGAATTGGGTTTGTTTAGTTTGGAAAAGAGAAGACTGAGAGGGAACATAATAGCAGTTTTCAGGTATCTAAAAGGATGTCATAAGGAGGAGGGAGAAAACTTGGTCATCTTAGCCTCTAAGGATAGAACAAGAAGCAATGGGCTTAAACTGCAACAAGGGAGGTTTAGGTTGGACATTAGGAAAAAGTTCCTAGCTGTCAGGGTGGTTAAGCACTGGAATAAATTGCCTAGGGAGGTTGTGGAATCTCCATCTCTGGAGATATTTAAGAGTAGGTTAGAGAAATGTCTATCAGGGATAGTCTAGACAATATTTGGTCCTGCCATGAGGGCAGGGGACTGGACTCTATCACCTCTCAAGGTTCCTTCCTGTCCTTGAATCTATTTATGAATCTATGGTGTCTAAGTACTTTCTTGGGGAGAAAATACTGGGTATGAAAAGGCTCTTTAGTCTAGTGGAGAAAGGCATAATAAGAACCAATGGTTGAAGCCAGACAAATCCATTTTTAACAATGGGTGTGATTGACTATTGGAACAAACTACCAAGGGATGTGAATTGTCCATCTCTTGATGTTTTTCATATCATGACTGGATGCCTTTGTTGAAGATACACTTTAGTTCACTACAAGTTAGTGGACTTAGTGCAGCAGTAACTGACCTTTGATACACAGGACATCTGACCAGATGATTTAATGATTCTTTCTGGCCTTATAATCTATGAATGAAGTAAAAATAGTGCATAAGTTTCTCTCAGATGATGTAAACTTGAAGAGTAGGATTTGGTGGAATAGTGTAGATCCAGGGGTCTGCAACCCGGCACACAGCCCATCCAGGTAATCTGCTGGTGGGCTGCGAGACGTTTTGTTTACGTTGACCATACACAGGCACGGCCCCCCGCAGCTTCCAGTGGCCGTGTGCCAAAGGTTGCCGACCCCTGGTGTAGATCTAGCTAGAGTTCTTCTGTCTTTCTGGCTGCTTCCTCTTAGATACAAGGAGGGACCAGAGAAAAACACAATAGATTTTTGTTAGTTAGGTAAACGATGTATTCCATTGTGTCTGGGAAATAGTCTTTTGGGGCTTTTTAAAAAAATTGGTGAACAACATTCAAAAGTTTTTTACATCTTTCTGGTACTTTTTTTGAAATGTGCTCCGTAGAAAGACATTTAAATTGTTTTGTTTAACAATTCTGGATTTTTCTTTTCTTCAACAGCAAACATACAATATTTTAACAAAATAAGCATATGAATTTAGTTAAACATTTAAGTTTTTTAAAATCAGGCCTTTTTTTGTTAAAATTGTTTTTAACTAAAACAAGTTAAATGAAAAAATTAAAAGAAAAAACAAATTGAATCGACTATGTCAGTGAGGTTAACACGAGAAATTTAAAATATTGGCTTCTGCAGCTAATTCAGTCATCTTCACCTTCATTTTCCTGTTTGTTCATAATCTGGAAAAGAAAAACAAGCTTTCCTGCTTTTTCAGGTCCCAAACAATTTCTCAATTTGGAATGAATTAGTCCAAAGGAAGATAATATTCTTTCTACACCAGCAGAAGAAGCTACTGTTGTTAAAAATGATATTATCACTTCAACAGTCTCTGAATCCAAGTGCTTAAGTGACTTCCACCCAGTTCACTGGTGTGACTTTCTTTAAAACGTCATCAGCAAACACACATTTCTTGAATATGTTCATGCTCTCTCTATGTGTGTATATATATCTCCTCAATATATGTTCCATTCTATATGCATCCGAAGAAGTGGGCTGTAGCCCACAAAAGCTTATGCTCTAATAAATTTGTTAGTCTCTAAGGTGCCACAAGTATTCCTGTTCTTTTTGCGGATACAGACTAACACAGCTGCTACTCTGAAATCTGTCATTTCTCGAATGGTTCACCCTTAGCTCTGAATTTTATTATAGTTAGTGTTATGGAGGGATGATTGCTGTTTGTTCATGTCATAGCCAACTCCTCTTCTTCAGCAGTTAAGGTTTGAACCTGGTACCGAGTATTGAGAATATTTGCAAGAAAATGAACTGGAGATAGTGCTTGTCCCATTTTTTTTTTTTTTTTTTTTATAATGCTTGTAATTTAACTCGGTCATTGCATATTTCTCTTTTTAGGCTCTCACTCGGTTCCTTCCAAATTCCAACAGCGTCAGCAATAAAACAACTATTTCCCCGGAATTTTGTTCAAGGCTACAGAAACAGGCTTCAGGGTACTCAGCATGTGTTCAACATTTCTCTTAAGCCCAATGTTGAGAACTTCGGCTGTGACAGTGCCATCTATTTTTTTTCATGATTTTGTTCATCAACAGTCATCAGATTAGGTCAGTTCTTGATATAGTGCTCAAAACAGTCTGCTACTGAATTCTATCTCACGTCTTGTGGGAGTATTAGCTTGGTTCCTCCCACTTTTTTCAGAGCAGCTGCTGCAAAGTGGTTGTTATGGAAGCATTTTGCAATTTCAACATTAGCTTTTGTTTCTGGAACACTGAAGTCTTTGGCTACGAGGTGCATCAAATGAGCATGCAACCGCATGTTATTAGTTCGGGACTCTCTTCTAAATAATTTCTTCTCATCTTGGATACATTTGCAGCATTGTCTGTGTCCAAGATGCGTACTAGACATTTGATTTTTTTTTTTCAGTTTGTTATAGCTTTTACTGCTACTTCTTGTAAGTATTCTGCTGTGTGTGCATTTCCTGATGTATCAGTTGTTTCTGTAAAGAAGACATTCCCTTCTTCTGTTGTCACACAAGCACATACAACAGGATCATTGTGGACATTGCTCCACCCATCAAGACTCAGGTTAACAATTTCACCCTCTAGACCTTTTGCACACTGCTCAATTTCTCTTTCATACACTTTATCCAGCAATTTGCCTATGACATCTGCTCTGTTGGGTGGACTGTATCCTGGTCTTAATGACTGACCCATGTTAATGAAGTGTGGGTTCTCAATCATGCGGAAAGGAGAGTTTGTTCCATAAATAAACTGGGCAATTTTTTCATCAATTACCTCTTTTTGTAATCTGCTGGTTCTTGTCACAAATTTATCTATGGTTGTTTCTGGATGATGGAGATTTTTTTCTTTTCTTTTTGCTACAGGTGATATACTGTGGCTATGTGATATAGATGATGTGACTGAAACACTATCATTGGCAGATAACTCTGAAACTTTTGAAAATGATGGTGATCTTGAAGGTGGATAGTCTTCAGAATTCTGTATGTTGAGGATGGATTCTCCTAAACAAAATAAGTCAATGCAGTTATTTAATTACTATTACCACACTGCTCATTTAGTATTATTCATTGCATTCACTGACACAGTACTACTTTAAAGGTGAAATTGTAAAAGGAAGATCTGCCTATTTCAGCTATTTAATTTTTATCACAACTGCATCTAAAATGATAGTACTATAGAGTAACCACTATATATTTTGCTCAAACATGAGAATTCAAGAATAGTCCAGAAGGAAAACAGGCAGTCTTTAAGAAAGAAGTATGAAATAAAGTTTACTAACCTGAAGATCCTGCATGTTCAGACATGTTTCTTTCATCATCTTCAACACAGCTTCCTGCTGAGAAGGGACGCTTCTCATGATGTCGTTTCATTCGGGCAACCAGACCTTGCATTTCTTTGTTGCACTGTTTGCATTTTGCCCTCATGCCTGTCTTACCCACGGGTAGAGGAACTTCATTAAAATATTCCCAAACTGGGTCTCTTTTATGGCCTGCTGCCATTTTAGGTTTTCCCTTCTAGTGAGAGAATGGTATGGCAGATCTCAAATCAATGAAGGCTACACTCAGAAAGACCTAAAGACTTCTGGAATATGCTGCTCAAACAGTTTCACTTTTGTTTCTACTGCCTGTCCCTCCCTTCTCACATTTATCTCCAGACTTCCTTCTCCTTGTCCAGATCTATTTTGCTCCCAACCATCTTCTATTCATTGAACTTTTTGAAACTTTGCACTTTTAGAGAGAACTTTTAGAGATTGAATCTGTGTACATAAATTTGCAGAGGGACAATAGGGTTGAGGTCCGTTATTTCTCACCTCCAAATATTATTTATTTTTTAAAAAACATTTTTGTTGTTAACAAGCATGTTCTCTCTGGAGACACAAATCCAGTTTGAGAACTGCAAATCTAAGCATCTCTGATGGTATCTTGAATCTAGACTGAGCACTGAGTCCCATTGGGTAGATAGAAAGATTAACTTAAATAATCTATATAGAAGCCCCTGGAACCCCATAAAATTGGGTTCCTAATCCATGAACTATTGGAACTCATTTACAAAATTTTTCTTAAACATTACATTAATATATTGTCTCATTCTATAGAATTAGAATTTATAACCCCTATTCCATGATGAGATATCTTTGAGCTATAACGTATCTTAGTTAAAACTATCTTTAGATAGGTTTTTCTCTCAAAAAGCATTTTATCAAAAAAATCTGATTTAAATAAAAATCCAACACTCTTTATTTTTTAAAAAATCATTGATTTTTATCTACCCTGCTTGTTACTGAAAGCTGTACTATTAGACATTTGACTGTTTTAAAACAATGCTGTGTGCACCAACCTAATATATTTATAGACATTAAATTCAATAATTCCTTCAGCATTTCTGATAAGAAACAGTTATATATAGATTATGTGTTAAGCCAGTAGGGAATTGCTTTTATAGAGTTCTTTGCAGAACAAGACCTAGTTTTGCTGTTGCTGATCTTCTCTGTTGGCTTGTAAAATATTAATCAACTTTATAGTTATTTTTCCTTTTCAGTATTTTGTGACTAAACTATGGTAGACTACAATGTAAACATTTTTTTACTTAGCATTTTATATTAAAATTTTACGACTTCTTAGAATTTTAAATGTAAAATCTCTAATTAGTTTGCAGATGCTGAAGGTTATTTTGCTGCTTGTACAACAGATAACACTGTAAACAGTTCTTTGGTAAGTCCCTTAATTTTTTTGTATGATTAAGACACCACTATGTTTGTCGATTATTTCCATCCTATGTTAAAAATTGTATACTTAAATTTGCAGGTATTCAGGAAATAAGATTAGTTACATTTCTTCTTTAATCAAAATGACTGAAAAGCATTTAGTTAAAATGGCAGTAATGTGTCATGCAAGAAATAATGCTACTCATAGTGGGAGACGTGGGATCTCTCTGAAATAAAACATTAATTGAATTTAGATTGGACTATGAAAGAAATATCAGTGTGTCATACGAGGGATACATTCCCAGGTTCAGCTCAATTTTTGCAAAGCAAAATGTGGAGAGCCAGTGATAAATCCAAACAGCTTTCAAATCCAAAGCTGTGCAACAGTGATTCAGCTGGAGGTGAACACATTAACATTTCATGATTCCATCTTACAACTTGAAAGAGAAATGGACTGTCATCTTTCCTCCTCTGAAATAAACTACAGCCAGGTTTACTATATAGGTGATTTTTGTCAGTCTTCATTTTTAAATCTTATTGGGACCTGCCTGCTAGCTGCTATATTTGGACTGGTCTAAAATATTAACTTAAAAAAAAAAAAAAGTTTACTTAGTGGATTTAAAATATATTCTAAAATAGGTTGGTCATGTATTTTTATATATGTACTAGAAGGTGAAATATCTTAGTAGTAGTGAAGAGACTTGGTAGAGAGATGTTGATACTGCTTAAAAATTCTGACTGTCTTGCTATTTTATGGAACTTGTTTTTCCTTTAGTATTTTGTTTCCAGGTATCCTAAGATAAGTTTGGCTAACAGTTTCAATGTCTGTTTAACTGCATATGCTACTTGTCCTGCTGCATTTCAGAGTGAACCTTTGTATGTTCCTGTAAAGTTTCATGACTTGCCAAGTGAAAAGAGTGGCAGTGCTAATAGTGATACTGAAAAAAGTGAGTAAAGACTTCAGAATTTCGAAATGCTCTCTGGTACAGGGCCTATTTTTGTGTCTGTATTGCCCCTGTTGTGGTTGCAGAGCTAGCTCCACCACTATTCTGTTCCTGGTCTCTGTGAGCAAATCCCCATAGGTGTCCAGCCTCATTTCTTTGCCTTTCCTGGGGTGGAATTTTGGGATTCTCCTCCTCCCTCCCTCCCCCCCCCCCCCCCCCCCACACACACGCGCTTTTAGAGTTGGTTTTAACTTAAAAGTTAGGTTAACAGCTACGTTGGTCAGCGTTTAAAAAAAAAATTTTTAATGGATAGCTGTGCATATTGTCAGCTACAACAGTAATAGGTGCTATAGAAAAACCTGAGACACTGTTATAATTAGTATTGTTTATTAAATGGAAACAAAAACAATAACTCTTGTTCGTATATAAAAGTTACCTGTCTGATGTAACTATTAGATTCTTTGACCCATTCTCCAAACCTGAAAAGTCTTCCAGATTCCTACTGAAACTTCAAGGATCTGTGTAACACTCCTACCCTCAGAATGCTATATTGCAACCATCCTTTTCTTACAGTTTAGCATAACTGTATGGGGTACTTTTTTCCTGAGAGACACTAGCCAGACTCTTCAACAACACAAGATAGTGTCTCTTGCCTAGGGCCTGGTTTTGTTGCCTCTGTAGCCCTGCTTGTCTAAAGAACAAGAAATCAGGTGAAATCCTGGCCCCAGGATGAAGTTATTGACTTCAGAGGGGCCAGGGCACCATCACAGGACTAGAAAATGGAAGTTCAAATCATTATCACTCTGTCACTGAGCTAATTCTTTTATTGTTAACTTAACCACTACTTGTGTCGTGGAATCTTTTTATCAGTTTAATTTGGTACAGGCAACATTGTAAGATCAAAAACATAACTTTAATTTTCCCATGCATGCAAATTTATGCAGCTTTTAACATCTGATGTTAATTTCTTTAAAACAAAATTATTAGAACTTAAACTATTGTGCATTTTTAAAAATACAATGTGCATACAAAGTAGAGGGAAAAATAAAGTAACAGGCTTCATTGTCGCGTTTCAAAGGAGTTACTCTGAACAGACCATAATAATTATTTAAAACAATTATGAGATCCTTTTTCATTAGTACCCTATCAAGTGGTATAAATACTATTTTGTTAAAAAAAGAATTAAAGAAAATCTTTTGTTGGAGGGAGAAGCTTCATGTCATTTGTGAACTGCTGTAATCAATGGGATCAAACATTCCTTTTTTTTCTTTTCTTTTCTGTGTAATAGAGTGAAAAGTTGAATGATCATGTGCCACTTTGTTTTTTCCTTAAGCTCCCAAAAAGCCTCGTGTAAGGTTCAGTAATGTTATGGAGATTCGACAACTCCCATCGAGCCATGCATTGGAAGCAAAGTTGTCTCGCATGTCATATCCAACTGTTAAGGAGCAGGAATCAATATTAAAAACTGTAGGGAAACTCACTGCAACTCAAGTAGCAAAAATCAGCTTTTTCTTTTGCTTTGTGGTATGTCCTTTGTTCTTTAAGAAAATTATTAAGTATAGCTACAAATATTGAACTGTTTTACATAGTAATGAAAATGAACTTGTATTTAACGTTGGATTGTGGTCTATTTTTTTTCAGTGTTTTTCTTATTTTATATTTATATATATATATAATATATATATATATATATATATATATATATATATATGCTAAATGCAGCATAACCTCTCTTATCTGCACTTCCCTAAAATGCAATTCTGAACAGTACAGTGGGTTTTCAGGCTTGCATTTAATTGTAGCACAGGTTCTACTGCTGGCAGGGCCATTGTAAATTATGTCTTACTCCACTCTTCGGAATGGGTGTGGCAAGTCACTCACTAGTCTTGCCCGGGCAGAAATCCAGGGTTACTTAAACACCAGCTGTTGTTTCTTCCTTGTATAGAGGAGTGGGGCCGAGCCCTGACTGTACCTACAACTTCATGGATATAGCATGTAGAACTGCCTTTCAGTTTGGGGGTGGAGAAGGAGAAAGGACCTATAAATATAGCTGTTGCCCTGCTCTCTTTCTGTGGAACCTCTTGAAAGCTGCCACCACATTGTCTGTCTCATCCTGTGGCATTATACACCACCATGCAGTGATGTGAAGATGTTTGGCTTGGGGCAGAGGATATCCTCAACTCTCCCCAATGAGAATAGGTAGGGCTGCAAGATGTCTTTATCCTCATCAGCAGACCGGTCATCTTCACATACACCTCTGTCCCGATATAAAGCTGTCCTCGGGAGCCAAAAAATCTTACCGCATTATAGGTGAAACCGCGGTATATTGAACTTGCTTTGATCCGCTGGAGTGCACAGCCCCGCCCCCCCGGAGCACTGCTTTACCGTGTTATATCAAAATTCGTGTTATATTGGGTCGCGTTGTATCTGGGTAGAGGTGTACTTCTGCAGCAGTTCTCAGTGTCATGGAAACACAGAGGTGAGAGTGGCATGTTTCCTAAGAGCCAACACTGAAGAGGAGGGTAACAAAGCAGTGGTGGCCCTTCTAACAGTGGCCCCACTGTACTGCTAGAGACATTTTATTTAAAATATGGTTAAGAGCAAGCCACACATAGCTCTTTGGACAGCAGGAGATACTTCACGGTATAGCGGTTCAGGAGGTGGCTTTAACTGGTGTACTGACCAGAAGACAGTGATATGACAACTGGAATTTCTTGAGATGGATGCATATATTGAGAGGATGTCCATAGAATTTAAAGGAAAACTAGTTTCATATTTCATGTATACAAAGGAGATTATAAAGTAACTATCTTTTTAAGATTTATTTTCTATTTATGCATATATATTTAAAAACTGTCTGGAATAAGATTATTCTTTTTTGTTTACAAACAAATTAAATGATACTGCTCTTGCTTTTGCAGTTGCTTCTAAAAGGTACCTCGGCTGTATCTACTGCTGTATTTTTCTTGGTCATCATTCAAAAAGTAAAATCTTTTTGAAATAATTTTTGGGAGAACTAAGAACATCTTTGGTATAACATTATTAATGAGCTCTTGCCCACTACATGATCTAATATTTACTGTTTTACAAAGTATTTTACAAACATTTAATCCTCACAGAATACCTGTTAAATAATTGATCTGTACACTGTATTATCTCTATTTTGGAGATGCTTGTTTGTTTGTGTACTTAAGATGTTATAGGACCGCAGTATATGAATCCATTTAAATGGGATGATAGTTAATTTAACCTTTTGAGTTTTATGGAAATAAGTAGTTTCTCTCAGTTTTTGCAAACAGTTTGAAAATGATGACTTCAGACTAAGTTGTTTGCTTTTTGGTTGTTGCTGACTTGCAGTTGCTATTTTCACTGATTATCTCCAGCGTCTAATTTTTTAAAAGTCTGCAATAATTACTTTCTTGTAGATGCCACTGAAACTGTTCATGTTGCCTGTTTTCACCTCTGCTACTTAATGCCTCTGCCTCTTCTTAATAACAATTAGAAATTGATATTGTTATTTATAAGACAAAAGGACTTGTGTGAAAGTCTTGTTCTGATTGATTTTTGTGTAAACTGGTTCAAGTGATAACTCTGGTAAATATAAAAAAATCTAAAAATTGCAGGAGTTAATACACAGGCAAAACAGACTGTTTTAATACCTTTTGTGATTATCCATTTATTCATTAAACTACTTTCCTTGTTCTGCAGTGGTTTTTGGCAAACTTCTCTTATCAAGAAGCACTCTTACATGCACAAGTTGCCATAGTTAATATCGTATCTTCAACCTCTGGTAAGATACCAAATGTGCATTATAAGAACTACTGAAATAGCGGTTTATAAATTAGAGCTCTTTTTTTGTTATGCCAGCACTATTTCATTAAATTGACTATTATGTGTATCTTTGAGAAGCGTAAAGTTTAAAAAAACAAACATGATAGCTTAGAAGCATTCCGTATATTGTTGCAAATTATTTTACTATCTTTATGTCTTACCACTTTGCAACTTGCATTCTTTTGTCTTTATATAGCTCTGCAAGTACATTACATTTTTATAGTTAGGATACTATTTGGACTGTAGTAGTTGCACGGAAAGCTGACCTTTTAGGTGGCTGCAACTTATTCTTTTAAAAAAAAAAAAAAAGAAAAGAAAATCCTTCATGTACAGAAGAAATTTCAGTTTTAAAACTGAGCTACTTTTCTTGGACACGGAGCCACACCTGAAATCGATGTGCAAAATTTCCTTGTTTTTTTGTCTTTAAGCTGATCACTATTGCAGTTTCTATACACTTTTAAGTTTTAATTGGTATGAGAACAATAATAAAATTTACAATGTAATTTTTTTTTAAATGGGGAGGGGGAAAGCAGTATACTCGCGTAGACTATATGTAGGCCTTGGCTACCCTTGCAGCTGTACAGCGCTGTGAGGTAAACCTGTCTTCGTACAGCTGCGTTGGGAAAAGCGCTGCAGTCTGTCCACACTGCCAGCTGCCAGTGCAGTGGTGTGGCCACACTTGCACCATTTGCAGCTGTGTTGGGAGCAGTGCATTATGTAGGGTTACCATATTTTAGTTTTAAAAAAGGACACTCCACGGGGCCCCGGCCCCGCCCCAACTCCGCCCCTTCCCCAAAGTCCCCGCCGCCAGCCCTGCCCCCTCCCCTGAATGTTCCACCCCCTGCTCCTCCCCTGCTTCCCGCGAATCAAATGTTCACGGGAAGCCTGAAACAGGGAGGCAGTAGGTAAGCTGGGGCTGGGGCGAGGCTCAGCCCAGTCCGGCCCCCCTGGCCAAGCGGCTCCTGGCGGTCGGCCGGCCAGCCGGCCCAGGCCAAGAGGCTCTGGCCCCGGCGTCTCCTGCGCGGCTCGGGCCCTGGGGCCCCGGCCCTCAGCCGAGCACCCCCGGCCCAGCGCCGCCGAGCACCCCCAGCCGAGCAGCCCCGGCCCTGGCCGAGCACCGCCGGGCCCTCCCTCCCTATTTTCCCATACATGTCCAGCTTTTGGGGATTTCCTCCCGGACGGGGATTTGAGGCCCAAAAAGCCAGACATGTCCGGGAAAATCCAGACGTATGGTAACCCTACATTATGGGCAGCTATCCCAGCACTCATATGGCTGCAACGTGCTTTTCAAAACGGGGAGGGTGGGGTGAATTGTGACAGGGAGTGTGGGGGGAGAGAGAGTGCTTTTTGGAGCGTGTCAGCTCTCTATTTTGCAAGTTCCGAACTCCTGGCCCCCTGCTCATTCATTTATTTACTCAAAGCAAGCTGCAAACTCTTTGCTTTTCTCTGTGGTATGAGCTTTGAAACCCGCACTTCCGCATTCCTGCAGTCGGTCACAACAATGGAGAGGATTGGCCAGTTGACAAGGTGATTAGTACAGCGCTGCAAGCGTTTACACTCACACCCGTGAGTCGTAGCCACTCCACTGCAGCTGTTATTCCTCTCGGAGATGTGGAGTACCTGCAGCGGTGTACCCAGGGATATACAGCACTGTAAGTGCCCTGCCAGTGTGGACAGGGAGTGAGTTACAGCGCTGGGGGAGGCTTTACAGCGCTGTAACTTGCAAGTGTAGCCAAGGCCAAAGTGAGTATTGTGTATGTGATCTGAACCAAATGGCACAGCTGCTGTGCTGCAAAGAGCTGGTGATAATATGACAGGTCTGGGCTACAATAACCCAAAGAAGGGTGGGAATGAGAGTAATTTCAATGGAGGCTCTGCTGTATACCCTGATGCTGGTCACTGGAGGCATTAAGGACATAATTCTAATTTTAGTTTTGTGAATTTTACACTTGCAGATCTCCTTTAAGGAAAAAAAATCTGCTTTTGAACTGAAAACAAAACAAAAATCTAGCACTCTTTCAAGTTTGCAACATAAAAACAAAGGTTTATTTTACAGTGGTAAATTTGCAGGGGATTCATAATTAGAACCAGTCAATTCCACTGTTTGGAGGGGTGAGAAGTAGTACCAGGCTACAGTGTTTTTAGGAAATGGTTACTCCTGCCATTGAAGTGTCTTAATTTAAAACTATATGAGCTCTTTTTTTGTATCTTTCCTATTTCTGTTGACCCAGAAACCATAATCTGTTCCTACTATGGACATCAACAAGTTCTCTAAATAGGTTTTTTTTACATGTTCAGTGAGACTGTCTAATTTTATCATAGTATGACAGACACTAATTGCTCCACAGTTTTGCTTTAACGTGTAATTAGACTGTCTTTCAAAGCTGATACTTACATTTATCACAACCCAAGAATAGTGCACCGCTTTAGTTATTGCTATTTAAAAAGTGTAATTCCAATATACACTGGTTTTGACATGGGCTGATTTTTTTTTTTTAAAGACTTAACTGAGTTTATTTCCTTTGCATGTTTAAATTGCAATCTTCATTTTTGTTAAATGTATTTTTACTTATCTGGGGCATAGATTTTGAGTTTCAATTTAGACACTGTAAACATGTAGCATTACAAGAAAATTAGAGACAAACTGACATACTAATTCTGTTGCAAAAATTCAGATTAAAAGTATGGAAACTAATCTGAAGTGATTAGACAACATTTAAAATAAATTTGAGATAGTGGTAGTACAGTTTATTGAACAGGTTAGTAATAAAGCTTGAAAAGATGTTACACCTTTTTATTTTCTCTTACAGGACTTTTTACCTTAATCTTAGCTGCAGTGTTTCCAAGTAACAGTGGAGATCGGTTTACCCTTTCCAAACTGTTAGCTGTCGTTTTAAGGTAGGAATATGAACTCTTAATCTCCAACACCCCTTCTCTGACTCTACCCCTAAACAAGCTGGTACTGTTTTAAGCTGTTTGAGATAGTTCAATTTATTTGGTGAAGAATGTTGTTATTTCAAGAGTAGCAGATCTTGGCAAGTTTTTTAAAGAAAATAAAATGTCGAAGAGTGCCTGTTTAAAATTTCACTTTTTTTGACAACTGCTCTGACCAGGAATCTCCTCCCTCTAAATATAAACCTTTCTTTAATAGAATTCCCTATATGCTAGGTGCTGAAGACTAGACACTGCTGGAACCTTGTGGTGTTACTTGTCTGCTCTGGAATGACTTGTTTTGCTATATATTTTCACTTGAACCCATTTTTTGGGTCAGATGACTTTGGTGTGCAGCATTAGAGAGCTAATTTGAAGTTCACCTAATTTTGACTTTTTTAATGTTTGTGTCTGAAAGTTGTGTGCATGATACTTAAGTAATTTCTAAATATTTAGATGGGTTAGGAGAAATGATGCTGTGATATATGGGTAATCTGGATAGTTTCACAGTTTTGTTCCGCTATCATTCAAAACTCTCAGCTGTCAGATTTTACAGATCTGCTCTGAACTATTTTTTTTTTTTCTTCTCCACTCTGTGTCAGTGGAGTTTTGGCCAAGTATATAGTGTGTATACGAAAATGGTGATATGCTTCAGATTCTTTTGTTTTATTAGTCAGTTAAAGTGAATGTACTGCTCAACTGTAATGGGCAGGACATCTTTAAGCAATTATGTTTTAGTGGTCATTTAACCTAATTTAAGATATAACCATAGGATTTGGTTATAAAATTATTATATAATAAATGCTAACACATTTGTCTGATAGTTAATTTTAGATTTTGTTTTAATGCAGATGGAAAGCATTAGACGTTTAATGAAACTTAATATCGTGTGGAAGCAGTAAAAGAAAGAGGGTTTAAGTGCAGCCATTTAAGTGTCAGAGACAGAGCAACTGTTCTGTCAAGTCTTAGCCTGATATCGCGAGACCTGTAGAAGCAGGGCTCACGTCAGAAGTGCGTGGAAAACAGCAGAATAGTCAGTGTGACCTCGCCTTGAGATAATGATGTTTGTGAAGAGAAAGTGAGAAAATACTGGAATAGATAGTAAATATCCTAAATAAAATGCAGATGTTTTTAATTAATGCACATCATTTGTGACGTGTCAGCGTTGTTCTCAAAGGCCTGATCCATAGTTCAGGGAAGTCAGTGCAAAGAATCATATTGATTTAATTGAGCTCTGGAGTAGGCCTTAAAGCACAGGTTCACCAAAAGCTGTGTTCAATCTAATTACAGATATCTAAAAACTGGTGTCTTTATTTGTTGCTGTGCGTGTGTGACAGATTTAAAAAATAAATAAATAAATAAAACTGTGGTATGCCTTAATAGTTGATGATGTTTTTTCCTAGCATTGGCGGTGTAGTACTTGTTAATTTCTCTGGGTCTGAGAAATCTCCAGGAAGAGGTACAATAGGTATATTAAATATTTTTTTTAAAATTTTATACTGTAAATTGTAATACCAAGATAAATGTAACAGTTTTTTTTAAACTGCTCAAAACTACAGGGTGGGAGAAGGAAATGCAGTGTAAATCTATCATGTATTAGACTCTGGAAGATTGACTGCTGAAAGTGGCTTGTTTTAAGGAATGTTTTTTATTAAATACCCTTTCAATATATGCATGTAGAGGGTCATATCTTCATAAGTTTAATTCATTTTATATAGTAATGGATTCTATAATAAACTATTACAATTAGAAAATTGCCCAGTAGAGGGATTTAAGTATGATAGTCAGATTCATAACACTATGCCTAACCCATTTGTCTTAAAATAATATTTTTCAACTTTTACAGGTTCCCTATGGTCTCTTGTAGGAGCAATGCTGTATGCTGTCTATATAGTTATGATAAAAAGAAAAGTAGACAGAGAAGATAAGCTTGATATACCAATGTTCTTTGGTAAGAACAGCAATATTTTAATATAGCAATGACAATATTGAAAACAAAACTTTTGTTTATAGAATAACTGAGTCCCTTGCTCTTCAGTCCCCAATCTTATAAATACTTAAACATGCATGTAAAGTTATGCATATATGTGTTTACAGGTTTAGGGCCTTAATCTTTGAGTATTCTCAGTACTAGTCAGTTCTTAGGGCCTGATCCTGAGGAGTGTTGAGCAGCAGCTCTCACTGTAGTCAGTGGGAATCTCAGGTGCTTGACACATCTCTGTGTAAGGCCATCAGTGATAAAGTGAGTATGCCTCTGTTGCTAATTCCTGTGATGTATTTTTATATTGAATAAAAACTGGATTGGTATGCTGAACTTTTTGTTATAGTGCAGGTTTTGTAGTGAGCAGTTCAATATGGTCACTTCACTTTGCAATGCCATAATTTCTGAAGTCCAAATTGCAAACCAGAAGCCATATATGGTGCCATAGAGTCTTACTAACCTGCAAAAATGTAGTGTTCTGTCCCTGCCTCTGAGCAGACTTAATAGCAAAATGCTATCGTGAGTTTTCATATTAGTAAAATTTCAAATGTACTAGTATATCATGAAATATAAATAAAAACTAAATGATGAAATAAATGACCATAGTACATTTGTGTTCAGTTGCTTGCTAATTCACAGAAATCAGTAATTTGCAATGAGTCTCCCAGTCTTTGTGCTAATTAGTGAGGCTTTAAGGAACTATCTGCAAAATTAGTAATCTGCAAAAATATCTACAAAAAGTGGAAACATGGATGAATTGCTAAGGAGGCGTACAAAAGAATGTTATAAGCATGTCGGGACAAAATTAGAAAAGGTAAGGCACAAAATGAGTTACACCTAGCAAAGGACATGTGGCAATAAGAGGAGGTTCTTTCAGTATGTTAGGCTCAAGAGAAAGATGGAGAGTGTAGGTCCACTACTTAGAGGGGAAGGAGAGCTAACTAATGCCATAAACAAGGCTGAAGTGTTTTATGCCTCTTTTGCTCAGTCTTCATTAAAATGGTTAATTGTGACCAGATACTCAATACAATCAATATTAACAACAAGGGGGAAGGAACGCAAGCCAAAATAGGGAAAGAACAGATTAAAGAATATTTAGATAAATTGGCAGGCCCTGATGAAATTTATGATAGGGTACTTAAGGATCTCTGGGAAATTACAGACCAGTCAGTCTAACTTTGATACCTGGAAAGATAGTAGAACAAATTATTAAACAATCAGTTTGTAATCACCTAGAGCAAGGGTAGTCAAGACATTTGGACCTTAACAGAATATAGGCTATTCTTGACCTAGAGAATAAGAGGGTTATAAGGAATAGCCAGTATGAATATATCAAGAACAAATCATCCCAAGCCAACCTGATTTCCCTTTTTTGATAGTGTTACTGGCACAGTGGATAAGGGGAAGCAGTAGATGTGATATATCAGGATTTTTAGTAAAGCTTTTGAAATAATCCCACATGACTTTCTCATAAGCAAACAAGGGAAAAGCATTTTAGATGAAATTACTGTAAGGTGAGTACATTTAGTGGGGTTCCAGAGTCTGCTACTCTGCTACAGTTCTGAGTCTGCTACTGTTTAATATTTGCATTAATTACTTGGATAATGGAGTGGAAAGTATGTTAATAAAATTTGTGGATGACACCAAACTGGGAGGGGTTGCAAGCACTTTCGAGGCCAGGCTTAGAATTCAAAACTACCTTGACAAATTGGAGAATTTGTATGAAATTCAATAAAGACAAGTGCAAAGTACTTCACTTTGGAAGGAAAACTCAAATGCACAACTATGAAAGAGGAATAGCTGGCTAAAAGGTGGTACTGCTGAAAGGGATCTAAAGTTTATAGTGAATCACAAATTGAATGAGTAAGCAATGTGTTGCATTTGTTAAAAAGACTTGTATCATTCTAGAGTGTATATATAGCAGTGTCATATGTAAGACATGGGAGGTAATTATATTATTGTGTTCAACACTCGCAAGACTTCAGTTGGAGCATTGTGTCCATTTCTGGGTGCCACACTTTTGGAAGTTGTGGATAAATTGGAGAGTCCAGAGGAGAGCAAAAAAGTTGACGAAAGCTTTAGAAAATGTGACCTATGAGGAAAGGTTTAAAAAATTGGTCATGTTTAGGCTTGAGAAAAGAAGATTGAGATGGGGGCCTGATAACGGTCTTCAAATATGTCAAGGACTATTATAAAGAGGACAGTGATCAATTGTTCTCCATGTCCACTGAAGATAGGACAAGAAGTAATGGGCTTAATCTGCAGCAAGGGAGATCTGGATAGGCAATAGAGAAAAACTTTCTATTTATATGGGTAGTTAAACTCTGAAGTAGACTTCCAAGGGAGGTGAAATCTCCATTAGAGGTTTTGGAGAACAGGTTGGACAAACACCTGTCTGGGATGGTCTAGGTTTAGTTGGTCCTGCTGTAGCACAGGGGGCTGGATTTGATGAGCTTTTGAGGTACCTTCCAGCATTACATATCTATGATTCTGTTATTTCACTTGAGAAACAGAACTGTTGTCCCAATAGATAAAGAATTTGCTGATCCTCGTGAGGTAGACCATATCTTTTATACCATCACCTTTTTCATTGGCAATACTATTAGCATTCCTGTGGCAACTCCTGCAGTTACTTTTATCAAAAAGTTAAGGTATTGAATATATATTTTAGTTGTCCTGTTTAAAGTAATTTTAACAGTTGGAAACAAGTAAAACCAGCACCATGTAGTCAGCTAGTTTTTCCAGACCTATGAGTAAGTTGTTCATTGACCACCAGTGGTTCATGCACCAAGCTTTGAAACCCAAAGTAGTAGTCATTAACCTGGAATTAAATTCCCAACCTTTTTTTCCAAAGTTTGATCTTTTAGTTCTCTTTTCACATGTAGGCACTGACAACCTATTTTCTCAGACCATATTTTATTCTTATGACCCTTGTGTAACTGTCCAAAGCACCCCTGTTTCAAATGAACAGTTGGATTCAGTCAGGAGCGCTTACTGACCAGCACCACTTTTTAAAAGTCCATGGTAGAGCTTTGTTGTTGTTTTTTTTAAACTGTTTTATGCCTTGTTACTAGACCAGCTGTCATACTGTGACCCTGTGTTGGAATTGAAAAAAAGCTTCAGGAGTCCTTCTCAATAGTTATGGGACCATCTCCCATTTAGCCATTAAAAAATGATGGTGGTCGTGACACCCTAGATTCCCCATGCTCTAGATCATCCCTGTTGCTAGTGTAAATTCTTTCTTGTTGGAATCTTTAAAATGGAAGATTGCTTTACTTGTGGAAAGCCAAATACGCATTCTGAACTTGGGAAACTACTAAAAGTATCGCATATTGTAAATATTTAAATATTGCTTACCATTTTCAGTTAAAGATTCCTGTAGTCCTTTTCCCAGGAATAGGAATAACCTATTAAGATAGTTTTTCTGCAGCTCTTGCCAGACATTTGGACTGTGAGGGAAGCCAAGTAAGGGGAGAAGGAGGTAAATAAATAATTATGATGAAACTGAAAGGAAGCTAACATTAATTTGATTTTTATTTTCAGGTTTTGTAGGCCTCTTCAATCTGCTGCTGCTATGGCCAGGTTTCTTCCTACTTCATTATACTGGATTCGAGGCCTTTGAGTTTCCCAATAAATTGGTATTGATGTGCATTGTCATTAATGGCCTTATTGGAACAGTTCTGTCAGAATTCCTCTGGCTGTGGTATGTACTGTTTACTTCATGTAAGTTGTCCTCTGATACATTACTTAAAAACTGAGCTGCTGCGGTGTCAGAATGATTAGGCTGTGTTTGTTTTCCAGTGAACGGTAAAGGCAGTCTGACTTAGAGGAAGTCATCTGATACATCATAAAGTACGGTTTAAGAGCCGTTAGCCTGATAATTGTAAAGAGAAAATGGCTTGAGATTATAGAAAGAAACTAGTGTACATATTATTTAGAACTAAGAAGAATAAACCCAGTAGTTTAATAATTTTATAATTGGCAAACAATATAAAAATGTTATGAGGAAAGATGAAGAAATTTTGAGGATCCTGTTTATACTGAAATTGTAGTGTTCTTGTGCTGATTTCTGCTGAAACAATACACTTACGGAAAAAAAGGTGGGCATTAATCATCTTGGATTATCTGAGTTTACGTTATAACTATTATTTAAATTCCAGGCTCTTGCAGTATACTGGTAATGCAAGAATCATATCCAGTAAATTAAGTACTTTCATAGTTTAAAAGTTTAACTAAATTAGATCTTTGAAAAATGATTCTACTGGTATCTTATTAGCTTGCATTAATCACTAGGAGATGAATTGTGAATCAGCAAGTCAGTAAACAAAGGAAATCTAGGATAATGTGTAATGCGGACGGGTCAGTAACAGTAGGAATTGAACCTGAGACTTCTGGGTTTAAGACCATAGTCCTCTACAGCATGAGCAGAAGAACTAGGATCAGAGGTTCTTCTTTGAGTACTTGTTCATGTCCGTTCCAATCAGGTGTGGTAGACCTCAGAGAGCTGAGAGTGGTATGCCTGGCATGCCAGACTTTCCGAGCCCACCTAACAGGTAGATGTGTATCAGTCATGACAGACAACACCACGGCGATATTTTATATCAACAAATGAGGGGGCATGCTCCTCTCCCCTTTGCCAGGAAGCCCTCATGCTGTGGGATTCTGTGTAGAGCACTTGATACAGCTGCAAACATCGTACCTCCCTGGAGTACAGAACGAGTTGGCGGACCATCTTAGCAGGTCATTCCACGGCCACGAGTGGTTCCTTCGCCCAGACGTCGTGAACTCAATCTTCCATCAGTGGGGCTTTCCCCAGATAGACCTGTTCGCCACGCAACGCAACAGGAAGTGTCAGCAGTTTTGCCCTTCCTGAATCACAGCCCAGGCTCCATCACAGATGCATTCCTCCTCCCCTGGGGAGGCCATCTCCTATATGCGTTCCCGCCCGTCCCTCTTGTTCACAAGGTGCTCCTCGAGATACAGGGGGAAGAAGCTTCAGTGATATTGATAGCTCCAGCTTGGTCCCACCAGCACTGGTACACATCACTCCTGGAAATGTCCGTGGAAGCTCCAGTTACCTTGCTGCTCTTTCCGGACATACTAACTCAAGATCTTGGCCGTCTCCAACATCCGAACCTCAAGTAAGTCCACCTCACAGCATGGAAGCACCATGGCTGAACCCAATGGAGCTTTCTTGCTCTGATCAAGTCAGACAAGTTCTCCTTGGCAGCAGGAAACCCGCCACAAGAGCTACCTACCTTGCCAAGTGGAAGAAATTTTCAATCTGGTCGGCGCAGCACCATTAGTCTCCGACGCTCGCCTTGATGATACTTATACTGGACTATCTTCTCCACCTCAAGCAGCAGGGACTGACTGTGTTGTCAATTAGGGTTCACTTGGCTGCCATCTCTGCCTTCCATCCACACGCAGAAGGATGCTCAGTCTTTGCCAACCCATTGGCCAGCCGTTTCCTTAAAGGTCTTGACAGGCTATACCCACAGGTCCGACAGCCTGTTCCAGCTTGGGACCTCAATTTGGTCTTATCCAGACCTTTGGAGCCGCCATTTGAGACTTTGGCAATGTGCTCCCTGCGCACACGCTCTCTCTCATGTACCAGGTGGCATTTCTGGTAGCAATAACCTCAGCTAGGCGGGTGTCTGAGCTCAGAACCCTAACATCAAAGCCTCCTTACATGGTATTCCATAAGGACAAGGTTCAGCTCAGACCTCACCTGGCTTTTCTCCCAAAGGTTGTCTCCCAGTTCCACATCAACCGGGACATTTTCCTCCTGGTGTTCTATCCTAAGCTGCACTTGAGTGGCAGGGAGCAAAGGCTTCACTCATTGGATGTCCGCAGAGCGCTAGCTTTCTACATCGAGAGAACTAAACCATTCCAAAAGTCTATCCAGTCATTCGTGGCAGTGGTGTACAGAATGAAAGGTCTTCCTGTCTTTTCTCAATGGATTTTGTTGTGGATCACATCCTGCATCCGTGAGTGCTACAACCTGGCAGGGGAGCCTGCTCCTTCGATCACTGCGCACTCCACCAGGGCTCAGGCCTCTTCAACGGCATTCCTGGCGCTGGTCCCCACCCAGGAAATGTGCAGAGCAGTGACATGGTCCTCCATATACACTTTCACCACGTGCTACACAATCACCCAGCAGGCCACAGACAATGCAGCCTTTGGAAGAGCAGTGTTCCAATGAGCAGACGACTCTGCTCCACCTCCTCAACTTGGGCTTGTGAGTCATCTGATTGGAATTGACATGAACAAGCACTTGAAGAAGAAAGAACGGTTACTCACCTTCTTGTAACTGTTGTTCTTCGAGATGTGTTCATGTCTATTCCAATACCCATCCTCCTACCCCTCTGTCAGAATAGCCGGCAAGAAGGAACTGAGGTCGGCAGGGCCCTATATTTGGAACCATGAAGTTGCAACTCCAGGGGGTGCCCAAGCCGACCCTACGGATGCTGCTAGGGGAAAAATCTTCCTGCTGTTGTGCACGCAGTGCGAACCCACCTGATTGGAATGGTCATGAACAACGCATCTCGAAGAACAGTTACGAGAAGGTGAATAACCGTTTTTTGTGTAAGGGTTCTGAATTGAGTGGCCTAGTCACTGGGGGGTGACTGAGCCACACTGCGAAGGTTACACATGCACCACAGAGTATAGGCTCTTAGTATTTTGATAAGTTTGATTTTAATTATTTGACAGGATATTTTGAAATATTATACACCATCTTGCTAATAAGAGACATCTCTCTAGTGATGGTATTAAATCATTGCTGAAAAATGATGCAAGGTTGCTAAATTGGAAAAAAATAATAATTGCCAAAGTGTAGATTAGAAAAATATTCTTTTGTTGTAACACTAGTTTGAGCTGAAACCATTTAAATGTTGAGATCCCAGCTCCTAAATTTAAGCTAGTGATTTTGTGGCAATGCAGTCAATGAGAAATCTCATTTTGTCCCCAAACTCTCTCTAAAATATTTCTAAATCCATTTGAGTTAACATCAAACGTCCTTTTACTCATGCAAATAGTCCCAACAAGACCAGTTTTTTGTTTTTGCTTGTTTAATTACACTTTTCTGTACGTACAACGGCATAAATGCATAAGCTGAAGAGCCAAGTGGCAGATTTTGAGTCTTAATTATTTGTTTCTTCACATTTGTAGGTTTGAATTAAACTTCGTACGACTTAATTTCTATGTGGTTGAATTACTTCTGTATTTGGAATAACTTAAAGTTGGGTCATAGAAAGTACCTACCAGTTAAGTGTTGTGAACGGGAACTGGAAATTTAGATTTGTGCATTTAATTCTGGGGGAGTGGAGAGTGCTTTTTGCTGCTTTATGCTCTATAAACAAGGCCTAAAATTTGTTTGCTTCCCCTCACTCCCCCCGTCACCCCTCTCAAGTATTTTTTCTGCCCTTTTTTTTTTTTTTTTTAACTTTACAAATATCATGTCCAGTCTGTTGGTCTTTGTTTTGCTGGAAGTCGCTCTGAAAAGGACCCAGTGGCTTGGAATGGGGGTTCTCTCATTCCTTAATTGAAGAGCCATGTGCATTAAATCTTTACCCAAAAGACTTTTCCAACTGTTTGATCAAACTGTTTGAGTTTAATAGGTGTTAACAAAAATAAAACAATTTTGTGATGTGAATAAAAATCACATCCTCTTTCAATTAACTAGGTTTCATGTGCATGGCTTCTGTGATGTCACTCCTGCTAGGGCCAGCTTACCAGCTTACCAAGCAGGTGCTTGGGGCGGCCACTTCGGAGAGGGGCGTCACGTCCAGCTGTTTGGTGGCAATTCGGTGGACGGTCCCTCACTCTTGCTCAGAGCGAAGGACCTCCCGCCTAATTGCCACTGCAGATCGCGATATCAGCTTTTTTGTTTGTTTGGCTGCTTGGGGCGGCCAAAACCCTGGAGCTGGCCCTGACTCCTGCTCATTCTCTAGTTATCCATATAATTACACGGGAAAGACTTAGTTGAATTTTTAAAAATAAAATAGATTGATATTCTTAAAGTTGGTAATTAGTACTGGTCAGATAACCAGGGGAGAGGGGGTTGTTTTCTGTGGAAAATGTCAACATTTTGGCCAAAAAACTGAAAACCTTCAGTGGAAAACAGAAAATTTTGATTTGGTAATGTCACTACAGTACATCATAAGAGATGTAATTTGGCCCACAGGGAGTGGGGTGTTGAGACACCTGGAGTACATCTCCGTTGAGGCAATGTGGTGGCATTTCTGAATAAAATCCTGGCATTTTTCAACCAGAAACTTTATTGGTGTGGGGATTGTTTGGTAGTGAGGTTTTATTTGGGGTGGGTAGGAGGGTAGGGTTTTTGGTTTTTAACAGGAGGTCAGTCTGTCGAAAGTTATTGTGGGTTTTTTGTTTGATTTTTAGTAGAAAGATCAATTTTCTGTTGAAACAGTTTTGATGGAAAATTTTGACCAGCCCTAGTAATTAGGAAGTTAAATTAAAATAGAAAAAATATATCTGGTGCCTTCTTTGTTTCTTGATGATGGAGATAAAGAAACAAAAAAGGGTAGAAGTTCTTTTTTTTTCCAGATTACCCATAAAACTTCCTAATTACTGATTTTGAAGTCCACAAGCATCCAATACCATTAGACTAATGACTAAATAGGTAGTTTAAGTTTAATGAACAGTATTGACTGAAGTGGGAAAATAAGCATTTACAGAGTTATTAAATCAGTGATTCTTTACATGACAAAGCAGAATACTTCTTATGAAGATATCTGTTGTCAAGCCTGGTTTTACATTTGGGATCATTGACTTGATGGATCATAGTGTCTAACTTACAGCCTTTCTTAATATCTTGGGTGCTGTTAACTTGATACCAAAATGGTTCAAACTAGGCAAGCCTTACTCTAGATCTTTTGTTAGGCCAATAATTCGTGAAAGAATACTTCAAATTCACAGTAATTCCATGAAATGTCTTATTTAAAAATATATATATATATATATATATTTTATATAAATATATATATTAATTATATTTATTTGTATATATATATAAAAAAACATTCATTCATATTCTATGGCTCAGTCACTTTCACATTTGAAGGTGTCCTGCAAAGGACTTTTGAAAACAAACCTTATGGCTTTACACTTAAAACAAACATTAACTAACAGATAACCTTGATTAAATCTCTTCTGCACTTTAAAGTATTTGTCTTAATTTTTAAATAAGACTTTTATATTTTTTTAGGGGCTGCTTTCTTACCTCATCACTGATAGGCACACTTGCGCTAAGCCTTACCATACCTCTGTCCATAATAGCTGACATGTGCATGCAGAAGGTAATGTACACTTGATTACTGATAAGATTTGGGCATTATTAACAGGTCTAAGTAGGTGTCTTTTAATGCAATGCCAGTGTTAAAGCTGAATGTACACAATGTACAGTATTTTCCTATTACTGTTAATTATCAAGACTGAATTGTCTGTCATCCTTGCTGTATGTATCTTAATCTTGTTTTTTACTGCATACTTAATTTGCCTTGCTGAAATACAACTTCAATGAAAAGTAATTTAAATCACCAAACTCTCTCACTTCAGTTCCCTTACCTGGTCTAATCATTTAACTAAACCTGTAGATCAGCATGTAACAACATCCTTAAACAGCAACTTAATAGTGTAAAATCCTTTCTGTGCCCTGTATATCTTGAAAATATTCAGTTAGTGATGTAAAAAACCTGTAGGTTAATGTCTGCAGAAGATGGACAATTTAAAGCTTAATCCTAGATTTTATGAATACGGTAAACATTAAATTAAATTTGTAAATGAAGAGGTCCCAATTAAAAAAACAAACACCTTATTTCCATGGGTATTGTGTCATATAAGTTAATAACTGTGAGAGAACACTGCATGTGATTAAAATAAATATCCAAAAATAGTGTGTTTAGAACAGAAATGAGCCACAATTTTTCATTTATATTCCCCCTCAAACTAAATTGTCTAAATTTTTGTTGAATATCCTATTACAATTAAATCATTTTTGTCATGATTTTCATATAAACTGGCTCTAGCTGGGGGTGCGGGTTCTGGGGTGGGGCTGAGGATGAGGGATTGGGACCAAGGGGCTCGGAGGGCAAGAGGGGGATCAGGGCTGGGGAAGGGGGTTAGGGTGCAGGAGGGGGTGAGGGTGAGCTTACCTCAAGCAGTTCCCAGAGGCAGTGGCATGTCACCCCTCCGGCTCCTACGCGGAGGGGCAGCCAGGCCACGGTTCCTGGACAATGGGAGCTGCGGGCGCAGCGTGCGGAGCCCCTTGGCTGCCCCTATGCATAGGAGCCAGAGGGCAGACATGCCACTGCTTCTGAGAGACCCTGACCCCACTCCCCAGCTGGAGCACCGGAGCAGGGCAAGCCCTGGACCCCACTCGAGGACCAGATTGAAACGTCTGGAGGGCCGGATGCGGGCCCCAGACCGTAATCCCTTCCAACCCCCCCCCGCTCTATTCAGTTGAAACTGCACAAGGAATATAGGTAGGCACAGTCACCCAAATTGTACATTGGGCAGCTCTTTGAGGGTGTACTCAATATGATGTCAATATATTTAGTTCCGGAAACCTGTGGATTTTAATATTCCAAATGTCCTGTATTAACTCAGTTTGCCAATTGCTGATCACTCCCACCACTCTCAGTGGAATGTATTTTCTTCTGAAGTGGGGTAGTTTGTAAAATCTCAAAAGGTCAAAGCTCAACCACAAACATGATAATAAAAGTACACTAACAATTCCTTATGTACCCCACAAGAAAAATTACTTGCATCAATGTCTTGAGTGAACACACAGGTTTCAGATAAAAATAACAGGAGTACTTGTGGCACCTTAGAGATTAACTTAGTCTCTTAGGCCTTGGCTACACTCGGGACTTCACAGCGCTGCCGTGAGTGTAGTCGCGCCACCAGCGCTGCAAGAGAGCTCTCGCAGCACTGTATGTACTGCACCTCTCCGAGGGGAATAGCTTGCAGCGCTGCAAGCGAGTGTGCAGCGCTGCAAGCGAGTGTGCAGCGCTGCAAGCGAGTGTGCAGCGCTGCAAGCGAGTGTGCAGCGCTGCAAGCGAGTGTGCAGCGCTGCAAGCGAGTGTGCAGCGCTGCAAGCGAGTGTGCAGCGCTGCAAGCGAGTGTGCAGCGCTGCAGGCTCTGATTACCCTGGTGCTTTACAGCGCTGCGCTCAGGGGGGTGTTTTTCACACCCGAGCGCAGCAAGTTGCAGCGCTGTACACCGCCAGTCTAGCCAAGGCCTAAGGTGCCACAAGTACTCCTGTTCTTTTTGTGGATACAGACTAACACGGCTGCTATTCTGAAACAGGTTTCAGGTGTTACTTGTGGTTGTTCAGTTTACACCACATTTTTAGCCCAGGCATTATTTTAAAAAGTAATGCATTAGCTCATTAGATAACTTATTACAATAGCTCATTAAATTGCAGTTTTTTACATTCCTTTTGAGATATTCTTTTATTTGCTTGCAGAGGGTCTGTCCCCATTCTGATACTTAAATGTGGGGAGAATAAAGCTGATCACAAAATTTTCACAGGGATGAACAATTTTGATCTTTCTCTGTGTGTATTTTTTGTCCATATTTTTGTTTCATGTTGACTTAATGTCTCTTTGGGATTTTTTAATAAACTGAAAAGCTTTGTGTTTCTTTTTTTTGAACTTTAAGGTTTTCCCCCCCATCTTCTCACTTTCCCCCTCTCCTGGAAAAAAGGGGTAGGAGTGTGTTGGTGGAGCGTGAGCCAACTTTACCTGACTGTGTTTGAACACTTTTCCCACTCTTTCCAATTGGAAAACCAAGTGGAGTTGCGGTGAGAAGCAGGTGTCTTTTCCTGCTGAGACTTTAGAACTCTTTCCTCCTAATCCTGCCACAGCCATTGCTCTGTGTGAAGGGGGGGTGACTCTCAACTCTGCTCTTTCTAAGCTCTTTGGCACTTAGAGGCCCAAGTGTCAAAAGTCTGGAAGATGTTCCCCTTCCCAAGAGCTGCATGTCACATGATATACATTCATTTAGTGACATAGAGAAGAATCTCCTCCTCAACAAGAGTGGACGTTATAAGGGCAACGTTAAACTCATCACGATCATGCAGCCAGATAAAAGCCCCGATTTAGAAAAGGAACATTTACACTTGTCGCTAAGACCATCCCCATCTGAAATGTCACTATAGTCTTGGAAAACCATTCAGATGCACAAGGATATCAATGCGTTCCTCACAATGTGTGGACAACATGATTTGCATAATAAAACTTGAAAATATAGTCTGTTGTTTCAGTGACGTGTACCTCTGACCAACGTTCCTTGTAAACTGAATGCACATGAGGCTGTGTGTGTCACAAGTGATGCCACTCACAAATTCCTCTGTTCCTGGGGTGGGCATTGTGAGAGCTGAAGTGGTGACTAAGGGCTCCCCAGCTGTAGGGGGTGGAGGTGTCAGTGGGACACAAAGGGGCTGGAGCAGCTGCCATGGTACCCAGGAATGGACCATGGCTGGGAGCAGTTATCCTAGGCAAGAGAGATGCAAACCCCCTCTTCCCTGTCTGGAGCCAGCTGCCTCTACCGCTGTTCTGAGTCTCCTTAGCTCCTCTCGCTCCCCAGGGAGAGCACTCACTTCTCTTCCCCCTCCTATCCCTGGCACTCTAACCCCCCACTCTGTGCCTCACTGCCTCTGACACCCTCACTCCCCCTATCTCTGACTCCCTCATTTCCCTGGTCTTCATACAGAGCACTCACCCTGCCCCGCCCCCAACATGCTGACTTCCTTCCACTCCACAGGCAGAGCACTCCCTCCTGTGCCTGAAAGCATGAGAATAATCTTGCCCAAGGACAACAATGAACTTCTCAGTGAAGTTTGTTGTTTGCTCAGTACAAAGTTAACTTAGAGGAAACATTTCTACGGTCATGTGTCTCGTTAAAATGCAGGTCTTCCTCTAGCGTTGTTTGTTGCCTTATTTTTATGCAATTACATGACATTTTTAATGGCTATTTCCCAAAATACAGTATCTTCTGGAAGCTGCTGAGCACTCTGAAGACTGGAATCAGTTTTTATTTTGTTGTTTTCCGTTATATTAGGCTGACTTTTCCTAAATCTTATTTTTTGGACATTGGGTTCAGCAACATCTGTATGTGTTGTAGTGACATTTTAGGTGGGCCAATGTTTTTGTGGTAGGTTATTTTAAAAAGGCCTTTCTTCATGTGAAATGCCAGTTGCCACAAGAAAGAAAATGACAAGCATTAAAATGTCTGAATTCAAACCTGAATAATAGTAGTGGAAGCAGACATGAAGTAAATCCTTTCTATTTGGAAGAAAGTGAAAATGTTTTCAACTTTAGGGTGCAGCTTTAGGATGTTTTCAACTTTAAGTGTACAGAAACTCCAACTAAAATAAATTATTTCATGTGAATAAGCTAAAGCCTAGGCAAAACAAGCCTAATTGTCTTGGTCTTGAAACTTAAGCAATTCATATGAAGGACACAAACAAACATTGTACCAAGAATATAAAAGTAAATGAGAAGTTCTTCAGTAAATCAAAGTAACTCTTCTCCACAAAAACAAGAAGAATTTCAGTTCAGTGCATGTAGGCAGCTATATTTATATCTTTGAAGTGTAAAAGGCTCACAAGCTTTTTATTATTATTTTTCATATTCTGAGGCAATTTGTTTAAATTTAGTCGCGGCAATGGTTGAATGAACAGGAATCCTCTTTCGTAATTCCCAGAAAACTGGAACAGTTTCTTCTCTGAAGTATAAACCCAAATAGATTCTCAGCCCAGTCATTTAAATAAATAGAATTTATTCTGTATAAGCACAAAATACACAAAACCATTGCAGCATCTGAAATGGAAGAGACCGCATTAAAGCAATGTTGCATGACAGATGCGAGGCACACTAATGCAGTAGCAACAGTTTCTTTTAACTTTCTAATTATTTTTATGGCACTCATCACTTAATCTGAACACTTGAACTGAATCTGTTTGGCATTTATAATATTAATAAGCCCAAAACATTTAATAACAAATCTCATTTCTTTTACTCTCAGCTCACTTGCTCTTTCTTCTTTTCCTTATTTTAATAAATCTTTTTCTACCTCTGCTTTCTCCGTCTATCTGCTGGCAACATCTGTCTTAATCCTAGTCCTTTGCACATATCCACTCCTTTCCTCCCTACCTTCCCTAACCCTTTCCATCCTTCAGGCACAACACCCTCTGACCTTTTTCTTGCTCTTCTTTTCCTGCTCCTTGTGGATTTTCCTGTTGCTTTTATTTCTGCCTATTCTCTCTTCACCCTCACTGAAAACTGCTGCTGCCTCTGGAGTCTGCCTTTGGATACCCTTTTATTAGCAATCTGTTGCCTCCTTCACCTCCCCATAGACATTGCCACCAAGAAAGGTGGTAATGGTGTACGGGTCTTTCCCTCTTCTGTCTTACTTCCTTTTCAGCTTCAAATTGCACACTTTCTAGTTCATTTTCTCCTCACATGGCTGTCATCTACCATCCAGGTTTCTGTCTGCCTGTCTGACCTTGTCTGCCTGTCTCTTTCTCACACCTAATTAACATCATCCTGATTTGACCTAGGCAGGCTATGTCTGTCTTTGGTTTTAACTTGTGGCTAGATGAGTGCTGAATTCTTCCCTTCCTTACCCTTCAGTGCCTTCTATAATTGAGCTGTTCTGGATAGAACTAGCTCAAGGGAGCATTCCCTCTGAAACTGGGTCTTCAGGTTGGCTGTGTTCCGTGGGAGGCATAAGATTTGCCTCTCTCCTAAACACAGAAGCTCTGAGGAAAAGGGAAAAAAAGGGGAAAAGTACTAACATATAAAACACTTGCATGCTTTAGACATTACAAGTCAAACTTGTTGCAGCTATTAATAATACTAGTTATTATAAAGCACTTTTCATCCATAGAGCTCAACATGCTTTACAAAGGAAGTTGGTATCATAATCCCCATTTAACAGATGGAGAAACTGAGGCACCGAGAGTGAATTGACTTGCACAAGGTCAACCAGCAAATTAGTGGTAGTGCCAGAAATTGAACCTAGGTCCTCTTAGTCCTAGTCCAGTGGCCTATTCACCAGGTCACGCTGTCCCCCATGTTTTTAATGTACCTTTTAAGCTCGTTTATTTAAATTGTTTGAAGCTAGTCTCAGTTAGAAATTAATGTGGACACTAATCAATTCTAATAACTGCAGATATAGATTCCTAAGAATGAGGTGGTGTCCATACTCTGTCATTAAAACCCCAAGATTTCTTATCACTGTATAAGACTTTATTTTTTTCCACAAGGGGGAGCCTCGTCTATAGTTAATCAGCTTTTTCCAGCTAAAAAGAAGCTTTAAAGGGAGTAGTTCTGCTTTTTATTTTTTTTTTCTTAAAAGGAACAGACCTTGTAATTTCTGTTTTGAAGCTTTACATATGTAATAGACATTCCAGATGCTCAGGCTAACTATTACTACCCTGGAGTCAGGTAAAACCTTGTTCATCTAATTTATGGCTCACTTTCAAAACAGGTGAGCAAATAACTTAATAAAACGTGCTGTATTTCCCCCCCACACACACACACACACTCAGGAAGAACAAATTCTTGTTACTTCCAAAATTATTAGTTTCTCATATGCTTTATCTGGCAGACAAAAATCAGAATTTCTTTGCTAGGACCACTTCCAAGGATTTTTCTCTTCAGTTGTTGTTGTTTGTTTTTATTTCTTTAATGCACACATCTCTGTCTCTTTAAATGGGCATTTGGGGGCACAAATTGCCCTGAAATATTTGTTTTTTTTTCCAGCTAAACTGTTGGTCAGAAATTCAAATCTAGGTGGAGTAGGTACACCTCTACCTCGATATAATGCTGTCCTCGGGAGCCAAAAAATCTTACTGCGTTATAGGTGAAACTGCGTTATATCGAACTTGGTTTGATCCTCCAGAGTGCGCAGCCCCTCCCCTCCCCCCCTCCCCCATCACACCCCCGGAGCACTGCTGTACCGTGCTATATCCGAATTCGTGGTCTATCGGGTCGCGTTATGTCAGGGTAGAGGTGTATGTTGTTTTGTGACGTTTCACTTGGGTTGTCCATACAGTTGTTTCAGGGCTTGGAAAATTCAGTTGCCCGCTCATCTTTGGCAATTAAACTTTCATGGATTAGTGCCATCAAACTTGTACAGGTTGGTGGAGAAACAAAGAGAGTGCTTCCATTTTTTCAGCATCCAGACGTAATTTAGGAGAGGGGAGATGCACACCTATTTTCCAGAGACTGATATGGAAGATGGAGTCCCCAAAAGAGGGCAGTACCCTAGTATGAATCCCAGCACATTTCTTTCCATGCATGAGAGGAGTGTTGGCTTCTCACCTGAATGTGGATCCATATCAGCTTTTAGCTAGAAGATGTAGTTCTCTTGATATTCTGTACCTAGTAGAGTTTCTAAGGTCCATGAGTGAATGAGTAAGGGTGAGATCATTTGAGAAACTAGAAAAGAGAACCATGTTACCAGGAAAAAACAACAAAGAGTCTGGTGGCACCTTAAAGACTAACAGATTTATTTGGGCATAAGCTTTCGTGAGTATAAACATCCGAAGAAGTGAGGTTTATACTCACGAAAGCTTATGCCCAAATAAATCTGTTAGTCTTTAAGGTGCCACCAGACTCTTTGTTGTTTTTGTAGATACAGACTAACACGGCTACCCCCTGATACTTGACAACATGTTACCAGGAGGAGAAGGGGAGGAAAAATGTAGGTGGAGAACCCAATGTAAGGAGGTAAGGAAAAAAGGGAATTGAACACAGTGGGTGACTGAGGACATGAACCAAGAGATCTTATAGAAAATGTTAAAATGCAAAAATTGTAACATTGGTCAGCATTCAAAGGAACGGAGACCCAACATGGTTTACAAATAGATTTTATTTTTTTTCTCCAAGTGGAAATGTCTTACACATATGCTGACACTATTGTAGCAACATAGGAGCTAATAAATTACTAATGTAGTTGTCTTTACAATCTCGATGCAAGTTAGACACTTTTAACAATAACAATAGTAGACACTTCTCAATTTTATGGCAGTTGTCACAAATGAAAAAAATCAAATGTTAAAAGAAACTACTATTGTGCTTTGTTGGATAAATTATATTCATGCTCTAATTCCAGGTGCAGTTTTCCTGGTTATTTTTTGCAGGGGCAATCCCTGTATTTTTCTCATTTTTCATTGCAACTTTCTTATGCCATTATAACAACTGGGATCCAGTGATGGTAGGAATCAGAAGAATTTTTGCCTTTATCTGCAGAAAGCATCGAATTCAGAGGTATGATCACCTATTGTAACTTCCCTAACTTTTCATTCCACCTTCCCTATGTATCCTACCTCTTTCAGAAGCCTCAGAACTCTCACCCTGGGTTTTTTGCCCCCTCCCCTTCTTCCCCTCCTTTAAGAGGACCTCGTTGACTGTTTGATTAGTTACCAGTGTAATTCTTTATCTTCGTTCTTTGCCCTAATATCCAGTGAGGGCAGAGACAAAATTATAAAAATCCCTGTGACACTGTTGTCTGTCCTTTAAGGACCAGAGGTCTGGGTCCTGCCAACCCTATTAATTAATCAGGTGCAGCTGAAGGGCGGACATGTGTTCCGTATAAAGAGCTGGTCTGTCAGGAAGGAAAGATTGGCAGAGGCTGCAGGGAGTCCATTAAAGGGGTGGCAGTGGGGGAAAAAGAGCTTCCTGGGAGAAGCCCTGGGAAGAGGAACAAGGAGGAATCCTGCAACAGGCCTTGAAACAGGATGGAACGAGAGAGGCAAAGGGGAAAATCCCCTAGTACTTGTAGCCCAGTGGGGGTGGAAGAACTGTTGTTTGTTTGTTTTTGTGTTCTGTTTTTTTATCTATGTTTGGAAAATAAAACTGTACCTGGAAAGAGATTTTGGGTATGGCAGTGGAGTTTTCATGGGCTGGGGACAAGCCACCATCTTAAAATCCCATTGTACTAAAAGAAATTTTTCTGCAGTGAATATTCTTTACAGTTTTGCTTTTGCCTAATTATTGTTACCATAGTATTTGCTATATTTCTGAGGCACCAAATGTCTATCTATAGATCTTAATTATGACCACTCTAGTACAGTATATGTAATTCACCGAAGTATTTAGTTTTTTTTAATGACCACAACTCAAGATAATATGTAACTCTTCTATAGCATTACCATCCTTACTATTCATGTCTCCCTGTCACAATATAACCAGTTTAAGATTTTCTATAATTACAAAATGAATTTGATATCTCTTTAAGAATGCCAGAGGAAAGTGAGCAGTGTGAAAGCCTCATCCCTATGCATAGTGTTTCTCAAGAAGGAGAAAACTGCTGTTCATAGGCAATAGGTATGTTTAACAAGTAAACTTCAAAAGGTATAGTGAATACGTTCAAACTCTTAAGTCAATTTTTTTCCTCTTGAGGTTGTTAGCACCTTACAATGGACTTGCTAATTATTCCATTAGCTTCAGTAGTTTTACCTGTTTTAACTCTCATTTGCATGAATTAAAGAAGGAGCTCATGTATGTTACCAGTCTGTCAAACAGTCATGGAAATTAACCTGTGCAGGCACAAAATTTACTCACTCGCTCTTTATCATGATTGATACTCTTCCTTGAAATAAATAAATAAAGCTGCTCTCCCTGACAAGTGAGTATGTAGAATTTTGCAAATTTCTAATATAACTAGAAATGCAAGATTTAGACAAATGTGGTCATTTTTTTTCCATATTCTAATAATTCCTCTTTGGCCTCAAAATAAAATGTATCCCAGCTGTACAATATATTTGCAATCTATTTTTCACCATTCCGCAAGCACAATTTCAAATACGTTTAATACTATGACTGGAAAAGGTATAGAAAATGGGAACTCTAGGATCAAAATCAATACAATTCATCCCTAATGCAAAGCATTAATAATTCTGTTTTCATTTTTTTCAGTTTCAAGATGGTTTCATACTCAGCGAAGAGACAATCTCCTGGGAAGTCCATAAGGAACCATATTTCAGTGCCTATTCTACATTTTGGGAAAAAAAGTTTCAATTCTTTTGAAACTAAACTTTTATTTTCCTATAATTGCCTGTCTTCATCTAACTCTATCAACGAACAATTTCACTATGTGCATATCACTACAACTATAGGAAATCCCAGTCCATCTAAACAACCAACCTGCCTTATAAAACTCAACTTGAAATTACTTGATATAATCAAGAAAGCAAATGCTGGTCTGGTGATTTATTTTTTGTTTTCACATTTTTGATAAATGCTGGACAACAAGTTGTTCAAAAATTACTTTAAAAATGAATACGTTAATAAGTCTGCAGGTCGTCATTTCTTACAGGCTCAGATGAAAAAAGCTAAATATGTAGCTTGTAATAGGTACGGATTAACATTTTTGTATAAAGTCTATTTGAATATTAACACATGAAATTAGAAAAAATATCTTAATTTATTAAATAAGTACATTTTTGCAACTGTTAGAGCAGGATGTATGCAAGTTTCTGGAACATTACGTATATTGCTTTATCCCATTTTAAAAATCCTTGTAATAGGAAAGGGTGCTTTGTGTTTAAAAATCTGCTATGACCTAACAATCTGAAACTTTTAAAGACGTGTTAGTATAAAAAGGTTATGTATTTTTAAAGGTGGTAATTACCATAAATTTGGCTGGACAAGCACTTGATGTAAAAGTTCATAATTCAGAATCAGTCTCTTTTTGAAAACTTAATAGTCAAAATTATTTAATATGCAAAATTGTAAATAATTCCAAGATGCCATGTGCACAGCTGCTTATTTGAGGGGAAAAAAACATCAAGTAGACTTCTAAATTTTGTAGTTACTCTCTTAATCTCAACTCAAATCTTCCAAGCAATTTTAAAGCTAGAGATAATCATGTTGACTTCGTTTTCCTAATGAAATTATTGTGCAATGGCTAACTTTCACTGTGACCTGAGTTTTCTTCCCTACTGCAATGCTGCTGTTCTGTTTGGTGCTGAAAGGTAACGAATTAATAAATATATTCACAAGAATCCTGAAGACAGTCATTGCCCTCTTCAAAAAGTAAAATGTGGTAACTTTGGCCAAGAGGTATTTACTAATTTATTTTGTCTTTTAGTGAATTGTCATGCTTATAAAGAGTACAGATGGACTTTCAGTCAAGGTGACTGAATCCTCCAGATAACTACAAAACCTACACTGACAGTGCAAGCTTTCTCATGCTGCTCTGCCATTTTGTCTCAACCCTGTTCTGGAGGAAGTGAGGTTTTTCTAGGGATAAATGTCCATTCAGTCTTTGATCTCTATATTACTTCCACCAAGAAGGATACTAATTGTGGAAATGGTGGTGGTGATTTGGTGATGTAAAGAAAAAAACTAGTCTAACTGGACTGCATTAAGACCACAGACTTGGAAAAATGTTTAGAAGATTAGTTTTTAATTTATTCAACCCCAAAATCAATAGCTGTAGGGAGAAGACCATTGTTAATTGAAATGTATAGGGTAAGTTAAAACATAGGCTATTACACTTGCAGGCAGATATTTATTTATTTCTTTGTTCATTTTTATCAAATACAAATATTTTTCTGAATTTTATATCAACGGTTGGTCACTAAACTATGAACAAAACTTATCTGAGGCCAACCTTTTTCAAAGTAGGAACATGAAGATAGGACCTGAGGTTGGGATTTTCAAAAGATTTACAAGCACAGTCCCATTTGAAATCACTTAGATACTTTCAAAAATTCCATTTTTGGTCCCAATATTTAGTCACCTATCCTTTATACTCCTACTTTTGAACACTTAAGCCAGAGTTCCTGATCTCTTGCAGAAATGGAGGTCAATAAAAATTGGAAAGAAATACTGATGTACATCAAACTGAATAAAAAATAACCTTCAGTTCTACTGAACTGGATTAGTTTTAAACAGTGCAACTAAAAGTGAATGTCTCTGTCTGTCAGTTACTCAAGTACCCATGAGAAGACAGGAACTTTAAATGCCGCAGTTGAACTATTTTTATATTTGATCTTGGTTAGAATTTTGGATGTTTGGCAAGAGGAGAATTTTCCTGATAAGGTTAAAAATGGTTTTTAGGAAACAAGATAACTCCAGAGAATTTAAGCGGAATCCTTACTAAGAAAAGCCATTAATTAAGGCATAGTGGCAGTGGAATGCAAATAGTTGTTCCCTTAAATAATGATTACATCTTCAGTTAATATTTGGCTTCTGTCAAGTTTGCCTAGTTAATGCTCAACACTAAATCATGTCCTCTATAGCAGCGAGAAGGATAAGGATTGTGGCAAGGCTAATTTTGCTTTCCAACAGGTGTGTTGCTCTGTTTTCAGAAGAAAACTACGGTTCCCTTTTAAATCAATTGCCCATGACCCATAGTTGTTCTGGGCTGTGACATATAACTGTGAACCAGAATCCTTATTTAACATAACAAAACATGACAAAGATGTGGAATCTATCATCAAATTCTTGGTTAGTTTATAGAGTTTTACATAGCAGTTTTAAATTGTGTAGAGAAATACATTGTGCTGGAAAAAATGAACATTAATACATAAGAGAAAATCTTCTCTCTCTGCCTCCTAAGAACATTCAAATAACGTTATATGTTTAAACAATTCAGATGCTGGGACCTCCTCACTAATTTTTCCAAGAAAAGGGAAAAAAAAAAAAAAAAAAAAAAAGTTTTGAGAAATCAGATTTGTTTAGTATCATAAAGTGTTACATACCATAAATGACTTCAGCAGTCTTTTTATTAAAGTGTAGCATTCTGGGGAGTAGAATGTAAAATACAAAACAAATGATCTCCCTGAAAGGCCTTAGATTTTTAAACAATTGTGCCCCAGTATTACAAGAGATGTATGTATTACAGTATTAATTACTAAAGTTATATATTGTGTTACATTGTGCCTGCATTTAATAAGAGGTAATGAGATTTTCTATACCAACTTGTGATTTTTAGTATAAGAACATCTTTTGTAAGTAACTGTCTTTTTTGTTAGATAAGTGATTCATGGAGCTTTCTGTAATGGTTGCTTGGTAAAGGCACAAGAGATTTAGCTTTTGAATCTCAGGTATCTGTGCAATAGTGGCGACATGTTGAATATAATACTCTTGGTTTGTTTTTGTTTAACATGACATGGCATGCAACTGGAATCAGTTTCTTGTTACAGTAAGTGAAGAAGCTATCTCTCCTGGTAGAATTCTCTTTACCAATATGGACTACCATAACTTGTTTTTTTACTGTTTAATTGGAATGTCTTGATTTTGATTTATTTCCTGTAGGAAGTGTATACACTTAAAAAAAAATCTTCTCATATTTTAAATTAATCATACTTTGAATGTTGCATATTTAAAGAGCAGTGATTTCCCACATATGCCTACATTATTGAAAAACAATGCCATATATATAGTGCTGTCCAAAAATTAACTCCTTTATCGCAGCATCCTTATGAGGCAGCTAAATAATTATCTTCATTTTTACATATGGAGAAACTGATACAGAGCAAAGTTAAGTGATTTTTCTGACTGCCCCAAAATAAGTCTTGGAACTCAAGAGTTGAATGGGAGTAACAATTAGTCTGATGCACTATACTGTGCAGTCCAGTAGAGGGTAAATAAGGGTTCAGTTCTACTGGCTACATTCAGCTGGATCTGTTAATTACACAAAACTGCATTAACCCTTTTACTGCTAGTGGCTGCTGCAAACTTTAGCCTAACTCCAGAAAAGCACTTAAGCACTTACGTAACCGCTAGCACTTGAGTAAACTGGTGATAGTTACATACAGATTTAGGTGCTTTACTGAATTGGGGCCTTCAGCAGTATTTTCCTTTGAAATACTAAATGCCCTTCAAAGGACAGTTAAAACCAGGGTATTGCATGTGGTACATGACATACTGTGTGTGCTGTTATGTGCATCACATACCTATTACACAGCAGACGAGAAGTTTAAAATAGTAAGAGCCTGAATACTGAGTTTCCTTGCCTTATGCAATTGCCATTCTTCCTGTTTAATTATCCCCACTGTGCCTAGGTACTGCTGTTTACTGTTGTGATTGGTTTCTGCAGACAAATGGCCTCAGTGAATAATTATTTTTGCTAGGCACTTAGTTTCATTTAGATGTAATGAAGTAGTGGCTATTTGAAAATGCCCTTTAAAAAATGCACAGTAGGGGAAAAAAAAACATCCTGGATCTTATGTAGCTACACACCTGAGCAGGCTGTAAGCATAGGTGGCAAGTTTATGTGGGCCTGTATTGCCTGTGCGCCGCTCCACCAATATTCAGGAACATGGATCCAGCTCCACCAATGTTTGGGCTTATATTTTCAGAACCGTCCTGTCCATAGGATGAACAGGGGCACCGTGCTTCGGAGGGACGTGGAGTCCAGGGCAGCCTGAGAGATTAGCAGGGAACCTGGAGCTGGCAGCAGTGAGCAACCAGGCCCCAGCCTGTCCTGCTCCGCTCTGCCCTGCCTCTTTCCACCCCTGCTCCACTCCAACCCTTCCCCCAAGCTCCTACCCCGCCTCTTCCCGCCCCTGCTCTGTCCCTGCCTCTGCTCCGCCCTCTGGTTGGACCCGTTCTGAGCACCACCAAAAATTATGCAAACCTGGCACCCATGGCTGTAAGTGCACGGCATGCATCTGTGCACATCTGATAAGTGTACAGTTTTCATTAACAAGCATTGCTAGTCACAGACCGACTAGTGTCTCTTAACTAGTGATCTGGAAACTTTTCTGTTTTCTGAATTTAACACGAAGAAGACAGGCAAATGCAGTGCAGTTCCACCCCCTCATCATTAACGCAATGCTAGTACTGAGAAATAAGCTACACAAAAATCAGAAAATAGCTGAAGTTAAGGTTTCTTTTGCACAACTGAGTTATATGACCATATTGTGGTCCTATTACTTTTTATCTCCTTTCTAGTGTAAATCCTTACTATATTATCAGTTCTGTTGAGTACTGCATAACTGTATATATAGTCTGTGCAACTTGATAAGAGTTATTGATGCAGTGAAAACCTTACCTTTTGATATTTCTTTGGGAGGTTTTTTGCCTGTTTATGTTGTATTTTGTTGTTGGTTTTGGTTTGTTTTTTCCAACATTGTGTTGCAATAACACTAGTTCTTTGCACTTTATATAATATCATAGCATGATTTCTCAGGGAAATGTGGATGATCTTAAACAGCTTGTATCCAAGGAGGTGATTTGAAAATGAAGCAGCAGCCCTTTGTAGGTTTTATTTGAACATTGAATATAGTTAATATTTTGTTTCCTTTGACTTAGCTCCCTCATCCTGGTTCTTTGGATAAGGATGATATTAAAAGTATACTTTCCCATTGCTCTGATTTTTCAGAAATGTAATTCTGTTAAACTTACCCAGTTTTTCCTACATAGTTGTACTGTGCATCATCTTTACTGTATGAAATTGCATTGAAGTTAATAGGACTCTTGCTCTGTTGATTTCAAAGCTGCTCCTCTATCCATGGTAGTATGTTGATGCCTATGCTAGGCATTCAGGGTTAAACAGCTCTGCTGTATCACATATCTAGTTGAGGTTTGTACTCTGATTTCAGCACACAGTATAACAGTGTTACCATGAATATGTTCCCTACATTCAGTGGGGTTTTGGGGGGTTGGACTAGATGATCTCCTGAGGTCCCTTCCAACCTTGATATTCTATGAAAGTAAAGTACAGTCAGGTTGTCCTTCAAATTTTTTCCTCAGCGAAGTTGCTTCCCCGACTAATTTAAGCCCTCTGATGTAAATGGCAGTCTTTCCATTGTTTTCCAGTGTGTTTTGAGTCAGAATTTTATTGAAATAAGGCTCCCACAAGCAGCTTGATCTTTCTTCTTACACAGTATTTCCATGTGTAATATACCTTTGGAATATTCTTACTTTAATAGGATTTTGCATAGTATCAGCCAATGGGACTTGATGCAATAAAAAATGTAGTGACCCTAGCATTCTAACAGTTCACTCAAGCCATTATTCTCTTATACCCAAGACAATAGCAACTTTATTAGAGTCTTAGGTGTCTTTGGCTCCAATTGTTATAATGTTGGGCTCTAAATCAGTGGTGTAAGGGATCCTATCCATTTCAGTAAGATTTATCATCAGTATCAACATCAATATGCGTGCGCTCATGGACTTGAGCCTCAAGTCCCTCTTCACAGATTTCTCAGTATGGCTCTCTGTTTGCACTTGGTTCAGTATGCAGCAGGAAATTTGCTTATTGGTTTATGCTACTGAGATTGTATTGTGCCTGCAACTGTTTTCTTTACATTGACTGCCTATAGCCATGTGACTGACACTACAGGGGTTCTTTTAGATTTTAATAGTGTGACCCTGGTTGCATTTGGCCTTGGCCAGATGAACATCTGCACTTGCACTACCTGCAGTTTAAGGGTCCCATCTTTGCATCTGCTGTTGGTCCGGCACCATGTTTTTCTTGTGATGGAAAGGTTCTTACAGAATGGCAAATGTTAGTCCTACATTTATTACTTTCCTTACCAGTCCTTTTATTTCCCTTTTTAAAATTACTCAGTATTTTCTTTTAGTGCCTTAAGCCTATTGGCAAGGAGTGTGGTATGAAGTCATTGCTGAATATTCTATAGAGTAAATATGGTTGTCCATTATAATAGAATGGTCTCTGATACTAGAATTCAGGGATGTTTGTACAGTTACCGATCCACAAACCTACAGTTATTTCTCAATTATACAAATACCTATTCTCAGCCTGAGGGGAATTAGCCAGTCACCATAGTGTTACATGTACACTATGCAATCCTTGTGTTCTCATTGACATAGCTCTCAACATTTTACAGCTTTAGCCAACCACCATGGCCACTTCCTTTTCCAATCCCCTCCATTCTTTTATCCTACACACTGCTACTCTATTCATTATAACCCTAACCCGCTGCCTATTGCTTTGGAGACAGGCTTGACACCCTTGCACAATAAGTAATTGAATAAAAATATTAAATGAGGTTTAAAAGCTTCCTTTCCTTCAGCTTGAGAAACAGCTGTGCTAGTGGAAAGTATCTTCCAGGAAGTTGCAAAATGGGAGAGGAGGAAGGAAGATCATACATTAAAATAATGTAAAAACAGCAGATTCATTGGAAGGAGCAAAAAACCTTGTTGAGCAGCTGGAGAGTTAGGGCTGGAAATTTCATTTAACTAGAAAATGTACAAGGGAAGTTTTTTGTTTTTATCTGATTGAATATGAAATGACTAGGATATAAAACTGTGATCTAGTTGCTAGTAAATGCCATGCATATTAAATTTAGAAGTTAATTGCTAGTTGTGATGCAATCTAGACAAAGCTATATTAAAAGTAGCCATTTTTTGGTCACAGCGTTTCGTTGACTTCAAAGTAGCATATATTGAGTTCAGTGGGGAGTTGCGCTATAATGTGTGAATTTTAAAATCACAATGAGTCTTGGAAGAGATACTTTGATACCTGAGGCTTTGGGAGTGGAGGTTTATAAGGTGGTCTTTAAACAAAAATATATTTTTGTGGAAATCATTATTTTGTCTATAGAGGTTGGTAGGTTTTAGAAGTTTAGCCATTTAGCATTTAAAGATGAGGAAAACCCATGAAATTAACTGTAACATAGAATGTTAATGCTCATTTAGAGCATTAACATTTTGTACTAAATTTCAACACTCTTCCTCACGAAATGAATTCAGAAACCAGGATGCTAAGGCAGACAACCCTGCAAAACTATAGTGAAACCACTCGGTGTAACTGATGAAAATAGTGTTTGCTTGTACAAAAGTGCTTAAAGCTTCCAGACTCTTTCTAATAATTCAAACCACAGCAAGTTCCAGGTATACATCTTGTATGAAATATGTATGTGCTGCAAAAATTTTTAACCTATTTTCCTTTGATGAGACCAGAGCCTCAATTGCTGATCACTGATGCATATTGCATTTGCACCTAAATAAATCCTGGTTTCAAAGGGTTTTAAATCTTGATCTATTTTTGATAAATAGAAGTGTAGCATTTTATCTGATTTCCATTTAATAACAAAAATATGCATGCGAACAAGAACATGTAATCATGGTTTCCTGAGTGATTATAAACCCAAGAAAACGGCAGGATGGCTGTAGTAATTCTGAAATGAAGACGCATGCCTCCTTAGGAACTGGAAGGTAGTCCCCTACTTTAGCACCAACTTGTGCTTTCCGTTTCACTAGTATAAATCTGGAGAAGGAAAGACCAGAACTCAGTCATTAGTTCATTGCAAGCAAATATTAGCTTTAACATGGAATTCCATCATCTGACACTTTATTAATTTTCTTAGGGGGTTTGGTGAAGTAAAAAGTATAGCATAGTATTTTTTAATCCACAAGAATTAAAAACAGATTAAACAAATGAAATATTTTAGAACTTGTACAGGCCTAAACCACAGAAATTATAGGCATATATTTGGAATTTCAGACACTGCTTATATATTTTTTTTAAAAAATCAGTACATGTATGATTATTTGAAATATATATTATGATGAAAATGGCAGAAAATTGTATTGATAGAGATTTACATTTGGATTCTTTTTAATATCCAGTACCAAACTTTATAAAAGGGCTAATAAAAAAGAAAATATCATGTATTCTAATGAATTGCTTGTGTAATACAATCAATTGGTGTGAAATTTTTGTCTTGTATATTTCATATTTATTGTATGTCCGTAAAAACAAATAAATTGTCTTGTTTTCTTAACAGAAATAAGCATTTGGTTGTAATTTGTCTTTAAATCCAGGGTTCCCAAACTGCCATGGAGATCTGGCTAGTCATATGATGCTAGCTCTGCTTTTTTCCCCCCCAAGGTGGCAAATCGCATTACAAGATTTTCCATATAAACAATTGCTCTGGGTAGCACAGGTTGTTTGATCGTTACGGGAAAGGAGGTGGTTTACACAGTGATAAATTGGAGCGAGAAAGTAAAGTGGTCTGAAGTGTGTTCCAAGCCTTGAATAAGCTTAATCTCTGGATGAAATTTACATTGCTGAATTAGACCCTTTTTTGGCAGTTGTTCCTTAGACCAGGGCTGAATTTGACACATCTTGGTTAAAGTTTTATAATATGGAAAATTGGCACCCATCTTAATTATCTATATACCATAGTCTGGGTTCCAATATAAATGATTTCTCAAGCTTGATAACACCCTTGTCTCTAGAACTCAATATGACCTTTCAAACAACAATTGACGGTATTTACCAGCAGTAAATTAATAAGATTCCAGAGTCCATTATGAGTTTTAATAAGTCTTCTTTGGAGGAATAATGTAGTAGTGAAAAGTTGGGGGGCGAACTACATATGTCCACTTAATGACTTTTCTTCTTTAAAAAACAAAAGTGAATCAGAATGTTTTGATTTGCTCTGAGTCAATCAGGATCCTATATGCTTGTAATTGGGTCTCAAACTGGACTGATAAATCAGGTAGCAGCTCAATTGTTACTTTCTCAAAATTTTAGCCAGTTTTCTGTTTATATCCTGAGATGGAATTGCCCCCTATACTTTCTTCAGTATCATAGTTGGTCAGCAGGGGGAGCTTCTGTACTATTCCAGTTTACTGAAAGTCACCTACATAAGAAATTAGACAAGGTGGGTGAGGTAATATCTCTTATTGGACCAACTACTACAGCGCATACTACATAAATGACATTAGCAGTACAAAGTTCATAACTCATCTGTTTCTGACCCTTCGTTTTGAAATTAATCAGCACTACATGCTGAGCTTCGTCCACGGAGTTGAGCTTTCAGGGCTAGGTTTTAATTATTAAATCTTTTGTAAATTGCAGACTTTTACCTAAAGTCATACTAGAAAAATTGTTAAAAATGTTTGCTTTTTCTAAATTTACTGAAATACTCGGGGTTGAATTCAGCCTTCTGATATACCTATACCTGTACTCTAATATACCTGAAGTCAATTTTGTTGCAGATTTTGGCATCAAGATTAAACCAGGGGTGCTGGAACAGGAGACCAACAGGCCATGGCTCTCCTACTTTTTGCCACAGGCCCATCCCTCTGCCCCTCCTTTTCCCCTTAGGCCCCGCTCCCTCAGCCAGGCCAGAAGCTGGAGCCCAGCCCAGGTAAGAGTGGCTTGGGGGGGCCTGGGCAGCGGTGGGAAGCCGCACACCTTCCATCTGCCCTGAGAGGGCTGAGAGCAGCCCCCGGCTCATGTCCCCACTTCCCAAGTCTCCCACCCAGGGCAGAGGGAAGGTCTGCAGCTGGGGTAAGAACCTTGCGGGCAGCTGTGGGGAGCTGCAGACACCTGCCCTGGGTGGGTCCTCAGGGGGCCAGGGACACAGGCTAGGAGCTGCTTGTGATGGGTTGGTCACAGAGACCCCCTTGGGACTGTCACCTGATGTGCTGAAACTACCGCTGAGCCTGTTTTCTTCGCCAGCTTGGGACTCCAGAACCCTGTTCTGTTAAGCTAGCCACGCAAGCCGACTGTAACACAGACCCAGCGTCTGAACCATGCCCCAAAGCTGCAGACTTAACTGAAAACAGCACAGCAAGTAGTCCTGTCTCCAGCACCCAGACATCCAGTTCCCAATGGGATCCAAAACCAAATGAATCCATTTTACTGTGCATAAATCTTATACAAGATAAACTCATAAATTGTCCACCCTCTATAACACTGATAGATATGCACAGCTATTTGCTCCCCAACGTATTAATCACTTACACTGGGTTAATCAATAAACACTCTTTATACTTTTATTAAGTATAAAGAGTAGGATTTAAGTGAGTTCAAGTAATAACCGACAGAACAAAGTAAGTTACCAAGCAAAATAAAACAAAACATGCAAGTCTAAGCCTAAAACATTAAGAAACTGAATATAGGTAAATCTCAGATGTTCCAAATAAGCTTTTGCAGACTAGACTCCTTCCTAGTCTGGGCCCAATCCTTTCCCCAGTACAGTTCTTATTTGTTACAGCTCAGGTGGTAACTAGGGGATTTCTCATGACTGGCAGCCCCTTTTGTTCTGTTTTACCCCCTTTTATAGCTTTGGCACATGGCGGGAATCTTTTATCTCGCTGGATCCCCATCCCTCCTTCTAAATGGAAAAGCACCAGGTTTAAGATGGATTCCAGTACCAGGTGACATGGTCACATGTCACTGTAAGACCTTCTTCAGTACCTAATAGCTGGAAGACACGTACACAGGAAGGCTTGCAGGTAAACAAACCCATTCACAGTTCATTGATTCTGAAGCACCTTTGATAGCTTCCACTTAACATGTTTACATCAGTAACACAAGTTTATATCTTCTTCTCCTAACTCCAGACATAGAAATAATACATGCAAATAGGATGAACACACTCGATAGATCATAAGCTTTGTAATGATACCGTACAAGAGAACTTTTGCATGAAGCATGTTCCAGTTGCATCATATTCACACTTATAAACATATTTCCATAAAACATATGGAGTGTAATGTAACACTGCTCTTGAGGGCCCCCCACCCCAGGCAGGTGGAGGGGTCCAAGTTCTCTGGCCCAGCTCGCACTTGCAGCTTGGCAGGAGGGTGGGGCCTCGGGGGGGAAGAGGAGGGGCACAGAGAGGGGTGGGGCCTCATGGTTCCCCCACTTCAAGGAAGAATCAGTCACCCCTGGATTAAACTATACTTGCTGTGCCATAAGTGCGTAAGTATGCATTGCCAAAAGTCAATATAGACGGCACAGATAGCAATGCCAATAGTAAGGGCCTGACATCTTCCATTATAAGACCCTATTGTCAATTGTTTCTCTCTCTACAAAACTGAAATTTTCCAAACCAGGTGGTTATTACTGGAGCCTTAGGGTGAAAAGGTGTGTATTTTCACACTTAGTCTTGAAGGGTATATTGGCTAAAGACTTAGGCCCCTGTTCTGAAAGTGGCTTTGTGCAGGAGCACTCTGGCACTCACATGGAGCCAGTTGCAGAATCATGACCTTAAGTAACTAAAATGCCTTTAATATGCCTGCTACTGCTGTATACCAATATCTGTAGCAGAAACCTACATCTACCTATTGTGTGGAGAGAAAGCTAATGCAGCCAAACTAGAAATGTTTCATAATGACATCCATTATCGTCACTACTAGTTTCAGCTGTAGTAGCTTAAAAAAAATCAGTACAAGCAAGTACAAGCTTTCTTAATACCTTTTAGATCGTTTCTCCTTTTCTGGGAGTTTTACTCTACTGGGAGGGCATGCCCAGTTCTTCTGGTTTCAAACCTAGCCAGCAGGCAAATCCAGGGAATGACAAACTCTCCTGTGCATCCGTTGCCTCAGGGAATCTCATTTCCCAAAAGAGCAACTTCTGTCTGGGATTAAAGTCTAGAGCCAGAAAAAACAGGGAGATCAAACTTTGACTTCTTATGAAGGAGAGCTTACTGTGCCTCGCCTCTGACCCTGGCTAGGGAACCTCTCCCACCATATACCGAATAAGTCTGCTGCAGCATTTGTCTCCAAACTTCACTCTTCAAGGGCAACTAAGAGAAAGACCCAAGATTCCTCTCATAAGACTCCCAAAGACCGTATCTGGACTTCTCCAGGTGAAGGAATCCACCTCAAAGAAGTCAGTCTCCGATAATTCCAGCCACTTTGGCACCCACTGCTCTCTGACTTCGTACCCATGAGGCTGTTGGTTCCTCATGGGTACCAAGTCAGAGAGGCACTGTCTGAGGGCACTGTCAAACCTAAAGATTGTAAAGTCCCAGGTTCCAAGAGGTCATCAGTACCATCAACGGAGCGAGGCAGCAAGAAGAGCACTCTCTCGTCTCACTCAGTACTGAAGAAGCCCATTCTGGTTCCATCTAGACTCCCCTTGGAATGGTTGAGATTCTGTTAACTCCCTCAGCCATATCACTTTGGTGCAGGCCATGGAAATGGTACTGACAACACACTTGGCACTGCAGGAGTTTTGCTTTCCTCAAGACCTTGCTGTGTCCACGACGCCCAACTCACCATTGCTCAGCTCTGATATATTCCTGGTACTGAGGACTTCCAGGTCTCCGGATGTTTGTCTGGTACCGATGGTTTCACCTCATGTTTCTTTTGGTGCTACAGAGTGATTTGGAAGAGAAGGATTCTAATGAAGATCGCGCCTCAATCTCCCAGATATTTGTGCTAGGCTCTCCTCTCCATTCCTATAGAAGCTTTTTTCCAGAGGTGTCTGAGGAGATTGGTATCACTCAGGAGAGACTGCCAGAACCACCATCTCACTGGTATGAACACCCATGGATGACTCCACCCATGCCATATGAGTCACCTCCTTCGCCATACTGGGACCTAGTGGCAGCCTATGGTCTGCAATTTTCTAGGGCCTTGAGCACCATGCATCACACAGATAATAGACAGCCTTCATCACCTTCCCTCTCAGGAAGACCAAAACCTCAGGAAGATACCTTTGAGTAACAGGAAGCTAGGGTTGGTGGAGACACTTCTCCATCAGCCAATATCTCTTCTTTATCCCTGAATGAAGCAGTTATGCATCCTCCTCCATCCCTGTTGGATGATTTCAAGCAGTTTCAGGACCTTATCAAGAGAATTGCAGATTTTTTGCAGATCCCTCTTGAGGTTAAAGAATCACATCATAAGCTGCTTGACATCCTGCATACAGCTTCATCTTCCTGCATTACCCTGCCTGTTAACATTTGCAGAGTTCACTAGGGCCTTGTTATGTGGCACACTCTGGCCACAATTTGGCCTATGCGCAAGAGAATGGCTAATAAATATTATGTTCCATTAGAATTTTTTATACTCTCCTCTCTCCTAACTCTTTGGTGTAACGAATATGGGAGGCATCACCAAGCTAAATCCATGCCTTACCACAAGGATCATAAGCATCTTGGCCTGTTTGGTAGAAAATCCTATTTGTCAGCTACTTTACAATTCAGAATTGCCAACTACCAGGCATTAATGGCAAACTACAATCATATAAATTAGACTAAGCTGAACTCATTTATTGAGCATCTACCAGCAGAAAGAGAGAGCAATTCAAGGCAATTATTGCAGAAGGCCAACTGTTTGCCAGAAAATCTCTTCAGGCCTCCCGGACACTGCTGATACTGATTTCTACAGCGGTAATTATGAGGAGGGCCTCCTGGCTCCAGCTCTCAGCATTTCCAAAGGAGGTCCAAAATACGGTCGAAGACCTCCCTTTTGATTATATTAAACTGGTCCCTGACAAGATGGACAAATCTCTGCACACACTGAAAACCTCTGGGTTTACTTTGCATTCTCTCAGGATCTGTATATCTGCCCACAGGAGAAAGTTTAGTAAATCCTGGATGGTGTAGAGATCCTGTCCTGCCCAGTTCTTGAGCTCCCAGAGATCGTACAAATCTCAAAGCAAGAGACAGAGAAGAAAACCATCCACTACTTAATCTTCAACCTTGCAGCCTTCCACCTTTAAGCACTAATTTTGACAGGGTGATTGAGGTCCTGAATTGTAACCAGGGTGGACCGGCAGCCCCCCTATCAGTTCCCCGCTCCCCTAAGTTCCCTGTGCTGCAGCCACCCAGCAGGCTAGCAATTTCCGACTGTTCAGCTGTCCCTTCCCCCACTGCCATGTGCTGCTCCTGCCCTCTGCCTTGGAGCTGCTCCCAGAGACTCCTGCTTGCTGTGCAGGGAGGGATGGGGGAAGGGTAATGTCAGGGTGTCCTCTTTCCCCCTGCTCCTGCACCCCACTTACCCCTTCTCCATATAGAGCAGGGAGGGGACACGGACGGAGAGAGAGCCAGGGGCAGCAGCTGCTGTCTGAACTTCCTGATCCACTTAAAAAGACAATGCACTTAAAAGTGGGTCAGCTTACTTAAAGGGGCAGTGTGCATCTCTCTCTCTCTCTCTCTCCCACACACAAGGTGTGTGTCTGTCTCTGTCTGCTATGCTGTCTCCCCTCCCTCCTGTTTGTGCTGCCTTGATGAGAGGCTACATTAACAACGTGTTAACCCTTGAGGGCTCAGCCGAGTGCTAGTTCATCATTTAGCAGCAAGGCATTCCCTGGGAAACATCCCTTCCTCTTCCACTCTCTAACTTCACCACCTCAACCAAGCTTCACAATCATCATAGCTGTGAACAGTATTAAATTGTTTGTTAAAATGTGTACTGTGTGTATATCTACATAATATATAGTTTTTTGTCTGGTGAAAAAAATTTCCCTGGAACCTAACTCCCCCTATTTACATTAATTCTTATGGGGAAATTGGATTTGCGTAACATCGTTTTGCTTAGTCGCATTTTTCAGGAACATAACTACAACCTTAAGCGAGGAGTTACTGTAACCGACCCATTCACCTCCCAATCTTTCACCCTAAACCTCACCTTAAGAGAGCCCCACCTTCTATCTTGACAGGACTAAACCTTTTAGAAAGACTCCCAAATTATTTGTCTCAATCGCAGGCAGATCAAAAGGGTCTACACTCTCTAACAAAGACTTTCCAAGTGGATAGCCGACTGGTAGCAACAACTAATGTGATCTTGTAACTCCAAGCACCCTTGGACATACAAACTCATTCTGTGAGGTCTATTTTCACCACTACAGCCTTTCCAAAAAATGTTCCCATCATTGAAATATGTAGAGCTGCAACTTGGACCTCTATACGTACATTTGCTGAGCACTATGCAATAACTCAGACTCCTGTTCCGACGCTCCATTTGGCTATGCTTTTCTTGATATTGGACTCAACTCCGAAGCCCCCTCCTACTTAAGGGGAACTGCTCAGTAGTCACCTAGATGGGAGCATCTATAGGGATACTCCTCGAAGAAGAATAAATGGTTACTCACCTTGTGCAGTAACTGTGCTTCTTCAAGATGTGTCCCTATGAGTGTTCCACTACTTGTGCTTCCTTCCCCTCTGCTATGGAGCTTCACAACAGAAAAGGAAATGAGTACAGTTTGCCCCCTCTGTGCTATATAAGAACAGCATGGAGCATGAGACTTAGTAGCACACATGTGCAGGCCAAATGGACACTGTTATGAGAAATCTCTGATCAAAGGTGCAAAGGGTGCAAGCGAACCTGAAGTGGAGCATGCATAGGACTACACATCTCAAAGAACCACTGTTATTGCACAGGGTGAGTCACCATTTAATACAGTTTCTGTATTATGATGTGGCCCTGATATATTTTTTCAACATTTGGGGAAGAGTTGGTGATGTGATAACTTCAAAATATGACAATCTGATCCAACACTGAACCACATTTCAGTGTTTATAAATAATTTGAATGCTACTGCGGAGTCTAATTTATGATTATAGGTAATTTCTCATTATTTCTGGGCAAACTAACTCCCGGAAAGGGAATCTTCTCTAATGCATTCATACTTGGATTAAAGTAATTCTTCTCAAAAAGGCCCTATGTGCTTCCAGAGAAAGCTCAGTGGTAATTTATCTGGTCATTCCTGCTTTGCTCTGTAATGATTAGGGATCCCCTTTTGTTTCACATGTACCTTCCATTTGCAAGTTTCCCAAATATCAGAAATCATAGAATCATAGAATATCAGGGTTGGAAGGGACCTCAAGAGGTCATCTAGTCCAACCCCCTGCTCAAAGCAGGACCAATTCCCAACTAAATCATCCCAGCCAGGGCTTTGTCAAGCCGGGCCTTAAAAACCTCCAAAGAAGGAGACTCCACCACCTCCCTAGGTAACGCATTCCAGTGCTTCACCACCTTCCTAGTGAAATAGTGTTTCCTAACATCCAACCTGGACCTCCCCCACCGCAACTTGAGACCATTGCTCCTTGTTCTGTCATCTGCCACTACTGAGAACAGCCGAGCTCCATCCTCTTTGGAACCCCCTTCAGATAGTTGAAAATCCTCTTCCAGTCATTGGTTGATTCTCTTCCTGTAATACAAAGGGTCTAATAAATAGTAAACCAAACTATTATTAACCAAGGGTAATTTAACACTTGGCATTTCTTGGGCTAGATTGTTAGTGTGGAAGTGAGAAACTCCTGAGCTATAATCTTGCCTCTGCCATTGATGCCTTTGCAAGTCAGTTCTCAGTAGCCTATGGCAGTGGTCTCCAAACTTTTTTGATAGCACACCCCATCAGTAAAAAAATTTTGAGCACGCACCCTCTGCTCCCGGCCGGACTGTTGAAGCAAAATAAATAAATAAATAAATAAATAAAGCCGCTTGGACTCCCAGACGAACTGCCGAAGGGGGAAAAAAAACAGGAAAAAAAACCCCTCCCGGCGCTCCTCCTCCGTACACCCCGAAGGATCCTCTTGTGCACCCCACTTTGGAGGCCTATGGGACCTAAAATGTGTTTCCAGTGTCCTCTTGTGAAATCACTTGTAGTTGTCGGCACCCTAGTATTTACCATAGTAAACATATTTGTTTAAAGAGACAAGGTGGGTGAGGTAATAACTTTTATTGAGCCAACTTCTGTTGGTGAAAGACACAAACTTTCAACCTACATGTTTAGACACATTTTAAAAGTTTATCTCCAGTCTGTTGACTCTTACAAGATGTGCATAAAGACTAGCAACTGGTTACCCAGGCCTGCGTCTGTTTCTCCGAGGTATCTTCCATCTCCCTGTTGGAATGATGAGGGTTCTCTCATCTTTTCACTTATCCTCCACCTCTGTGAACCACATTTCATCTCTGACACTACTTCATCTGCAGGAGTCAAATGGTCTTTGTTCATAGGTGAAGTTTTCTCAGAAACATTCAAACCTTTAAAAATATATAGGGATTCTAGAAGAGAGAATATGTATAGAAGACATTCTTGTCAATTTTAGCTATATTTATAACCCAATAATATCACATTATATTGATTAAAAAACTTGGCAACTCTTAACATTTCTAAAATAACTGGTTTATTGCCTCAGAATAAGCTGATTTTTTTCTTATTAGAAGCTTCTACTTAGAGTAAAAAATCTAGAGCTCTGTTTAAAATTAATTTAAAATTTCTTTTTTGTAATTTTATCTAGTACATTACAATTTTGCTGTGACATTAAGATGGTTATACCATAAAGACTAGTTAATTACTTAAATTGGCTATACTTTGTGGGAAATGTGCTGCATCATTTGCTGGGATTATTTGGCTTAATTACTAGAATTATACTGTTAACAGTGATGAGTAAACTCCATTATTAAACTGTGCAAGTGTAATGTGTTTGTTTACACAATGCAAGGGGAGCATTGCATGTTTACTTCATAATACTTGTTTACTTCATAGTATGCTAATGTGTACTCTTCCTCCCTGTAACATTCAGCGTTCTGACCCACAAGGCTTACCAGAACTCAGGTACAAGTCTGCCAGAGATGACTGGTGAGAGTGGGGGGACACAATTTAAAGGTTTGCCCCTCCCCCCAACAGCTTGAGTCATCCTCCCCCTCGCCCCCCCGCATGCCCACCCTTACCCTCAGAGGTCCCTCCTTGCATTATCCAGCAGTATGTGCAGTACCTGCAAAACCGGGTGAGGAAGCGACGACAGTGCGATTACTATACTGATGAGGACATGGACAGATGTTCCTAGAAGCACGGCATATGGCGATTGGGAGATCATGGTGGCATTGGGCCAGGTTCATGCTGTGGAACGCCGATTCTGGGCCCGGGAATCAAGCACAGACTGGTGAGACCACATAGTGTTGCAGGTCTGGGCTGATTCCCAGTGGCAGCGAAACTTTCGTATGCGCAGGGCCACTTCCATGGAACTTTGTGACTTGCTGTCCCCTGCCCTGAAGCACAAAGACACCAAGATGAGAGCAGCCCTCACAGTTGAGAAGCAAGTGGCCATAGCACTGTGGAAGCTGGCAACTACCGGCCAGTCGGGAATCAGCTTGGAATGGGCTAATCTACTGTGGGGGCTGCTGTGCTGCAAGTAGCCAATGCAATCATTGACCAGCTGCTGTCAAGGGTAGTGACTTTGGGAAATGTGCACACCATTGTGGATGGCTTTAAGGCGCTGCGGTAGGGCGATAGACAAATGCATATCCCTATCTTGGCCCTGGCACACCGGGGCAGCCAGTACGTAAACCGCAAGGGGTATTTTTCCATGGTGCTGCAAGCACTGGTGGATCACAAGGGACATTTCACAGACATCAACGTGGGATGGCTGGGAAAGGTGCATGACACTCGAATCTTCAGGAACTCTGGTCTGTTTGAACAGCTGCAGGAAGGGACCAGAAAATTACTGTTGGGGATGTTGAAATGCCTATAGTTATCCTAGGGGGGACCCAGCCTACCCCTTAATGCCATGGCTCATGAAGCCGTACACAGGCACCCTGGACAGTAGTAAGGAGCAGTTCAACTATAGGCTGAGCAAGTGCAGGTTGGTGGTAGAATGTGCTTTTGGACATTTGAAAGCTCGCTGGCACAATTTACTGACTCTGTTAGATCTCAGCACAACCAATATACCAATTATAATTGCTGCTTGTTGTGTGCTCCACAATATCTGTGAGAGTAAGGGGGAGACGTTTATGGCGGGGTGGGAGGTTGAGGTAACTCGCCTGGCGGCCAAGTTCACACAGCCAGACAACAGGGCGATTAGAAGAGCGCAGCAGGGCGCGCTGAGCATCAGAGAAGCTTTGAAAGCCAGTTTCGTGACTGGCCAGGCTACAGTGTGACAATTGTGTTTGTTTCTCTTGAAGTTACCCACCCCCTATATATATGAAAGGAATCAGAAGGTAGACCGAGGGGGGGGGGGGTGGTATTGGGTTAGGGGGGTGGAGGAGGAGGGAAGTCCAGAAACCAAATCAAAAGTTGACATATGCCAACTTTCTGTTGCTCGAGCCATCCTCTGGGGTTGAGTGTGTGGGTCCCCATAGCCTCCCCCCTTGTGTTCTTGGGCATCTGAGTGAGGAGGCTATGGAACTTGGGGAGAAGGGAGAGCGGTTAGACAGGGGACTGGCTCAGTATTTTGAATGTTTTGGGTTAGTGCTCCTGAGATTCTTTCTGCGTGAAGCAGTGTCAGCAGTGGCATGTCTCTCTGCTAGGGTAACTGCTAGAGATGGTAACTTGATGCCTTCTATATTTCCTTCTTCGTGTCTTGCAGGTGCTTTATAAAAATGTCTCATGTTTCCTTTTATAAACGTTTATTTTTGTTTTTTCTGCTCCGTGTAAATAATATTGTTTCAGTTCTGATTATGTGCTTATGCTAAGCACTGTACAAGTTCACAGACCGCCCCTTCTCCAAAGAATTTACAATCTGAAATACAGACACACATAAGACAAACAACACTGGGAGATCTAGAGAAAGGGATTCATTTTGAATATTTCTCTTTCTCTTGTCCCCGCATGCAGTTTTAGGGTAGAGGGAGCAGTTAACTGATTTGGGTTGGTGTTTGGGCCTTCAAGAAGAAGGGAATCTTCTTTTAACAAGACAGATCCCTCTTGTTTTCATGATCTGGCTGGATCTGTGCTGCTCTATGTAAAACTGGAGACCCACTATACTAGTCTTGATTGCCTAGCTCTAGTTCCAGACTTGGGCTGCTATGTGGCTGCTTGGAAGAGAAAAAGGACTCTGGGGAAGAAGTAGAGTCTTAGAGCAAATATTCTGGTATTGCCAGTGAAAAGGACACAGACCAAAGGCCAGATACAGAAACATTTTTACACTGACGTTGCTGATGCCCCTTACCTGCACAGTGTCAATGGGCAAGTCACTTCACTTTCGTGTGCCTCAGTTTCTCTAGCTGTACAATGAGGATAATGATCACATTCCTTTGTAAAGTGCTTTCAGCTCTGAAGAGGAAAAATACTATAGAAAAACTAATTACTGCTACTTACTATTAGAAGGACCACTGTTAATGAAGCATTTGGGTCAGTTTTCAGCCTACACTGCCGTAACCCGTGCTGATCTCTGGTTGTCTTGCTCCCTGGATTTTTCTCCTGCACCCTGCTATTCCTCTTCTCCGATCCCACCCGCATTTCTTGGGCAATGAGCCCAGTTCCCAAAGTTTTTAATGAATCCCTACTGGAAAGGCCAACAGTATTACATCTTTGCTGTAGCTGCTTTCACTGCTCAGCCAGGCCCTTTAATATTGATGTCTCTCTGGTGGCAACGATGAAGATAAACTGCCAGTTGTTGCTTTTAAAAAGTAAGTCTTCTAGCGACGGAGAGTCAGAGTGGCATTGTTCCAAATAGCTAAATGACTTATTTTTTTTAATATAACAAATGGGCAGTTTATCTTCATTGGTGCCACCACAGAACCATGTCAGTATCAAAGGGCCTGGCCCAGCAGCAGAGATGTGTTTAGGGCTAGGTCTCAAAGTGCTTGGGGAATTGGGCTGTTTGCCCAAAAAATGCAGGTGGAGAAGACCAGAACAAGGAGTGGAAAGTGCAATAGCAAAGGCAGAGAGAGTATAGTGATGAGCAGGAGGGGGTCAGGGCTGACCGTGGACACAATTAAAAAGTTAATGCAGGCCCCATCCATCCTCCACCCTGGTCTTGCTTCTCAGGAAAAGGCAGTAGCAGCACAGCACAGCAGTCCTGGAATTTAGGAAAAGATGAACAAATGTCTACTTGCTTTGAATGTACAGCTGTTCAATTTAAAATACAGCAGCACAGAGCCTGATCTACAGCCTGAGGACCACTTTGCAGCTCACGGTCTGTGTACAAAGACAGTCCTTAAGCAAGGCACTGCCCATTTGACCATGATCTAATATACAGCACTTGCCTATTGCCCTAAGAAGCCATTCAAGCACCTGGGGATGTTAACCTGCAAAGAAATATTAGCCACAAATCTTTTTCTCCAGTCATGTCCCTAATGCCAATGACCTAGAACCTGTAATGGCAGTTCTATGACAGTGAGACTGCATGGGGAACCCTTAAATGTCTGGATCTGCCAACCTCAGGGTAGCAATGCAAAGCTGTACATACAAATGAACTGGACCCAGCACTCACACAAGAGGCTTAAATCATCCATTCCTTCTAAAAATGAACCATTTCTTTTTAAGTCTTTTTTTTTTTTTTTAAACTTCAGTGGCATCCTCATCTGCTGCATCAGCACACTCAAGTTTTGCCTATGTATTTTTCTGACTTATAAAATACACTCATCCTAAATCCTTGGTGCACACACTGTAAAAACCGGATAGGTACAGAACCAACCCACAACAATTATAACATTGCATCACCCTCCCAATCTACCAAGGCCAGCAATTCTCCTCCCACTTAGCCACCTATACCCTCCTAAACACATCCATCTGCTTCTCAAAAGGCCTTGTAGCATCGCCCTAGAAGTAATCAAACTCCGGGATTGGTCCAACAGAGTCTCTCTCAGTAAATGTCACCCTGTTTTGTATTATTTAAATCACATGGTGCCTGTTGCAATCTCTTTCCACTCCTCCCCCCCTTCCCCCACACATACATACATATACATACCCACCCACCCACCCAGGCCCTTAGAGAGAGATCCCTGGGGCTTTTTTTTTCTGGTCTCCAAGAGTTGAGTCTGCTGGAATGCATGTCTCCTGAGAAGAGATAATTACTTTCTTGTAATTGCTGTTCTCTGAAGATAGGCATCTCAAAGGATTACCTCTTGCCCACCCCCTCACCTCCCTATGGAGCTGAGATTTTTGTAAATCGTGTGTGTGTGTTTTTTTTAATGGTTTTCTCCTTTTAATTTGCTGTGATGTAGGGAGGATTTTCATCTTCCACTACAAAAGGAATGGATGCTTGGAGAGTAGAGGACAGCTGAAGCTTCTCAGCAGGAGTGGCATTAAACGACTCCTGCTATGAACAATGGCTTACAACTTTGAGATGAGAGAGGTCCCACTGAAACTGTTTGCAGGTGCACAAATCCCTTCTCCTTCCCAGAATGGTACAGGCCAGATTGTCATCTGATGTAAATAGGCATGGTTCTGTTTGCTGTAATGGAGCTATAACAACTTTCATCAGATGAGAATCTGGCCCTATGGGTAATCTTCAGTTAAACGCAATTATGGGTAAGTAATTTCCTCTAGTATTACCTTTTTTATTTCCTATCAACTTCATCTCTTAACAATTTATTGGGTTTTTGCTCAGCACATCGGAAGGTGTTTGGGCATTCTGATCAGTCCAAAAGTTAAGTAAATCAGCAAGGGGCATATGGACTGTGGTTTCTGGTGCATCAACAATTTTTACATCCTGTTTAGCTTCTTTATCCATGAAAAAGACACTCATATTGAAAATTATACCTTTTGAATATCTGTATATTTAAATTAGTGCCTCAACTCTGTTGTGTTTTGTATTTGGAATCTTCTCTTTCAATACTTATGTAAGAAAATTGTTTGTTTTGTCAACCATTTTCTTTAATAATTTAGTAACTAAATTATACTGCTCCTTGTTCTTAGGAATATTGTAGTCTATATACTTGTTATAAATTGTAAAATGTACCGGGAGAACAGAAGGGCAGATTACACTTCACCTCTATTAGTATCATTGTCAGTTTTTCCTGTAGGGGCTTAGACTTAAAAGCCATCCTCTTGATCCTTTTGTAAAATAAGTGGACATGTGCTGCTATTTTTGATTTTCCTATCAGCACAACCTTCTTTCAGGAAGATTTACTCAGAATAAGAAAGTTCTATTTGAAACAGTGTTTACTCTTAATTAAATGTGCTAACTTAGTCAGGGCTATTACTAATGATCCCTTTCTTGATAGTCTACTCTTTAAATTCAAATCCAAGGTTGGCAGGATTTCTTTGCCTGTGGTTATTTGAGACAAAGGTATATAACTAATTGATCCCCATGGCTCTAGTCAGTGACCTATAAATTTTCTATCTTACTCAAACACAGCAGTATAGGATTTTCTGCTGCTAATAGCCTTGTCCAATATTTAGATTCAATCAACTCATTTACTGTTAGTCTTAAATACAGGAAAGATGAAGGCAACACCTTGTAAGAAATTATGCCACAAGATTAAGGACTCTGATGTATTGGGTATTAAATTACATTTTAGTTTGACTCTTCCACAGGTTTTTCAGGTTTAGTGTCTAGGTTTCAGCCACAGATTATACGATCAAGCATACACTATTTGGGGCCGATATATTTAAACAGAAATTAGTATGTGCCGTATACACTAATATTAAAATGTTTGATAACAAAACAAAAGCAACAAAGTTTGAATTTAAGACTAGAATCCAGCTCCATTGTCCTTCTGGACTTTTTACAATAGAGAATATGAGCCTCTCTTACAACAGAGAGACGTTGCATACATTATGTGAACATAATCTGTCATACTGAAGTGCAGTTGATAAATAAACTGTTTATAGATATTTATGTAATGGTATATTAGCAAAATAAATATTTTCCTAATGGCATGTGATATTGGTCAGTGCTGTAGGATTAAATGGTTTAAGGTATAACTAGGGCTCCATGATTTCTGCGGTGGCCAGTGTGGCTGATCCAAGGACTCCCAAGCAGATGGCTCTGGGGCCAGCTGCTCAAGTGGCCCCAGGAGCAGCCACGCCAGCCACTGCTGGAGCGGCTCTGCAGCCAGATGCTCGGGCGGCCCCACAGCCAGCTGCACCAGCCTGGGGACTGCCTGAGCAGCAGCTGGTGTGCCTGAGAAGGGTCCCAGGGACAGCCAGAGCAACCACTGTCAGCAGACCCCAGCAGCGGTCCCCTGGAGCAGCCACTGTTAGCAGCCCCCAGCAGCAGTTCCGGGATGGGCGGAGCAGCTGCTGCTCAGCGGCCCCCGACAGCTGGAACCACTGTCCCCCGCTCAGCAGTGGCCCCCCTCCAGCAGAGCTGCCTCCCCTCTCCCCCCGTGGAAGATTTAGTCGAGGGTATAGTATAAATCATGGACAGGTCACAGGCCATGAATTTTTGTTTATTGCCCGTGACCTGTCCATGACTTTTACTAAAAATACCTGTGACTAAATCGTAGCCTTAGTGTACGGGGTGGTCACCCGCTCCTGCCTGGAAGGGCTTAAGACAGCCCTGGAGAGGGCTGGGGCAGGGGCAAAAGCTGGGCTGGTTGGGGAAACAGCCTCAGCTGTGGCCGTGCCCCAAACAGACCCAGCTGGCCCTATAAAGGCCAGGGAAGCCAGAGACAGTCTCTCTCTGCCTTCAGAGAGGGGGGCCTGGCTGCTGGGAAGTTCAGGGTGCCTAGAGTGAGGCAGGGCTGGGGAAAGGCCAGAGGGGCTGGGGAGCTCCAGGCTGGCAACTCCCCAGGCTGCAGGGCCTTGTCCAAGGCCTCTAGAGGCACTGGGTTGCAGCGAGAGGCAGCAAGTCCAGACCCAACCTTGCCTATGATGAGTGGTTGACACTGCAGTCTGCCCCAGGGCGTGGGGGCTAGTTGGTGACTGGCAGTAGCCTACGACTGAGGCAAGGTGGGGATAGGGGGTGGAGGTTTCCCGGGGAGGGGAGACCCTGAGACTGGGGGGTGTACTGCCAGAGGGCAGCACCCCAGATAAAGGGACACCGGAGTCCAGGAAGGGACACGGGGGCCAAGCATCAGTGGGACACCGGCCTGCAGAGGGTGCTCTGGAGGCTGGAAAGCTAATTCCAGAGACGACCAGCAGGAGGCGCCGCAGGGGTGAGTCCCGCACCGTTAAACTTAGGTATAACACATGTGATTGTGCTGTGTTAAATGTGCTATAGCAAGTTCAAAAATATCTTTCCTATTGTTAGTGTATGTATACATCTTCCTTCCAGGAACACACTCCTATTATATCCCTTTCAACAGCCATGTTGTCCTATGACCCTGCAATCACAGCTGTGTAGCCACAACATGCATTGTGACATGTTTGCCTATCACCTTGACATCCTAAAATGGTTCCCAATGACTTGCCAAGACATCAGTTTCCCTTGACCTTTCTATCATAATCTTATTAACATAAGTGCATAATGACACTGTTTTATTTTGATCCACTTTGTGGTCTCCACAGACTTGCTTTGACATTGTATTGCCCTCATTTGGATGTTGTAATATAGGCCCTTAATGAAATTATTTTACCATTAACTTGAGTGTAGTGCCAGCAACATACAACAGGCATCAGAAAATCATTTTTGATAATCCATAGTCCCATGCAAACAAATGGGAACCAGCCTGGTTGGAAAAGTATTATAAAATGATTTGTTCCATTTACTGTGCATCTCTCTTTATAGGTAAGGAGCTATACTCCATCCACACACTTGGCAGTGAATGGTTTTGTTACAGTGGGGAATGTGTAGACTGTCCATGCCTTGCCAAGAACTTTCAAGACCTAGCTGTCAGTGGGCTCTTTAGCACCTATCCTCAGAGTGTCTCTGGCACATCACTTCTTGACCATTGTGCAATTTGTTTAATTATTTAAATGTTATTAGGCTAGGAGCTGCTGAAGGAGATGAGTCTGGCAGTGTGCTCCAAAGGTTTTAAGCCTCAGCCTGATCAGAGAGAGCATTCAGCTACTGAGAATGCCTCATCCCCAAGCCCTATGAGTCTGAATCTGGGCTTAGTTGGTCAGAGCATAGCTATTAAATGAAGCTTCTATAGTGGCATAGGAAAAGGCAGTCCCTGAGGTAGATAGCTGAGATAGACACAACTGCAATTGGATTGTTAGGGTGTCCTCTGTTTACTCTGCCTAGTAGGCAGGTGGCTACTTGCTGAATCATTTGTAGTTGCCAGATGACTGGATTAAAAAAAATAGGATTGGGAGGAAGGGGGGTGTTGTTTGTTTATTTACTTGTTTTTGCAAATTTTTGTTAGAATGTCAAAATCTGAAAATTTTACTTTGTAATTTGGAGGGAAAACAGAAGGAAACATAATAGAAAATGCAAAAACCTTCAACCAGCTCTACTTCTGGGTCGCTCAGTATGTCGCAGCAGTCTAGCCCTGACGTGAGCAAAGCAGGTGGTCAGTTAGCATCAGAGAGAGAGGCTAAGGGTAAAATCCCAGACCCACTGAAGTCAAAGGCAAAACTCCCATTAACTATAAACGGGCCAGGAGTTCACGTCAAGTTTCCTGACAAACTGGAGATGAAAGAAGGAATTTCTGAACATCCGTAAGTAGGAACGAGTCCATAAGTCTCTGTGGTTGTTCATCTCCTTGACAACTGAAAAACATGCAATTGAATTCAATTTCTGCTAGTTCCTTGGAGGACTTCCCCTTTCCAACTTACATTAAGTGCCTGTTACATGGTTTTGGAGTGGAATTAAACATATTCTTTAGAAATTCTGTACTGTTTTGTAAAGGGACCCATGTTTAGCTGACCTTTTAAAACTATATATTATAGTTAGGTTAGCCCAGCCTAATGTGTAGGTTAGTCTTTTTTACACTAGTTGTTCTGGCAGTGATTAACCACCTTATACTTAGCAGTTGCTGTGGTTTTCATATAAAGCAATGAGCATGCACGTTTCATTATCATACAGCATGAGCACAGCTTTCCTTATTTATAAGACCTTTACTAAGTGCCATAATTGTGTTTGTAATTATTCAGTCCCTCACTATGTACCATTTAAACAAAAGAACCCCAGAAGGGTGGAATCAGAAGCACATTTGCTAAACACTGAGCATGGAAACGTCCTCCTAAGCTGTTTTAATGTCAATTCTGGTCCCCTTATTTAGTTCTTAGGCTTTAAGCATCACAACCATGAAAAGAAAGAAGGAACACAATTAGAAAATGTACAGGAACCATGGAGATGAAATTGTGAATTGGCATTTAATCATGGAAAGGGATTCTGTAACAGGGCCTTTTTGTTTTTTTAAATTGGTGTGAGTCAATGAGTTTTTATGGTAGCAAAATTACCCAGTAGGCTTTAATTGTGCATAATTATTGCACTGCATGGTGCACAGTAATATATTCAACTGAATTCCATTAAGTATTTGAACTCCAGAAAGACGTATACCTGACAGGATTGGAATACACTTGTTTAATCTGCTGGCCCTTCCTTGTCTTAGAAAAAAGAAAATAAATTTAGGAGGTTTTTTTCCATTTCTCCAATCTCTATATGATAAATATCCTCCATGGGCTGCCACTTTATCCTCCGGAAATTAACTTGCGTTTTGCTTCTGACTTCAGCCAGAGCACAAGCAGACACATTATAATATAATTCTTACATGGCTAGGAGCTGGTTTAGGTGTGTAACTTTAAGTTCCCAGGTTTGAAAATTTGACAAATGGCTCATCCAAGGTCACAGAATGGGTAAGTTGGAGAACTGGTACTAGACCCTTGGTTCGCAGACTCCCAGTCACCCAAATATTAATAATTAGACCAGAGACCTAAACAATGTTTACAATTATTTGAATATATAATAAAGATGTTCTCTACTATAAATTTCAGCTTAAAGTGGTGGAGTGCGTCTCTGAAGCTTGGTGACAAAATGCTCTTTAGTGGTCTTCCACAACCTTCTCACTTGATTGATTTACAGCCATTTCCAACTTGCTGCATGATTCATTCCTGCTGATTCAATCACTTTATCTTGCAGTCAATACTGTAGAAACACCCAGCTTCTGATCCAACACTAAGAGAACTTGACTTCCTCTGCTGTAATTATGTAAAGAATGTACATCATTGTAGCCTTAGCATTTGAAGCCATCCCAGTGTTTTGGTGTTTGTTTGGTGTGTTCAGTTCTTTCTTTTTTCCTTTCCTTCTCAGACAAAGCCTACCGCTATGCTTTCAAATCTTCAAGAATGATCTGATTGTTTCCCGTCTTTTCACCAGTAAGGGAGCCAATGCCAGCTTCCTATTGATCTCCTGTTCAGTATCACAGCTCTCATTCATCATGAAGCCCAATTATGATGATTGTGGGATGTGACACTTCCATAGCAGAACAGCTTTGGGTTTGGAGTATTTTGGGGGGGATGAATTAATTGAGGCTGAAATTATTGTCATTACTTTTTCCACAACATTCTGTAGTCCTTTCACTCTCCCAGAGATAAGAGTACAGTGTAACGAACAAGAGCTCGAGCAAAACTTTTTCCTGTTTGTTTTGATGACCTTGCCATCATTATAATGTAGACCGCAAACCTTACAATCCTCCTCTTTTTTCCTTTTTCCTCAACATCTTCCAGCGTGTAAGCGTCTGTATGTAACCTCAAAGCACACACCAAAGGAAGAATGAGTTTTGATTACTCCAGAGCAAGGGTTTTTTTTTGTGTGTGTGTTGTAACCATACAGCAGCAGGAAGAATAAGCAGAAAGAGAGAAAGTCTGTATTGTTCCAAAATGCTCAGAAAATGATTGCCGGAGGAGATGTAGCTGAAGTTAGCCCAGGCAGGATGTTTTTATCTCTTCACGCAGTACAGAACCAGCAACACTTTTATTCAGAGGGAGCAGGTAATAATTCTGTGATTACTTTGCAGTTTTTCCCATGGACATTTGAACAGGCACAAACAATACTGTGGGAACCTACTGCCACTCATCCCACCCCAGTCTGAACCACTGTATTCTGCCACTAAGAAAACCAGTCTCTTTAGCTATGGTGATTTCTGCTCTGCTACTTATAGCTATGGGAAGTAACTGTAGAGACACAAAGTCTTATCTAAAGCCTCACTTTCTGTCATGCTTTCAGAGGATAGTGCAGACAGAATAGGAGAATCCTTGGAGGGGGAAATAACTACATTGTAAACTTAAAAACAGGAAATGTAAAGGGAAAAAATTAAACACTATGTAGATGCTCTTGTTGACTGGCATTTAACTGAACAATTTGGGGCTGGTTCTGACTTACATTAAGGCCCCTTTACACAGGGTTGTGAAGAAGCTTATCTACTTTCTTGCACTTCTAGCATGTTGTGAAGGGGTCTTACTGTAAGTGAGAATCAGACCATTTCATTGTATGCTACAGAATTAAATAAACCGTGAATTTTTTCTGTATAAAAATGTGAAGAATAAATTACATATTTCTTCCTGCTTTGTTTTTAATAGATCACTGCTACCAGCACAATCAGAAGAAAAAAAAACACAAAAAAACCCTCCATTGAGTGCCTCACTTTTTTAGAACCTGGATATGTTCCCAGATTATACATCTGCCCCTGAATTTCTGACTGAAATAATGTAAATACCAAATAGGACAGCTGTGTGCCAGATATTTACAGTGGCATGCATGTGTGCTACTTCTGCTGATGTATTTGCAGAAACCAGCATGAACTTGCTTCTCTACTTAGTTTGGCAAGGGACGCCTATTAGAAAGAACAGGCTCCAAGCATAATTAAGGAAGCATGTGCTTTTTCCTTTCTTGAGATTTTTAACTTCTCTAGTTCCTGGCTTTAATTTTTTCTCATTCACATTGTAGCAGCAATGGTGAAAAGTAATTCATGTATGTCGCAACCAGTCAAGTTATAATTTGGTACTATGTGGGTAGCAAATTAATACTGGCTAATATCCATTCCAGACACCTCTTCTTAACCATTTATTTTTCTCCCTTTTAGTGTTTCTTTTAAGATAGTGGTAAGGAGCTGAGTTTATTTGAATAGAGGTAATGCAGAAATGCTCTGGTGTGACATTTCTTTCATAAAACTGAGTCTCTGACCAAGTAGATTCTTAAGAGGACGCGGCATCGTTCACCTTGAGAAGTATGTCTACACTGCAGGGTAAGCCCAGGGTTAGTGGGACTCGAGTCAGCAGACCCTGGGATAGAGGACCCAGGGCTTGAGCTTCTACACTGATTGTAATCTCTAGGCTGAGAATTTTCTAGCCCAGGCTTGAACCCAGGGCTCCAGTGTCCACACTGCAGCACACAGACCAACCAACTCGATCTCAGACTTCCTAGTACCCTCCCTAAATGTGGTCGCTCTCTTACCCTTTAACTGTGGGGCAGTGTGGAAAATCTTGACTGTCCACCCTACATGTTACAGGCAGTTTGAACAGCCCACCAATACAGCCTGCCAAGCACTCATTTTGGTCTGTGTGCTCCCAGCAACAAAGAGGAGGTAATTTTTTAAGAACTTCTCTTGCTTGTGCTTTCACTCCTGTATCAGGAAATGGGCAGAGCTGTTGTGAGATGCTGGTGGACATTTTAGTGGTGTTTTCTGACCCACCGAAGGCACCTGACAGAGCTACTGACAGGACCAGGAGGAGAACACAGACATGGCCAACCTGAACTGGCTGCTCATTACACTCGGTATAGCTGCTGATGCCCCCTACATAGAGTAGCACTTCAGGAACAGGGCCAAAAGCACAGACTGGTGGGATCATGCAGGCCTGGGATGGCCAGCAGTGGGTCCAAAACTTTTGCATGAAGAAAGCTACATTTCTGGAGCTTTGTGAGCAGCTTGCACCCAAACTCCAGTGCAAAGATGCGTGCATGAAGGTGGCCATCCTGGTACAGAAGCAGTTGCTATAGTCATCTGGAAGCTGGCTACCCTTGACTGCTACAGGTCCACTGCCAACCAGTTTGGTGTTGGAAAGTTGACTGTGGCTAAAGTGGAGGCGGAGTTTTCTAAGGCAATCAGGCATGTGGTTTACCCTAAGGCGGCAGACTTAAAAGGTATTCCTGAAGTAAATGCTGGCTTTGAGAGAATGGAGTTCCCAAACTGTGCCGGGGTCATTGATGGAACTCATATGTCCATAGTTTGCCCTCCTCAAGGAGCACATAGGTACTGCAAAGGGTAGTACCCCATTGTTATGCAGGCCCTCATGAACTGCAGAGACTGATCTATGAATGTCAACGTGGGCTGCCCTGGAAAAGTTCATGTCAGGGTTTTTCACCAATCAGAAGTCTACATTCATGGACAGGCTTGGACACTATTCCCACCAAATGCCATTGTTATAAATGGAGTTACCGTTCCCACTGTTGTTCTGAGGGGCTCAGGTATCCCCTTTTATATTGGTTTATGAAACCATATTCTGATTTCAGAAGCCCTAGCAAAAGTCAGTTTAATTACACTCTCAGCAGGTGTAGAATGGTGGTTGAATGTTCTTTTGGCAGATTGAAATCCTGTTGGAAAGTCTACAGATCAATTTGGATTGCAGTGTTATCAATGGCTATTAGCCAGGATGGGCAGGGATGGTGTCCCTAGCCTCTGTTTGCCAGAAGCTGGGAATGGAAATGACAAGGGGATGGATCACTTAATGCTTCTCTGTTCTGTTCATTCCCTCTGGGGCACCTGGCATTGGCCAATGTCGGAAGACAGGATACTGGGCTAGATGGACCTTTGGTCTGACCTAGTATGGCCGTTCTTATGTTATCAAGGCTGTCTGCACTATTGTGGCTTGCTGTGCTCTTCACAATCTTTGTGAAGCCAGAGGTGCACCATTTCCCCCTGAATGGACCTATGACAGCGAGTGGCCACTGAATTGGTACACTCAGCCAGAGAGTCTGCCTACCACTGCTGGAGCTGGATATGTCTGGGCAACACGAGTCAGGAATGCTTTGTGCTCCCACACTTTGGACTTGCATGGCCCAATGGAAGAGGGAGGAATAATACCTTTCTGAATATGCTTGTGGGTGGGTGGGGGGGAGCTGATTACTTGTGGGGAATTTGGGGGAGGGATGCAGGTAGGGTGACCAGAGAGCAAATGTGAAAAATCGGAACGGGGGTGGGGGGTAATAGGAGCCTATATAAGAAAAAGACCCAAAAATCGGGACTGTCCCTATAACATTGGGACATCTGGTCATCCTAGATGCAGATGACCGCTTAACAACTGGGGGGAGAGGAGTTGATTCACAATATGGATTGATGTAAGGAAGTGATTGATGTAGCTAACTGTAATGAGGAATAGTGTTTGCATACAAATTCCCCATTGTCCCTGATCATGTGTTTACCGTTACTATTTGAAATACACACTGTATGATGGGAATCAGTGATTATAAATAATCTCTTTTATCCAGAAAGTTGATTGCTGACATTTATTAGAAAACTACACCATTAACCCATTGCCAGACAAGCCAGCAGCCATTACCACAAGAGAACCTTTAAAAAAAAAAGTGCATGAAGAAGTGCAAACAGGGAAACCATGTACAAGACAGACACCCCCTACTTTTGCATGTCCCCTGCCTTCCCATTCTCCTTTCCCTTTTTTCCACGTTTGCTGAGCACGTGGCACTGGGGCACAGGGACGGAGACAATACGGAAGACTGCATGGGGGCAAAGTTGCCTTACCCAGCCGCTCATGGGCCTGATTGCATGGGCCACCCAGCCATAAAGTCAGGCCGTGATGTGGGGTCAGCAGGAGCCAGTACTCTTGTGGACATTAGAAATAGCAGGTGCTCAAACAGTTCTTTCTGCTGAGTTCTGTGCTCCTCCCTTAGCTGCTGTTCCTGTTCCAGGAACTGCGACTCAAGTGCCTGCTCCAGCGCTGAAACCCTGTCCTCATGCTGTGCAGCCAGTTGGAGCCTTTCCTCTTTCTTTCCTCTAGCCATAAATCCATCTGTCTTTGGTACTGGACCAGCTGGTTGGCTCTGTCCAGAACTTCAACCATAAGTTCATTATGGAAACGCTTCCTCTTGGAATGGTCCGTTGGCCCAGGATTCTACTACAGTGTGGGTGAGCTGTGAAAGGTACTGCAACCTTTAGAGGACAAGGGGCCTGGAACAGGACAAGACAGAGGGTTAGTCTCTCAAATAGCTTAGTGCAGGAGTACAGAAAAAATCTTTGTAGAATTTCAAGGACATCACATTTTACTTTTCCAAACTGAACTTATTTTGAAAAGAATGCTTCAGATCCCAGACGCTTGCTGGACGCAGCAGGATTAACTGCAGTAAAAGAAGTGCAAAGACAATGGTAAGTTTAAAAAAAAAAATCACAACTGCTTTTCCTCCCTCACCCCTAAAATTTGCAGAAGTTGGGCGTGGAGGAGCAATAGGTAGCTATGCTACAAAAAGCTTTCTCTGTCATTTCAGGCCTTCCACATCGTGGACATAACCATTCTTGGCAGGGCCGGTTCCAGGCACCAGCCTGGCAAGCAGGTGCTTGGGGTGGCCGCTCCAGAGGGGGGCGGCACATCCAGCTATTTGGCGGACGGTCCCTCACTCCCGCTCGGAGCGAAGGACCTCCCGCCGCCACAGATTGTGATCGCGGCTTTTTTTTTTTTTTTTTTGGCTGCTTGGGGTGGCCAAAACTCTGGAGCTAGCCCTGGTTCTTGGGGTGACTGATTGGCAAGGGGAAATGTTATTCCAAGCTGCTCATGGGAAACCTGCAGTGTATGCAACTGAAGTATTCAAACATATAGTGACTGAACAGCACATCTGTGAGTGGAGTGAGCTGGTCAGCTACCATGGTGGCCTTGGAAAATACGCCCATCCCTGAAATCTGACTCCTATCTGGAGTTCCTGCTATGAGGAAAATTTGAAACTATCAGCACCCATGGTTGGGTTAGAATTCACAAGGGAAGTAACAGAATGCTGCTCTAGCATTCCTACCGTTTAGCCTGTTATGACTCTCTGCAAACACCCAGAATACCATTGCTATCCTCCTTATATGGTCCCAGGCACATTGCGGGACAAAATTTCAAATCCCTGTCATATTTGGGACAAATGATTTTGTCACCTATGGACTACGAGTCAGCCTGTGTGTCTGTCATGTAAGTCACGGATTCCGTGACTTCTGCAGCGGCTAGCAGCAGCAGTTTGGGTGTGTGGGAGGGGGCTCAGAACTAGGGCAGGGGGTTGGAGTGCAGGGTGGCGCTTACCTTGGGGTGGGGGACTCCCCAGCTCCCACCGGCATGTCCCTGCAGTCCTAGGCGGAGGTCCCAGGGATTCCATGCATTGCCCGGGCCCGCAGGCCCCACCACTGTAGCTCCCATTGGCTGTAGTTCCCAGCCAATGGGACTGCAGAGCTGGCACTTGTGGCCCTCCTGGCCAACCCTCCTCCCAGGAGCTGCAAGGACACGCGGAGCTGGGTAGGGAGCCTGCCAACCTTCCCCACCCCAACACTAACGGGGGTCCCAGGCCGCGTGCCACCCGTCACCCCCTCAGCACCAGCGGGGTCCCGAGTCACCCTGCCAGCACCTGTGGTGCCCCTGGAGCACTCTCCCCCACAGAGCACCCGCTGCCCCCTGCCCAAGTTTTAGTTAGGGGTATATAGTAAAAGTCATGGACAAGTTACAGGCTGTGAATTTTTGTTTACTGCCCGTGACTTGTCCATGACTACTTTTCTTTTTTTTTAAACTAAAAATACCCATGACTAAAACGTAGCCTTAACTACAAGTGACTGAAATGGACTACATGTGTAAATGGAGCGTATTTCCTCCTGCTTGCTCACTCCCCAGTTCACTGTTTCCAGGTGGCTCGTTACACCACTGAGTGGTTACATGGCAGCGTACTTACAGCGATGGCTATGTAAGGTGGTTGTTTTTAAGAAACAGGAATGCCCTAAAAAAATCAGCACCTTTCCCATAAATAGTTGCTTTCCAAAGAGCTTTTTTACTGTCTGCATTTCTCAGTTGCCATTTTGAACCTCACTCCACGTGCATGGGGTGGGGAGGACCAGGACATCATGGTGCTGGCATATAATCCGCCATTAGTGGATGCATACTGCTAGCCAGGGCTTCTAATAACTTTTGCATTGGTTCATAGAATGGAAATCACTCCCATTCCTATATTAATGAACATTAAAATGGATCCAGAAACTCACCAATCTCTGGGGCACTTGTGTGCCTTCCATTTTTGCTGCCAATTCCATGGTGGGCTGTTCCAGGGGGTATCAAAAAACTCCTCCGAGTATGCCCCACGATGTGCTGCTCCGGCTCCAAAGCCACCTCTGGGACCAGTGTCTTCTGTCAGTGGCTTCTGTCAGATCTCATGCTGGACTCTGGGGCCAGCAGGTGCTATTTCAGCTGACCAGATCATCATGCACCATCGTTGGCTCCATGCTCAGTGCAGTACCCAGCACTTGGTCAAACTCCTCATAAAATGGGCATGATGCTGGTGAGTTGCCTGAGGTGAGGTTCTGGTCCCTGGTTTTCCTGTACTCAGTCTTAAGTTGCTTAAGCCATTCCCTACATTGGTCACCAGTCTGGTAAATTTTGAGGGCTACCATCTTCTTCATTATTTGCTGGAATGCATGGTCATTCCTGATTCTTTGATTTGATAAAATCCTCATTGGACAGATGAACCCAATTTCAGATACACACAGGAAGTATTTTGGTAGCAGATTATTAAATTGAATCTACATATTCTTACTCAAGGTCACTCTGCTACTCAAAAAGTAAATCATACTCTTGAGCTGCTTCAGGAAAAACAAGCGTACAAAGGAAGCTCTGAAAAGGAAACCTGTAAATAGGACTATTGTCAAACTATTATCTGCTGCTGAATCTTCTCTTTCTGGGTTAATAATTAACTCTGCTGCATGAACTGTCCCTTTAATATTCAAAGGTGGGAAAGCGTCATTGAGGTATTTCCTTAAGTGGTGCAACTTTTGTGGGCTGGGGGATGCTCTGTTTTTATAAAAAGAACAAAGAGTACTTGTGGCACCTTCGAGACTAACACATTTATTTGAGCATAAGCTTTTGTGGGCTAAAATCCACAGTTTTGCTGGCATTTGTAAAGGACTTCTTCTGGTACGTCTCCACTAGAAATGCCGAAGGTTCTCCAAAGGCGTGTTTGCAGCTAGCTGGTCAGAAAACAGTGGAAGGGTTAAACTCTCACTCGCCGCGTTGCTGGGCTACAAGGGAAGTTACTTCCATTCTTCTTCGAGTGATTGTTCACGTCCATTACACATTAGGTGTGCGCGCGCCGCGTGCACGGACGTCGGAAACTTTTTCCCTTAGCGGCTCCCGTCGGGCCGGCGGGACCCCCACCTTCCTGCCAGAGCGGCGCCCCGCTCCAGGGTATATATATCCCTGCCGACCCAACCCCTCCAGTTCCTTCTTACCGTCCATGGCGGCGTTGGAACAACTCTGTCTCTCGTCTGAGAGTGTCCCTTAGCAATAGTCATTAGAGTTATCTAGTAGTTATCAGTTGGTTATAAGATAGTGTTACTCAGTAGTTAACGGCTCATTAGAGTCCTTAAAGCTCCTGCTGGGGTTGTTTGTTCAGCCCCGGCACCGGCCCCGGGCGGTGGGGTATGCCACACGCCCAGGGTTTCAAGGCCTGTGCCACGTGCCGCAGGCCTATGCCATTGAGCGACCCCCACGCTTCGTGTCTGCGTTGCCTGGGGGAAGCGCACCAGAAAGAGCGCTGCAAAATCTGTAAGGCTTTTAAGCCCAGAACTAAAAAAGAGAGGGACTTTCGCCTTAAGCAGCTGCTCATGGAGACGGCGTTACAGCCCTCCACTTCGACGGCACCGTCTGCCTCCGTGCGGAGCGCACCGGCTTCGGTGCGGGAACCGGCGCCGGCGGGCCACTCGAAGACCGCGGCACCGACCCAGCGGGGTAGGGCACGACGTCGATCGTCTTCACCGGCGAAAGTGAAGGGCCAGCCTAAGGCCCGCGGTTGCTCACCGCATAAGAAGGCGGCACCGGTAAAGACCTCGAGTGCCCCTAAGGCCAACACGGCCTCGTCAAGGACCCCGGTAGTGGCTCCGGCGCCGAAGGGCCCGTCGAGCCCCGGGATGAGCGCGTCGAGCGACAATGAAGGGCTAGAGGAACTTGTGGAACAGCCCTCCACTCCGGACACGTTTGAGGCAGCTAAGGACCTCATCGCCTTGTCCGTTGAGGCCCCAGTACGCGCTGAAGGCGCCCCGCCTATGCTGCCGCGCAGAGGCAAGCCGGCGATGGTGCGCCCGTCACGGTCGCTGTCTCGGCACCGTTCCAGGGACCGGTCCCGGTCGAGCTCCGCCTCAGTGGACTCCCGGTTGCCCCCGGTGCAAGAAGCACCGCAGCAGTCGGGCTTCAACAAACGATCGGCACCGACTCAGCAACCGAGCACGAGTCGGCACCGCGAAGCATCGGCGGCTCGTTACCCAAGGCCGACCAGCCGTAGCCGTTCCCGGTCCCGGGATCACCGGTACCGTTCCAGGTCCAGGTCGACGAGGCGCCATTCCAGGTCCTGGTCGCGAAGACGCTACTCTCCAAGATCGGACCGGCACCATTCTACGGCTCCACCGTGGCCTTCCAGGTCACCGTCCGTGGTCTCGGGGACTGACTCGGACCGATACGGCAGGGTTGCCTGTAGGTCACAGGCTAGCAGGGACTACGGACAGTCTCAATGGGGCCAGCCGAGCCAATGGCCATTCTGGACACCCTGGGCCTACCACCAACAAGGGCCCCCATCGAGGGCCTCGAGATCCGGGCCATCCCGGTACCGGTCCCGCTCCCCGCGGCACCGTCCGCCATCGTATAGGGAGGCAACGGTCTCTAGACCACCGGAGCGGGAAAGAGGGGACTCGGCACCGAGTACGGTACCGTCCCAATCCCACGCGGCGGGTCATGCCGCAGAGGAGCAATTGGCTGAGGCCGGGTTGCAGGATACTGAGGATGGGCAGAAGGCCCCGACCTCTTCCTCCTCGCCAGATGAGGCAGTTGCGGGCACATTGGTGTCCGGCCCTCCCCCGATTGACCATCGGGCACATCAAGACCTGCTTCGCCGGGTAGCCCTCAATCTGGGTTTGCAGGCGGAAGAGACAGTGGAGCAGGACAACCCCATGGTCGATATCCTGAGCCCAGAGGGCCCCTCCAGAGTCGCTCTCCCGATTATACGGACAGTACAGTCCAACTATAAGACGGTGTGGCAAACACCGGCCTCCAGTGCGCCAACTGCAAAAGGCGTAGAGAGAAAATACTTCGCCCCATCTAGAGGGTTTGACTTCCTCTTTCTGCATCCGTCCCCCTGTTCGCTGGTGGTCTCGGCGGTAAACGAGAAAGAGCGGCATGGCCAGCAAGCTCCTGCCCCCAAGGGCAAGGAAGCTAAGAGATTGGACTTATTCGGGAGGAAAGTCTATTCATCGGGAGGCCTTCAGCTGAGGATCGCCAATCAGCAGGCGATTCTAAACAGGCACAATTTTAACTCCTGGGCATCAGTCGCCAAGTTTAAGGACTCCCTCCCACCTGAAGCCCATCAGGAGTTCACGGCCCTGGTAGAGGAGGGAATGGCAGTGGCCAAGACCTCTTTACAGGCCGCTCTAGACTCAGCCGACGCTGCGGCTAGAACAATTGCGTCGGGAGTCGTGATGAGGCGTTCGGCGTGGTTGCAGGCTTCAGGTCTCCCGCCGGAGGTACAGACCACGCTGCAAGACCTCCCGTTTGAAGGTTCGGGCTTGTTTTCCGACCAGACGGACGCCAGGCTGCATAGCCTTAAGGACTCACGAGCGACCCTTAAGTCATTGGGTATGCACACGCCGGTGACGCACCGTAAGCCCTTCAAACCCCAGCCGCCGCAAAGGCATTACCACCCTCGGCCCCGTCACGAGCCTTACCGCCGTCGAGGCAGGGATAATAGGCGGAGACGAAACAATACGCCTAACCAGGGCCAGAATCATGGCCAGGGCAAGCCACAGCCGGGAAATAAACCAGGCTTTTGAAGCTACGCCCAAGGACAGCGTACCACTCCCTATACCGGATCCTCCTTTGGGTTTCAAGGACCGTCTGTCCCGTTTCTACCGGGCCTGGTCGCGCATAACATCGGACCGCTGGGTCCTGCGCACAGTGAAGGCGGGTTATACCCTCCAGTTTTCCTCGCCCCCTCCCTGCCATCCCCCTTCCCCGTCCCTCTTCAGGGACCCTTCTCACGAGCAACTCCTCGTTCAGGAGGTACAGACCCTTCTCGCTGCAGGAGCAGTAGAAGAGGTCCCTCCGGACCTAAGGGGAAAAGGATTCTATTCCAGATACTTCCTGATTCCCAAGGCAAAAGGGGGCCTTCGTCCTATCTTGGACCTGCGCGATCTAAACAGGTTCCTGATCAAAACGCGCTTTCGTATGGTCTCCCTTGGAACTATTATTCCATCCCTGGATCTGGGGGATTGGTATGCTGCCCTCGATATGAAAGATGCCTATTTTCACATCGCAATCAATCCGGGCCACAGGCGGTTTCTGCGCTTCATCGTCAGCCAGCGCCATTTCCAATTTACGGTCCTGCCCTTCGGCCTGGTGACAGCACCACGGGTGTTTACAAAGTGCATGTCCGTGGTAGCAGCCTTCCTTCGAAAGAGAAGGATGCGTGTGTTCCCGTACCTGGACGATTGGCTACTCGCGGGCAGGTTGGAGGCCGAAGTCCGATCTCACGTAACGCTGGCCTTGCAGACGTTCGACGAGCTCGGCCTCCGGGTCAACATGCTGAAATCCACGTTAGTCCCCACACAGAGGCTGGACTTCATAGGTGCTACCCTGGACTCGGTAACCGCGCGAGTGAGTTTACCAGAGGCACGGTTCATGTCAATTCACGGGGCCGTAAGCTCGGTCCAAAAATTTCCCACAACAACGGCAAGGTGTTGCATGCAGCTTCTGGGGCATATGGCAGCTTGCACACACGTGGTCAGACATGCCCGGCTGAGGCTCCGACCGTTACAGTTGTGGTTCGCCCACACGCATCGCCCCAACAGAGACCCATTGGATCAAGTAGTCACGATCCCGAACCAGGTACTCAGCTCGCTACGCTGGTGGCTCGATCGCCAGCAAGTATGCGAGGGGATCCCCTTTGCTGCCCCACAACCCACTCTGACGTTAGTGACGGATGCATCAGACATGGGTTGGGGGGCGCACCTGGGGGAACTGCGGACCCAAGGGCTGTGGTCCAAAGAGGACAAGCTGCTTCACATCAATCTGAAGGAGCTAAGAGCGGTTCGCCTCGCCTGCCAGACCTTCCACGCCTCCCTAAAAGGTCACAGCGTGGCAGTCCTGACGGACAACACTACCGCCATGTTCTATATAAACAAGCAGGGCGGGTCCCGGTCTTCTCCCCTCTGTCACGAGGCACTCCAATTATGGAACTTCTGTATAGCCCATGCGATACACCTCATCGCGACGTATCTTCTGGGAATTCAAAACGGCTTAGCAGACCGCCTCAGCCGATCCTACCAAATGCACGAATGGACGCTGAGAGGAGACGTCCTGCATTCGATCTTCCGGAGGTGGGGTTTTCCCCGGGTGGATCTATTCGCCACCAGGGACAACAGCCAGTGCCCTCAGTTCTGCTCGTTCCAGAACCTCAGCCCGGGATCATTAGCAGATGCTTTCATGATCCCATGGGGAGGGAGCCTAAAATATGCCTTCCCTCCATTTCCACTTATACACAAGGTTCTTCTCAAGACCCGCAGGGACAGGGCAACGATCATACTTATTGCCCCGGCCTGGCCTCACCAGCATTGGTTCACGTCCCTGCTGGAACTATCCATAGCCGATCCAATCACCCTTCCCCTCCATCGCGACCTAGTCACGCAAGACAAAGGTCACCTGCTCCACCCGAACCTGTCCTCGCTTCATCTCACAGCATGGTATCTCTCTGGCTGAGCGATGCAGAACACAGGTGCTCTCACCAGGTTCAGCAAATCCTCCTTAATAGTAGGAAGCCCTCTACAAGGGCAACATACCTGGCGAAGTGGAAAAGGTTCTCCCACTGGTGTGAGCCTCAACGCATACAACCTTTACAGGCCTCGGTCCCGTCCATCTTGGACTATTTACTGCACCTTAAGAATCAAGGGCTTGCGCCCGCCTCAATTAGAGTTCACTTAGCCGCTATTTCGGCTTTCCATCCGGGAGAGTTGGGAGTGTCAGTATTCTCCAACCCCACAGTGGCCCGATTCCTCAAAGGGCTGGAAAGGGTGTTTCCCTACTCACGCCCGCCGGTTCTGACGTGGTCTCTGAACCTAGTCCTAAATAAACTCATGAGTCCTCCCTTTGAGCCCCTGGCCACTTGCTCCCTCACGCACCTCTCGTGGAAGGTGGCGTTTCTCGTGGCCATCACGTCGGCCAGAAGGGTATCGGAATTGAGGGCCCTCTCGTCGGAACCACCCTATACAGTGTTCCATAAAGATAAGGTGCAACTTAGGCCGCACCCCAAATTCCTCCCAAAGGTGGTATCACAGTTTCACATGGGGCAAGACATTTGCCTACCGGTGTTTTTTCCAAAACCCCATACGGACCCTCACCACCGCAGCCTACATACCCTGGATGTCTGAAGGGCGTTGGCATTTTACCTGGAGCGGACCAGGTCATTCCGCAGAACACCCCAGCTGTTCATTGCGATTGAGGAACGTATGAAAGGCTTGCCTATCTCGACACAGCGCTTGTCGGCATGGATTGTGCATTGTATACGCACTTGTTATGAACTCGCCAATGTTCCGGTCCCGGAGATCCGGGCCCATTCGACTAGAGCCCAAGCGTCCTCAAGGGCCTACTTGGCGCAGGTCCCGATCCAGGAGATCTGTAAGGCAGCCACCTGGTCGTCCATACATACGTTCACAGCCCACTACGCGATCCATCATCAGACCAGAGAGGACGCGATGGTCGGCCAGGCCGTGTTACAGTCAGTTGTACCTTGACTCCTACCCACCTCCAAGGGTAAGCTTGGGTATCACCTAATGTGTAATGGACGTGAACAATCACTCGAAGAAGAAAAGACGGTTACTTACCTTCTGTAACTGTTGTTCTTCGAGATGTGTTGTTCACGTCCATTACACTTCCCACCCTCCTTCCCCTCTGTCAGAGTCTCCGGCAAGAAGGAACCGGAGGGGTCGGGTCGGCAGGGATATATATACCCTGGAGCGGGGCGCCGCTCTGGCGGGAAGGTGGGGGCCCCGCCGGCCCGACGGGAGCCGCTAAGGGAAAAAGTTTCCGACGTCTGTGCACGCGGCGCGCGCACACCTAATGTGTAATGGACGTGAACAACACATCTCGAAGAACAACAGTTACAGAAGGTAAGTAACCGTCTTTTTTCCTGGAGTTGATTAGTGATTCATGGGATAGAGAGGACAAAAGAAGTTAAGCCATGGGATCATGGGATAGTTTTGGTGAAATCCCAGGACTCACGTCTGGGTGGGGCTGCGTCTACACTGCAAAGCAATAGGGCTTGAACCCTGGGTCCCAGCTTGACCTAGGCTCGAGCAATGGGAAATAACCACTCAAACACAAAGTCCTACCTAAAGCCTTACTTCCTGTGCAGGGCTGTCCCTAGCCATTTTGGTGCCCTATGCAGCCTCCCTGGCCTCTGCAGGGTGGAGGGCTGGCCCCAGGCCTCCACAGGGGTGCAGGAGCAGCCTTGTGGGGCAGCCACCCCCCAGCATGAGGCGGTGGAGCACAGCGGGTTGGGGCCGGGTTGCTCCACTTCCTGCCGCCCAATGAGTGCAGGGCAGGCCCGACCCCACACTCACGGGACGGCGGGAAGTGGAGTGGCCTGGCCCCAGCCCACTCTGTTCTGCTCCCCTGGCTCAGGGGGTAGGGGGAAATCATCTCCCAGCACTCACCGGAGGTGTGGCTGGGAGCCGATGGCATGGAGGGGACTGGGGCCGGGTTGCTCCTCCACTTATTGCCACCCAGTGAGTGCAGGGCGCCCGACCCCTGCTGCAGTCCTCAAGGGAAGGGCTGGGGTGGGGGCAGGGGCTTTGGGGAAGGGATGGAGTGGGGGAGCAGCTGGGGCAGAGCAGGGGTGGGAGCCATGGGGAAGAGGTGGAGCAGAGGCTGGAGCAGCACCCAGCTGCGTACTTTACATATGGGTAGGGTCGGACCTGTTCCTGTGGTACAGCTGTCAAAATCCTGTGGCTGTTTAGTGATCTTGAGAAAATTATTTGGTGGTCTAAAGCCCATTGTTATGGGCTGAGTACATAACATCACCACAATTAGCGCCCTCTGTACTACTGCAGGAAAAGTCAGATAGGAGGCCTGAACTACTATGGTCATTGAACTGCTATGGCTGGTCTTCACTGCACAGATAACTCATGGGATAGCTCAGTTGATCCTGTTGACTTGCCCCTGTCTGCACACACACCCCTCACTCAAGTGCAAGCGTCGTAGTAACACAAGTTGGCTGGCACAACCAGGGCTATAGGTGAAGGCCTGTGGGAACATCAATCATCAGCTGCTAACATGACCATGCTGTAGGGTGGACAAAGACTAGTAACGTTTGAGTGCTGCTAGGTTTCCAGTGCCATCCACAATTCCCCCTAGGCTGTCTCATCTTGTCATCTCCCAGTTCCCTGCTTGCTGGACTGGAAGTCCTCTAGCAATTCATATAAGTCCAGTTTGGCATTTGAACCTAATGTTTACACTCGGCTTCCGAGACCAGCGACAACATTCTCCAACTCTGCCACAGAGCTCTGTCTGATTCTGTTTAAGAAGGGAGACCAAGAAAAGAGATCTCAGCACACTGGCTTGAGGCTGACACCAAAGTTCTGACAGGTCTCTGGTGTGAGGCCATCAGGGACCATGATTTTGGGACCAAGTCCTGCAATGCCAACCTCTGTGATCACTCCAGAGCAGGCTTGAGTCACGTAGGTGAGGTATGAAATAGAGAAGCTTGCACTGCTGCTGCCTATTCTGTCTTCATTTTCCCAGAATTGTCAGGTTAGCTCTTGTACTACTTTTAATAAGCACTGAATTCACTGAAGGAAGAGACAAAATATTGTTAGTCCCGTTAAAGAGAAGCGAAGCTCCCTAGCAATTAGTGAGAGTTGGCAGGATTGAGAGAATGTTTGTAACCATTTTAATTATATATGGATTTTACTAACTTTTCTGACTACAGAAAAATTCCAGAGGGGGAAAGCCATTTATATTCAACAGATCATTCAACAAATAATCTCTTTTACAATGGAAAGAGAACACTGTGGAAGACATTCAATAGGTTCATCCTTTTCCAAAACAGTTCATTTATAGGTTGCCAGGTAACCAGAAGTCTTTGACTTTAAATAATTACTTCATTGGGATACAAAAAACCAGATCTCTCAGGAGCGGAAATGGCAGGAGCTATCTAAAATGAACAGCAGTCTTGCCAAATGCCCGCTGAGTTGATCATCAGTACGCTCCTCCACAAAAGTGAAAGAAGTGATTTGATAAAATCTTCATTGGACAGATGAACCCAATTTCAGATACACACAGGAAGTATTTTGGTAGCAGATTATTAAATTGAATCTGCATATTCTTACTCAAGGTCACTCTGCTGCTCAAAAAGTAAATCATACTCTTGAGCTGCTTCAGGAAAAACAAGCGTACAAAGGAAGCTCTGAAAAGGAAACCTGTAAATAGGACTATTGTCAAACTATTATCTGCTGCTGAATCTTCTCTTTCTGGGTTAATAATTAACTCTGCTGCATGAACTGTCCCTTTAATATTCAAAGGTGTGAAAGTGTCATTGGGCCATGATATTTCCCTAAGTGGTGCAACTTTTGTGGGCTGGGGATGCAGTTTTTATAAAAAGAATGAGGAGTGTTATACCAATAGAATAAAACCCAGCAGGATCTTATTAAGAGGGGTAAGGCAAAGATGCCACATTTATTGTAAATATAATGATAAAGCAAAAGATAAAAGTAAACAATGTTGTTTGAATACTTATTCCTATTACTACTTATTCCTTATACACACACACAAACATATATATATTCATTCACACAATCATTCATTCAAGTTCTGTATAGGTGTTATAGTTACCAGCCTAGAAGTTGCTCATGCCAAGTTACTGGCCAGGTATCTTGGTCATGAGGTTATGGAGCCAAGTCTGTGTCAGGTGCACCTGATGCTCCTGGAGGTTGGCAGCAGAACCAGAGACTCAAAATCCTTAGTCTTGAGACTCCATTCTTATAGGAATTAATTCCTATGTTAGTCTATGGGAGCTGTTTCATTCTGCTGTTGCTGACTCAATCAGCAGATGGCACATTCCTGGGCACGTTCCTGGTGGCTCCAAACTGTCCAAAGTTTGTGTTTCTCATCCTTCCAGGTGATGGGGTGGATCCAGTTTACCCTCTGGGGGTTGCCTGGTCATCCACTTGACACATTTTTCGGCTGATGGATACTCCCTTTCTAGGCTGGCACCTCCCTAACCATTCATGTACATCAAACATTCATCAACATACATTCCATATCTTAGCCATATTTTAATTTACTGTCTCCACCACTTTCGGGGTGTGTGCTAATTCATTTGAGACTCACGGCCCTTTTAATCACAGAGGGTGGGGGTCTGTTCCTAGGACCCATTGCTGTTACAATGAAGTGAAAGTCACTTAACGGCTTATAGTGTTTGTTTACATTGTATCAATTACTTCAAGAACAAAGTCAATTAACTTGTTTCTAAGTTTTACATAGTAATAAAGTATCTTTCACAGGATAGATACAATCAGTGGTTTCTACAGACAGTAGCTTACAAGTTTTAACAGTGAAACTGTTGGATTTTAAAGTGTGGGGGACAAATTATGAGGGGGTCACTGTCACTTGGGGGAAATCACTGTTAGTACCTTCTTTAATATCCCTACAGGAGTACTTGTGGCACCTTAGAGACTAACACATTTATTTGAGCATAAGCTTTCGTGGGCTAAAACCCACCTCATTGGATGCTCTGATGAAGTGGGTTTTAGCCCACGAAAGCTTATGCTCAAATAAATGTGTTAGTCTCTAAGGTACCCCAAGCACTTCTTGTTCTTTCTGCTGATATAGATGAACATGGCTACCACTCTGAAATCTGTTTTTATAGTGCCTGATTCTCTTCTCACTTATATATAGAGAATCAGGAGGATTCACAAAGTAGGTATCCTCCCCCCCCCACTGTCTCCTGCCTGCCTGCAGGGCTTGATCCAGTAGGTGTGCTCAGATTATGCCAACTCTGCATGGAAGACAATTGAGGAGGAACTGATAATGATGGAGGTGCCCCATTAAACACAAATAGCTCGGTGGTTTGCACACTCACTTAGGATGTAGGCACCCCAAGTCCAAATCCCTGTTCTGAATCAGGTAGAGTATTTTCCCAGCCAGACAACACAGAAACTAGCACAATGGGGTCCTGGTCAATGACAAGGGCCTCTAGGGGTTACTGTAATGGAAATAATAAACTAAATGTAATGTTATACCCATGTTTTCAGATGATGAGGACAAGAACTAAGGGGGCAGATTCCCCAAGGAGCCAGAGCAGCGCTTGGCACACTTGGAGAAATGGACCAGCACAGATGTCACCTGTCTGACCCAAGATTCTGGGGGCTGACAAAGACTGAACCAGCCCCTGATACCATTTAGAACAGGCTCAAGGCTGCTTTGACTTGCACTGGTGGATAGAAGCTCCCAACAAGCTGCTCCACAAACCAAGCTTACCCCCAAACACCGCCTAGACTGATGTGGGGCAGCTGACTATGCCAGCCTTGCACCTGCTGAATCCTCCAAGACTACCATTTTCAGTCCACATTTTGCTGCTGCAGTGGTGCTAGGGGGGCTGACCCAGGACAAAGGATCTGGTTCAAGATTACTGCTCCTAAGATGTTTGATCAACAAGTCTGGAGTTCTTGGTCGTAAGTTCTCTAATCACAGGACAGGGACAGTTTGGGCAGGGTGAGGGCAAACTGCTAGGTCTGTTGGTGTGCCTTTAATCTTGACTCACAGGGACCAATCTAAGGGAGCGATAGTAGCTCAGTCTCCTTGCCCATTCAATTCTTGGCCCCTCCTGCCATTTACGAACTAGGGTGTCCATTGCAAAGCAGAGCCCTGCCAGCTAGGGGCGGGGCTCAGACCAATGATTTACTTCATAGAGCCGCCGCAGCAATCCTCACTGGGAGCAACTTTCGATCTCTACTGGACTGGGCTTGTATTTTTATTTCAGACCTTTCCTACCACAATCATAGTTTTACATGTTCTTTTCAACTGAACAATATTTTTGCTGCCATGACTTTTCCAGCATCAGTATCTGCCTTTTCTAGCCAAAATGCTCAAACACAATCAGCTTTGTTTCCAGAGTTTTGTCACATCACCTTAGCACTGTGTTATACTCAATAACACCTTGATAAAAAGGTCAATATCAATGTCTAGAGTTCACAGTAATCTGACTGTTTGCAACAGTATCTATAGGAAAAGTCTTATCTACAACCCTGCACCGAAAGATGACCATCGTACAAAGTATACTGTCTGGAATTCTGCTACACAATTTGAAATCCCATTGTGTTTTGCCTCGGAATTTGCATTAGCAACTTCATTAGCATCAGTATGAGAGACTCTTGTTTGTCATGCTTTGAGCATTCCAGTTCCAGTGGTTCAAGATCAAAATTGATACGGAATACACAAGGTCTTGCATACCACCAAGACAACATTAATGCTTATAGTAAAAGCTTGATAGGATGGCAAATTGTAGTGATTCAGTTCTTGGAGGTAACAGCTCCGTACTTGGAATTACCTGCAAAAATATGCAAAAAGAACAGGAGTACTTGTGGCACCTTAGAGACTAACAAATTTATTAGAGCATAAGCTTTCGCAGACTACAGCCCACTTCTTCGGATGAAGTGGGCTGTAGTCCACGAAAGCTTATGCTCTAATAAATTTGTTAGTCTCTAAGGTGCCACAAGTGCTCCTGTTCTTTTTGCGGATACAGACTAACACAGCTGCTACTCTGAAACCTGCAAAAATATGGATCAGATGCCTATTTATTGGCGTGATTTGTCCTCCTTAATTAATGACTTTAGAAGAGTGGTGAAGGTAGGAGCAGCTGAAAAAGTGCCTCAGGGTAATCCATAATTCAACGGGATGTCAGATCCAAAGCCCAGTGAAGACTATGGAAAGATTCTCATTAACTTCAATGATTGTCGATCAAATTCATACTATACACAATTGCTATAGAGATGAAGAAAAAGGAACATAGAAATGTAACACTGATCTATTTGATAGCAATTAATTTTCCAGTCAAAGCATGGACTAAAGTTTACAGATCTTATTCAAGCATTAGCCCCATTACTAGGGAGATGGTAAAATTCTTAATAATAATGCAGAAAAGTTAAGTGTTTGATAAATACTTCTGTTTTGTATTTGGAAAGAAGCAGGATGCTGTACTCATATCACATGAAAATGATGAAGTACTTTCCAGTCTCACTAGCACCTGAGGAGGATGTTAGACAACATCTACTAGGGATAAATATTTTTAAATCAGTAGGTCTGACCGTTCCATAGGAAATGCCCTTGATGTTTTTTTTTAAAGTGAAGTTTTTTTTAAGTAGGACAATGTTAGCTAACAAAAAGATTCCTAAAAGTGTTGAGGAGCTCCATGGCCTGTTAATGTTGTGCCAATATTCAAAAAAGGTATGTGTAGCTACTGGCTGGTTAGCCTGACATCTGTCCCAGGCAAAATAATGGAAAAGCTGACATGGAATTCAGCTGATAAGGATAGGGATATAATTGATGCCAGTCCGCATGGTTTTATGGAAAATAGCTCTTGTCGGAAACACCTGATTTCATTCTTTGATGAGATTAGATGTGTGGCTGATGAAGGTAACTGCATACATGTAACATTTGTAATTTGTATGAGATGTTTGATTTAGTATCACAGGATATTTTAATTAAAAAAAAACAGTACTATACAATATCAAAGGATTTTTGGGGACAAGCAACTGAACTTCCAGTTGAACTTGATGCTGTGTCAAAAAGGGCCAAAGTGATTCCTGAACGTATAAACAAAGGAGTAGGAGTAAGAAGCAGATTTTAACCTCTGTGTATGGCATTGGTGAGATACCAGTACTAGAATGCTGCACCTCTTTCTGGTGTTAACATTTTCAAAAAGGCTGTTGAAAAATTGGGAGCATTCCTGAAGAGCTACAAAAAAATGACTGGGGGACATGCCTTACAGTGAGAGGCTTAAGGAGCTCAATTTGTTTATTTTATTGAAAAGAAGATTGGAAGGTTAGTTGATTACAATGTATAAGTACCTTCATGAAGAAAAAATACCAAGTACCAGGTACTTTAATCTAGTGGAGAAAGGTATAAGAAGAATCAGATGTTGAAAACTGAAGGCAGACAAATTGAAAGTGTACGCCTAACTTCTAACGTGAACAGTGAGGGTGATTAACCATTAGGACAAACTACCAAGGGAAGTTGTGGATCCTTCATTTTTTAATGTTTTCAAATCAAGACTGTTTTAGCTGTAACAGTCCCTTCTAGCCTTAAATCCTATGAATCTGTTGTGGAAAATTGACCACACGGTTGATTTTGGATCAGACAGCCTGAGGCTCCTGTTTGATTGATCAATAACGGAGCCTCAGGCTGTCTGATCCAAAATCAACTGTGTGGTCAATTTTCCACAACAAATCTATGAATGAAAAAGTAAAATGCCCTTTAAAGATAGTTTAGGGACTGCTTGAGTGAGATCTGCAGCATTTGGCCCTGTGTATGTAACAGGATATACATTGTTCTTGTTTCTGATACAAATCCTGCCCTCAGGTGTTGCTGTGTACATGCATCATATAATTCTCAAGCTATTTAATCCTTATTAGTGTAGTATTTCACATTATCAAACCACACTATGGGAGAAAAAGAGAGATAATTAGAAAGAATTATGGGAAGAATCTTATAGAATTTAATAGGCAATTACATTCATGCTATAGAACGTCAAAACACCATGTGGAATTCTGTGACAGGTGTATAGGTCTCTGTTAAATTCCATCGGTTTAAAATTCTACAAAAGGATTTCAATCTCTATTTTCTGCAATAGGTTTTTAGAGTAATTTCCATGGAAATGCATGCCATTTCTAATCCTGGTGTATTGGTTTCATCCATTTATGTTCCACAGGGGATTCTAGTAGGGACAATTTTTGAGAATCGTTGAGCTATTCAGCACTCACTGTATGCGGGGAAGAAGTTTTTCTCTCCTCACCGGAGTGTAACCTGCAACATTAAATCTTTATTAGAGTATAAAATAGTAAACACTGAAGACAAAACCGGTGCTACAAAAGTTTTTGATTTAAACAAGAGAAGGACAAATTTGTGAGAAGAATCCCATTTGTAGAAGTGAGCAGTAATTTCCAACGTTTGAATGTTTTCCACAGTAAATGACCCTTGATTTTGTTTTTTTTTTGTTTTTAAAGAGAGACAATGTTAGCGAACAAAAAGCACAAGCACGTGGGGCCCTTCTTGCACAGGGACTCCTTTGAGGTACAATCCTGCTCTGATGGAAGTCCTTGGCAAAGCTCCCATTGACTTCAATGGGGGCAGGAGTATGCTATCTAAAGCAGCCACTGGGAAGGTGACTGCTCATCAGTCGCAGCTCAGTCACTCTGGTTTTACAGCTTAGAACAAAAGGCTCAAAGGTTGTGGGGGATGGTAAGCTCATGAGCACTGCAGCAATCAAAAGAGAAATGAAACAATGCTGCTTTGCACGCTGTGGTAATGGAGAAGGGTAGAGTCACAATACCGTATTCTGAAACGTTTCCACGTGGGAGGCATGTTACCTCAGTCACCGCAAAGTGAGCAAGTGAAACCTGCATAATTTCACTTTGCAAGAGGAATTGGCTGCTCTGACCACATTCAATCACTGTTCACAATCTTCTACTGGCTTTTTACTGTGGTGTTCTTCTCCGTAAGGCACAAAGAGCTTATGTTTAACACTTAACATTTATTTTTACTTAAACATTGCATAACGCTGACACAGCAACCAAAGCTTGATGTTAACTGCAGCCTGTAGCTCCCTGCTGTCTTGAGCCCCCTCCTTGCCAAATTGGAGGATGACTGTTGGTCTTAGCAGCCATATCCCAGGACCTACCCAACCTCATTCCCGCCTCTTCTTACATTCCACTTCCCCTTCTACTTATTTTGCTTTGCCCAAGCTGCATGAGTCACTGCCCCCATGTTAGTGTCCTTCTCCCACTTCTCCATTGTAGCACCTATGCCTGACTGAAGCTTCCATGTCCCTTCTTAAAACACACTTTCAGCCTTGGCTGTGCTTCCCCTTTTGGATGATCATCATGTTGCTGCATTTAGATTCAACTGCCAGATTCCATGTGCTCTTAGGTTTGCTGGGTTTGGTTAGAGTCCATGCAATGTCTCTGGTTTTGGGACTTTACGCACACTGCCTAGGCCCTGAAACTTGTGCCAGCTCTCCCAAGCCTCCCCAATAGCTACTGCATGCTTCCCAGGGTTCCACCAAAGTTGTGGACCCTCTGGGTACTATTTCTCCCTTCATGGACCTTGTGACAGTTAAAGCAAGTAACAGAGACTTTGCAAAGGAATTTCTAAACACATTACTCACTGACAAAATACAAAAAATATACCATTTTATGAAAAATTATAAGCAGCTGCATGTGAAACCCTTCCTCCAGAGTTCTCACCAACCCAAGAGCCTTTTGGTTTTGGTGAGTCCTTGCAAGGTCCCAAGTCCCTCCTCTCTTCTTTCTTCTCCTACTCAGTCTTGCCTTATTGGTCTGGTCAGTAAGAGAACCCCTGCTAAGAGCAGATCTTGTCCTTTTATAAAGTTCCACTCCCATCTGTCAGGTGACCCTCCTGAGTGGCTTCAGATCCCTGGTCAGGTGATTCATTGCTCGGTTAGAGCCTTCCTGACATCTAACCTGGAAATACTGGTTCTCCTTAGTTGCAGCCAGCTAATAGTTCTAGGGTGCTTTCATTTGAATGGAAGTCCATCCAGATTAATCACACTTGATTGTTCCCATTTTTAGTCCCTTGCTATGTGCAAGGATTCCTCCTAATACCTCTTGGGTGTTACAGCTCAAAATGGAGACTACAGTGCCAGTGAGAAGGCACAGTACATTTTTACAATCAAAATGGTGTACACAAAACACCCTGGAATATGTAGACTGCTATCGATTTACAGGCATACACTACTCCATCACATGCATCTTTTCCCAAATACCTCTGATTCCTCCCTTGCTTTTTAACTCGTCAGTGGAAATGACAAGATGTCAGAGACCACTTTCCAAGTAATAAAACGTGTTACAAACAAAACATGGTGCTTACGAGACATGTGCTAAGTCTCACTGGTCAAATGCACAGCTCCTCCCTGTGTTTTTAGCTCGTGCATATTTAGATGATGTTGACTTTCAACAGAATTATTATTATTAGTGTTGTCACGTCTCACGATTTTCTTGTGAGTAACAGAATTTTGACTGGGCTGGAGCCAGTCTTATAATGATGCAAGAAGCTCTCGCCTCATAGGAATCTGAGCCCTGTCAGGGGAAGAACTCCCTCTGTTTGGCTGCTTGCCCCACAAGCCTACCACCCAGGGCTGAGCAACCAATCAGAGCTGCTGTATGAAGAGCTCTCTCCCTTTTCCTCTCCCCTCAGCAACCTGAAGCCATTCTTACAGGACGGGAGAGGAGAGGAGGGAGCAGCATAGGTGGCGGGTATAATAGGCCAGGGGAGACTACGCCTCCCCTGGAGCAGCCACCACCGCCAGAAACCTGGGGCGTGGTGGCCCTGCCTGCACTCTGCCTCTTCCTGTCCCTGTTCTGCCCCTTCCCTGAACCTCCACTGCCTGCCGCTGCCTGGCTGAGTCCCTCCTCTCCTCCACTCTGCATCCCCATTTTTGGAGGTCCTCGCTGCTCACCGCATACCTCCTCTCCTCCACCTCCTCCCCCACAAGGCCCCTCCCGCCCACTGCTCACTATGTCCCTACGGGCGGTGGGGGTGTCATGGTGGGGGGGGGCTGGAGGAGAGAAGAGACGCAGAGAACAGAAGCGGCCGGGGCCTCAGGGGAAGGGGTGTGTGGTGGAAAGGAGGGACATGGGGAGCGGTGGGCAGTGGGGGCCTCGTGGGGGAAGGGAGGAGTAGAGGAGGGATGCGGGGAGCGGCAGCAGGGGGGTGAGTGGGGAGGGGGCCAAACCGGAGTAGGGGTGGGTCCAGGGGCGGAGCAAGAGTGGAGTGTGGGTAGGGCCACGGGCAGAAGAAGCAGGACAGGATGCTAGCCTCCCCTAGGAGAAGTTTCAGTTGCCGCCCATGGTGGGAAGAACCCAGCAGCTCCGGGAGGCTCCATTTCCCCTCCCCACCTAGGAGCAATGGGGACAGCTCCTCTGCTCCTCTCCTTCCCTTCCTGCAGCACTTAACTTGGGAAGTGGGAGAGGGGCCCCAGCCCCACTCCAGGCTTGGGTGTGGTGAAGAACCCAAGGAGAAGCAGAGGTGAGGCTGGGGTTGAGCTTGAATGGGGGGGGGGGGGGTCGGTCAAATTGATGCAGGAACTGAAGGGACAGGATAGATTTGGAGTTTGGGGGGTGGAATTCATTGCCGGACAGGGGATGGGCAGATGTGGAGGTGAGAGCTCCATCAACAGGGGCCAAAATCACCAGACCCAATACATTTGGGAGAGTGGACAACATGAATTCTCTCTCTTTCACACCCCCCCCCCATCACACACACACAGGATGGCCTGGGGGAGGTCAACCATCAAAAAGGCAAGCAATGTGCTTCCCCTATAATCTTTTTAAAATATCTCATGATTTTTTAATCTCTTATTATTGCAGCACCTAGAAGCCCCAGTCAAGAACCAGGACTCCTTTGTGCTGAGTGCTGTACAAACATAGAACAAAAAGACAGTTCCCTGCCCCAAAGCCTTAACCTACTTAAGTGCTTGTGGAAATCCCCTTCAGCACTTATCTGCATCTTTAGGCATGTAAATGCCTTTGTAAATCTCACCGTAAGTTCCTAGGAGCAGTGACCTTGTCCTTACAGCTGTCTAAAGCATATAGTATACTGTTGGATTGTCACTATACAAACAATAAATAACAAAGACAGAAACAATTGAGAGAAAGCAAGAGGAGCAGAAAGCGAGAACAGAGATAACATAAAGCATTTCCACATGAACCTTGTGCAATTTATCCTACAGAAGTTATGCAGTACTAATGGTTTCACTACAGCTGGTGACCGTTTCTGTATCATTACTACACCCTGCCAATCACAGAATCTGCCCCAACAGCAAGAGAGTGCTATTTTATTACAATAACCCTACCAGGACTGGAAATGATATCAAATATAAGCATGTTGTAGCAGACCCGACCAGTGGGGTACAGGAGTCTGGTAGAGGGCAAATATACTGGTCACTGGATGAGTAGTTTTCTGTTACCTGAGTGACCAGAGGAGGGGCTGCACTAGAGTAATCAGGAACCTGCTAGAACCAGTTAAGGCAGGCAGGCTAATTAGGACACCTGGAGCCAATTTAGAAGAAACGGCTAGAATCAATTAAGGCAGGCTAATCAGGGCACCTGGGTTTTAAAAGGAGCTCACTTCAGTTTGTGGTGTGAGTGTGAGGAGCAAGAAGTTGAGGGTGTGCTGCTGGAGGACTGAGGAGCACAAGTGTTATCAGACACCAGGAGGAAGGTCCTGTGGTGAGAATAAGGAAGGTGTTTGGAGGAATCTATGAGGAAGTAGCCTAGGGAGCTGTAGCTGTCATGCAGCTGTTACAGGAGGCACTATAGATAGCTGCAGTCCACAGGGCCCTGGGCTATAACCTGGAGTAGAGGCTGGGCCCAGGATCCTCCCCCCCCCCCCCCAAACCTCCCAATTGACCTGGACTGTGGGTTCTTCCAGAGGGGAAGGTCCCTGGGCTGTTCCCCCAACCCACATGGTGAATCTCTGAGGCAAGAAAATCTGCCAATAAGTGCAGGGCCCATGAAGATAGAGGAGGAACTTTGTCAAAAGTAATTAATGTAGGGTTACATACCCATTCACTGTTTGTGTGGGGCTTCAGCTTATTCAAGGGTCAGTGTAGTAGTCTAGTACAGTAAACAGCTTACTGAATCAACATTTAGGGGGAGATTTTCAAAGGCATAAATGCCTGTTAAGCACCTAAGGTCTCTGCAGGCAGAGAAAGTGTGATTAGCCACGAGTCAGAAGCAGAGGCTTTCCAGGGATATATGGCATAACTACACCAAACATCTTAAGTGCCAGCTCCTAGATAATGAAGGCACACAGTGCTGAGTATAGACTGGCTTACTTACATGTTTGCCTGCTATTAATTTACCAGTACTGACTTGACTCCCAATTACCAGTGTAATTGGTAATTAGGAGTCAACCCTGTCACTTTCCATTAATAACATTTGCCTCTACAACTACATGTATAGTCCATGTTAATGTTTGCATCATTTACCTGAATAACCTTAAATATAGGCTATGTATTCAACTGCCTTCTTAACTGTGGACCTTCCTAAACTATAGTTTTACAACACACACAAATAGTGGGATTTTTTTTAAAAAAGCTGCTTATGATGGGGCCTGTGACCATTCTCCTTTTTGTACTATGATTCTAACAAGCTAGTCGGGCTTCTCTGAGAAATCTCCATGCAACACTTGGGTGTTGCAAGGAAGTAAAGGGCACTACTCCTGTTTCACCAGAACTGAACCAATGTTCCAGTATGATATCTTCAATGCGGAGTTAACTCAGGTTCTTACTCGGGTGTTATCCCTAACTCCCCTCCCATCCACACACGCAAAATCTTTCACCCAAGTTTAGTGATGCTTTCAGACCAGGCTATCTGGCTTGTCTGGGACTGTGTGTCTAATAGGCAGCAGGTTTAAAACAAAAGGAAGTATTTTTTTTCACACAACACACAGTCAACCTGTGCAACTCCTTGCCAGAGGATGTTATGAAGGCCAAGACTACAACTGGATTAAAAAAAGAACTAAAGTTCATGGAGGATAGATCCATCAATGGCTATTAGCCAGAATGGGCAGGGATGGTATCCCTAGCCTCTGTTTGCCAGAAGCTGGGAATGGGCAAAAGGGGATGGATCACTTGATTATCTGTTCTGTTCATTCCCTCTAGGGCACATGGCATTGGCCATTGTCAGAAGACAGGATACTGAGGGACCTTGGGTCTGACCCAGTATGGCCGTTCTTATGTTGTAGACTAAAGCTTGGGTGCAGCTTTCACTCAGGCTGGCACCCTCCCTGCCCCACTTTGCACAGAGGACACAGGCTAAGCCATTTGAGCGCTGATAGTCCTCCAGTGTCTTCCCACAATTCCCCCTGTGTTCCCAAAAGGAGAGACAAGTTTCCCCACAACTCACTGGGAAAGAATCATAGTGTGGCTCAACTTATTGCAGCCCAATGAGCTATGGGTTATGTATTCAGAAGTTCTAGCAACATATGTGGGTGAGTATAGCATCAGTAAAGATACAATAAGTAGGGCAAGGCTTTGCAATGTGGTTGTTAATACCCAGGCTACGCTAACCTGAGTGCTCAGACCTGGGTGCTGAGCACCAGGATTAAGTCTGCATATAGTATACTGGTGACAGACCAAGACATCATCAATAATCCCATTGTGCTTTTTAAAAGAAGGGTTGAACCTTGTTTGTTCTGGCCAAATTTATACTCTGGTATTTACATTCTTCTTCTTAGATTTCCCCTGCAGTTAGGTTGGATATGGTACCCTCTACATGTGTAGAATTGCTGAGTTAAACAGCTGCTGTACTATATTCCAAAGGTGGCTACGCTATTTCTGCAGCAGGTGAAGCAGTCCCTATACATCCCTTTCTTATTTCATAGGCGAATTTAATGTTTGAATTAGTTAATGGTTGTTAAACCTCTTGAAAGGAAAGGTGCTATAAAACTGTAACTCATTTCATGTAAATGAGTGGCAGAGTATTTTGAGTGTAGAGATCTGATATTTATTGTAAATGAGAAACAGGTAAGAGGAAATGTCCCCATTAAAGTGACACCGCTGACATGGTTTGCTCTCAAGTGGGCTAAAGAGCATCTTCCAGCATAAACCTTATCAGCTGAGTATTGAAATGTATGCAAAATGGCGGTATAACTACTCAGATGGGCACATGAATTCAATTACAGAAGATGACAAGAGGACAACTACGAGATGGGCACTAGCAAGGATTTCATTTCTTCCTCTGGCAGGAAACCAATTTACCATTGCAGCCATTATTTCCCCCCAAAAAGGCAGAGTTCAAAGTGGACATTTCCAGAAGTTCCGCAGTCATTTCACTAAAAACTAGAACCAATGGCAATTGTATGAATTGCAGCATTTTGGCAGCATGGCTGGGATTCTTGTAGCCATGGATCTTCCAAGGAATTGGAACATTAATCCTGTAGTTTCATAAATCCAAGCTGTGGAGATGCTAGGTCCTGCAATGATACATTTTTGCAATGGTTCTATTATGTCTTGTAAGCTGAAGCCAGTCAAGGGGGAAAAAATTCTGAAGTCCTGTATAGAGCTACATGCAAAAGGATGAAACTCTGTTATAAATACTGGCCAAAACCAGTATTTTAACGCAAGACCTTCCCTATGCTCAGATAGGGGATGTTACAGGCACAGCTAACTGATGGGTTAAAAAAATGACAAAAAGTCTTGGCTTGAGCAGGTGGTTTGACGTGTATTTGAAAGCCATTAAATATTCATCTTGACAAACAGTTCAGAAAACAGGCAAGTGATAAATGTGTCCTGCATGGGTGTGCCTAAGCTTGTGTTCCAAGGCTAAAAGTGGTAATTTTTCGTGCTCTTATGACGCTGTGTTTAAAGACACTTGGGATTCCATACAGATGATTTCAGAACAAACACTTTCTGGGCGGCCAGCTCACAGTTATATGGGATTAGTGGGGGTAGCATTGTTTTTCAGTTATAAATATTTCCTTTATCCCGAGGAAGGATATAAACAAAATTGGTCCCTTGATTTTAGGGGGTAAAAAGTCCTCTCTAGTCCAATAGGTTGACTGTCTCAACCACCAAACCCAAGCCATCTTGTTTCAGGTTTTCTCTTTAATAAGTCATAGCTGAATGCCCTTCCTTCCATACATAACAGCTACTGCAGTTTCTGCGAAATGAGGCAATTCTCTTTCCTTGCTCCAGTGAAGGCGCTTAACCCTTTTACACACTGAGGGGAAGGCACACCCAACCTGTCACAATGATGCCTAACTCACTCCTCATGTCAGAGATAAACACACTGGGTGTGCCCCGGGCAACACTGGCTATGAAAAAGAAGGCTGTGTATAGAACAAGCATATTTAATGTTATCACATGTGGTCACAGAACAGGATTTGCTTTTTTAAAAACATAATTCCAGACAGATATGAGTCAAAGTAAAATGTGAATGTTTTTTGCAGCCATAATTGTATTTTAACTATTAATTAATAAGAAATATAACCGTCAAGACAGCTTCTGTGGAGGGGTGAGCTTGTTGCTCTTGAGTTTGTAAAGCTATAGGTTATTCTGTTGCTAATGTGAGCATAGGAGAAAGAATAATCTTATACGCAAGGCAGCTGGCTGGAACTCAGAAGATCTGTGTTCAGTTCTCAGGTCTTCCATAGATTTCCTATGTGACCTTGTGTAAATCTATTACTGCCCAATCTATAAAATTGGTTGGGAGAAAAGAAGTATTGTTATTCCCTTGTCTGTCTTGTCTATTTAGACTAAATAATTTGGGGCAGGTGTTGTCTTTTATTATGCAACATACAATCTTGAATGGGGTCTCCTGATAAGAAAAACATAAAATAATAAGGCATTCACGAGATTGATATTCTTGCATGTGATTCTCTGACCTGACGCACCACCCCAGAAAACACTGAGTAATTTGGTTATATTGTGCATCCCATGTCTAGCCTATTTCCAGAAAGAAAATCATCTAGTAGTCAATGGCAGAGCAGTTGTAATATATTCTGGAAGACCTAGCCAAAAGGGTATTGAAAAAGCAAACATACAGTTTAATTTTGGGGGAGGGGGGGAAGGAATCTTATTGATTTATTAAAGATCTATTTTATATTTTACTTTTTTTAATTGACACAATTAAGGAGGACTAAATAAACAATAAATAAATAGAATACCAGTTGAAAATTATGAAATATTTTGGATGTTTTTCTACATTTTCATATATATATTCTGTGTTGTAATTGAAATCAAAATGTATATTTTTTATTATAAATGTTTGCACTGTAAAAATGATAAACAAAAGAAATAGTATTTTTCAATTCAGCTGATACAAGTACTGTAGTGCAATCTTTGTCATGAAAGTGCAGCTTACAAATGTAGAGTTTTTTTTTGTTACATAACTGCATTCAAAAACAAAACAATGTAAAACTTCAGAGCCTACAAGTCCACTCAGTCCTCCTTCTTGTTCAGCCAATTGCTAAGAGAAACAAGTTTGTTTACATTTCTGGGAGATAATGCTGCCTGTTTATTTACAATGTCATCTGAAAATGAGAACAGGCATTCACATGGTACTTTTGTAGCCGGCATTTCAAGGTATTTACATGCCAGATATGCTAAACATTCGTATGCCCCTTCATGGTTTAGCCAGCATTCCAGAGGACATGCGTCCATGCTGATGATGCTCGTTTAAAAAAAAAATGCATTAATTAAATTTGTGACTGAACTCCGTGGGGGAGAATGGTATGTCCCCTGCTCTGTTTTACCCGCATTCTACCATATATTTCATGTTATAGCAGTCTCTGATGATGACCCAGCACATGTTGTTCATTTTAAGAACACTTTCACTGCAGATTTCACAAAACGCAAAGAAGGTACCAGTGTGGGATTTCTAAAGATAGCTACAGCACTCGACCCAAGGTTTAAGAATCTGAAGTGCCTTCCAAAATCTGAGAGGGACGAGGTGTGGAGCATGCTTTTAGAAGTCTTAAAAGAGAGAGAGCAACACTCCGATGCGGAAACTATAGAACCCGAACCACCAAAAAAGAAAATCAACCTTCTGCTAGTGGCATTTGATTCAGATAATGCAAATGAACCTGCATCAGTCTGTACTGCTTTGGATTGTTATCGAGTAGAACCTATCGTCAGCATGGACGCATGTCCCCTGGAATGGTGTTTGAAGCATGAAAGGACATGCGAATCTTTAGCGCATCTGGCACATACAGTGCTATGCGAATGCCTGTTCTCACTTTCAGGTGACATTATAAACAAGAAGCAGGCAGCATTATCTCCTGCAAATGTAAACAAACCTGTTTGAGCGATTCGCTGAACAAGAAGTAGGACTGAGTGGACTTGTAGGCTCTAAAATTTTACATTGTTTTGAATGCAGTTTTTTATATAATTCTACATTTGTAAGATCAACTTTCATGATAAAGAGAGAGCACTACAGTACTTATATTAGGTGGATTGAAAAATACTATTTTTTTACAGTGCAAATACTTGTAATAAAAAATAAATATAAAGTGAGCACTGTAAACTTTGTACTGTGTTGTAATTGAAATCAATATATTTGAAAATGTGGAAAACATCCATGAAATTTAAATAAATGGCATTCTGTTGTTTAACAGTGCAATTAATTGCGATTAATTTTTTTAATTGCTTGACAGCCCTTCTTTTCTTGCAGTTTTTTCTCATTATGCTGGGCACTATCGTGGCTTGTGTGGGTTGCCACAGTGTGCACAGCTCCATGTACTGTTTTTGCTGGACTCTGACTTTGAGCTCTGCATACCTTTCTGCCTCACATCTCTTTTCTTGTAGTATGCTGGATTCTCAAACATGGCTACTGTGTCAGAGCACTGTCCACCATCCAGAAGCTTTATTTTGGAATGGATGGGTTTTATTGGCAAATTATAAATGCTTTGCTAAGGGTTAATTTTGGGTCTTCTAGTAGTCTCCCTCTAATTTTGTTTTTGTTCTAGAATCTAGTCATGAGCTAGTCTCTTATCAATGACTCAGTTAACCCTCTCCCCCCCAGTACAAGATTTTTTTTTTCACCCCCAGATCAGTCACATGCTGTACTATAGTTTCACCTTCCTGTGGTACCCTGTGATTAAAAATTCTTTCACGTCTCATTTTTCAATACACCTCACATTTCTGTACTACAGGTCCATCCTCTGCCTGAATTAACTGATAACCATTTAAACACAACAAATGCTTCAGAACCAGTCACTGTCAATAAGACGACTCCCTTCTGAATGTCTTCCTTTTTCTGGCACCCGTGGTTTGCAGATACAAAGTGAAGCGCTGTTTGAACTTTCTCCGATTGTCTTCCATATGTCCTGAGCTCTGTTGGAGCTTTTAACTACTCAATTTTTTCGCTCAGAGTATTTTCTTAATTTTTTTTTTTTTTACTCCTAGTACCATGTAGGCAGTAATTACTCCGCGCTTAAGGTATTTGCAAGAGAGATTTTAGTTTATTCTGTGTCTGGCTCCAACTGGCTGTGCATAACAACAGGAGCTTTATAGCACCCCGTCCAGACTCTCTGGGAACCTTAGCCCTTAAAGGCACAGGCCCCAATACCACACCCCCTTTCCTGCCTAGACAAGCCACTAAGACTTTGGTCTGGTCTATACTACCCGCCTGAATCGGCGGGTAGAAATCGACCTCTCGGGGATCGATTTATCGCGTCCCATCGGGACGTGACAATCAATCACCGAATCGGCGCTCTAACTCCACCAGCGGAGGTGGTAGTAAGCGCCGCCAACAAAAAGCCGCAGAAGTCGATTTTGCCGCCGTCCTCACAACGGGGTAAGTCGGCTGCAATATGTCGAATTCAGCTACGCTATTCATGTAGCTGAATTTGCGTATCTTAAATCGACTCCCCCCTGTAGTGTAGATGTACCCTTTGTCTACACTTAAAACTTAGGTTAACGTAGTGCTCATGGGTATAAAAAAATCCACGTACTTGAGTGCTGTAGTTAAGGAAAGACAGTCTAACCCCCACAGTGTAGATGCAGCAAGTTCAATGGAAGAATGATTCTGTCAACCTAGCTATCATTGCTCAGGGAAGTGATGTTCTACCAGGGCCGGCTCTAGGTATGCTGCTATAGTCCTCTTAATGTAGACATGGCCTATGACTCTTGCCTTCAGATTAACTGTAGTATCAATTTGTTCACCTTCTGTTGCAAAGGTGAATTGGGGAAGGCTGAGATTCTGCCTCTGCAAACAAATGAGAGACAAATGCATGACAACTATACTGGAAGATAAGAGGCTTGCTGTGATGTGGAGAGAAAACGTGTGGTGGGAGAGGGACATGGGTCAGAAATATTTCGAACTTAAGTCATCAAAAAGCCTTTCACATCCTTGCTTTCTTTGCTTTTGAGATTTCATTCAAGTTTTGGAGTTTTTCAGCCAGATGAAGTGAGGAGATGAGGTGTTTCTGTCAAGCACCTTGAACATCGGAGCCAATCACAGCAGAGTTATTAGAGTCAATTAGGACAGATTTGCATATTCACAACATGGCTATTGAGAAACTCTACAGAGAGATTGCAAATATAATAATGGCTGTCAGCCATTCAGAACACAGTAATTAGCATAGTGTATGGTAATTGAGAAATAACCATATAATTATTATGCAAATTGGGCACCCATAACCAATCAGTGTGCCTGGAATTACACAGCTGGGAAAAAATGTACTTATGAGCCAGTAACTATATCATATCCCTGCACACTGAAAGAGGTTAATCTACAAATAATTTACATAAAATGTGATGGCATCTGTCAGATGAGTTTGTTGTTCCTAGATCAGTTCCCATTTACAATTTTTACCAACTACCACACGCAGAGGTCTGACCCTGTGAACACTTTGCAGGACTGGCCCATTAACAAGAGGGCAGATTGGCCAAAAACTGAATGGCATGGAAAATGCTCTGTCCTTTCACTTCCTAGATGCGTTGCCAAGGCAGCCTCGGGGAAAGGTTGCACTGCAACTACCTGTGCAATATCTATTATGTGGGAGAGAAGACTTTGCTTACCCGAGCTATCAATCAAGCAACTTTCTCCAGAACTAAGCGCTGCTCTACACGACAGAGTTAGGTTGACTTAAAGCAGTTTATGTTGACCTAACTCATTAAGCGTCTACACTGAAATGTAGCTCCCACTGATGTACCTCACCCACTGTGACACGTCATGTGAGATATCATTAAAAAGGTTATGATCTACTGAATATAATTATCCTATTTGTATGCATGTAGCATTTTGGTATCTGGAGTTAGGAATATTGTCTGTGCATCTATTACAAATGTGCTTACACCTGGGGAATGCCCACTAGGCAGAATTCAATAAGTCTAGATGGCTGGCTGGGAAGGGCCATTAGAGAAAACAATAGGCCTTCGAAGAAGTTTATCTCCCACCGAGGAGCCTTTCTGAGGATGCTACAAACAGCCTCTGAGTCATGGCTGCTATGATACCACAGGGGCATGTGACCAGATCTCCTCATACTGGATTCCATCTTGGAACACCAGTGGTTTTTTCCTAGGGGAGGAAGTAACTTAAAGTACTTACCAGTATGCTGGAGTTCTGAGCAGGGTGTGTGGTCTCAACCAGAAGAGCCGGGCCCTTTAAATCAAAATGTAAAGGCCCCGGGGCCTTTAAATCACCCCCGGAGCTCCCAGCTGAAGAGGCAGCTGGGAGCTCAGGGGCAATTTAAAGGGTCTGGGGCTCCCTGCAGTGGCCGGAGCCTGAGGTCCTTTAAGCCTCTGCCTGAGCCCCGGGGTAGTGGCAGCAGGGTTCCGGCAGTGATTTAAAGGGCCAGAGGCTCTGCTGCAGTAGCGGTGGCCAGAGCCCCGGGCCCTTTAAATCATCTCCCGAGCCCCGCTGCCAGAGCCCCAGGGCTCTGGCGGTGATTTAAAAGGTCAGGGGCTCTCTGCAGCGGCTGGAGCCCTGGGCCCTTTAAATCACCAGCCTGGGGAAGCTGGTCTGGTCCAGCACAGCGTGCTGGGTCTTGCCAGTACGCTGTACCAGACCGTACCGGCTTACTTCCACCCCTGTTTTTTCCACTGAAAGGTGTGGGAACCAACTTGGAGACAAAGGGTTCCCGCCATATGCAAAAGTTATTTAAGGCAGGGGAGTGACATCACTGAGGTTCTTCACTGACTCCCCGCCCAAAGGAGACTCTTGGAAACACATGAGGAACAAGAACTGAACTGGAGGAAAGTGCTGGACCCAGGCTAGAGGGGTTTCTAGCCTGTGAGAGGAATACCTGGGGTTTTTAAGCTTCAAGCAAGGGCAGCTGGACCCTTTAAAATCTCTGCAACCCGCTTAAATCATCATTTAGGATGAGAAGATGCTACTCATATCCAATCTCTTTAGTATATTAAGCTTAGATTGCGTTTTGTTTATTTGCTAGGTAATCTGCTTTCATCTGTTTGCGATTTCTTCTAATCACTTAATCTATCTTTTGTAGCTAATAAATTTGTTTTTGCTTTATCACAACCCAGTGTGTGGGAGTTATAACTTGGGGCAGAAAGCTGCTGTATATTTCTCTTCACATTGAGGGAGGGGGCAAATTTCATGAGCTTACGCTGGGCCGTTCCCTGTGCAGTGCAAGAGGGTGTAATTTTGGGTTTACACTCCAGAGGGGGGTGAGTGCCTGAGTGGTTGGGAAGTTCCTTAGCTGAAGCCTTCCCATGCAGAGCTGATCTCAGCATCTGTACACAGCTGCAGCTGGGTGTGTCCCTACCTGTATGTGTGCTGGAGAGGTGCAGACTGGAGCCTACGAGAGGGCTTGGCAGGCTGGTCACAGTAGTACAGTGTAAAGGGAGCCCAGGCTGGTGGGTCAGGCAGGCTCAGTGGTACCCCAGTTCCAGGTGGCACCCCGGGGGAAACCCATCACACCCACTACACCAACTTGATAATTTCATCTCCGCAAGAGGTGTAGTACTTAGGTCCATGCAGTGTCAGCGTAAACATTGCGTTGTTTACATTGCCTTTTAGAAGCCGTCCCACAATGCCCCACACTGACAGTTAAATTGGTGCAAGCACTCCTGGTGAAGATGCACACCACCAATACAAGGAGTATAGTGTGGATATGCAAAAGCGATGTAGTTACTGTGGTGGTGGTACATTGATGTAACCTAGGTCGACTTAATTATGTAGCGTAGACTTGCCCTAAAGTCACACAAGGATTAAAGCAGAAAGCTAACTATAGAAGAATTATTTACATAAGCATTACTCCAGCCACAATAATCTGTATTTGTATTTGTGTGCCCTCCCCCCACATTACTGGTAGTATCTTATCAAACAAATCCACAATAGATGACTGGTGTCTCCCCATAGTGGGGGGAGGCACAATCTAAAAGGGGAGGACATGTGACCACCCCATGTGTCTCCCCTACCCAATGACACCCCATCTCCTGCTCCCAGCCCAGGGCTACTATGCTGTCCCTACCCCACGTTGCCTGCAGGGGCAGGGGGTATTCTGTGCTTCTCTCCCTGCACCTTCCCCACCCCCTGGCACATTCAGCCACTCTCCCTGGCAGCCAGGCAGTGAGCAGGATGGAGCCACTTCTGCCTCCCAGACTGGGAGACAGCGGTGGCCCACTCTCTGCCTGGGCTTGGCTGCCAGTGGGAGGAGGGGGGCTCTGGCTCACTCGGTCCCTATTCCTGCAGCAGGGCCCAGGTAGGGGGCAGCCTGCTGCTGCCTCAGTTCCTGCCATGTTTTTGGCTTTCTTGGCCCCTGTTCCCAGCAGCTGGGCCAGCAGCAGGATGCCCCCCTCCTGGGCCCTGCTTCTGGGACATGGACGGAATGAGCCGGAGAGCCCCTATCCCAGCAGCCAAGCCCAGGCAGGGAGTGGGCTGCCACTGCCTCCTAGCCAGGCTCTCTCAGGAAGAAGTGGCTCCATCCAATTCCCCGCCGGGCTGCCAGAGAGAGTGGCCGAAGGGGGAAGGAGGGAGTGCAAGGAGAGAAGGACAGAGCCCCTCTTCCTCCATGCCCCTGGCAGGCAAGTCGATGGGGGGCACTTGACCCCCTCTGCCCACGCATCACCTCTGAACATTGCAGGAGTTAATGTTACCTGGCCTATGGAGAGAGCAGGCTGCAGGTAGAATGTCAGATCTGCATCTACATTGCGCACACACAATAATTTTTTTGGAGCTTCCCACATTACTCTCGTTCTCTGGTTGATAAAGTGCTGACTGCAGCCTTCTAGCACTGCTGTGTGCTAACAGTGGAAAGAAATGCTATCTTACACATGGGGGCTTCTGCACAAGACTGATGACTGACAACCAGTATTGTCAACCTCAAGACATCAAAAATCACGAATAAGACCCTCAAAAATAATCAGATTGGGGGAGGTGGCAGCCAATTTCTTTATTAAGGACAGCCTCACTTCCCCTTGCAGAGAGACTGTAAAGAAATGGTGATCCTCTTGCTGGGTTCAGTCCCATTGATAGTAATAGGGGATTGGGGCCATTTTGGGTAAAGGAAGATTCATGAGTTTCAGCCTTTCATCATGTTTTCATTAGACAGGTGGAAAAAAAAAACCCAACTCCCATGCCCAAAAAGCATAAGAGTTGTAATAAAATTGCAAGAGTTGGCAATACTGTTGGGCATGTTAGGCAATGTTGGGTAAAACCCAATGAGCAGCACATATATCAACTGCTGTAAAAACCATTTCTTCTTATACAAGAACAAGGGTCCATCCATGTAAATTAATTGAAAAATAATAAAAGAAAGTTTGGAATACAATACAAAATTGACTGGTGGAACTCATTGCCACAAGATAATTGTAAGGCAAAGAGCTTAATAAGATCCCCCAAAGATTAGACATTCATATGAATAATAATAATAATATCTATTGCTACGCTAACTAGGATAAAATATATGAGCGCTATCAACCTTCATACTGCAGTCAACCATTAACTATCTGTGGTTAGGAAGAATCTTCCCCTATAGATATACCCAACATGGATAATTATACAATAATATTTCAGACCTTCATGAGAGGATCCTGAACTAGATGGACAATTGTTCTGATCTAATATGGCAGTTCCTGTATACCATCTTTTTTATGGTCTCACTTTATGGGCACTGAAATATTCTCTTTCCACTCCTATTCCCTCTGTGGTACTACAACTCTAATAAAGGGAGTTAATAAACATTGTGTATATTCTAAAGATAATATTGAAAACTGCAAAATTGCATATGCATTTTATAATTGGTGTGGAAAAAGGGGGAGATCTAATCCTATTGGACCCCCCCCCCTCTCTCTTTACTCCCTTTGATGGTAAGCAGCAAATTTTAATTAGCTTCATTTCCATGATTCAGTCATGCATATGTAATCTTTGTTCACACTTTTATAAAGTAAAATTAAGTGAAAGAAATTGGGTAATAATAGAAAGCTTGTCTGAGCAGAACAAATTTGAATTATCAAACATAAGGAAAGATGACTGGGGCTACAGGGCTTGAAGTTCTGCAAGATTTGAGGTGGTTTCTCTGAAACAGGACTGCATAAATAATCCATTGAAACAGGTGCTGATTATCCAGTTATTGGCATCCTTTGTTCATTATGTACTTGGGCTGCTAGGTGTAGAGATAACCACTGAATATGAGGAGGCTGCTTAATAATATTTTTCTAATGCTCCTATTTTATCTTGAGATAAAATGTGACCTGAACTTGACTAGTTAATAAAAATTACTGTTTGAACCCACTTTTCTTGGATTTAGCATTAGAACAGCTCATCATACAGGACCTTACATGATTACAACTGCTAAAGTTATTCTGTCATTTTGGGAAAAACAACTTGCATAGTACTGTGAAGTTCTCCTAACCCATACAGCCCCCCTAAATCAATGGGTCCAGGGATTACTTCAGGAGCCTTTAGTGTCCTGGTGTGAAACTAAAACTAAAGAGTGTATTAAATTCAGTCCCTCTGGGACGAGGCAGGGAAGAGGGAAATACAGTCTAATCCCTGCCAGTCATGATTATTGGAAGGAATGAGCGTGATTAGGATTGCTATCTGTATTATTTTTATCTAGCAGAGGGAAAAAAATGGCAATGTAAAGAGATACTATTAATCTGTTTATGCCCAGAGTTTGACTTACTTTAAAACTTGTAAAACACCCTTTACATTCTAAATAGGTATTTTCTAAATCCATCAGCTCATCACCAGTAATTTATTTATTTACATTAAGAAAACTATTTGTTTATATAGGGCTGTAACCAAAATATTGGACTGGCTCCTCAGCTAGCATAAATCAAGCCAGCCCCATTGAAGTCAATCAAATTATACCTGAAGCAAGGCTTAGGCCCACTTTATTTTGCTCTGCTGCATCACAACCACCCACAAAGAATGTTTTTATATTCCCTTTAATCAGCACAGAGCAACAAAGGAGGTTAAAATCAGCATAGAGCAAAAGCCTGAATCCTGCTCAGAGGGAAGCTAGTGAATGAATCTGCTCTCTCCAGCGTAAGCCTCCCACAGCAACCCCACCTTTGTTTGTCTCCTGGCTGGTAGGTTCAGGGTAAAGTCCTCTTACAACAGCAGGTATCGGATTTCAGGAAGTGGAGGCTGCTTGTTTTAAAAGGCTGTCTCTGCCTTAGCCACAGGTTAATGTTAAACGAGAGCAGCCGCACAAACTCTTATGTTATCCCCAAGTTTTCAGTAGTAGAAGCCTGGGTGCAAGGTGTGCTCTGCAAGGCAGCGGATAACAGCAGTGAATGGAAGAGGTACAGCTCTGCAGTTCATTGTCTGGAGTGTTTGAGAAAACAGAACTGATTTCAGCAGAGAAGAGAGAAGGAACAACGAAAAGAAATTTGTTTCATCCATCATAAGAAAAGGGGAATGCATGCTGAGAACTACCCTATCTCCTCCCCACCACGCCTGTGCTGGATTATTGACACAGTCTCTGTAACTAACAAACCAGCTTTGATTCAGGTCAGGTGTGGCTTCTAGAGTCCCTTTCACTGCAGCCTGCTTGTACCAGCTTGTGAATGTGAAGGGAGGAATAGGGATTGATTTACTGCTTTACTTTGAACATTGGAGGGAGTTGGTAAGCAGAGTTCCCCTCCCCCTGCTTTTTTTTCCTTGTATTTTCCTGGACTTGGTCATGGCTCAGCAAAGTGGCCAGGCAAATTGCTCTCATGTGATTGATGACAGTCATGTCCCAGAGTTCGAGGTTGCGCTGTGGATCAAGATCACTCTTGCCTTCATCTACATCTTTATCTTTGTCGCGGGGATCCTGGGCAACAGTATCACCATCCAGACCACCAAAGTGCTGCAGAGGAAAGGCTATCTGCTGAAAGAGGTCACTGACCATATGGTGAGCTTGGCCTGTTCCGACTTGCTGGTCATCCTGCTGGGGATGCCTGTGGAGTTCTTCAGCATTATCTGGAGTCCCTTCTCCACCCCAAATGGCAACGTGGCCTGCAAGCTGTACTGCTTCCTCTTTGAGGCCTGCAGCTATGCCACCATACTGCACGTGGCCACCCTCAGCTTCGAGAGGTACGTTGCCATCTGCCACCCTTTCAAGTTCAAGGCTGCCTCTGGCCCCCATAAGGCCAAGATACTCATTGCCTTTGTCTGGGTCATCTCCATCCTGGTGGCCCTGCCCCTTCTCTTTGCAATGGGCACTGAATACCCCCTAGAAGTTGTCCAGGGTCACCAAAGGGTGACTGCCTGTAATACGCCTACCTCCAGACACAACTGGCCTAACCTGATGCGCAATGTCACTATATGTACAAATCTTTCTTCCAAGTGGACTGTCTTCCAATCCAGCATCTTCAGCGCCTTCATTGTGTACATTGTGGTGCTGATATCGGTGGCCTTCATGTGCCGCAGCATGATGAAAACTCTGATGATTCTCAAGAATGGGACTGTGATGGTTCAGGGGGTACAGAGTCACCAGGAGCAGTATCTAAGGAAAAATGAAAGCATTGAGGGCAAGAACTCCAGGAAACAGACCATCCTCTTCCTAGGTAAGGGCATGTTTTATTTGTAGGGGTCAGGAAGAAACTTAGAGGTATCTCTCTCACCCTGCCAAGGCCCAAATGTGTATTGAAGTATGGGATGCAGGTCCAAAATGACGGAGGCCCCAGAATTTAAGAAAATTATTCATACAGCTAAATAAATCACTCTATTTCCTCACTTTTGTGTTTTTTCATTCTTGATGAAAATAACTTTAACAATTAAAGTGATGGGACCCCAACCTGGTATCGAATGTGGGACTGAAAATGAATAGCGTCTCTCAAATGGCACAGCTGAGGGTCATGCCCCGAGGAACAGTTCTCATACCATCTGCAACCCTTGGCTTTCTACACAAAGTCCAAGGCTTGGTGTGTGTGTGTTTCTCTTTTTTTTTTAAGGGACCCTTTACATTTTAAACAATATATTTTAATAAACCTGATTCCCTGGGCTGTGTCTTATTAACATTCTACTACGTTAAAGCAATGGGGAGGGAGGTAGGTCACTAAGTAAAATCCAATTTACTTTTTGTTATTTATGTTGCCTGGTTACTCTCTGTGTTTCTTTCCCTGTGGACAGATGAAGCTGGCCTCACTGTGGCATGCAGTGTTAGTGTGGTAGGCAGGGCAGAGGGATCATGACTTGGTGTCAAACTGTTCCTGCTGGCATTTTTTTTTCTTAAGTCCCTGAATATATGCTTGTTGCAAAAATTTGTTGTCTCACAAGATCTAAATTTCAGCCAATTCTGATGCATGTCCTTCTATTCAGAATGCTACCTACCAAGTGTCCTGTGCTGAACTTTGTCAATTGTTGCTATATTTAAGTTGAATGTTGATTGATTGAAACTGGGCTGGAGAGTTCATTTGGTCTCACAGGTTGCTGTTGCCCTTGTTTGTTTGCTTTTATTCCTCTGGTCTTATTTGAAGGCCCATAACCTTGGAATTATGTCTGATTCTGATCTCTCTCGCCACATTTGTCAGACTAAAACTAATCAAGTTGTCATTTCACCAACTTGGAATCTTTCCAGACTGTGATCCATGTAGCCTCCACCTCCAGTTGAGGGTCTTAGAGGTGCTCTTAATCATGTCCTGCTTGAATTACAGCAAATCCTTGTTTTGCTGGCTCGCTTAATACAATAGTGGCTAAGGTAAATGGACAAGCTAGTGGATGAATGCACAGACAAAGCAGGATTTCAGTGCAGCTTTTTGGCACTCTGATATCTCAGGGAGGGGGTTGACGCAAATGGGTTCTTCCACTTAGAAAACCTTGCAGAGATTAACACTGTCCCATATTCTCCTAGCTAGCCATATTCTCGCTATTATCCGCAGCCCACCAAGCCTTTTCTAGAGGTCTATGGAATGTGGGGAAAGAAATGGATAACCAGGAATTCTAGCTATAGTGAAAGGAGACCCGGTCTCTCTCTGGCCCCTTCTGTATTATGTCTGGGTCAGAATTGCAGACCCAATTAAAAGATACCATGTAGACAAGATCTATCCTTACTCCTGTAATTACATCTCAGTAACCAGATTAAAAGTATTGGATAACAGATGTGGCCAAATACATGCATGAAGTGTTCTGCAGGATTCATATGTGAGAAATGAAGCTTCAGGCCACATGCTTTATTTTGTCAAAACACTTGTCTGGTCCTTGTGTCTAAAGTGCATTTTTTGAGAAGAAACACTCTGGTTACTGTGGTTCTCAAATGATACTGCAAATTATTTTGGGATCATTTGGAATGAAAGGCACTGTATAAACATGATAAAGCAACTTACATTTCAGTGGTGCTGTATCTGAACTGCCTTCTGGGATGGAAGGCAATGACTAATGCATATTGCACAGAGCAAGGGAGAGAGAAGGTATTGCTATTTAAGGTCTTTGCTACAGTGGGACCTTTCAGATATCTGTGGAACTTGCTCCCCTCACGAACTGTCCACATTTACATTTAAGTCCATCTTAAGGCCCCAATCCTGCAATAAGCTCTATGTGGGTGCAGAGGGGAAACTAAATTACTGTGGCTTTTCTTCCCATTTATCCCCTGAGTGTAGAGTTACCATACTTAACAAATAAAAAAAGAGGACCGTCCACGGGGTCCTGGCCCTGCCCATTTCCCACCCCCAGCCCTACCCCAACTCCGCCCCTCCCCCTCCCAACCCCTCCCTCTCCTCCCTCCCACTCCCAGACACGTGGAAAGGGCTGCCCGAGCGCTACCAGCTTCACGGTTTGCCAGGCAGCCCCCAGACCCTGCGCCCCCCGGCCGGCGCTTCCCCAGCGCAGCTGGAGCTCGGAAGGGGAAGCGCCCAGCCGGGGGCGCAGGGTCTGGAGGCTGCCCGGCAAACCATGAAGCCGGTAGCGCTTGGGCTTCGGGCAGCCCCTTGCCTCTGGACCCTGCGCCCCCAGCCAGGCACTTCGGTGGCGCAGGGTCCAGAGGCATGGGGGCTGCCCGAAGCCGGTAGCGCTCGGGCAGCCCGGCTCTTAAATAGAGCCGAAGAATCAGGGGAGGAGCAGAGCCGCCGCGGGAGGTGAAGTGCCTGGCCGGCATTTTCCCGGACATGTTCGGCTTTTTGGCAATTCCCCCCGGACGGGGGTTTGAGTGCCGAAAAGCCGGACATGTCCAGGAAAAAACGGACGTATGGTAACCCTACCTGAGTGCCAACCTCAGGGCAGACACCCCAAACAGGTGGTATGTTCTATTATTAGATTTCACCAACTCAGTAACAAGTATGGCGCTTTAGGAGGACACAACAGCTTTACCATGGAGTCACAGACAGTCCCATTGGACACTCCAGTCTATCTTGCCATCCAGGCAAGCTGGATTTAGCAATGGTTGGTTGGTATACACCAAAGATCACACACTATTCAGGTTGCTGCCAGTCCTAAGAGACCAGTCACTCACCCCCATGTCAAATTGTACCTCTGATCTCACACCAAAGACAACACATGTAGCCAATCCTTAATCCTAAGGATTAAGAAAAGAAATGAGAACTTTATTACAGGTTAAAGCAGGCAAACCTATATACACAAATGAGTTAGTCTGTAGTGCCAAAAGATGACAGAGGTGTAGTAATCTATCAGCACTGAATGTCTTTTAGGGCTAACCCAGGTCGACCCTGGGGATCTCTGCTTCTGTTTCATAGCTCTAGCCCTCTGAGCGTCTCAACAGCAAAAGATGGACAAATTTTCTCGTCAGCTATTTTTATTTCCTTCTTTCAGAATTCAAACTGCTGGGATGAGCTCTTTTGTACGTAGCCTCTTCATGGTTGTGAAGGGGCAATTAACAAAATCTTTGTATTGTAATGTCCCACGATGGCCCATTTAGTTCTGGTAGCCTTGATGAACAGAAGACAATCGCTGCTGACAGGGCTCACGGTTACATAGCAAACACTTTTTTTTTTTTTTTTTTAACAGATATTCTAAGTGAGATTAATGCATGCAGCAATTTACAATTTCATAAAGTCTAAACACTAAACCCATGGTTATAAGTTCAATACCCATCTTAACCATGCTGATACACAGGTGAAACAGACAGTATTCCAGCAATGAATCTGTCAGTGATTGGCCGAGGCCTAAAGCCTTGGTTAGCGCTGGCATGTGATTTGCCAGCCTCACAGTCCCTACCTCCACTTCTTAATTTTTCCTTTGACTGTCCAGTTGGAAATGGGTCAGGACCAATGCTAAAAGCTAAATGAAAGCAATTGGCTGGTGCTTAATATTAAAGGAATTTGCCACTGATATCTAACATTTTCTGTATGCAACCAGCTTGCTGACGGTGTCGGAAAACGCTTTCATGAATTTCCTCAAACGATTTCTACAATGTATTTCAAATGGCTCTTAAAAATATGAGTCTCACTAATTAACTTGGGTTAGGAAATAAATTAATGAACTGAAGAGGAAAAAATCATGGCCTGGATCCATGAGAATAATACAAGGCAATTTAATATGCGGCTTTCATAAGAATTATGCTTGAAGGCAATTTTAACCAAGAAGAAACAAACATATAAATTGTTTACAAGTTGCTGAATTTAAATATGTTGATTTAGCAGCCCTCTTTGTATTTCATTTAACAGATGGGTCAAATTAAAACAAATATTTGCTCATTTCCAACATATTTCACATTAAATGTGAAATGTAAATGACAGCGTATAGCAAGATGTCTTTGAGCATCTAACAGCAATAAAAACAATCTAGCATTTTCTTCCTCTAGTTGTTAAAAGTGATACTTTCTTCTCATCTTTGGTAGATTTATGAATTTCTGTTTTGTAGAAGTTAAGTAGAAAAACACAGAAGTAGAAACGGATGCGTTTTTTTTTTTTTTTTTTTTTTAGTGCCATATTATTGTGCCATGTTTGGGAATAATGAAAACAAATTGGGAATGTTGACAGTGAGAAAATATTTCCTGTATCACTTCAGAATCTAGTAGATAGTTTGCAGGAAGGAATCAAGATGCAGATGGGAATGGACAGCCATAGCCCTGGCCCCGCGCCGCTCCCAGAAATGGCTGGCACCACGTCCCTGCGGCCCCTGGGGGAGGTGGCGGGGGGCAGAGTGCTCCTTGTGCTACCCTGGCCTGCAGGCACTGTCCCCCCCGCAGCTCTCATTGGCTAGGAATGGGGAACCACGCCCAATGGGAGCATCGGGGGTTGTACCACAGGCGAGGGCAGCACGCAGCAGAGCCACCTGCCCCGCCCCACCCCTAGCAGCCACTGCTGGACTTGCTGGCCACTTCCAGGAGCGGCACGGGACCAGGAAGGCAGGGAGCCTGCCTTAGCCCCGCTGCATGCCGCTGCCACCCCAGAACCACTCGAGGTAAGCAGGGGCTGGAACCTGCACCCCAACCCCCTGCCGTGAGCCCCCAACCCCCTGCCCTGAGCCCCCTCCTGCACACCGCACCTTCCCCATACCCCAACCCCTTGCCCGAGCCCCTTCCTGCACAGTGCACCCCTTCCCTCACCCCTTCCCACACCCCACACTCCCCCCTGCACCCCAACCCCCTACCCCAGTCCTACATTCATGGCCCTGCATACAATATCCCCATCCAGATGTGGCCTTTGGGCCCAAAAGTTTGCCCACCTCTGGTCTATAATATAGTCACGTAATGGTTCAGATTCTGGACTGTGACTGAGGAACACTTGATACAGCTCTGGTGGTAGATGGTATAAAGGTGGATTTAAACCACTTTTGCCTTCCCCAGTTCTTGTGGTGCTGGTGTAGTCCCTAGCTGACCTAGTCTGAACCCCAGGCCTACAGACTGCTTTAATTTACTCCCAAGATCTAAAGGGGCTGCTCAGGCATTTGGAAATTTCTGGGGTGCCAGGATATCTGGCCACACTCCTCTTCCTCCAGACCCAAGAACTAGGCTGGCAGTCTGGAGGGGAGAGGTGTGGGAACCACAACAGCAATGTTGGGCACATAGTCCTGGTGGAATTCATTCATATCTGGGCAAGTTGGATTTATGGTAGCTTTACACCAGTGGAGCTGTGCGAAGTGGCCCCGGTGTGTCAGGGTATTGACTTGAAACTGTTAAGTGGCACAGTGCTGTTCCTTTGGGCCTTGTTCAGATGTCACAGTGGATATAAGCGCTGTAGTACCTCACTGCTTACACAGCTCAAATTAAGTGTCTTGCACTTCAGATAGGCATACTTTAGGTTTTTTTGCAAGCAACTTTTCTTGTCCTTGCCTGTCTGTGTGGTAATCACTTGGAAACTAAATCTTCTCTTCTTAGTCATATGAGAAACTCCATTTCCTCCAATGAAACTACTTGTGTGAGTAAAGCAAGAAGAATTTGATATTGTATGGGCTTTGCTTAAATGACTCATAATTGACCGTGCTTCCTTGTTCATTGCAAACATCACTATAAAGTGTATCTCTATTGGACTGTTATCTTGGTCCTGGTGTTATGAGTGAGGAAATCTATCTAATGCCTGTCAATGTCATTTTGTATGATTCCCGCTTGTGCAGTATTTTATGTTTAAACTTGTTTCATCTATAGCAGCAGAAGTTAGTTAGTTAGTTACATTTTCAGGCCTGTGCCCAGGAAAAGTGCTGGACTGGTAGAACTTGAATAAATGGAGGATAAGCCTAGGCAACAGCAGTGCAAGCTTCCCCACAACACTCAGTCCATCTGTGATCAGGTGGGATTGACCCTAAAGGTGGGGATGTAGCTTGTTCAGTTCCTGGCCTTTCTGCCAAAAGCTAAAATGACGATCAAAGACCCAGCTAGATGCCAAGGGTGGTTTTGCACTGCGTGGACTTGTCTGGGCATTTATTGTACACTTGTCAGTATAGACTCTATCTTTCTCGGTCCTGAAAATGTTGAGATCTGTGGTCATCATAAGCTCTTTTCTGCTGTGGAAAGGAGTATCAAAGTGATGGGCCAGCTGATGGGAAATCTGTATCCCCTGCTTGAAATATGAAGCAGCTATGTAGCTTTTCAGGGTATGTCTACACTGCAGTTAGCTGGCATGGGCCAGCAGCAGGTGTCTGACTCAGGCAGGCCGGGCTCGGGCTAAGGGGCTGTTTAATTGCAGTGTAGATATTCAGGCTCCACCTGGAACCTGAGCTCTAGGATCCTATGAGGTAAGAGGGTCACAGAGCCCTGACTTCAGCCCACACCCGGACATTTCATTTACACTGCATTTAAACAGCCCTGCAGACTGAACCCCCGTGAGCCCAAGTCAGCTGGCATAGTTGAGCAGCAGGTGTATAATTGCAGTGTGGACATACAACTGGGAGCAGCAGCTACTGAGGGTTTGGCTGGAGTAGGGGCTGCAGCTCGCGCTCTCTCTCTCTTTGCCCCTCCCCCACCCCCCGACTGGAAAAGGATCTGTGCAAACACAGATCTACTGACCCTGACCCTTTCCCAACCCAACAGAGCCAGTTCTGCTGTACGCACAGGATACAGGGCCCCTGGCATGCCAACAGCTCAGCCGTCCCCTGCTACTGCAGAAGAACCATAGTGTCAAATATCCCTCGGGGTCTTTAACAAGCAGGAATAGGACCTTTTCATACAAGCTTTGTGCAGCTTCTTCATTAGAAGCTGTTACACTTGGGTGGTGTTTTTAGGGTTAATTTGGCATAGTGCTGACGTTAAGTGCATTAGACAAATGTGGAGAGATCTCTCCACCAAGGAGTTTACAATGTACCAGATTTAGTGTTCCGCCAAAAGATAGGGTTCATTTTGATCTTATTTGTATTCCAGTAGCACTGAGATTGTGCAATATGCTGTATAGGACATGACCATCTCTTCCCCAAAGAGCTTACAATCCATATACACCAGACAGGGAAAGGGGTGGGAGAAGAAACAGGCACTGAGAGCTGAGGCAACTTACCAAACGTCACCCAAATCAGTGGCAGAGCCAGGAATTAACTGAACACAAGTCTCCTGACTATCACACCAGTGTCCTATCCACTGGAAAACACTGCCTCTTTGATACCTATTGTGTCACCACTTAGCATTGACTTTTACAATAGGCGCCTAACCCCACTGTGCTATTTAGAATGATCACAAAACAGACTGCTGCCCACGTTCACTCCTCATTAGCTTGGCAGTGGTTAATCTTTTAAATCTACACAATGCCAGTTTTAAATGAACAGGCATGCGATCTGACCTAAACAGTCACTTAAAGCTAAATATAACTAGAGTGACCAATGCTAGCACTTTTCTTTACATCAGAAATTAAAAAAAAAGTCCCCCGATCCCCCTCCCCGCCCCCATTATGAACAATCTAGTGTTGGCAGATTAATGTGTAGCTCAAAATAAAGATATTGTGTATAGAAATAGCCTTTCAAAAGATCACCAAGGAAATATATTTTGTAAGGCACTTGGCAAATGGATTTTCAGGAGAACAGATTACTTCAAGTACTCTGCTAAAAACATGTGGTTGTCATCTAGAGATGACTCAGGTGCTGCAAAACTTGACAATGGTAGGACTCCTGTTACAGGAAAATTAGACATTTCCTCATAGGCTGGAAATTGTCTGTCTGCTTCTTTTCCTTACAGAAAAAGGTACAGCTTGGAGACTGAACAAAAATTGAAAGAACAACTTGGTTGATTAGTTTCCAGACTATAACTCCACCCCATGTACTTAAACCCAGTTCCACTGACTCCCTTTGGCACATTTCTTTAATCATTCCACTCAAGTTCCCCATAGACTTTATTGGACATGTGCCTGAAGATGCATATGTTGTAGGCTGGTTATTATTTTCATCTGTGCATGTTATACAGTTCCCCTTAACCATATATTTCCTGATGGGGACACCTTTGGAGAGGGACTCTGTTACACAAGTCAATAAACTATATGTATCAATATCACCTGGTGCTTAGATATTGTCAGATCTCATAAATTTAGCAGGGGCAGTTGGATTAGTGTTTGGCTGGAGAATTTAAGGGAACACCTGGATAATCCAGGAAGTTGTGCTGGTGGCATCCACTCGGAGTCAGTATTGAGTCAATGCCCCAGCGTTGTATTGGTGCTGTCTTTTGAATAAGACATAAAAACAAAGGTCTTGCCTGCTTGTTGTCCCTAAAAATGCCTTCATTCATTCCACAAGAATAGGGGGTGTTAACCCTGGTGTCTTGCCCAAATCTGGGTAATTGCATTCTGATTATTGAAAACTCCCCCATGTGTTCAGATGGAAACGGTTCCTTTACTTCTGTCCCAAATGGTTCCGTAGCACTGCCGTGTTCTGTCACACAGATATTGGATTTCACCCCAGAGGTAGCTGCATTTCATTGGAGGGTGATCGACTCCTACTAAACAGTTCCTGAGGGACACTGTGGTCATTTTAGGTGAAAGCCTTTAGATAAAATATTAAAGGAACCCTCCACTGAAATACAGTTACCTCTGGGTTGGAACGTGTCATCCATTCTGTATCATCAGAGCATTGTCAGACCACATTAATGATGGGAAGTGATTTAACATCTCCAAACAAAATTACCGCATGAACTCTACATTCTATCCAGCAAGTTTCCCAGGGTTGAATTTGGGTTTGGAGGGCAGGGGGGAGAATCAGGGTTAACGTATTCACAGTGCTGCTAAATATACTGACCTAGATATGTTTACTGGCCATGAGTGATCAAAGCCTATTTTAAAAAACAAAAACAAAAAAACATCATCAACAAAAAACAAAAGAGCATTTCCGGCAGCGCAGTGCTGGGCACAGCACTAGCCAAAAGGGACGATTACACCTTTTTATATGAACCTCCTTTCGTCATGGTTCTAGATGTAATAATTTTATTGCACAAATCTTAACAAATAGGGATTTAATAATATAATGTTTAGGAGAGAAAAAGGTAGATCTGTGGTAATAACACACAAATGGGAACAAACTTTGGAATCTTAACCATACACTGGGGAAAATATAGTCACCCACAGCAACACACTGAAAATCTGAGATGCAAATACCTCTTACTGTTGGTCAGGACCCCAAATGGGTTGCAAGTTCATTTTTAATGGGGTCGCCAGGGCCAGCATTAGACTTGCTGGGGCAAGGGCTCCGGAGCCTTCCCAAAAGGGTGGGGGGGGGAGAGGGGGGCTGGGGGCCCCTCCCCTCTGAGGTCCTGTCCTGAACCAAGCCAGAACGGGGTCTGGATACCGCCTCCCCCCCACCTCCTGGGGTGGGGTGGGGTGAGAGCACCCCTCTGCCCCTGTTCCCGCCTCCTGGACTCCCTGCCCAGGGCAGATGGAGGGTCCTTGGCTCCCCACAGCTCCCTGCGTGGCTCTTATCATGGCTGGGCTGTGGCTGTGAGGGCCCTCCCCTCCCCCACCCTGTGAGGCAGGGGGAGGAAGGGGCCGGGATTCCAGGAGCCGGGTTGGGGACAGAGCCACGTGGGCAGCTGTGGGGAGCTGGTGTAGAGTCACGGACCCTTGAACTCTACCTGCTCTGGGCCAGGTGAGGATATGGGCCGGGCACTGCTTTCTGCCCCCCACACCGCAGGCAGGTGAAGGGTCTGTGCAGCTTCCCGGCCAGGCTCCAGGCTGGCCTGGATGGGGCTTTGGGAGGGGGTCCGCCAGGGGTCTGCCTCGGCAAAAAGTGGACAGGCCAGTCCCGTCCACTTTCAAAAAGTGGGAGGACCATGGCCTGAAGCCTGAGCCCCACGATGAGGGGCTGAAGCCGAAGCCCGAGGGCTTCGTCCCCACGGGGCTCGGGCTTGGGCTTTCTGTCCTGGGCCCCAGCAAGTCTAATGCCGGCCTTGCCAAAGCCTGAGCCCCGCCATGCAGGGCTGAAGCCCAAGCTCAAGCAATTTAGCTTCATGGGGCCCCCTGTGGTGTGAGATTATGTAGTAATTTTTGTTGTCAGAAGGGGGTTGCAGTGCAATGATGAGAACCACTATGACAATTTTCAGTTGGAGATTAGAGTGGGGAGGGCGACGGAAAGATCTGTGCAGAAAATGCCTCTTAAAAGTCTAGAAAAGGGAGAATAACGTGTCCTAGGACCGCACCAGAAGGGAATTTTATTCGCAACATGGAGCTAAACAGATGTGCCTGGGAGATAATTGTTGGGATGTTCAGAAATGTATCTTGTCTGAGATGTCTCAGTGTTCATGTGGCAACCTGTAAACTGTTTCATGCTACTGAACACAGCTTGGGTTTTGGGGTATATTTAATTTTTCATTACTCAAAATATATATATTATAAATTAATCTTTCCTTTTATAACTAACAAGTGCACATTTTGTGTGGGAGAAAGAATACTGTTTTTCTTTAGCTTGTGTGTGTGTGAGCCCAAATAAGTACTGCATAATAAAAAAAAAAATTAAAACTCGCCTCCTTTAAAAATTCATATGGACAACATGAAGAGAATGGGAGTACTTGTGGCACCTTAGAGACTAACAAATTTATTAGAGCATAAGCTTTCGTGGACTACAGCCCACTTCTTCGGATGCATATCGTATTATCTATGGGCTGTAGTCCACGAAAGCTTATGCTCTAATAAATTTGTTAGTCTCTAAGGTGCCACAAGTACTCCTGTTCTTCTTTTTGCGGATACAGACTAACACCGCTGCTACTCTGAAACCTGTCATGAAGAGAATGGTTATAATAATAAAAAAGGGGCGAGGGAAGAGTGTCAAACATGGGGCCAGAGAGATCATTCTAAAATCCAACTTTGGGGGGAGCGAAAAAGTTGGCCCATAGATTTCATGTTCAGAAATAATGCTAAACCTATTATTTTTCTCAGTTCCTCCTTCCCTTGTAAATGGTTATTCATATAAGTAAGAGATTATCAGCAGGCAGGTCTAGTCTAATAGTCAGTTGATCTTGATGATATGTTACTCTTGCCTCTGATTTGAAAGATTCTCTCTTTCCCTCTTGGTAACCATACAGATAAAGTCTACCAGTGTAAATTACTTGGGTTACCCTGGAGGAAAGTCTGAAGGGACATGTTAGAACTGTTTTTGCCTAGAAGGACATAGCTGTGGCACAGTTACAAATTGAAATCTTAACTGGTGATCTGCAGTAGAGAATATTGTTTTGAAATTTCTCCTGACTAGTTCTGCAATTGTATTAGCTACCCGTGAAACTGCAAGTCAAGGAATCCACTTGTCATAATGGAAGAAGAAGAAAATAATAAGCTTTAGCCTGCTGGTTGTTGCTGTGCAGTTAGTGCTGAGATTCTAATAGCTGCCTTTAGGAAGTCAAGGAGTTATGTACGATCAAATTGAAAGCTCCAAATGACTAATAGCTTCTCCGATATTAAAGCTCTTTCATTAAAATTCACAGACTAGCAATTATTGTTTAAAGATAATGGTCTTAACATCAGCTAGAAAACAAAAGATTTAATTTTGTGAAATGTGGTATAATCGGAATTCAAAACAATAGAAGAATAGATAATGCATTTAATTTTCACAGGTGAAGACTTTAATAAATCATCTGTGAACTTGCCACAAATGAGTCTTATCTATTGAAATTGGGAGAGGTGTGTGAGCAATCTACGCATGACTGGTGCCTGGCTCAGAGGGTGACAGTGAGAAAACATTCCCAGAAGGGAATGCTAATGCCTGGGATCATGGTATATTGTCCAGAGGAAGAGAATGGTATTCCAAAATTGTTGTCTTATTTAACCTGAGTGCGCCAGGTTATTACTGTCTCTATTTTATTATTAACCCTCCTCAGCTCCACACACACACTCATATTGTCCCTAGGTTTCCAGCTTGTTGGAAGAAGTCCTTGAGACCTTTCTTTCCTGCTCTCAGGAGCTATCTTTGGAGAGAGAGAGAGAGAGAGAGAAATCTTCCTACCTTGTCTGTCTACTCACAACACTTGAGCAGGGGTAAGCTTCAGAGAAGGATGTTGGGTGGGCTCTTTCTCTCCTCCTCTGTTAAAGAACATTCTGAGGGAAAAGTTCTGCGTACCAGCAGGCGCACTGATCTCTCAGATAAAGGGAGATTAAGAGGAGGGTAATGGGACAGCCTTGTTGCTATTTTTTTCTCCCATGTAAGAGTGGAGAATAAGAGGTTAATGTTTTAAGGTCAGTGCTAACAGTATTCTTAATGCTGCTGGCACTCTGAGGAGCTTTGGATGGGGAGAGGGCCAGAGTACTAAATCTAATCCAACTGAGGGCTTCCTCGTGATGTTAGTGCTAGAGCATGGAGGGGAAGAGGTGGGCATATGCTAGAGCTGTTTGTCTGGGTGGGAGAAAGGGTCAGGCTGATACAGGTGTCCTCAACATGTACTCTTTCATCTGATGTAACTGCTGTTTCCTTTTGTGTACCAGTTGGAGGGCAATTGGGTCTGGATTTTCACTAAACAGAGGACAGGAGAAATGAATGGAGGATAAACAGTTCTTTAGATATTCATAGCTTCCAAGGCCAGAAGGGACCATTGTGATTATCTAGTCTGACCTCCTGTGTAACGCAGGTCAGAGAATTGCCCCCCAAATAATTTCTAGATATACTGTTTTAGAACAACATCCAAATTCTTATGAGCCCTAATGGTGTATGCACATAAAAACAAAAATAGCTTCACAATCATCACATTTTGAGCTGATGCCACTTCATTGGTATGGCAGAGGATGTAAATTAGTGATGAATCTAGTTTTCTGACTAAATATTTTTGGGGTTACATTACTTTTAATCTGAACTTTTCACTTGAAACAATTTTAAGCACTCTATTGCAGTGTAATTACATTTTGCATGTTTTAATGAAAAAATAATAACCCCTTTAACACTTCGGTGGCCTTTGGCTTCCTTTAGACTCTAATCTAACATTCTTGTTTTCTGGGCACCACTTTGCCATCCCCAATGTAGGAAAAGCAGTCTAATTATGCTAAAAGTAAAACCTTCCATCACTTGAGAGGCCAATTAAAAGTGACAGTATCTGCAACAGTTGGTAAACTGCTTGCTGTACAACAGGGAACAAATTACACGGGATTCTGCTTATTTCAGCTTTAAATTATAGTGTGGAAAGCCTAAACAATGCCACAAAAATGTAAACCATCTAATCTCAAGCAAGTACTCTCTGTGTGTGTATGTGTGTGTGCCTGTGTGTGTGTGTAAATTGTAAATGCAACAAGAGTCCAACTAACTTTTTCTGAGGGTTTTAAATTATCATCCACAAAAGGTAAATACTTGTATCCTATTTTGCATCCTCAATACACAGCCTTTCCACTCACCTATATTAGATGGTGGATATAATTCCTATGTTATTAGCATTGTGGTGTTGGTGAAATTCTAAACCATAGTACAGCCAAAGACATTGGATGGTGTAGAAACACGGGTCAACATTTTCAGAAGTGAAAAGCTGGTTGGCACTTTTCAATTATTATTTATTTGTAATTTGAAATAGTATTTTTTTAAAAGGCATGTTTTTTGTCACAATTTAATTTTTCATGGGAAATGTGTTTTTTCTCAATTAATTCTAGAGTTTTCTCCCCCTAACTCCTCCCACCAAAACCAGAAAAATTTGGGCCAACATCCCAAAAAAATTCTGTTTCTGTTTTCAACATAAAACCATAAACTTTTTGAAGAAAAAGTTAGAGAAAACAAAATTCACTTTCATCAAATATTTTTGCAGGACCAAAACAACATTTTTCCACCCAGCTCTAGACTGACACATTTTTTTTAAAACACTTCAATTCTTGAATGCCCAATTTAGACACTTTTTGAAGGGCCCAACTTTCAGAAAATGTTCCTCTGAAAACCGGACTCTTAAAATGTCTGACGTTGGGCATGCAAGAATTGAGGTGCTCAGATACCATGGTAATAAGCAGAATATCAGAACCCGTATTGAATACAATGGGAGCACCAAAAATTACTAAGTACTATTGAAAAATCTTAATCTTAGATAATTAAAATAGTGAGAATGTTTATAAAATTCTTCCTCCCCCCCCCCCTTCTGTGATTTAGTTGGTGTTGGTCCTGCTTTGAGTGGGGGCTCGGACTAGATGACCTCTTGAGGTCTCTTCCAAGCCTAATATTCTATGATTCTATGAATGGTTCCAAACCACATAATGCTAGCTTAGTACTAGGCTACATTGTTTATGTTGTATCAAAGAAGGTTGACTGTGGCTTCTACTCTACCAAATAAGAACCAAATCCTTGATGGTTTGTCAAGGATAAATAGAAGTCAAGGGCGAGTGCGGTTGCCCAGCAGAATTGATTAGATTAGGCTTTAGACTCTGAAATATCATTGAAAGGTCTTTACACCTTTTCACAACACAGCTTTATTTTCTTGATTTCCCCCCCCCCCCACCCCCCAAAGAGACCTCAAAAATAGATTTAGGGCAGATTTTTCAGAAACATGAAGGGTATTTAGGTACCCAGATTCTATTGAAAGTCACTGGGAGTTGGGTGCTTAACTCCTATTTCTATAGCTAATAGAATTCTTATTTGGTCATAATTACTGTGGGTTAGATTGTGAGCCATTTTTACTTGCATTAGTGAGTAGTTAAACACAGGAATTGTCTCATGGTGCAAGATTTTCAAAGGTATTTAGGTACCTAAAAATGCAGTTGGTGTCTAGTAGGATTTTCAGAATTATCTGTCTGCATCTTTAGATGCCTAAATACCTTTTTTTTAAAAATCTGGCTTGTTGACTTTAGTGGGACTACTCATTTGTGTAACGTCTCACCAATGTGAATAATCCAGCCCTATGCAATTGCTTTCTTTACATTGAAAACCTAAGCTACATGTTCAGATTTCTTAAACTAGACAATTTCTATCTGATCCTAGTCGGATGGTTCACAAAGCTACTGAAGCTCAGGGCTTGAAGGCACTCAGATACCATTATGATGAGTATGATATGAAAACTTAGAAGCCTTCTCTAGGAAGGATTGGAGTTTATTGCTCTTTGATTATGGGATTTAGTGAGTTCTTTATGGCTGACCCAGCAATGAGGTTGTTTCCTCTGACTGAGGAGGGCGTGTGCAATGTGCGTGTTTTTTATACTAGCAGAAGCAGTTGACTATTAAGGTGAACTGGCTTTTATAAGTCATTTGATGAGCACTATGTGACTACATGAACCCCTGTGGCAGGAGAGTGCTGGAGCCAGTGAAAGTGCAGCAGATTCTCTCAAGTGACACTTCCTGGCTGGCAAATAGCTCAAGTTTTCAGAAGTCGGAATAGGAAACCCATGAGATCTATTTCCACCTGAAATACACAAACAAATGGTTCCCTGCCTATGAGCCGCTTCCCATACGAGTAGCTTTGTGTCCTGAGAAGAGTAGGAAACAGTCACCAAAAGACCAAGGGTACACCCAGGTTGATGCGCTGCAATCCCTGTTTGCCCTTGGATGTGCACGCTACTCAGTTTGTCTGCATCCCTGATCCAAGACCCACCTTAAAGCATTCATTTATTTTCTGCTTCCCTAGTGTCCCAGCCCGATCTATGCCTTGGATGTACTAATCCACAACCTATTCAGTTGTGAGTCTCCTTGTGCCCGATGTCTGATACTTAAAAGCCTGTGTTGTGAATTCTTTCTTCCAAGAGAGAATTGGTTTAACCTTATCAGACTGAAGTGAAGTTTTACAATGACTGGATGTTTGTTTGCTGACAGGCAGCTGATGTCCTCTAGACTGTCACAGTGTGAACAAAGTGCTGTAAAACCAAATCATAACCCTTTGTTAGGCTTCAGTCAAACCACATTAAGCTTTGGCAGTAAGGTAGTGCTTGTGCCGCTTTGGCCTTATGCAGAGCATTCTCATTTTGAAATTTTATACAATGAAGAGATTTTGATATTTGCATAATTCAAACATGAAATCCTCTAACAACCACAGAAGACTTGATTTAATTAACTCAGGGCACTGCCATTCCCAGTCTCAGGCAGATGGCAAATACCTTTACTGTAAGTATACTTAAAGATTCACTTCTTTCTTTAATCAAGCAACAAAATCTTACCCGAGGGAACCTGAAATTGACTTATCTTTTCCTCAGACTGAATAGTACAGACACCTTTTGGGTTACATGTAAGGTCAACCCTTCTTTGTGTTACAAATTAGCTGGAGGAGGGTGGCAGGGGGGAAGTTAATGCATTCTGCTACAACCCTTTGAAAACCTGTGCAATGTGTATGGTTTGCAAACAGGAGACGCTAGATCCTCAGTTGCTCTGCCTAGTTATACACTGAATTCATTGGAACTATGCTCACTGACATCCACTGATGATTTGGCCCTAAATTTTTTTTTTAAATCTCCCTTTAGTAGAGCACTGTAACTTGTGACACACAGATTTTCTACTGAAGAGTATCTCCAAAGTAAGCAATTATAATTTCCCCTAGCTGTTTTCTCAATGTTGCATCCCCGGGGGCGGGGAAGGGAGCTACTGGGCCAGATTCTCAAGCCTGGCTACATCCTCTCTGTACAACACAAGTAGCGTAAAGGGGCAATATTCCACCCTCAACTCTCTAGCACAAAAATTCCACAGAGTAGGGGTCCTCCCTGTTTGTGCATCCATGCCACTGCCCTTCTAGGGTAGGGATGTGTCGGGGCATGGCAGAGCTCCACCATGCCAGTCCTCCACCGGTATAAGGTCCATTGAGGTTCCTGTGTCAGAGAGGCAAGTTAGAGGTATCTGGTGGCAGCTCTAAGTGGCAGTGTGGCTGGACTTCAGAATCAGGGAACCACGGCCAGGTGCCTGGTCTTGTCCTCATTCCCTGCACTGAGCAGAGCTCTGGTGCTGGGGTGAATCCTCCCCGCTTTCTCCCTATTGTCAGACAAATCCTCATGTGTGCGTGCAAATGTGTGGTAGTGTTTTTTTGTTTTATTCCCAAACGTGCTGTCTCTGTATCAGAGCTTTGGATTTCATTCTCTCCCCTTCAAATATCAGTTTTCATTTCCATTTTCTTATATCAGGATAACCTGACCTCTTACCCATTCCTGCTTCTCAGAAACATTCCCCTGAGCTTTATCAAAACCAGAGCACTCTGCTACATTCTAATGGAGAGCTGATCCTCTCTTTTTTTTAATATCTATATTTTTCTAGAGCTGAGTCGAAACATTTATTTCACTTTTCTGCCTCCCTTTTAGAACACACAGCATTCATGGTGAGGGTTTCTTTCTTCAGGTCACTAATGAATTTAAGAAGTGCTCTCTGCCTCTATTTCCTGCCAGCTTCCCCTCAAAAAGAAAGTCACAACTTTGTCTGAAGTATAAACTGAAGAGAACTCTCAAATGTTGGAGTTTGACCTCTGGAAATGAAGGTGTCTCTGTTATTGATTGCATATATTTAAGTGACTTTAAAAAAAAAACCCATACATTTCTTGGCATTTGTCCTGCAAGACATTACACTTGCCTTTCTGTCCCCAGTTCAATATCCGCTACCTCTCACTTACCTGCTCAAAGAAGGCTGCTAGTTCAGCAATATGGCTCTCAATTGCTGTCAATGAAGCAGCTCTAAGGCCTTGTCTTCACTTACCGGAGGGTCCGGCGGCACGCAATCGATGTTCTGGGATCGATTTATCGCGTCTGGTTAAGACGTGATAAATCGATCCCGGATCGATCCCGGAAGTGCTCGCAGTCGGCGCCGGTACTCCAGCTCGCCGAGAGGAGTACGCGGCATCGACGGGGGGAGCCTTCCTGCCGCGTCTGGACCGCGGTAAGTTCGGACTAAGGTACTTCGAATTCAGCTACGTTATTAACGTAGCTGAATTTGCGTACCTTAGTCCGAAGTGGGGACTTAGTGGGGACCAGGCCTTAGAAACAACTTACTCACTTAAGGTTAAATCCTGTACTTCCCCATCTCACTCTTGAGTAATCTACTCCCTGTAGATATGGAAGTACCTACATTCAGTTGGTAAGTCTCAGACCAGGCTCTGAAGGCACTATACAGGAAGATTTTGGAGGTGGTTGTGAGTGTGGGAAACATTGTTCACAGAGGCAGACACGCTGATACTAATGCCCATTTATGGACAGGAGATCAAACAGCAGCTGCTTGGTACCTTGTCCCTTGATGCAGGATTCTATCTCCTTGCAGAGATCATCTGACTAGGGATGTAGAATTTGACCTGTAGATATGAATAAGCTACATCATAGACATATTTGAATTAATTATGATACTCTTTGCTACCTTGAAAAATTGGTGTAGTCAACTTAGACTTACAATAAATGTCTGTTAAGATGCTTTGGGATGAGGAGGAGATGTGTGTGTAAAGATTAATCTAGAGGCAAGGGGCAAGTCTTCTATCATTCTAACTTTTGTCCTGAGCATTGTTCCACTGGCTGAAATTCAGAAAAGCATGTAAAGTGACACTTTCCTGAATTGGGGCCATTTTTCCTCATTCTTCTTCTTTCTCTTCTTAGGTATCAACTCCATCATCCTTGAATCAAAAGAGGAAGAGATTAAATTTCCTTAATTGTAGTGGCTAGTTAGCAGTAACAGCTTTGCTGAGTATGTAACCACTCCTAACCCACCCGTGGGAGGGTGAGCGCTTTATGCTGCACTCCAATTCCTGTTGCTTTAGGAACTGAGAGTCAGGTGGCAGCACAGAACCCTACAAGAAGGCAACATGTTGCATTTTGCCTCATGAATACCAGTTCATTTATCCAAAAATGTCTCAGTTCAGGACAACTGCACCTGTATTTCCCCCTCTATGGTCCAGCAAGGGTACCTGCTTTAGATTTCTGGCTCCCTAGCCATCACTCCTCTTGGGTGGAGACACATGTGTCTCCCTCCTGACTGGGTATTTACAGGCTGCCCAGCTCCCTGCCTGAACTCTGAAGTCCCCAGCAAAATCAGAGTGCCTAAATGGTCCTGCTCTGCCTTTCAACTTAAAGGCTATAAATAGCGTAACTGCCTATGGTTATAAAGAGCTGTGTGGTAATTTTTATAAGCAAGCACAATTAATTTTAAGGGCAAAGCACTACAGAGAAAATGAATTTTGAACAATGAAAGAATGAATGCCTACTAATAAGCTTATCAGAGATCAACCCTTCCACCTATTCTGTAAAGCCTCTGGTTGGTGTCAGTCCTTCTAACTCTTCCCTAAGTATTGGGCCTCTCCCTTTGGAATAATGTCCTGGCTCTCGTTGGATCAGAACAAAGACCCCGAGTCAGTTTTAGTTCAAGCTATTTAACAAAAAGTCTGTTTGGTGGTGGTAGAGAATCCAGCTTGAATCAATATGTGCAAGTCTCTCTCCAGATGGTGGTACTCTCCAGAGGTGTTACAGCCAGAGTGAATTAGCCTAAATACCCGCTGTCCCTCCCGTGCACTGTTGTTTAGGTCCAGGAAGGCTGTTGTCCCCCTTCTCCCACAGAATTGCATAAACTTAATTCAATAAAGTTTGTCCAGGATATTGTAGGAAATTACCCTATCTGTTACAAGGAGACCACCACGTCTTCATGTTCCTGAAAACACTGATCAACAATTTTTGAGAAGTCGTCTTCTTCAGAGATAAAATGTGCTATTTATTATGTATTTTGATGTGCTGAATTCAAATATGACAATTAAAACAACTGATTGGCTACTGTTTCTAAGATATTTAAATTTTTACATTTTATGTCTATGTATATTGTGTAGATAGTAGAGTTTTAATCATAAATTATAAACCTAGGTATTTTCATGTGTTTATGGTTGCTTTACATGATAATATTTCACCTGTCCTGTTTATGTAACACTTTAAAAATCAGCAAAAGGGTTATATAAATAAATTTATTATGAGGCAAAAAACTATTATGTACATAGTTTAGTCCTATTCAGTGTCTACTCGGTGCTTCTTGGCTTGTCTCTTGTATTCATTAAATGGAGCATCTCTTGTCACTGTCCAGCAATAGTCTGAAAGCATTGATGGGCTCCATTTGCCCTGATAGCGTTTCTCCATTGTTGCAATGTCCTGGTGAAATCGCCAGGAGGAGGATGGGAGAAAATGTGGGTCCTGTGACATTGATGGTTCAGGACCAGAAGTTTCATCCTCTTCCTCTTCCTCGTCTGACTCAAGTGAGAATGATTCTGGTGCATCAGGAACTGCCAGTCCTTCTCCATGGGGTACTGGGCATATAGCTGATGGAATGTTTGGATAATGCACAGTCTACTTTTTCTTCTTTGACACACCTTTCCCAACTGGAGGCACCATCCAGAAGTAACATTTGCTGGTATGATCTGTTGGCTCTCTCCAAATCATTGGCACTGCAAAAGGCATAGATTTCCTTTTCCTGTTCAACCACTGGCGAAGATTTGTTGCACAAGTATTGCAGCATATGTGTGGGGCCCACCTCTTGTCCTGATCTCCAATTTTGCAGCCAAAATAAAGGTGATAGGCTTTCTTAACCATAGTGGTTATACTGCGCTTTTGCAATGCAAAAGTCACTTCACCACAAACATAGCAGAAGTTATCTGCACTGTTCACACAAGTACAAGGCATCTCTGCTCACTTTGGCTAAACAGAAATGTGTCCCTTTGCAAAATCAAACACTGACAAATAAGAGAGCACGACACTGTATGGTTTCTAGAGCTGATATAGGGCAATTTGTTCAGCAGAGTGATATAAGCTTCGTTATGATTGCATCATCCATGAGGTCTAGGAATAACATGATGCAATTCATATCATGTATGACGCAATACCAGCTTCAGATTGCATCATTCATTGTTTTGTCTAAAAAACAAGCACTGTCCAAACCCAGTCATAGATTTATTCATAGATCCAGTCAAAGATGTATTTTAGTCATTTCTGGTTTAAATTGAGATCCCTTCCCTTTATAACTCACTTATCCTCCGCCATTCCCAAGTCAAGGGTCGTATATACTGACCCAATAGCATATCTTGAAAACTAGAGCCAATCAACAATTTTAAGCATCATTTTAGTTCTCAGTGACCCAGAATTAGTAAAGTTTGACTGCATTTATTTCAGAAGCATTTTGGCTGTAGAGCAGTGAAATTTGTGTTTAAATCCTCAAGCAGGTTCAGCAAAGGCGACTCAGCTCTGACCCTCTAGCAATGGCAGCTTCATTCAATGAAGGTACCAAGAATTAAACAGATCTGGAGAGTGAATCAAGGTGCAAAGGTGGCACTTATAGTGGATATCTTATTATAATGCCCACTAGGAAGTGGAATTAGTTCTTCAGCGCATTTGAACAGCAATTAAACCGTAATGACTCTCAAGCCATCCCGGGTCAGAAATAATTGAAAATGGTGACTTAGATGTGATAGGCTCCATATCTTTTTATCCATCCCTGAGAAATCCAGTCTCCCTGAGCTGCAAATGCTCTTTCTTAACTACTTGGCTTGGTTTTCTTATTTTTAATAAAGTACTTTCTGATCACTTTTGTCCAATCTATTTTTGATTAAAATTAAGAAGAGCCGGGAGGAAAATTTTTTTGTTTTCAAGTGAAAGTTGATGGTTTTTGATCTGAGAGCTGATGTTCTACAGGAATAGTTGAAACAATAATCTCATGATAACCCCTATGGTAGCTTAAAATAGAAAAGCTCCCTAGTTAATGAATATAAATGAATTTACATTCACTTCCATTTTTATGAGGTTACTAAAGCTGATTAATGTTAGGTACCACAAATTTATTTAAAGAAGTTGAGTAATTGTTCTGATTCCTATCCCGAGAACATGCAATTTATTTATTACTCTGATTTTTAAATGTCCTTGAAATCACACTGAGTCCATGGGTTTGTCTTTGTCAGAGTTTTACAAGAAGTGGCTTTATCACAGAAGCAGAGAGGCAAACATGAGTAACACTGTACAAATTAAAGAAATTGTGGGGAATTGTTTGGCTTTGAGGTAAGAATTAGAACTGCTCTTAAGTGAATTAGAATATCTACAATCTTGCTTAACATAAATGGAATTCTATATCCAGGACACATTAAGTTAGAAAAACTGGTATAGTTTCATCACAACAGAACAATAACCCTTCCATTAGAATATTTAAAATAAATTAACTTGCTACATTTGTATTGATTCTTTCTGATTTAGGGCCAGATTGACTTCAGTGAGACTACCTGTGGATTAAGGTACTACTTGCTGCAAGAGTTTTTAAACGGTGAGGATCAAGGCTCCAAACTTGATGCTGTATAACTGGGGGTCACGAGGTTATTATATGGGGCGTCGTGAGCTGTCAGCCTTCACCCCAAACCCTGCTTCACCTCCAGCATTTTTAATAGTGCTAAATATAAAAAAATGTGTTTTTAATTTATAAGGGGGGGTCACATTCAGAGGCTTGCTGTGTGAAAGGGATCACCAGTACAAAAGTTTGAGAACCGCTGCTGTATAAACAGTTATGATCTGCTTAAAGGAATTCCCTGGATTTGAAATATCTAACTTTCTCCCCAGTGATGTAGGTGTGTGTTAGCTGGTGAATGAAAATTGGCCTCTCGTGGGGGCCATCAGGTGTTTTTTGTCTCCCACCTCAATTGTTTTTCTAACGTGTGCTACTATCAGAGTTCTGCTGCCCTTCTTAAATTTATGCTTGTGTATCAGGAGATGTTTAGCAGACATTGATCTGAATTGCCCTCTACTGCACCATGAATGGTTTCCCCCCTCCACCTGCCTAAAAGTTAAAATTTGTCCCGTTATTAGGTCTAGGGGAATGTATATAGAATTGCTTTTTAAACTTATCTACAATTTTGCCCACAGATCTTCATGATTTAAGATATCCTTATTAGTGGTTAGAGTATTAAAGCATTACTCACTGGAGTCTGTTTATGTATTTGGAATGCTTTAATTCCCTTTGCCTGTTGTTGCCTCACCAGGCCATGTGAAACTGTATATGATGTCAGATTTTTAGTAATACCAAAATTCTTAAACACTTAATTTAGACGTAAAGAGACAGTTTTATATTAACTCCCAATTGCATACCAAAAATTTTAAGTACAAAATGATAAATGATATGCCTCTCTAGCCAATATAAATGAAACTATCAACATAATTTCAAGCAGACCAGAGAGTTTCTGTATTAAGGCTGTCCTTCCATTGGAGCATATGTATAACTTTCATTAATAGTTTGAGTTCTGTGTGCACGGTAATGGGTGAACATATGCTATTTAAAAACAAGTTGGGGAAAATCAAAAAGCTGTTGCACTTGAAAGTTCCCCCTTCAAGGCAATTTAACTTATTATGGGCCAGAAAAAAAGTTATGCATCTAATGAACTTTATGGCAAAGTTACTTTTCACAATCAGTGCAGCTATAGAAAGACACTTTAAAAAAAATCCCCTGCACTCTGAAAGTCCTGCGACAATTCATGACTCAAAACTTGATTCTGTGAGTAACTTATTGGATAGAAAAATATCCAAAACATATGGATACTGCTCAGTTAGGATTACTAACTTCTAGTGAGGGTCTCACAATTAAAAAGACCATTGGCGATTGGACATGCCAGATGCTGGACTATGAATTCACAGCCCAAAATTCAGAGTAGCAGCCGTGTTAGTCTGTATCCGCAAAAAGAACAGGAGTACTTGTGGCACCTTAGAGACTAACAAATTGCATCCGAAGAAGTGGGCTGTAGTCCACGAAAGCTTATGCTCTAATAAATTTGTTAGTCTCTAAGGTGCCACAAGTACTCCTGTTCTTTTTACAGCCCAAAATATTATTGTATTCCAGTAGAGCCTTGGATCCTGAAATCAGGACCTTGTTGTGTTATGCACTATATAGACATACATGGGTTGTTTACACAAACTACTGGTTTTCAGTAAGCTGGGCTGTGACTCAACCTCACACTAGCCTCCCATGCTCTAACTGTCCGTCTGAACCCTGCTGACACAGATTAATATTCATTAGTGTGCTTTGATCTAGTCCTGTTTCAAAGAGGATAAGAGACAGTCCGTGCCCTAAAGAATTTACCATCTAAATTAACAAGACAAGCAAAGAATGGGAACAATGAAGAATTATTACCATTTTTCACATGGGGGAAACTGATCTTCTCTTAGCTTTAATAAGATAGCTACTGCATCTTAAAAACAAAAGTATTAAAATAATTGTCTATGTAAGAAATGTCCTTGTTCATTGAAGAATAGTGGGTTAACTTCATCTGAGAACTACAGAACATTTTACCTAACAGAATATAAAATATTGTGTATCTCTTTTTAAAATGCATATTTTCAAAATTTTCGTTTAAATTACTTAATTTTCTTTGAGAGTTCATCTATCCCTGTTTCCTAGCAAGAGCTCCTTCAGCTGTTTAATTTTTTTCAGATTTTCAGTGCAGATTAGTGGAAGAAAATGAAGTGCATTCAATTGGTGGCTTCCCTCCCTCTTTCTCATCTAAGTCGAAATGTTGCTTGCAGACTCGAATTGTCAGACACGCATTATGTTAATAATAGAAACTGAAGTGGATATTTAAATGTGTTAGTAGCTACTCAGAGGGAAATGTACCTCTTCCTACTTGTAAAATAAAGTAGGATCAGGCTGTGGAAAGCTGTTTAACTTAAATTTGACAGAAATGCAACTTAGGGAGCTTTTCAGTATTTATTTTCCCCTTGATAGCATTTAAATATCATAACTCCCTGGTCTGTCTTTTGAAACCTTGTTGAATTCTTTTTATATTTAGTTCTTTCAGTTGCTCTTCGGTTAAGGTTCTATGCTGCTTTCCATTCTCTCTTCCCTTCCAACTTTCTTCCCTTTCCACGGCTTCATTTAAACACAGAGAATTTTTCGTCTTGGGGGACTGTTGCTACTGGTAGTCTAACTGGTCTGCTTTGATGCAATGTTTTCTTTTGTCATTCATGTGTAGCTGTATCTCCAAATAGACTGAATAAAACTTCCCTATGGGGAAGAGGGGTTCATGGAGTTCTTTGCTTGTTGCTTGATTTATTTTAGTGCATTGGAACAAGAACCTGTAGTGATTTCTTTGTAGCCCTGAGCATTCAGACACAGCTGGTGCATCCGTGCATTCAGGATGGCAGGTTTCCGGTGATATGTATGGTGAAGGTTTATAATTTCTAATAAATCTGCAATATCATCGGCAAAAGAATTATATGGAGTATGGAAAGAGAGAGAGCAATGAAGCTGTACAATTTAATTCAGACACAGCTCAGTCCACAAGAATAATCATCCATCTGAGTGACAGAAGTGTCATTTTTAATGCCCGCTGAACACATAAACAAGCAAACATTTTGGACATTTTCAAAGACCAATAGCTAATGCTGATAATGGGATACAATTTTGCAGACTTTTCTGAAGTCACTGGTATCAAGATAGATTTTTATTGCTTGCATCAGGGAGGAAACTATGAATGAGGAAGTGAAGTTGTGCTTTTATTTATTTATTTATTTATTAAATAAATTACTCAACCCTTTCAGTCTATGTAGCCTGAAGTCCTCTGTTTTGTGTCTGGCTTGAGAGAGCATGCTGCAAAGTTAAATCCAGATCCAAGTTTCAGGGCCACTCCAATCTGGGGCTCTGGTTTGGATCCATCTGATAAATAAGGTCTAAAATTCCAAAAGTCTTACTATGCATGAGTGTTAATTTCAAAGGGCAGGCAGAGGGTTTTTAACATGGATTGTTTTTTTTTCCCCTTGCATGTCCTCAAGACCTTACTTAGTCCAGAGGGAATTGTGAGTATCCTCATTGTTTTACCCTTTTAAGACCACTACAGTTATGTGCTCTTTCATAACTTATTTAAATCGATAAGCCTGAAGCGCTTGTTTGTCTGATGTTCATATAAGCTGCATCACTCCCTTGTACCCTAGCCATAATGGGCTCCGTTAGGGAGGACAATTGTCTTGTAGGCCAGCAGCAAATTTGTCAGGAAGCACTTGAATAGGGTGATTAAGGACCAACTCATGCTATCTACTGCTTAGGAGATTGGCCTAGTGAGAGAACTTTAAGCTTCCCAGCTCTGGGAGGAGCTGGCAGCATCAGAAAGCTGCATTACTTGACTAATGTTGTGTATGAACATGAGCAGCAAAATAACTATTAATGCCAAAAAGACATGGGGGAGAGAAGGGAGAACAGTGAGGCAGACACTTATGTAGGAAGTAGCCCTTTCAGAATTAGTTCGTGATTAGTGGTGGGTTCTTTTTTTGGTAGCTGTCTTGTATTTACTGGCTATGACGCACCCAAATTATATACTGTGGTTTAAATTCTGCTTAATTTCCTCTCTAGCAGTCCAACCAAGTTTCTTTTGTGGTCAGCCAGTTATGCTTTCAGTTATTTAATTTTTTTTCTGCGCTTCAGATTAAACACACACAGCTTTTTACACACACATTAAGATTTTCAAAAAATAGCCTGCAGCTAGATTCCTAAATAAATGAACAGGTGGGTGGGCTTGCGTATGCGTGTGTTTTCAAAAGTACTGAGCAACCAGTTGCTCCTGAGCCTGCCAATAGCTCAACAGTTTGTGAAAACTGGCCACCTGCTTTTTTGAAAATTTTGGCTTCAGTTTGCCTGAAGTTCAACGGCATAATTATAGTGACTGTGTTTAACAAGGACGATTCCTTGTATCTCTTGAAATGTTTGTTAGTCGTGGCAAAGCTGCCACCTACTTTGTGAGTAGCTGAAAGAATTTTTCCTCTGTTGATGGAATAAAAAATACACGGACTTCAGGTTGGAGGGGAAAAGCAATCACAGGAGACAACAGTGACAGCCCTTAACACAATGGCAAGGGCTCATAGGTGCTATCAAAATATAAAATAATTTAAAAAATAAATTACAAGTTCAACTGATATTGTTGACAGTTGAAATTTAATATTGATAAATGCAAAGTAATGCACACTGGAAAGCATAATCCCAACTATACATATAAAATGATGGGCTCTAAATTAGCTGTTACCACTCAAGAACGAGATCACGGAGTCATTGTGGATAGTTCTCTGAAAACATCCAATCAATGTGCAGTGGCAGTCAAAAAAGCAAACAGAATGCTGGGAATAATTAAGAAAGGGATAGATAATAAGACAGAAAATACGTTGCCCCTATATAAATCCCTGGTACGCCCACATCTGCACACAGTATTCAAGATGTACTGAATCTCAAAAAAGATATATTGGAAAAGATTCAGAAAAGGGCAACAAAAATTATTAGGGGTATGGAACGGCTTCCATATGAGGAGAGATTAATAAGACTGGGACTTCTCAGCTTGGAAAAGAGATGACTAAGGGGAGATATGATTGAGGTCTATAAAATCATGACTGGTGTAGAGAAAGTAAATAAGGAAGTGTTTACTACTTCTCATAACACAAGAACTAGGGGGTCACCAAATGAAATTAATAGACATCTGGTTTAAAACCAATAAAAAGAAGTATTTCTTCACACAATTCACAGTCAACCTGTGGAACTCCTTGCAGGAGGATGTAGTGAAGGCCAAGACCATAACAGGGTTCAAAAAGGAACTCGATAAATTCATGGAGGATAGGTCCATCAATGGCTATTAGCCATGATGGGCAGGAATGGTGTCCCTAGCCCAGGGGTAGGCAACCTATGGCACACGTGCCAAAGGTAGCACACGAGCTGATTTTCAGTGGCACTCATACTGCCCGGGTCCTGGCCACCAGTCCGGGGGGGCTCTGCATTTTAATTTAATTTTAATGAAGCTTCCTAAACATTTTAAAAACCTTATTTACTTTACATGCAACAATAGTTTAGTTATATATTATAGACGTATAGAAAGAGACCTTCTAAAAACGTTAAAATGTATTACTGGCATGCGAAACCTTAAATTAGAGTGAATAAATGAAGACTTGGCACACCACTTCTGAAAGGTTGCCGACCCCTGCCCTAGCCTCTGTTTGCCAGAAGCTGGGAATGAGTGATAGGGGATGGATCACTTGATGATTACCTGTTCTGTTCATTCCCTCTGGGGCACCTGGCACTGGCCGTTGTCAGAAGACAGGATACTGGGCTAGATGGACCTTTGGTCTGACCCAGTAGGGCCATTCTTATGATGATGTGCAGAAAGGTTCTTTCAGAAGCATTAGTTTTTCAAAGCAGCAACAGTACAGATACTATTAAAACAGCAACATACTTTAAGATGTACATTTCAAAATTACTATAAAATGTTTCTTTGACTTCTTTTTATAATAGGTTTTAACAGACAAATTTGTGTGAACAAGGCCTATCTATCCGTGGTGCTGCACAGATTGATTTGTATGCTTGAGTAATAGAAATCTATAGGTAAATGCATTAAAAAGCAATGACACTTCTGTAAAGCAACATTTCTCATGGAAAATATTCTTAGTTAATGATCGCTATCAAGTCGACTATCTTTAATACATTAGGTCTGAGTTCATTTTATTGCTCCATTGAAAGGAGGATATGTTATTTAAGAGGTTCTTTCATTTTGGAGCAAACTTGGAAAGACAGCACTTAAACCTAAAGCAATTTACTGGGCTAGTCACTTTCTATATTCCCTTTGCTAATAAGGCATGGAAAAGACTTACTGAATCATGCAGGGCATCTCCCTTCTGATGCAAGGTTATTCTCTATGACATGTTGTCTGGTTTTATGGGCCTCATCCTGGAATGAAGTCAATGGGAAATGATATTTGGCATTCATAAGCACAAAAATGAGAGTGGGGATGCTCAGCTGTAGAGCTTGTTTGAAAAATAGCTATTTTTTTTTGTGGGGAAGAAAAATCAAAATCTTCAATTTTTTTTATTAAAAGTACAAAATCTTGAATATTTCCCCCCCTTTTCTCTTTCTTTTCCATTTTGGGGCATCAGGAGGGATGGGAGCAGTGGACAAATAAACTGAAAAAACAATTTATTTATTTTTTCATTTGTGGTTTCAAAACTGAAACACTTTCCATTTTCCCTCAAAAATCAGAAAGTTCAAAAATGAACTGTGCTCCCAAAAAAATCACTTTTAGGTTTTGTTCTACATCAGAGCTTTTGGGGGAGAGACATCCAGCCCGCCCAGAATAGCAGATTAATGCAGAGACCCAGTTTGAACTCCCTGCTCTCCCTGATTCTTGTCTCCCACATCCCAGCTGAGTGCACAATCATGAAAACTAATGGGATGTTACATGCATTGTTTTCACTTACCTGTATCCCATTATAACATAGTAGCAAACTTTACATTATACATGCCCCTATAACTAAATGACCCATCAAATGAGAGAGAAGCCTTGTGTAATGCAAATTACTCCTGGGAGAATTATGCGCTAAATAATTAAAAATTATGTGCAAAATATTTTTAAAATCTACAAAATTCTGCATAATCATGCCAGTTTCAATTATTTTAGTACTTTTATTTCAGAATACCTGTCAGCAAGTATATCTGTAACAATACAGACAACAGAAAGATTCAGGAAATGTTTTTTGATAAATAGATTCCTCACTAGACATATGAATACAGATCTTTGAGTAATAATTAATTTAAATGACAATACAGATACATATTTCCTGCACCCTTCAGAAGCAATGCAAAGGCTTTGCAGGGAGTCGGGATGGAGCAGCTGAGGGAGAGGGAAGTAATTGCTGGGAAGGATATTGGGAGTGAACTTGGAGAGTTGTTTAGGTGTGGGTGGGAGAAATATGGAAGAGGGATTTTTTGTGGGAGGGGAGAGGGATTGTTAGAGAGCCTTCCACATGCTGACCCCTAGCCTCCCTTTCTCTCAGTCAGGGAGACATTCCCATGTACCCCTGCACCCATCCCCATGTGGCCTTGCACTCCCACTCAGCTATCCTGCTGATCCAATGTGTCCCTGCACCCCCACTCCTATTCAGCCCCCACCCCAGTCTGCCCCCCACTAGCCCTTCTGAACCCTAGTCTGTGACCCCACCCAACAGCCTCATGTGCCCCACACTGTCTGTCTTCCCTCCTGCACCCCCATATCCCGTGCCTCCTGACCTGGCCCCACAGGCAGGGCACTGAGAGGAATGCAGCCTGCTCTTCCCTATCCGCAGCTGGGGCTGTTCTGTTCTGGTGCCATAGTGACCCTTAGTGGTTGAAAGGCGTAACTGCAGCACTTCTCAGTGGAATGTATTTTCTGCTGAGGAGAAAAAAATGAATTCTGCATGTGCGCAGTGGTGCAGAATTCCCCCAGGAGTAGCAAATGAAGATCTTTAGCAGGGAAGTGCTAATTCATGTGGCTTGGAAGGCAAGTGGTCATTGTGTGTGATTTTTCACAAGTGCAGCAAATCCTGCACTATGCCGGTTACCTTTGTTTCAAGGCCATCATCGAGGCAGACAGAATGGAACAAAGATAATCTGACCCCCACTCTGCCTTAATTACACACCATCAAATCATCTTTCTATGCGGACCATCACAATAGCATCTTGGTGCTTTGCTCTATGAAGACTTTTTAATTATGGCTGTTAAGTGACAGACTTAGGCGTGGTCTACACTTAAGTTTTACAGTCATTGTTATGGCAACAAGTGTGAATCTCTTTTACTGACACAGGTTGGTCCCAGTATAAGTACTCTGAGGCTGATCTAACTGTGTCTACTTTTTGCCACTTGAACTATGACATTTTATGTGTAGATAAGACCATAATTTTTTCTGCCTGTGCCGGCTTATCATCCTGAGGTAGTGTGACCCAGTGGATAGGTCACTAGACTGGGACTGAGGAGACCACGGTTCTGTCCCGAGCTCTGCCACTGGTCTGCTGTGAGACCTTGGGTAAGTCACTTTGCCACACTGTGCCTCTGCTTCCACACCTGCAGAGAGGGGATTTCTGTCTCCTTTGTAAAGTGCTAAGCATGTATTTGATACAATGGAGTGACTTATTGCGAACTACAAGTGTGGCAATACAGCAGGGTGCACTTGAGCGCACACACGGGCATTAGTATGGATTTCCTTGCTTTTCTTTGAAGTTGTACCCTTAAGAGTAAATTTTTCAAAGTGGTGTGTACGATTTTTAGCTGCAAAATGCCTATTGAAAATCAGCCCCTCGACAGTTTGATGAAAAATATCCTGCTTAAAGTGAGATTAGTGTAGGTTTTGTTGTCCTTCATTTCCATGGGACTCTAATGGCAGTCTGAAAAAGAAAGAGACTCTCCCCTGAGAATGTGTAGTATTTTGGGTTTCGCATCAGTGTAATCCAATTACCCAAGCCTAGGCCATGCAGAACTATTTTGTCTGAGGTATACATCAATCCAATACTAGTACAATATACTGAACGGAAGGAGAAGCCAGATCTGGCATGTTTCTTAACGGCATAACCCAATGCATTTGCCAAAGGAAAGGCATATGCTTCTCTTCTTTGTTAAACAGTGTTTGATCTGAGTAATTTGCGGAGAGAGGGGGACAAAGCCCTTGCATGGGGGTTCAGAGGTATCCTCCTGAGGGAACAGTTTTGTAAGACACATGGCATCTGCTGCATTCAAATGCAAAAAAGATTTGCTCTTCAGAAGTTGGATCTAGGGATAGAAGTCCATCCCTGCCAGAGTTGGCTTAGTGGTATCCAGACGGGGAGGATGATGAGTTTCATCACAGGCAGTGAAATTCACCCCCACGCTTAGCCTCCAATTCAAACATCAAATAGACTGAGCTGCCTGTAGTTTGTAGCTTCTTTAATGAAAGTTTTTCTGAAGTCCTCTCATGTTGAGCAGCATGCTTTGAGCTGTTTCATTTCTGTTCTTTCTGGTTTGCTTCCAGGCATCTCCATTTTACATAATGTAAGTGGTGGTTACTGTCCCCCCAAGCCAGGCCCACTAGGGAGACCAAAATTCAGATCATCATCATATAACGGTTGCCTTTCTTGAATGCTTTGATCAGCAGTTAAATGGCTACTGGTGGCATTTAAGTTGTTTGGTGTTAGGTTTCAAAGCAGACACCCCTCAATATGAATTGGGACAGGTCACACTGAGCTATTGGTTCATACTCTTTGCAGACTCAGATGTTTAATTCACATTATGAAGGTTATCTTTGCAATTGAAAGGGCTAGAGACAAAGGCCACATTTTTTTATGGTATAAAGAGTACACTTATAAAGTTTGTGGGCAACACCAAGCTCGGAGGGCTTTGGAGGATAGGATTAAAATTCAAAATGATCTGGACAAACTGGAGAAATGGTCTGTAGTAAATAGGATGAAATTCAATAAGGACAAATGCAAAGTACTCCACTTAGGGAGGAACAATCAGTTGCACACATACAAATGGGACATGACTGCCTAGGTAGGAGTACTGCAGAAAGGGATCTGGGGGTCATAGTGGTTCTCAAGCTAAATATGAGTTAACAGTGTAATGCTGTTGCAAAAAAACACAAACATCATTCTGGGATGATGCAGGAGTATTGTAAGCAAGACACGAGAAGTAATTCTTCTGCTCTACTACACGCTGATTAGGGCTTGACTGGAGTATTGTATCCGGTTCTGGGCGTCACATTTCAGGAAAGATGTGGACCAATTGGAGAAAGTCCAGAGAAGAGCAACAAAAATGATGAAAGGTCTAGAAAACATGACCTCTGAGGGAAGATTGAAAAAATTGTGTTTGTTTAGTCTGGAGAAGAGAAGACTGAGAAGGGGACATAACAGTTTTCAAGTACATAAAAGGTTGTTACAAGGAGGAGGGAGAAAAATTGTTCTTAACCCCTGAGGATAGGACAAGAAGCAATGGGCTTAAATTGCAGAAAGAGCGGTTTAGGTTGGACATTAGGAAAAACTTCCTAACTGTCAGAGTGGGTAAGCACTGGAATAAATTGTCTAGGAAGGCTGTGGAATCTCCATCATTGGGAATTTTTAAGAGCAGGTTGGACAAACACCTGTCAGGGATGGTCTAGATAATACTTAGTCCTGCCTTGAGTGCAGGGGACTGGACTAGATGACCTCCCAAGGTCCCTTCCAGGTTTATGATTCTATGATTTTATTAAGGGTACACCTATGATCAGCTTATACAGGACTTTTATAAATGGTTAAGCTTTAGACTAACGAGTCAGCAGGCTGCTTCTAACCACCTGTAATACAACCTACTGGTGTGCTTATGTGACAGTCGCCATATTGGCCAACACCAGGGATCTCCACACCTAAATACATAAGTGTGTACAGCTTGAGCTACAGAGAGAGAATTGGAAGCTAGAGAGGTTCAACAGACTCTTGTCGTCTGTGGATCGGTAACACATAACACACACTGACCAGTAGGTTACACTTACAGCAATTGGTAATTGTATCATACAACTCACATCTGATGGCTGGCTGAAATCCGTTTTGAAAGTGGTGATTTTGGCTTGATTCACACTGGGGATTACCCCTGTCTTCCTGTAGAAGTTTGCTCTACCCAGGCATAGCAAAATCATAGAGTGCACACTCCCTCTTCTTACTGTGTTTTTATGGAAGTTCCTCTCCATTGGTTGGTTATTATTGTTAGGATTCACAAAGTGAGTCTTCTTTTAATTAGTCGTTTTGTCTTTTTAGTTTTTCAATTTACACCTCTGCTTGACATAGGTGGCACATGTAAACAGCTGGAGATGACAGAAGGCAGTAAAGCTGCCTTTGAAATACAGCTTTTCTGGTGTAAGAAGGAACAGGCTAATTTAACTTACTCAAAATGTACATTGTGCAGACTTTTCTTGTGCTAGAAAAAACACAATGGTTAGAATAGGGGCTTGCTGTCTTGTCTTGCTGCATGCAGTGTGTCTATAAAAGTACTTGTTACAACAAAACTATATGTGAAAACTATTTATTCTATTGTGTCTCCCTATTGTGTCTATATGTTTATGGATAGGCATAGCATGATAGAGAATGAAATGGGGATGCCAGAAAGACTTTAGAATGCCCAGGGGTGAAAGTAGATATAGGGACTTACCGGTAAGGGGCTGGGTTGGGGCCGGCTCTGGCCCCCGGAAGGGGCAGGGCCTCGGGCGGAAGGGGCAGGGATGGGGAGGGGGTCAGAGCCAGCCCCAGCCTGCCCTGTACCGGAAAGTGCCCTCCCCCTCCCGTGCCGGGGTAGCAGCGGCAGCTTGGGGCTCCGGCAGCAATTTAAAGGGCCCAGGGCTCGGTCACTGCTATGGCCCCGGCCCTTTAAACCACTGCCGGAGCCCCCGGTTGCCGCTGCTACCCCAGAATTCCGGGGGCTATTTAAAGGGGGGCTATTTAAAGGGCCCAAGACTCCCCTGCCTCTACCATCCTGGGCCCTTTAAATAGACCCTGGAGCCCCGCCGGTACTCCAGGACTCTGGGGGCTATTTAAAGGGCCCAGGACCCCCCTGCTTCTACTGCCTCGGCCCATTAACTAGGCCCCAGAGCCTTTGGTTAGCAGTGACGGGGTTCCGGCAGCTATTTAAAGGGCCCAGGGCAGTAGAGGCAGCGGGAGCCCCGGCCCTTTAAATAACCCCGGGAGCCTCGCTGCCGCTACCCCAGGGCTCCAGCAGTGGGGCCCTGTGGCAATTTAAAGGGCCCGGGGCTCCAGCCACTGCTGGAGCCCCGGGCCCTTTAAATTGCCGCCTGAGGAAGCCGGCCCGGTACGGTGTACCGGCTTACTTTCACCTCTGAGAATGCCAGGCATTCAGTGTGTGGCATTATGGAGCCAAGAAGTGGCAATGGAAACTGTTGCTCAGATGAGCTGTACTGAGCTGTCTACATTAAAAGCCAGGGGTACTACCCTGTTTCCCCGAAAATAAGACATCCTCCGAAAATAAGGCCTACTTACAGTTTTGCCTCTCGTTGTAATATAAGGCATCCCCCCGATAATAAGGCATCCACCGATAATAAGGCATTTTTCATTTCTGAAAAATAAGACATCCCCTGAAAATAAGACCTAGCGCATCTTTGGGAGCAAAAATTAATATAAGACACTGTCTTATTTTCGGGGAAACAGGGTAGCACTATACAACTTGCTTCTGTGGCTTCATAAATATCTTAGTGCTGAGAAACCACCTGTAGTGATTTCCCAGTCTAACAGAGAGCCTGGTTTGTACAGTGCATGGGCCTGTGATTCACCACGATCATGACACTCCAACCTGCTTTCGGTCATCCTGCAAATAGCACTACCAGAAGTCATTGACCTGTTGTTGGCAATGAGTGGGAAATGAGTGCTGCATCGTGCTTCGGCCTAGATTCTAAGCTATGATAATCCTGGGTTTCTTTGTCTTGTCCCTTCCCCTCTCCTTGGAAGCAAATATTTGAGATAGCCCGGACACTTCAAGTGTGCTGTAATTGAAGGTATTCAGCTTTTAGTTGGCTCTGCTTAAATCTGCGGTTCAAGTGTACTGCAGTTAATATATTGCTCTATGCTCAGTTTTATGGTTCTGCACATGTAAACTCTGCTGGAGCGTATTCAGCCATAAATAAATCAACATGTATGAATCATAAGAGGAAGTATTGAGCCATTTACTTGTAGGATAGGTATAGATTAACAGGGGATGGACCAGTGCACTTTTACTACATGCCATCAATTGAAAGATGGAAGGATTACTGGGGTGGAGGGAAGGTGGTGTTAAAATGGTTAAAAATTGGGCAATATAAGAGAAGTTCTTGGGAGGTAGGTTTCCGATCCTGTGTGGAAATGTCCTCAATGGAAATCCATGTTTCTGTCTTGCTTAAACCTGGCTCATACCTTTTATTGAAAGTTTGTGAAGAACTGAATGCAGAAGGAAAGACGGGGGTTGTTCTCCAGGCTAGTTACAGGCTGAGGGATTTGCATTAATCATCTTTCCCACTGCCGTTAGTTCCTCTGGGAAACTTGGTTAACTCTCCTCCATAGAGCCAGAATACAATCCCTTGCCCATTCAGACCCATGTAGCATTTATAAAATTGATTCAATAGTTTGGATATTCCAGCTATCCATATTATCTGTAAAAGACTTCCCTAGGAATCAACCTATAACTTCTCTGACCATTGAGGGCATCAGTTGTTTTCCAGCCAGCCCTAAGCACAAGATTTCCGGATTTTTGTGTTTAAAAAGAATTAAACATCAGAACAAAAATGAGACTTTTTCAATTTTTTTTTTTTGCAGGGCAGGGCCTTGAAACTTGATTTCTCACATCCCAGGCAAGTGCCCTAACCACCAGGCTACTGGCCATTTTGGTGGGTGGGGGAGGGTCGTTTGCACAGAGATTCTGTCTTGTATCTGAGACACCTGCCCAACAAAAGTTTAATTGAGACTGATACGGTTCAGTGAAAAGTGTTGGTTTTGTTGAAAAATTCCCATCACCCCTAGATGTATTACAATAATTAATGCAGCCTAGGTTCTAGGCAGGGGAGAGCAGTGAGATCTGCATGCTATGGGTGTGCCTCCCACTGGTCAGTCTATGGAGACTGCTTTGAAGGCAGTTTTTTGTTCTTCCTCCTGTTAGGAAGGATGGAGCGGATTCATGGCAATTTGCAGAACCCTTAACCACTGCTTCCAGGAAGAGCAATAAATTTACCTCTGAAACTTCCATTGAACAAGTCTTTGATATGGGTGCAGATGAAGTGTTGAACACTCTGAGTTCTAATATGCCAGGAGGGAATGCTGCTACAAAGCAGAAGAAATTCCAACCGTGAGAATGTACCTCCTCCCCCCGCCCAATAGACCTTGCCAGTATTTCAGCAATAATTTCTACTTCACACGTCTATATAAATTATCTTGCTGCATCTGTCAACAGGCACCTAAAGCAAAAATAAAGGCAGAATAGTGCCTCATAAATATCCAATATCCTAATTATCAGAGCTTGACTTAACCAATGGCAGTGTAATAAAATAAGACTTAAAAAAATCTTTTGCCATGAAAAATGCATGCTTCATTCATTGAAGGCTGACTGCAGTGTCACAACTTTTGTGGCAAATAGTGCATGAAGCATATGGTTAGGGAATATGAAGCCACTAAATATTTTATCTTGCTGGCAGTGTACTTGGAGAAAAGTATAAACCTTAAATCTATCAGATTTCTGCTCCCAAACTGTTTTAATAATATAGAAATCTGAGTTCTCGAGAGAAATGCAACACATCCATTTTCCAATGTGCTTAGATGTAGTGAATAGCATAAATTATGGAGTTTAAAATGTCATTGCTGTCTATTTCTAAGAATTGTTTGGCAATCTTGCATTGCAGACTTCCATTTCTTTTAACAACAAATCATTCTAACCTAAGATAGGTCAGAACCTGGGATCCAAACCTCTTTGAATTTGTGGGGTGTTACGATTTGAATCCTCTTCCTCTAATCTTGAGCATAGAGTTCTGGTTCTGGGTTGAATTCAAACCTGGAGAGGGAATCTTGCAATATTTCAGTGTCTTCTAATATGAGCCAAAACATTAAATCGGATGTGACTGTGAACAGCACCTCATTGGCTCATTTCTGTATTCAACAGCAAATGTTTTCAGTTCATTAGAATATTCCTTAAAAAGTGAAAATCACTCCGAGGTTGTGCATACAAAGCTCCAGTTGTTTTTTGTTGTTGTTTTTTTTGGAGGAGGGAGGGGGATTTTATGGGTATTGTGGTAGTGTTTAGGTGGCTCAGTCAGTAGTGGGAACTTGCTGAGATAGGTATCCTAGAAATTCACATTAAGAGTCAATCCAATGTGATACAAGAGTTTGGGGCAGGGCTGGGAATTGAACCCACCTTTGCTGCACCCCACTCTATTGCCTCAACCAATGGTGCGATAAGTGTGAATGGCTCGTTAAAGAAAAGATAAAAAGTGAGTCTGTAGGATGAGATCAGCTGTCTGTTTTGGCGAGGGACACACATCATGGATGGAGCAACAGAGGGTCCTGTGGCACCTTTGAGACTAACAGAAGTACTGGGAGCATAAGCTTTCGTGGGTAAGAACCTCACTTCTTCTCTTGCATCTGAAGAAGTGAGGTTCTTACCCACGAAAGCTTATGCTCCCAGTACTTCTGTTAGTCTCAAAGGTGCCACAGGACCCTCTGTTGCTTTTTACAGATTCAGACTAACACGGCTACCCCTCTGATACTTGATATCATGGATGGTGGTTTTGTACAAATCTATTTTTTAGGTATGGTCCTGTTTAATTGTTGACTGAGATTTGTGCAAGGAATTCAAGAGAGGGGCCATAAAATGGAATTCTGCCCCATCTCCTATGCAAGCAACTGGGCTCTATTTCTCCACAGCTGCTACTCCAACCCATGGGTCAGAAGAATGTTATGGGGGACATCAGCTGCTGTTGGAGGATGGTGACTCTTCTCATTTGCATGAAGCCTGCATAGATTTTTTTTTTCTTCTTCTCTCTGGCACACAGAGGGGTCTGGAGGACCAACCCCATGTGGTGATTTCCCCAGTCTCCTCCCTTGCTACTCAAGTTAAACATTTTTAAATCGGCAGATAAATCCGGATAAATTGCATCCAAGAGTTTTAAAAGAGCTGGCTGAGGAGCTTGCTAGACTGTTAAAATTGATTCTCAATAAGTTTCAGAATAACAGACAAGTTTAGGAAGACTGGAAGAAAACGTTGTGCCAGCAGTTAAAAAGGGTAAATGGGATAACCTGAGAAATAATAGGCCTATCAGTTTGACATTGATCCTGGGCAAGATTATGGACAGGACTGGCTCCAGGCAGGTGCTTTGGGTGGCCACTCCGGAGAGAGGTGGCACGTCCAGCTATTTGGTGGCAATTCGGCGGACGGTCCCTCACTCCGGCTCAGAAAGAAGGACCTCCCACCGAATTGCCGCCGCAGATCGCGATCGCGTCTTTTTTTTTTTTTTTTTTTTTTCTTGGGGCGGCCAAAACCCTGGAGCCAGCCCTGATTATGGAGTGGCTGATACAGGACTCAATTAATAAAGAATTAAAGGAGGGTAACTAATGCCAATCAATGTGGAATACAGACTCTGTGAAACCAACTTGCTTGTTTTTATGAGATTAAAAATTTGGTTGATAACGGTAATAGTTTTGATAAAATATACTTAGACTTCTGTAAGGCATTTGATTTAGTACTGCATTACACTTTGATTAAAAAACTAGAATGATATATTATTAACATGGCACATATTAACTGATAATCTCAAAAAGTAATTGTAAATGGGGAATCATCGAGCAGGTGTGTTTTAGTGGGTTCCCACAGGAATCTGTTCTTGGCCTCGTGCTATTTAACATTTTTATTAATAATCTGGAAGAAAACATAAAATCCTCACTGATGAAGTTTGCTAGTGACATAAACTGGGGGTGGTAAATAATGAAGAGGACAAGTCGCAGCTACAGAGCAATCTGGATCACTTGGTAAGCTGGGCTCAAGCAAACAATATGCATTTTAATATGGCTAAATCAGATGTATACATTTATGAACAAAGAATGTAGGCCCTACTTTCAGGCTAGGGAGCTCTATCCTGGGAAGCAGTGACTCTGAAGATTTGGGGGTCATGATGGATAATCAGGTGAACAAGAGCTCCCAGTTCAATGCCGTTGACAAAAAAGCTAATGCAATACTTGGGTGCATAAACAGAAGAATCTCGAGTAGGCGAAGAGAAGTTATTTTACCTTTGTATTTGTTCCTGGTATGACCACTTTGGGATTACTGTGTCCAGTTCCAGAGTCAACAATTTAAGAAGGATGCTGATAAATTGGATAGGGCTAAAAAGAGCCATGAGAATGATTAAAGGATCAGAAAAATATGCCTTATCATGACTGAGCTCCTTGAGTCTATCTAGTTAACCTAGGGTTGCCAGGTGTCCGGTTTTCGACCGGAATGCCCAGTTGAAAAGGGATCCTAGGGGCTCTGGTCAGCACCGCCGACCGAGCCGTTAAAAGTCTGGTCGGTGATGCTGCAAGTCTAAGGCAGGCTAGTCCCTACCTGTTCTAGCACCGCGCTGCACACCGGAACTGCACAGCAGGTCCAGCTCCTAGGCAGGGGGAGCCACGGGGCTTCACGCACTGCCCCCACCCCTATCATTGGCTCTGTACTCTCATTGGTCGGCAACTGCGGCCAATGGGAGCTGGGGGGGGGGCAGCGTGTGTGGGTGAAAGCAGCGCATGTGGGCGAAAGCAGCACGTGGAGCCTCCTGGCCCCCCCACCTAGGAGCCGGACCTGCTGGCCACTTCTAGGGCACAGCGCAGAGCCAGGACAGGCTGGGAGCCTGCCTTAGCCCCGCTGCGCCACTGACCAGGAGACACCCAAGGTAAGCCCACGCCCCCAACCCTAAGCCCCCCCAAACCTGGAGCCACCTCCTGCACCCCAAAACTCTCACCCCGACCCTACCCTAGAGCCTGCACCCCCAGCCCAGAGCCCTGACCTCCCCCACACCCCAACCCTCTGCCTCAACCCACAGGCCCATCCCGTACTCCAAATCCCTTGGCTTCCCACCCCAGAGCCCACACCCCCAGCGGAGCCCTCACCCTCTGTGTTCTGGGGGGGGGCAGTCCCCCCTCAGGGGCCGCAGGGACGTGCCACCTGCTTCTGGGAGCAGCACAGAGCCAAGGCAGGGAGGAAGCCTGCCTTAGCCCTGCTGCACCTCTGGAGCAGGAGGAGTTGATCAGTGGGGCCCACGGACCCCCCAAAGTACCCTCGGGGACCCCCAGGGGCCAGCAGACCCCAGTTTGAGAAACGCTACTCTAGGAATTATTTGGGGGAAATTCTATGGTGTGTTCTATACAGGTCAGACTAGATGATTGCAATGGTCCCTCCAGTCCTTCGAATCTATGAATCTGGGTTGTTTGGCTTTATGCTTGCCTTTGGCTATCCTGCCATCCAGCTCCACCCTCTGACAAATGGAGGCTAGGGACATCATTCCTTACCTATCCTGGCTAATAGCCATTAATGGACTTAACCTCCATGAATTTATCTAGTTCTCTTTTAAACGCTGTTATAGTTCTAGCCTTCCCAACCTCCTCAGGCAAGGAGTTCCACAGGTTGACTGTGCGCTGTGTTAAGAAGAACTTCCTTTTATTTGTGTTAAACCTGTAAGTAAGTTTAAAGTAAGGTAAGTACTATTATTCCTGTTCTAACAGATCAGGAAAGTGAGGCACAAAGTTGATGTAATAGAATTGTCCTTTGAAGATATAATGTTGGGGAAGGAAGAAGGATACGTATATGCAGAAAGAAAACATTCATACAGCTCAGTATTTTATACTCTCTTGTCCCAGAGATTAGATTTTCATATCCTCAATGCAGGAAACATGATTTCAGGGGGAGAGATCAATTATAGGAATCTTTAAATCTTTTCCTCTGTTTCTTTGAAGGTGCCAGTTTCAAAGACTTAGTTTTGGATAAACTTTGTCATTTGTCATTTGTCAGTGAGAAGTCTAAGCAGATATAATTGGACCGTTTACTTGCTTTCCACATAGACTTAAATAGAGTAATTTTTAGTCCTGTTCAGGTCACAGTCAGGGTGGAAATTTTTGAGAACGTTTCATGTGCCAGAGTCTTAGGCTAGATGGACTTCTCGGAGAGACCTGGAAGTACACAGGCTTTACATGTGTGTGGTGCTGGCTAACTTATCTTTTGATGTAGGATCCTTGATTCATCTATCCTGTGGTGATACAATAGAAATATTATCTCCATTAATTTCCATGCTGTCTGAAATAAACAAGGACTGAATCTGTAGTAAATTTTTGCCTCTGTAGTGCTTTCTGAGGCTGTTCATAGCAGGGAGGGACTGCTGTCTTTTTTTGATGATAAAAAGCTTACAGATTAATATGAAAAATTGGTCTCTGGTTATGCACAACTCACAAATTTCTAAAACTTCTTTTGGTAACATTACTGAAGTGTTGAATGCATGTGAGCTTCTCTATTCAAAAGGATATAAATGTGCAACCGCCGGCATGTAGAGCTGAGCTTACATCCTTTAGAAAGGGTAGTCTGTCATCTTGTCTCCCGCTTTGTACTCCCTGTTGAACAAATCTGCCAACATGACACTGGATACTGATTAGCAATTTGTATGGTTATAAAAATATTGGCAGAATTCCATTGTTTTGCTATTTAATTCTTAATTTACATTTTTAATGTCCTGTATCCTCATTCACATTACAGGTTTTACTCCTCTGTGTACATGTATAATAGAATGGATTTTTTCCCCTAAACATTATGAATACTAAGGGGTGTGTGTGTGTGTGTGTTTGTTTTTAAACCAAGGAATGTCTCTGATGGTTTTTTTTCTTAGGATAGGTTTCCTGCTATTATGTATTTACCAAAAGGTTTTTTTAAAATAATCTGTTTATTTTTAAACACCCCAAGAGTTTTGGTTACCACAAGAAAATCTGTTCATTTTCCATTATTATACATTTTTTGCCATTGTATAGCTAAATGATAGAAACCTGAGAAGCAGCCTTCCTGAAACATGTCTCAATGTTTTTTTTTAAACCATGAAAAATGTGTCTGTCAATGCTAAGAAAATAGAAGATTAACAATGCTGTGACCAAGCCGCGTTTTAAAATGATTGTGCCCAGTCAAACTTTTTTATAACCAGATCTCTGGCTCCATCAGCACTAGAGATGGGGTCTACTCCAGTGAAATCCCACCAGTTCCTAACGGTGCAGTTTGTCTGCAGCAGCTATCCTACTTTGAGTATATTTCCATTCTGCATCTGTACATGGCACCCTGGTACTCCAGTCTAAGGCCTTGTCTACACTACGAGAGTAGTTCGATTTTACTTAAATCGAATTTTTGGAATCGATATTGCAAAGTCGAACGTGTGTGTCCACACTAAGGACAGTAATTCGACTTTGTGAGTCCACACTAACGGGGAAAGCGTCGACATTGGAAGCTGTGCACTGTGGGCAGCTATCCCACAGTTCCCGGAGTCCCCGCTGCCCATTGGAATTCTGGGTGGAGCCGCAAATGCCTTCTGGGTAAAAAAAATGTGTCCAGGGTGCTTTTGGGTAACTGTCGTCATCCGTCCATCACTCCCGCCCTCCCTCCCTGAAAGCGCCGGCGGGAAATCAGTTCGCGCACTTTTCTAGTCAGTGACAGCGCGGACGCCACAGCACTGCGAGCATGGAGCACACTGCGACCATCGCTGCAGTTGTGGCCGCTCTCAACGCCTCGCAGCTTATCATACACCTTTCCCTGAGGCAGATGCAGATAAGTCAGGCGAGGAGGCTACGTCACCGCGGTGATGGCCTGAAGTCTGAGAGTAGCACAGACCTCTCAGAAAGCAGGGGACCCAGCGCCGAGGACATCACGGTCGCAATGGGTCATGTTGATGCCGTGGAACGGCGATTCTGGGCACGGGAAACAAGCACTGAGTGGTGGGACCGCATAGTGCTGCAGGTCTGGGATGAATCCCAGTGGCTGCGAAACTTTCGCATGCGGAAGGGAACTTTCCTGGAACTTTGTGAGTTGCTGTCCCCTGCCCTGAAGCGCAATGACACCCGGATGCGAGTAGCCCTGACTGTCCAGAAGCGAGTGGCCATAGCCCTCTGGAAGCTTGCAACGCCAGACAGCTACCGGTCAGTCGCGAACCAGTTTGGGGTGGGCAAATCTACTGTGGGGGTTGTTGTGATGCAAGTAGCCAAGGCAATCGTTGATGTACTGCTGCCAAAGGTAGTGACCCTGGGAAACGTGGAGGCGATCATAGATGGCTTCGCAGCGATGGGATTCCCAAACTGCGGTGGGGCCATAGATGGAACTCACATCCCTATCCTGGCACCGGACCACCAGGCCAGCCAGTACATTAACAGAAAGGGCTACTTTTCCATGGTGCTGCAAGCACTGGTGGACCACAGGGGACGTTTTACAAACATCTACGTCGGATGGCCGGGCAAGGTTCATGACGCTCGTGTTTTCAGGAACTCTGGTCTGTTTAGACGGCTGCAGCAAGGTATTTACTTCCCGGACCACAAAATAACTCTTGGGGATGTGGAGATGCCTATAGTCATCCTCGGGGACCCAGCCTACCCGCTAATGAAGCCCTATACTGGCGCCCTGGACAGTGAAAAAGAACTCTTCAACTACCGGCTGAGCAAGTGCAGAATGGTGGTGGAGTGTGCTTTTGGCCGTCTCAAGGGGAGATGGAGAAGCTTGCTGACTCGCTGTGATCTCAGCGAAACCAATATCCCCATTGTTATAGCAGCTTGCTGTGTGCTCCACAATCTCTGTGAGAGCAAGGGGGAGACCTTTATGGCGGGGTGGGAGGTTGAGGAAAATAGCCTGGCTTCTGATTACGCACAGCCAGACAGCCGGGCGATTAGAAGAGACCAGCGGGACGCGCTGTGCATCCGGGAGGCTTTGAAAGCTAGGTTCCTGAGTGAGCAGGGTAACCTGTGACTGTAAAGTTTGTGTACAGAGAAGCCGAACCTGCCCCCGTTTCTTTACCCAGTTAATGTTGACTATCCTCTCCAGTTACATACCCCCTTCTCCCCCCCTTCCAACACACGTTTCGAAATAAAATCAGTTCTACTTTGTTAATGGACACCGTTTTCTTTACTACTGTTTTCGCGGGAATTTTTTAAAACTGGGACGCGGATTGTGGTGCGGAGCGGGTGTAGTGTAGTGACGCAAAGAAAACTTCTAAACTCAAGGATTGACAGGCTCCGCTGTGGTGGGCTGGTTCTTTCAACGGAGCCTGTCACCCCTCCTGATCGGGACTGTGTGTATGGGGGGGGCTATGTGACTTTGTGGCAGGGGGAGGACGGTTACAGATCTCCTGCTGTGTGGCTCTGTGATCCTGCATAAGGACCGCCGCTTAAGATCTGTAACTGCCCTCCCCCGCCACAAAGTCACAGAGCAACCCACCCCCCACTACAGAACATGAAAACCACCTCCCAGACTGACCAGGGCAACTAGTCACTGCACTGTGTATGTGCCCTGCTGCTGTACCTGCCCCCGCCTATGTACCCTGCCAAAGGTGACTGTCCTGTCCAATTACCATCCCCCTTTCCCCCCCTCCTCCAAAAGAACATGATGGAAACATTAGTTAACAGAAACATATTTTTTATTATCAACTACACATGGAACTGGGAGGTGAAACTTGGACGGGGGCTTGTGTCAGGCGGGAAGGAAAGAACTTGTCAAATTTTGGGGAATGAGAGCCTTCTGCTACTAGAGCTCTCTGCAGGGGTGGAGTGAGAGTTGGCGTGGACTCTGCCGCCTCTCCTTCTGTGCACTTTGGGTGAGGGGGGTATGGGACTTGGTGGCGGGGGAGGGCGGTTAGAGATGGACTGCAGTGGGGCTCTGTCCTCCTGCCTCCGTTCCTGCAGAACATCCACAAGGCGCCGGAGCGTGTCCGTTTGCTCCCTCAGTAGTCCAAGCAGGGTTTGAGTCGCCTGCTGGTCTTCCTGCCGCCACCTCTCCTCCCGATCCATGTTTGCTTGCTGCATTTGGGACAAGTTCTCCCGCCACTGGGTCTGCTGTGCTGCCTGGGCTCGGGAGCAGGCCATAAGCTCTGAGAACATGTCCTCCCGTGTCCTCTTCTTCCTATGCCTAATCCTCGCTAGCCTCTGGGAGTGTGATGCCAGGCTAGGTTGTGAGACAGTCGCAGATGGGGCTGTGGGAATGGGAAAAAGGGAGTGAATTCCTCAGAAAGATAAATGTAGTTGTGAACAAAGAACATAGTCTTTCTCTGTGAACAAGACCATGCACAGCACCTATCACATGCGCACTCAGCACAAGGTCGAATTCTCGGCCTTCGCATTCAGTGCCTGGGGTCTTGCACAGCACATTTGAGAACCGTGTCAGGACAACGGAATTTCTGTTGCAGGCAGACATGGTAAGCCGTAGACTCGTGGCAGTTTAAAACTTTAATATTAGCAATGGCCTCATTTCACATTGAAATCAATGTCGGTCCCTGCTGCCAGCAATCCGGAAAGCAGGAACTCTGCTCCTGTCCCACCCCCTCGCGGCTGTCCCCGGGAACGATCCCTTTCGGCTGCCCCTCTCCCGCCTCCACCGCGTGGCTGCAAACCAGCGGTTACAGTTCTGTAAAGGAACGGTAAAGCAGTCCCAACACTAACATTCCCCTACCTCATTCAAAGCAGGTCACCATGAGCGACATCACCCTCATGAGGATCTCTGACAGCGAGAAAGAGAGAATGCTCCGGGAAAGCCTCCAAAGACCAGGGCCGTATGCCGCCCTGCTGTGCAGAGCAATGATTCCCGAGTACTTGCTTGTCTCGTGGCGCGGCAACGTGTCGTACTACGGAGGACCCAATAAGGCCGCTCTCCCCAGGAACCTAATGCAACGGATTTCCAATTACCTCCAGGAGAGCTTCCTTGAGATGTCACAGGAGGATTTCTGCTCCATCCCCGGACATATAGACCGCATTTTACTCTAGCTGCTGTAGCAGTGACTAAACAGTAGAGCGGCTTGGGCAGGACAATCATGCAAAACTGGACATTGCTAGATTTTTTTTTCAATAGTTGCACTGCCCATGACTGAACCGTTAAGCGCCTAGGGCAAACTAATCATGAGAAACCCATTTTTTTAATTGTTAATATTCCTGTTCTGTTAAAAATAAATGTTTAGATGTTTACAACACTTACTGGCTGATCCTTCCCCAGATTCTGTGTCCGGGGTAACGGCTGGGGACGGTTGGTAGGGGATCTCTGTAAGGGTGATGAAGAGATCCTGGCTGTCGGGGAAACCAGCGTTGTGAGTGCTGTCGACTGCCTCGTCCACCTCTTCTCCTTCCTCATCTTCCCCGTCCGCTAACATGTCCGAGGATCCGGCCGTGGACAATATCCCATCCTCAGAGTCCACGGTCACTGGTGGGGTAGTGGTGGCGGCCGCACCTAGGATGGAATGCAGTGCCTCGTAGAAACGGGATGTCTGGGGATGGGATCCGGAGCGTCCGTTTGCCTCTTTGGTCTTCTGGTAGCCTTGTCTCAGCTCCTTGATTTTCACGCGGCACTGCGTTGCATCCCGGCTGTATCCTCTCTCTGACATGTCTTTAGAGATCTTCTCGTAGATCTTTGCATTCCGTTTCTTGGAGCGCAGCTCGGAAAGCACGGACTCATCACCCCACACAGCGATGAGATCCAAGACTTCCCGATCAGTCCATGCTGGGGCCCTCTTTCTATTCTGAGATTGCACGGCCATCACTGCTGGAGAGCTCTGCATCATTGCCAGTGCTGCTGAGCTCGCCACAATGTCCAGACAGGAAATGAGATTCAAACTGGCCAGACAGGAAAAGGAATTCAAATTCAAATTTTCCCGGGGCTTTTCCTGTGTGGCTGTTCAGAGCATCCGAGCTCGTACTGCTGTCCAGAGCGTCAACAGAGTGGTGCACTGTGGGATAGCTCCCGGAGCTATTAGCGTCGATTTCCATCCACACCTAGCCTAATTCGACATGGCCATGTCGAATTTAGCGCTACTCCCCTCGTCGGGGAGGAGTACAGAAGTCGAATTAAAGAGACCTCTATATCGAACTAAATACCTTCGCGGTGTGGACGGGTGCAGGGTTAATTCGATGTAACGGCGCTAACTTCGACATAAACGCCTAGTGTAGACCAGGCCTAAGTGTTACAATTGAACTACGCTCTGTGTGCCTATCTCACAAACCTTCATAACCACTCCTTGAATAGTGGCCTGTGGGAGATTTGGAAAGGGCTTCTCGGATCCTGAAGGGGGTCAAACTCCTATACCTCACTGCGAAGCTCAGCTACTTCCTAGACATACTTGCAAAATTGAGACCAGACGTATTGGTTGGAGTTTACTCTTTGCTCAGACTTTTTCTATGGGAGTTCCTGAAACTAATCATCAAGCCTCTGAGGTGCTGAAGGAGGTACCAGCAATATCTGTGCAGAGCTAGAGAAAGAGACCAGCAGGTCATGGAGATCATGCTTCAAGGCTGGGTCCTCCCTCCCCCACCTTCTCAATTCCTGAAGTAACCAGCTACTTCAAGTGGACATTCATCACATGAAGTGCTGCATTTGGGTCAGCCTACAGCTGCATGCTGGGCGAGGGGGAGGGGGGGGGAAGGTTTCCAAAGGAAGAAGCAGCTGTGACCTGCAATAGGCAGAATTAAATTGTAGCATGCTCTTCCATTAAAAATAGTATTTGTTGTTTTTCTAGGGTGACATTCAGCTCTGCAGTAGTGAAATAGCAATTGTACTGATAGTAAATTAATTACACTTTATGGACTAATAACAGAGAAATGTGGTAAATTAACTTTAATAAGTATACAAACTTGTATGCCAGATGCTACAAGTAACCAGTATAAAATATGGAAAAATAAGTTTTATGGACTATTGCATGTCCTGGGCATGTCAGTTCTTTTTTCTGAACAGAAGTGGGGTCAGATTTCATGGAATGCATCAGCAGAAGTATTCTATACAGTTTTAGCTTTAGGAGGAAGTTTAAAGTTGCCATGCATCCTGCAGTGCAGAGTATTAGTTAGCATCATGGTTCCTGAGTTGTAGACACTGAGACAATGGAATAGGCTAGGTCAGACTGCCGCAGCAACAGTACTGGGTTTGGCTAGACACTTCCTCAGTAATCACTGAAATTATGCAGGAGATAAGGTTGTGAGGGAAGGATGGGTGGAGCCTGTCCCACTTGGGACTCTCAGGGACAAGAGCATGCACTAATACTGTAGGAGACTTGGGGCACCTAGTAAGAGCTGCTAGTGTTGTGGGCCATGTTATTGAAGGTAGGATGCAAAATTAGCTGGGAAATATGAGTGTGCACATGCACACGCTTTCAGTAGGTCAGGTTAAACTGTGTTGGGGATAAATGGAAAGCAAATTGTTTGTTCAAAGCAAGAAATGCAACGCTGAATTGATTTTTGGACATGCAATGGCCATTTCAGAAAATTGTCAACTTCTCCTTGAGAGCGCTGCTGGGTAGACCCTCTCGTGGGTGAGACTGGAGGGGTAGATCAAAGTAACATGGAAAATATATCTCCGGGTACTCTGGGGAAGTGGGAGGACACCTACCCAAGAAACTCGAGGCTGTGTCTCTAATGCAGTGGTGGGCAGCCTGCGGGCTGCATGTGGCCCGTTAGGGTGATCCACTGGCAGGGCATGAGACAGTTTGTTTACATTGACCGTCCGCAGGCATGGCTGCCCGCAGCTCCCAGTGGCCACACCACTTTCCGCAGCTCCCATTGGCCGGGAACAGAGAACCTCGGCCACTGGGAGCTGTGGGCGGCCGTGCCTGCAGATGGTCAATGTAAACAAACTGTCTCACGACCTGCCAGTGCATTACCCTGATGGGCCACGTGCGGGCCGCAGGTTGCCCACGACTGCTCTAACGTGTTGCCAAAGGAGCAGAGAGACTAAAGGGACAAACTGGGGGAAATAGAAAGTGCTCTCTAGAGTGGAATACGTTTTTGTTTCTTTACTAAGGAGTCCTCTCCCACAGGGTGTTGTGCTTGTGTAAGCCAGGCCTGGTTGGTGTGACACTCTGTCCCCCTCTTGTGGCGGCTAGACTAGCCAGCGATTGATGAACCTGCTACAGCAGGGGTAGGCAACCTATGGTACGCGTGCCAAAGACGGCACGTGAGCTGATTTTCAGTGGCACTCACACTGCCCGGGTCCTGGCCACCGGTCTGGGGGGCTCTGCATTTTAATTTAATTTTAAATGAAGCTTCTTAAACATTTTCTAAACCTTATTTACTTTACATACAACAATAGTTTAGTTCTATATTATAGTCTGATAGAAAGAGGCTTTCTAAAAATGTTAAAATGTATTATGGGCACACGAAACCTTAAATTAGAGTGAATAAATGAAGACTCGGCACACCACTTCTGAAAGGTTGCCGACCCCTGTGCTACAGCCTTGGCTAAGAGACATGCATTTTAGCTCATGCAGTAGAGGCTCCTGCATTAAGCTTCAGAGGTCCCAGGTTTGATCTCAGCTGCTGCTGACTGGAGTTTGTTGGCATTACACTTGCTGGGCCTTGATCCACCGGATGCATGGCAAATGCCTAATCATCTATGAGAACTGATTTTAAGAAGCTTACGGTGACAGTATGACTTGGGCTAAAGTGTATTAGGAAGGGACTGCAAGCAGTGAAAAACTGCCCTGGGATACGAACCAACCCCAACCCCTTGCATGATTAAATCTGATCTGTTTATACAGTCAGAGCAGGAAGCCCTGAATGCAAGACTGATCGGAAGGGGAGTTGGAAGGTGACTAGAGAGGTGTATACAGGTAGGTGAGTAAGAGAGAAGGAACGTAGGCTTGCCTCAAAATTGGCAATTCTTCTTGTTACTACTGGTATGTTACATTCAGGGAAGATCATGCACTTTTATTTGAAGTGCTATAATGACTAATGTTCAGTCAGTCAGGCTAATGTAATGCAAACTTCAAATAGCATGACTGACGTGCAGACCTCTGATAACTTTGTTCTGTCCCTGGACTCCAAACATTTAGTCAAACCTGGCGTAGGGCAGAGTGGATTTGTAAGGCACTAACCCTCCCATTCTGTCACCTTAGAGTGTCTAAATTCTTCATAAAAATCTGTTTTTCCAAAGAGCACTCCCTGCATCCCCGTATCAGATGCTCAACGGTCTCGTTAACCTCGCGTGTGTTACATAACCCAGCTTTGTCTAGTCACTAAATATAAATTATTATTTTCAAACCACAGTGGCCAGTTAACAATCCAAATATGATCCACTTCACTGATCCGTCCATAAATTTGGGCTAGCACCTTGTCCTCTATTTTGGCAGCACCTTTCTGCCACAGACTTTACACTAACTTACCGGCTCCAGTCCAACTGGGCTAGCCTGGCTCTTTCTCCAGGTGCGGCCTGGTATGTTAATTGGCCTCTCCTGCCCACATTAACCGATTCAGAGCCAGTGGCCGGGCTACACACCCCAGCACAGGTGCACAGCTGTACAGTTCAAACTAGATTTAAAAAAAGCACCAGGGAAACCTTACCATTACATGTGTTAGGACTAGTTTGTGTAGTCAACATAATGCACCTGCACATTATTTTACTACCCACTGTGCATTAAGCCATCATCAAAATTTTGCTGTGCTCTCAAGGTAGAAAAATGTCTGCAGAGAGCTGTCTGATTGTCAGCTCACACCATATTTAAATGCAATTTTCCATGCCCGTCTAATAACACCCATGTTGTAAGGGAGGGTGGTGTATAGACTTCTGTTTTATTAGACCGCCCCCAAAACATGCTAAATTTTAGAGAAAATGTTGCTGTAAAAGTAAATAGCTTTTTGATTAAGTGGCAATGTTATTAAATATTGAATGCGTGTGTGTATTGTAATGGAAAGTTCTTTACAATTTAAAATAGGAAAAAACCTGACTTTTGTCACCTAAGACGATAAGGAGCAGCCTAACGACCATTTGTTGCACAGGTTCCTATGCAAATTACTCCTGGCAAAACATATAATAATGGAAGAATAAAATGGCATATATATATTCAACCTTATACTTGTGTGGGAATGTACGGCATGTATAAAACAGGAACCAGTGGCTGGAAGCTGAAGCTATGCAAATTTTAGACTAGAAATAAGGCATTTTTGAACATTGAGGTTAATTAACCATTGGAACAATTTACCAAGGGTTGTGAGAGATTCTCCACCACTGGAAACTTTAAAATTGGCTGTTTTTCTGAAAGATATGCCCTAGTTCAAGTACCGCTATTAACCTGAAGCAGGGATCAATACAGGGAAACCTTATGGTCTGTATTTCTGCAGGATATCAAAGTAGATGATTACACTGGTCCCATCTGGCATTTAAAATGTATTGAGTATAGCACATCCATTCCTAGTGGAATACCATTCCAGTAGTATGTCTTGTACAGTCTTGTGGCAACAAGAACCAGAAATCCTATTTAAAAGCACTAAAAGATGATTCCTAAGTGGGACTGTACAAAATTCAATGGCTTCCCTGAGTTGATTTTGGTTGGTGAGTTTGTGCCTCTTCACCCCCAAATCCCTGTATTTTTTGCGTCTTTGGTTAGAACAAATTCTAAAATTAATGGAAATCACTTGTCTGGATTCCTATTGGAAACCATTAAGGCCAGATCTTTGCCATCTGGTATAGCTCTGGCTCCTCAGAGTACTCCCATTGACTCTCATGTACCAAGTACTAGATTTGGTGCTAGGCATTTTGTAGCATGAAGACCCTATTTGCAAGCTCTTTGAAACAGGGATGTGTCTGCAAGCTCCGAAGCCATCTGTTGATGTGCTCCGTTTACTTAAGGGGCTTGTAAAAACTTAATGAAGCTACTCTGAGTTTTTGAGTTGGTGACACAATGTGAAACGAGGAGAACTGCCTGTTTGTACAGGGCTCTGTTGCAATTGCACAGCGCGGGTCCTAAACACTCATTTAAAATACCTGTTATCAGCCACTTGATGTTTTACTTCCCTTCGTATTTTCAGTGTTGTCACTTGTTTGTTTGTGGTTTTGTTTGCTGTCTGTGTCACTTTATTATTTATGTTTGCTGTTCGGTGTGTGTGTATGAAGTATTAATCAAATTAAGAGTTGCCATCCCATAGAAATTGTATAAGCCTGAGTGAATGCCTTTTACTCGCCTTTCCAGTATCAGAAAATACTGTATTAATATTAGCAATGAGAGCGTGACTATTTCTAGTTGACTCATAGATTTGTTTAGCATCTTTAAAGCCGAGCTGTGTGTGCAGGTAATATGCATGCAAGAGGGATAGTTTTGTGAACTGCAAAAGTCCGTAGCGTGCTAGTGTTTTGGCAGATGCTTCATTTTTCGAGAGCAGCTTTCCCTGAAGATTTAGTGGTCTATGGAAGGAGTAGGTTATTAAATTGGGCCTCTGGTGCATATTTTTTATGCTTTCACTTAATGGCCATGACTTTGTTTTATTTATATAGCTGTTTTCAGTATGCCACATTTTGGTGTGTTTACTAGCTTGAGAGTTATTAGAAAGGATGATAAAATACATGTACTCCAAGGGATACTTAGTCGGCTCCTCTCCTAAGATAGGATGGACTATAACTGAGGCTGGGTGGGATATAATTTAGAATGAGAGGGACTGAAGTTTATTTCTAGGGTTAGAAATCCCTTCAAACAGAAGGGGGCAGCAATGTACAAAAGGAGCAAGGTTCTTGTGAAACACAAATTTAGAGGTGGCAAAGAAATATCCAGGGTAGGCTGGGAAGGTTTTATAATCTTTACCTGGGACTTCTCAAAGGAAATATATTGGAAATGCCACTTACTGTTCTCTGCATGCATCCCTTCTTCAGCATCCTAAATGCTACCATGGATATAATGAATGATTACTGTTGAGGTATGCTGAGTTCTTTAATCTCTCTGTTGCTTTGTGTAACTTGTAAATTACACAGCCCTGCAGAAAATTATAAAAAACCTAGGATTATGCTCCTCATTATGAAAACTGGCTTTTGACGTAGACTATTTTTAATTGTCATTTGGTTAGTTTTCCTTTCACTTAAGTTTTAATAAAATTAGTTGGGCTTTTTAGTGCTTGAAATCTAGCCAGATATTGTAACTTCTTAGACATTTTGAATTCATTTGCAAGTTCATCCACAAAACAAATACCAAGAAATACATGTATAGACATAACCATATTAATTAGAGACCATGAAAAACCTACTAGGTCATCTGTTGTTTGTATTGCTATTGGGGCTGGGCCATCTAGACTCTGTACTAGACACTGTACATGTACACATCCTTGCTCCACAAATTATGGTCACTATATAAGGTGAGACACTATAGGTGGCTAGGACAAACAGCAGCAGGAGTGCCAGATTATAAAAATAAGGCGATTGTAAGCGTCATAAACAATGGTCACAGAATACCATCAGCCTACCCATTGTCATGTGACTTCGAATCACTAGGGAGAGATTTTAAGGTAAGGTTAGCAGGAGGGTAATGGACTGGTCTTGCAGACTCTCATGGAGAGCTCCTCTAATAAGTAGGAGTTGGGAAAAGAGAAAGTGTGTTGGCACTGTCAAGTTTTCCATTCACTGCCCAGGGGTCAACTGCTCTATATACCATCTAAGCTTATTTGGGCCCTTGCCCCAAATTCCTTGTAGTCTATTTTCATCATTTTGTTCAGCCCAGACTTAAATAAATAAATGGGGGGTGGGGGGGGGGGAGAGCTTCTGCCTAACTCCCTGCTTAAAACCCTTTCCAGTTGCTTTTTCTCTGCCTCATCTTTGTTGGTTAAATTTTCCTCATAGCCATTTCCTGGTTGCTAGGAGAGTAGAAGGCTGAGGGCTGAGTGCTAGGCAAGTAGGAAGGGAATTGGGGATGGGGAGAGAGAAGAAAGGAGGGAGGAATTTATGAAGATGAAGAGGTCTAGAGGGAAAGGGAAGCAAGATTGGAAGAACATAGGTGAAGGAGGAGGAGAGCACAAAGGAGAAAAAGAAATAAATAGAACGAGAAAGTGTTCCCATTTCCTTCTGTATTCCAACTAATTGCTACAGAACGTGCCCCATCAGTTTAAGGCACCACTTCAATTCCCATTGGAGTCATTGGGAACCTTTACATTGACTTTGAGTCTTAGATTAAGACCATGTTAAAATAGTGTATATGGATAATATTCACTGGTAGTGGAGGCTCTGGTTAAGGCTGAGAGAGGGTTTCCGTTCTAATTTTTTCCTAATGGCTTAAGTATTTCTCATTCTTTGTGGGCAGTAGTTCCCCATGCCTGGTTGGTCGGTCGGTCAGTCTGTCTGTCTGTCTGTCTGTGTGTGTGTGTGTCTCTCTCTCTCTCTCCCTCTCATTTAAACAAAATTGGTTCAGCTGTTTTTGATTTATGCAAGCAAGGGGAAAATACACTTCTCCCATATCTTCAGAGTCAAAATTTGCACACACATAACTCAAAGCTGGCTGAAGCTAGCTATGTCAAATTAGCTTGTTTATAGTCCTCACTGGGGAGTTCCAAGTTTGGAAAAAATAGGTTCAGTGTTTTAAGTTCTGAATGTTTAGAAAGTCAGCATTTTCATGCATGCACGTTAGATTTTTTTTTTCCCAGTGCTTTTAACCTAGATCAGCTTAGGGGATTTAAGGATGCATTGACCGAGGAGCCTTTCTTTCAGTTAAGGTTGCTCTGCTAAAGTACTTTCATCATACACAGATGAATCTTAAGTATGAAACAGCATTTTTCCCTTTATTTCTTTTAAACAAACACACGAACCAAAATAAAGCAGGGAATCTTAAATAATGCAAGACTAGTATTTAATGCAATGTTAAGATTGAGAAATCAAATACTGAATTTTTAGAATTATGGCTCTTAGATTCCTAACACATTATGGCGATTCAGCTGCATATATACTATTTTCTACTCCAGTATCCTTATAAAATACCAATCTTTTTAATGCATGAATTCCTTTACCAAGTATCAGAAAATACAGAATAGCTGCAGCATGGCCAAGTTGCTCCAGAAACCTTAATTTCTGGATTTCTTTTGTTTGTTTGTTCTGTCTTTTAACTTGAATTGTGCAACATTAACATTCTGTCAGTATGATTTTGTACTCAATTTACCTAGTGTTGCCAATGCTCAGTATTTTAACCAGACTCTCATGAGTCTTAAAGACCCAGCTCCAGGATGCATGTGATTAAGTAAGAATCTCTGCTTTCATTTTTAAAAAGTATGTTTCTAGCACTCATGAATGCAGCAGAAAGCTTGAAAACATGACATAAGTGCACCCTAGTGGCTCAGAAGGAAAAGAACCCAAATTTATTTTTAATATAATGGAATTTTTTTTAACCCAATCATGATGATATGGGCTTAAATCATGATTTTTTTTTTCAATGCTTGGTTTACCAAAACTGCTTGTTAGAGTTTTTTTTTATTTTTAGAGCTGGGGGAGGGGAAATAAGGAGAGTGAGGGGAAGAAAGCAAATAAAACCCTCCAACACGCATAGCATTTCTTGGAGGACCACGTTTAATTTTTTTGTATGTTATGTGCATGCCTTTGTTTGACTACAATGTATGCGAAGTCCATACGTTCCTGCTGTAGTATCAATTGGATATAGAATTCTTCACTTGTCATCCCAAAACTTCTGTGCACTGTGAAACTGTTGCACTGTTCTGCCCTGCAGGTTGCTGCATTTTAGTGGTTAGTGATGTGATCTCTATAAATTTTGCCTTTTACACTAGATTGTGTTGTATCAATATAGCATGCAAGACCAGTAGCTCTAGAATTCTTTTAAGTTCTATAGTTTTATTAATGCAGGGTGTATTAGTCCGTTAGCATACCGTTAGCATACCCTGCTTCTATGCAAATGTATCCGAAGTCCCTCTCCATTGCACATTAATCATCATTAACTAAATTACTTACACTTAATCATCTTAACCTTGATTTTTCCCCTGGATAACCGATCCATGATATATCTGTACAGGAATAACTAAACAATTGATACAGTTGAAAAGATAGGAATAGTTTGTTTTGCTATGATTTACAATGAGCATGTATCTGTTATGTTGTATGTCACTTACGTTCCATACTGTAAATAATTGTTAAGCCCCTACCCCTATCACATTCACATTTGAGCGCTAGGCATTATTTTAAATAGAAGTTAATGATACATGCTTCCGGGTGGGTGCCCTGAATGCTTCCTGGAAGATTCCAGGGGTTGTTTCTTGATCATTAAGCTTGAAGGGTTCCAAAAAATGTTGTTTCAATACGAAATATATGTTTACAATTGAACAATCAAAAAGGGAGCTGTACAGCAGCAGCTGCTTGGTTCCTTGTCCCTGTTGTGATGCCTCGTAGAAGAGCAGAATGTCCTGGGAGTCTGCGCTCATGAGTTATCTTGTGAAGGTGTTTAGCTGTGATTATTATATAAAGTATTGGAGTATTTGAGTTATGGAGAAGGAGAAACAAAAATGGTTCTTTGAGACAAGGTGGGTGAGGTAATATCTTTTACTGGGCCAGCTTCTGTTGGTGAGAGAGACAGAGTTGTGTGTAAGCTTGAAAGCTTGTCTCTCTCACCAAAAGAAGCTGGTCCAATGAAAGATATTCCCTCACCCACCTTGTCTCTCTAATGTCCTGGGACTGACATGGCAGGTTTTTTGGCATGATAGATACCTACTCAGTCGAGATCCTGAAGAGCCTTATTAGGAATTGTACATGCTTCTTTCCTTTTCAAAAGCTACAGTGGTCTCGTTTATCTGGCAGTGTCTGTACTACAGTCTAAAGAATATGTAGACGTGGGGAGGAAAGCTCTGCTATTTGTACTATTGTGCTGGGTATTCTTAAGGCTAAGCAAGCTTCATAATGAAAAGTTTGAAATTAATTTCAAATCTGCCAGCTAATGACCATCAATCTTGAGCTGGACAAATTAAGCTACTTGGGGATAGGCAAGTACATTCCTGTGCTGCAGAAAAGACTGGATAGCTGGGGAAGAAAGGGGTTAAGAGTTTGAGTTTAATGATAGTTTAACATGTGAAACTGTATAGATGTTGCCAAAGTGTAGATATCACAAATACTTCAGCTCTTTGTCAGAGGTAGAGACAGTCTACCCAGGATGGGGTTTTAGCGTGTGTGAAGTTTTACCCAGTATGCCCGTACATCATTGTCTTCCATTCCTGAGCCAATTGCTGGCTACTAAATAATATGATCCCACATCTGACCTTTCTCATAGGATTAGGCATAGTTTTTCCTCACTCTCTCTTTCTTTTAATAATAATAATTAATAAAAAAAGCGTTTTCTCATTCATGATAATTTGGGAAAATATTTCTTGGCCTTTCATGGATTTTTGGACATTTTTGGAGTAGGAAGTGCATATCTATCTCCATCTTGCCTTCTCTTCTAGATCATATTGGTTACACAGTCACTTCTCTCTGGATTAGACCTTGCTTTTATCTCTCACATTCTACTTTTACTCTATGGTCATTGATTCTGTCTCTTGGTGAGAGTCTCACTTAATCTTGCATGCTTCACTACTTTGAACTAGATGGGTGAATCTATCCTAGTGGCTTTATATGTGGTAGAAGATTCTTAGCTTTTTCTTGTAGTTCTTTAATAGCTATCCTGAAGCGCCCAGATTGTCATCTTGTGAACCCAAGGATATTTGTGTGCTCAGTTTCCATATTAACATACTACAGTGTTAATCTGTGCTGGGTTTTGCTTTTCTGAGATATCATTTTTAATTTGGCTCTAGGCTGATCTTTATAGCACTAGATTTCTAGGAGGTATCAGTTTCTTTGGAGTCCCTCTTGCATAGGATGTATTGTCTTATGCCCAGACCATCAGCATATATGTAGGTATCTTGTCTGAGTTGTCCACGGGTAATCTGGGATCCTAGCATCAGTCTGAGGTTAGACCCCTCTTGTACTCTTTTTTTTCTTGTTGAAAGGATGCTTTCCAGGTTTTGAGTTTTGGTCCTCTATTTCAATGATTGGCACAAGCATTTAATAATGTCCTCTTTTCTATGTTTCTTTATACCAATTTCACCTGTAGCAACTTGTTTGATTCCAGGGTGGTGATTGAGTCAAATTCTCTAATAATGAACCAGGCAAATATTTCTTATTTACCCTCCTTCCCCCTGACAACATCCTCTCATGGATTGGTAACTGGTTAAGAGATAAGAAACAAAGGTTAGGGATAAATGGTCAGTTTTCAGAATGGAGAGAGGTAAATAGTGGTGTCCCCTAGGGTCTGTACTGGGACCAGTCCTATTCAACATGTTCATAAATGATCTGGAAAAAGGGGTACACAGTAAGGTGGCAAAATTTGCAGATAATACAAAACTACTCAAGATAGTTAAGTCCCAGACAGACTGCGAAGAGCTACAAAAGAATCTCTCAAAACTGGGTGACTGGGCAACAAAATGGCAGGTAAAATTCAATGTTGATAAATGCAAAGTAATGCACATTGGAAAATATAATCCCAACATAAATTAGCTGTTACCACTCAAGAAAGAGATCTTGGTGTCATAGTGGATAGTTCTCTGAAAACAACCACGCAATGTGCAGCGGCAGTCAAAAAAGTGAACAGAATATTGGGAATCATGAAGAAAGGGATAGATAATAAGACAGAAAATATCATATTGCCTCTGTATAAATCCATGGTATGCCCACATCTTGAATACTGCATGCAGATGTGGTTGCCCCATCTCAAAAAAGATATATTGGAATTGGAAAAGGTTCAGAAAAGGGCAACAAAAACGATTAAGTGTATGGAACAGCTTCCTTATGAGGAGAGATTAATAAGACTGGGACTCTTCAGCTTGGAAAAGAGACAGTTAAGGGGGAATATGATTGAGGTCTATAAAATCATGACTGGCGTGGAGAAAGTAAATAAGGAAATGCTATTTACTCCTTCTCATAATACAAGAACTAGAGGTCACCAAATGAAATTAATAGGTAGCAGGTTTAAAGAAACAAAAGGAAGTATTTCTTAACACAATGCACGGTCAACCTGTGGCACTCTTTGTCAGAGAATGTTGTGAAGGTTTTTTTTTAAAAAAAAAGATAAATTCATGGAGGATAGGTCCATCAATGGCTATTAGCCAGGATAGGCAAGGATGGTGTCCCTAGCCTCTGTTTGGCAGAAACTGGGAATGAGTGACCAGGGAATGGATCACATGATGATTACCTGTTCTGTTCATTCCCTCTGGGGCACCTGGCATTGGCCACTGTTGGAAGACAGGATACTGGGCTAGATGGACCTTTGGTCTGACCCAATATGGCCGCTCTTAGGTTTTTCTTTCCAGGGTAAAATGTGATAAATTTCATGTAGTTGGATTATATTACAGTCGGTCAGCTATTGCAGTACTCTTATTGAGGACACAACAGACTAGTTTGCTGATATTGCTGCTGACACTGATAACTCTGCAGTTGATAGGAGTGAGCCTTTTGCATACAGAGATAATTGGTGTCAAGTATCAGAGGGGTAGTCGTGTTAGTCTGGATCTGTAAAAAAGCAACAAAGAGTCCTGTGGCACCTTTATAGTCTAACAGGCATATTGGAGCATAAGCTTTCGTGGGTGAATACCAGATGAAGTGGGTAAGCTTCTGCTCCTATACGTCTGTTAGTCAATAAGGTGCCACAGGATTCTTTGTTGCTTTTTAGAGATAATTGGGTCATCTGACTGTCTCTTAAGGAAGTGCCTGTGTAATTTAAGTGTTTTTGGCTGAACCCAGTGAAATAAGAAAAAGAAAAGGGGGTTACATGTGGATTGGAAGGGTGAGGAACTAGATAAACATTGAAATAATGCTTCCGCACAGGGACTGGCTAGTTGACAGGTGTCCATTCAAGGTGACTTAATAGCTATCATTTAAGAAGCTGGTATGATTGCTACTGTTCAAAGTGTTGCTGATTTAATCAAAGAGATTGTGTAAGAGTGAACAAATACATTCAAATAAGGCCAAAATGCAGCAGCGTTGGATCTCAATTAAAATATTTAATCACTTACCAAAAGAGAGAGGGACTGCTCTACTAGTGTTCAGCCCAAGAGTGGTCCTGCAGCTGGTCCACTGGATGTCTTTGTCTTTGTCTAATCAAGGGATGGGGTGGGGAGTTGGGTGTTGGAATTCCCGTATTGAGCAATGCCAAGGGGGTGGTTGGGGACGGAAGATCTTTGCATCTAAAATATGCTGCACTGCTTGTACTATGCTCAATGGTGAGACATTGGTAGCTCTCTAAATTCCCTAGGGAACAGAGACTCGGGTACAAGGCTTGAAATAGTGGGTGAAATCTGGCTTCAATGGAGCCAGTATTTAACCTACTGGTTTTGATTTACCTCGATATTCATGAGAAGTAATTCTTTCGCTCTACTCCACTCTGATTAGACCTCAACTGGAATATTGTGGCCAGTTCTGGGCACCACATTTCAGGAAGGATGTGGATAAATTGGAGAAGAGTCCAGAGAAAAGCAACAAAAATAATTAAAGGTCTAGAAAACATGAGCTGTGAGGGAAGATTGAAAAAATTGGGTTTGTTTAGTCTAGAAAAGAGAAGGTTGAGAGGGGACATAGCAGTTTTCAAGAATGTAAAAGGTTTTTACAAGGAGGAGGAAGAAAAATTGTTCTTCTTAACCTCTGAGGATAGGACAAGAAGCAATGGGCTTAAATTGCAGCAAGGGCAGTTTAGGTTAGACATTAGGAAAAACTTCCTAACTGTCAGGGTGGTTAAGCACTGGAATAAATAGCCTAGGGAGGTTGTGAAATCTCCATAGTTGGAGATTTTTAAGAGCAGGTTAGACAAACACCTGTCAGGAATGGTCTAGATAATTAGTCCTGCCATGAGTGCAGAGGACTGGATTAGATGACCTCTCACGGTCCCTTCGAATTCTATGATTTATGGAAAGCTACTTGGCTGGGATCTGGGGGGGGGGGGGGGGGATGGGTAATCCAGTCTCTCTTCCTCTTCCTTGTCCTCCTTCCATGAAGACCACCTGAGTTTATGTTTTTAGGTGAAGAATGGCTGTTTTTTCAATTGTGGGCATTGTATGCTTATTTTCCGATGATCTGTTCGATACAGACCTTGGAGTCCATGTAGACAAGTCAATAGGTTTTGCAAAACCTTTATCAGGCATGAGCAGCTTCTTAAAGTTTGTTCTTTTGGACTGTAAAAAGTATCGCTTACACCCCAGGTAACAAGAGGGGAAACAAACAAAAATCCTATCCACCTATCTCACTTGTACAGGGATTTGGGTTTAGCACACAAACTAACAACAACAAAATTTGGCTCAAATCTTCTTTTCAGACTTGGGTGCTCCTAGGGTTCCTCTGTCAAAACTCTAGATTATTTTGTGTAAGCCACTCCCAAGTGTGTCATACATGAGTGGGATAATGAGCCACCTCCTCACTGTGAGGAGAATGCACTTAATCCTTTCTCGGCCAAAACACAACCTGCTAACAGGGTGGGGTGTTTTGGGTAAGGGACACCTTATGTTATGGACTATGTAAAGGAACCTATTTCGGCAAGGGCGGGTCTATGTTTTTTGCTGCCCTAAGCATGGCAGTCAGGCGGCCTTCAGCGGCATGCCTGCGGGCAGTCCGCTGGTCACGTGGATTCGGCGGTGTTTCTGCCGGTGATCTGCCGGTCCCACCACCAAATTACTGCCGAAACCGCGGGACTGGTGGACCTCCCGCAGGAATGCCACCGAAGGTCGCCTGATTGCCGCCCTCATGGTGACCAGCACGCCATCCCCTGCGGCTTGCTGCCCCAGGCATGCGCTTGCTGCGCTGGTGCCTGGAGCTGCCTCTGTATTTCGGTGTGAAACTTGAAACAGAAATGCATCACTCCCACTGGATGAAGGGAACAGCCCCTCCTCCCAATAGCAGTTCATAAAGGAGCAGGAAATATAAACTCAGGATTTACATTGCTAATAGTAACGTGAAATGGAGTTCATTATTATGTTGATCCTTGAAATAAAGAAGGGGTAGAGAAATTGCCACAGGCACTGACCCATACATTTATTATAATTGAGTCCATTAGCCTTAATTTTATAATTTCTAAATTAACTTTTCACATTTACAAATGGCTTTAATTGCTTGATGGAGGGAGTTAGGATTTAAAAATGCAAAAAAAACCCCAAAAAACAAAACCTCCAAATCGGACCATTTATATCAATGGGTTCATTTGTACAATAGTGCTAACAATGTAGATCTAGCAAGAGTTGCAATTGTTTTTGTTGAGCCATCAAAGGCATTTTAGGCCAATTAGGGGTATTTAAAAAAAATGCTTGCACATTACGGCTTTTGTCTGTGGCTAATGTTTTTGTTTTGTGGTGGTGGCTTTTATTTTTTTATTTTTTAATTTAATGTAGTACTTTGTGAAAGGTGCTGATTTGGAAGTATGAAAACTGAAGCTGCCTGTCTTGAAGGCCCTAAATAAGCACGGTGGGGTTGAGATTTGGATTTCAGATGCAGATACATGAAGAAAACTAAATTTTTGGACTATGATCTTAAACATATGGGTGGGGGGCTTTGTGTATATATTGGGCAGGGTCAGCTTGCACAAAACCAAACACCCCCACCCCTCCCCTTCTCCGAGGCCCTGCCCCTGTTCATTCCATCCTTCCACCCTCACTCACTCGTTCACTTTCACTGGGCAGGGGGGCAGGGGGTTTGGGGTGAGGGAGTGGGTGAGGGTTCCGGCTGGGGGTGTGGGCTATGGGGTGGGGCCAGGGATGAAGGGTTTGGGGTGCAGGAGGCGGCTTTGAGCTAGGGGGTAGAGCCAAGGGGTTCAGAATATGGGAGGGGGCTCTGGGCTGAGGCAGGGGGTTGGGGTGTGGAAGGGACTATGGGCTCTGGGTGTGGGTTCTGTGGTGGGGCTAGAAATGAGGGGGCCAGGGTGCGGGAGTGGGCTGGGGCAGGAGGTTGGGGTGCAGGAGGGTGACGGCTCTGGCTAAGGGTGTGGGCTCTGGTGTGGAGCTGGGGATGAGGAGTTTGGGGTGCAGGAGGGTGCTCTGGGCTGGGACCAAGGGGTTCGGAGGGCAGGAGGGGGACAGGGCTGGGGCAGGGGGTTGGGGCCCAGGAGGAAAGCTGGGGGGCAGGCTCCGGGCAAAGCTTACCTCAAGCAGCTCCTGGAAGCAGCAGCATGTCCCTCCTCCAGCTCCTACGCGGAGCTGCAGCCAGGCGGCTCTGCGCGCTGCCCAGTCCACAGGTGCCACCCCTGCAGCTTCCATTGGCTGTGGTTCCTGGCCAATAGGAGCTGCAGAGCCGGTGCTTGGGGTTGGGGCAGCATGCAAAGCCCCCTGGCTTCCCCTACATGTAGGAGCTGGAAGGGGGACATGCCGTTGCTTCTGGGAAGCACGCGGAGCCACGGCAGGCAGGGAGCCTGCCTTAGCCCCGTTGCGCCACTGACCGGACTTTTAACGCCCCAGTCAAGTGCTGACCGGACTGCCAGTTTCCCTTTTCGATCAGGCATTCCAGTCAAAAACTGGACACCTGGCAACCCTAGGTCAGCCTGTGAAATACTTTCTGTTCTGGTTTCAGAACTTAGTTGGGGGGTGGAATCTAAGCATGAGTTGCTGAAACTATAGACATATAGTGAAGAACTTAGTAGACCAAGCCTTGAAGAGAATGGAGCACAAAGTAATCATGTATCTCGTTTGTGCTAGGGGTAGCAAAGCTAGTGACCTTGCAAGGTTTCCCACCCTTGCTCCAATCTCCCAAACACATAAACATGTACAATTAAGCATGAGAGTAGTTCCATTATTCCAATGTGCAAAGCTATGGATGTAACTTAAGTGCTTTGCTGATCAAGGCCTCTGTGAGGAATTGATTGAGCCACCTCTAGGGGAAGACAAGTAATAATGTAAGAAAAGGAGCCAGCTTTCAACTGTGTTTTTTAATGTGTATCTAGTATTAAAATCTACATGTAGAATTGCTGCTAATGTGGATTCTTCAACAGCTTTAAACTCTTCAGAAGAGCATTTCAGTTGATAAGGCCAACATTCTGATTTAAGTTCAGACCCAGTTTAACAACTTCTGCTGTTGTGAAAATGGATGACTTGTTGGCTTTAATCTGGAGATGTTTAGAACGATTTCCTAAATACCTAGAAACAACACTGATTCATGAAAATATTTCTCTCTGTCTTAATGACCACAATATGAACATGTCTAAGGGTTTGCCCCAGAAACTTGCCCCAGCTGCAGTTCTGGTGCTTAACCCGCCTCCCTTGCATTGCAAAGTGCAAGCTGACTGAATGGAGAATCAGCATAGCTTGGGGTGGGGGACACATGAAATTAATGCCAGAATTGAGCCTTTGAAACAAAATACGTTAAAAGTGACATTTGTTGCCCATAAAACAAAAATATTCTAAAAATCAGGGTATGAATTAGATGCTAAGGTTCTCCCATCTCTGCAAATGATACAAGAGGTTTCAGTGAAGTGGAGGGCAAAAACAGAATGCAAGGGCTGTACATTACTTTATTCAAAAGCAAAGAGAATTCTATAGTTAGGTTATTAGTATTCAGAAGCAACAGCTAACCTCAGGAAGAGAAAGATGATCATTCCAAGTAGAAGACCTCTGCAGACAGATCTGGCTTGCTGCGTGGCAGCATGATATATCTGATGTCAATAAAAGTGTAGTGAGTGATACCTGATTAGCACAGACAAGACCAGCTTACACATGCTTTATTTTAAATCCAGCAAATGTTCTCGTAGCTCAGAAAATGAAAAATCTAAAGAGCATAAAATTATGCAATGCTAAGGAGAATCTTCATTACAAGACAGATTTGGCCGGGAGAACAATTCACAATGTAAGAATCTCTTGGGCTCTGATCCCATTGAGACACCCTGAGTCGTGTCTCAAAAAAGTGGACAAACGGACTCTGCCACCAACTGTTGTGTTGCTTTTTTAGCGATCAGATCAGTGCTGTGTTTGCCCAATTATAAATCTCTGAAATACCACTGTCTTTTTTTTTTTTTGATTAAAGGAACAAGTATCTGAGGAATTCACTATTTTAGAAGGATATGCAAAGTATAATGAAATGTGTTGCAGTCTTACAGCAGCAGATGACTTCCATGCAGCCTGCTATCCTCAGCCGAGATTCACCTTCTGAGCTTCTCCCCTGCTTCCTGTTCGCCCCACTTGCATTCTCCCAATTGTCTCATTAGCCCAGCAGTTACCACCTGTGTCAGTAGTCCTCAGCAGCGGCTGATAAATTGACTTCAGTTAACCTTGCACTTTTCCCAGTGCTGCAACAACCCAGGGATACATCTGCACTCCAATTAAAAACCCACAGTTGGCCCGTGTGGGCTGACATGGGCTCACAGGGCTTGAGTTAAGCAGCTGTTTTATTGCAGCATATTTGTTCTGGGCTTCGGCTGCAGCCTAAGCTCTGGGACTCTACCACGTCACAGGGTCCTAGAGCTCGAGCTGCAGCCCAACCACAAACCTCTACACTGCAAATAAACATCCCCTTAGCCCAACACCATGAGCCCAAGTCAACTGGCACAGGCCAGATGTGGCTGTCTAATAGGGTTGCCTGTTTGGTTTTCTGTCTGGTTTTCTGCCAGAAGGCTTGGTTGAAAAGTGACCTGGGTGGCCTGCTAAAAGTCTGGTCGGCAGCCCGGTGGGGCTAAGACAGGCTCCCTGCCTGCCCTGGCTCCCTGCAGCTCCCAGAAGTGGACGGCATGTCTGGCTCCTCTGCACAGGGGTGGCTACAGGGGCTCCATGTGCTGCCCTGTCCCTAGCACTGGCTCCACAGCTCCCATTGGCTGCAGCTGCGAGGGTGGTGTCTGTGGGCATGGGCAGTGCGCAGAACTGCCTGACTGCCCCTGTGCCTAGGAGTTGGGCATGCTGGCCGCTTGCGGGAACCGCGTAAGGTAAACGCCACCTGGCCGGAGCATGCACCCTGAGCCCCCTCCTAGACCCGAAGCTCCCTACCCCAGCCCTGAGCCCCCTCCTGTACCGCAAACCCTTCATCCCTGCCCCCACCCCAGAGCCCTCTCCCCCAGCTAGAGCCTGCACTCCAAATCCCTCATCCCTGGCCCCACTCCAGAGCCCACACCCCCCAGCCAGAGCCTGCACCTCAATCCCCTGCCCCAGCTCTGAGCCCCCTCCCGCACCTCAAACCCCTCGGCCCCAGCCCGGAGCCCCCTCTTGCACCCCATAGCCTGCACGCCAGCCAGAGCCCTCGCCTCCTCCCACAGCCCAACCTCCTGCCCCAGCCCAGAGCCCCCTCTGCCACCCCAAATCTCTCATACCTGGCCCCACCCTGGAGCCTGCATCCCCAGCTGGAGCCCTCACTTCGTCTTGCACCCCAACACCCTGCCCCAGCTTGGAGCCTCCTCCCGCACTCCGAACCACTAATTTCTGCCCCCACCCCAAAGCCCGCACCCCCAGCTGTAGCCCTTATCCCATCCTGCACCCCAATCCTCTGCCCCAGCCTGTTGAAATGAGTGAGGGTGTGGGAGAATGAGCAATGGAGGAAGGGGGTGATGAAGTGAGCAGGCGGGAGGGGGGGAAGATGACGGGCAAGTGTGTTCAGTTTTGTGCAGTTAGAAAGTTGGCAACCCTACTGCCTAATTGCAGTGTAGATGCCCTCAGTAACTGGAGGTTTTGCTAATAGTGCTCTGTCATGGGGTGATTTAAGTTTTCCTGACAGGTAAAAGGAGGAGAAGCTTAAATGCAGGAAAGATGAAGGAAAGGAAACATAGTCCGCAGAGCTGGGGAAAAATAGGACTCCTTGTGCCAGGCACGTTTTATGGAACTGTATAACTAATAATATAAGTAACCAACAGAGGCGAGAAAGAATGAGAGTTGAGGGTACTAAGGAATTCTTTGTGCCAGCAGGTGGCTCTGCTATCTAGATATAGAGTTGTGTAGATGACCCTTTGTCACCAAGCACCCCAGTGGTCAGCAATACATGCTACGGTCAGTCTAAGTAGAGTTTAGCCAATAGTTCCCAGTGTGCAAAGTTGACTTCTTGAACCCAGAACCCATAAAGCTTGTCAGTCAGTCTCTTTTGTTACAGTATCTGGTAGTGAGACTGTAGTCAGGGTTTTTGTTAAGTCCACTGCCGGGCTCCTAAACTATCACTGTCTGAAGGAGGATAACAGTGATTCTAAACTGTGTATTATCTTTTGTCTTGATTGGGTTTATTTGACCTGGGTCTTGCTCTGCTGTTTCTGAATATAAAGGTTAAGGGATTAGAAAAGTGGGAAACTGACAAGACGCTAAAGGTTTTGTAGATCTGTTGCAGTACTGAGGGTCAGTTTTCTTCCTATTTTATCTCTGCTTTGAAGCAATTGGGCAATAAAAGTACAAAGTTGAATTTCTTAAAAGTTTTATTGTCCTCATCCTTTGTATAAGGACATGTGAGAGTTACAATTTTTGGACTTTCTGAATAAGAACTAGGAAAAAGGAGAGAACCCTTTTAGAGTTCACTGAATCTTTTTTTTAGGAAGCCTGCAATCTGTTCCATTTGGGATATTTAGTTTGGTTTTCAATGTGTTCTATTTATCATTGCTTAACTCTTTGAAGTACTAGGAGGACAGAGAGATACCAATTTTTAAGTCCTATTTCAAGCAGCGTGTCAGGTCTTAGGCAGACTTCAATGAGGCCAGTTTAGTGCTAGACATCCTTTTATTTTAACATACTTAAAAAAAAAAACGTAGGGCTAAAATGAGTTATTCTCCAAGAGGACTTGTACTAACACATCACTCATCCCCCGCCCCTTTTAATCTTTTGTTTCTAGACACAATTTGAAATGTTTGAGGGTGTTGGAATATTCAAGACAGCTGCATGATTAAAGACAGCACATTACACATAGCGGGTATGCTGGCTAGCATACCCTTCCCCACAAAGTGACAAGAAGCTAATCATTGCTGTTTCCCACTTCCCATAGTGGTAGACGCTTGAAGCAGTAGAGAAAGCAATTTCTTACCTATAAATTGTTTTTTCTCTTTTCCTTTGAACATCTAGACCCATCAGTCTAAGGTCCCTCCTTTCTTATTGATTGATTGACAGTTTCAATGGAAAAAGCAGTTGACTGCTAAAGAAACACTCTAGTTTTATACCCGAGAATGTGAGAAAGGAATTCTGAGAGACTAATTGAACACGATTGGCATCTGCCACTGATACAGTGAAAAGAGGAAAAGACCGACATTCTGGACTGGTGGATATCAGATGCTTAGAGAAAACCAATATCTGGTAAAAAGCTACTCCTTTCTCCTTCATTCATCATCTTTTAGAGTGCACAACAATAGTCAGATAATGGAAAACAAGGTCTGATTCTCTCTTGGCCATTTGAAAATCTAAAAAGCACATAAACAACCCGTTCTTTCCAAGTAGAGCGCGCTCAGGAAATTAAATCCGTTATAAACCTAATGAAACCGAGACTTCCTAGTGATCACTCTAGGTTTGTCTACACTGCAATTAAAACCCCCTGGCTGGTAGATGCCAGCTGACTCTCACTCGTGGGGAGCTGTTTAACTGTGGGGTAGGCGTTTGGGTTCGGGATGCAGCCTGAGCTCTGTGATGCTTCCACCTTACAGGGTCCCAGAGCCTGGGCTAAAGCCCCAGCCCAAACATCTACACCACAATTAAACAGCCCCTTAGGCTTGCAGGGCTTGGGCTGAGTCAGCTGGCACGGGCCAGCCGTGGGTCAGTAGTTGCAGTGTAGCCGTACACTATGCAAACACTGAGCCAGATTCTTCCTTCATTCAATTTAAATAAAGCAACAGCAGTAAACGAAGTTGCATTCATGTAAAAGAGGACAGAATCTGATCTGTGCATGCTTGGCCTCAATACTATTTTATTTTATTTCCAAGGTGTTTTAATCAAAAGGGCATATTGAATGAAAAAGCATATTGAGTGGAGTGGAGGGAGGGAGGAGAGGGAAACGTTGAATAAATAAATAAAACAGAACTTTGAAAGTGTTGTCTGCAGAAATGAAATGTGTTTTAACATGGTGCAGGTTCACATTAATGATATGTTTTACAAGACTGAATGTGATCTGTTTGTTTCTGTATCTTGAGCACTAGATTCTGTATTTTGAATTACTCAAATTAGCATACAGGAAGGAAGCCGGGTCTAGAGGCTAGAGGAGAGGGCTGGGAGTCAGGATATCTATGTGGTATTCCTGGCTGCTCACCCTTAACTCAGGTGACATTGGGCAAGTCACTTAACCTTTATCTGTTTCCACATCTGAACTGAAGAAAACACACTAAGCATGTGGTTAAGTCTGTAGAGGTTTAATTCATTAATGTTTGTACAGTACTTTGCACTTGTGTAAACTGCCTTCCATCTGATGATCTCCAAGTACTTTTTGTTATCTATTGTTATTTATGTGGTTTCATTTTCTTTTATCCATCATCAGGAGGACTAGGGAAAAATATTTCTAGTTCTCCTGGCCGTGAAGAAAAAAATGGAATTCTGATCCCAGTGTATGCAAAAAGTTTTGAATGCAGAAGGCAAATAAATCCTCAAAATGCATCTTTCTCTTAAATCCCATGATTTTTAAGCCAATCTCATCACTTTTTTTTGGAGCCCAACTCACGATTTTTTATTTGGGTTGGCAATGCTGGTAGTGGGCTCTCCATTCTTTAATATCGACTTTGTGCTCTTTGAAGCCTCACAGTCACTGCTTGTTTGATGATAGTGAACTGGCATTGTAAAAGGATCCAGCAAAGGAATTCTGATGCAAGAAAATGCTCCATGGTGGATGATGATCTCCAAAAACAGTCTTTTACATTGTATTGGATTTCCCCTTTCCCACAATCTGGATTGTAGGTAGGTGCAATTAGAGAGAGACGGGGGATTTGAAAGTGTTCTGGCATGTGGTGCAGCTGGTGTAGTCAGTTCTAGGGGAAAAAGGTACTGGTGGGGGTGGCTTTGACTGCAGGAAAAGAGTGTTGTGGTCTTACCTTGTTAATATTGCCACCCGAGTGCTCAAAAATCATGAGTCAGGGCCCCCAAAATCATGAGATTTAAAAAAAAAATAATGTGGGGGTTTTATTGGCCTCCTGGTTTCTGACACTTTACTGTTCATTCAATTCATGTTCTCAAGATTTTCCCCACAACCACGAGGGCTAGAAACTTTCTCCCTTTATGGAAGGGAAGCTGAGATTCCCACCTAGTCACATGCTTCCAGGAGATAGGTCTTTAAAAAAAAAAATGCACCAAATATCCTGAGGTACATGAGAATTGGGAGAGTGCCTTGTTCATTCAGATAATCTTGTTGCTATAGTATTAACTAATGTAACATTGACCTTCCAGCATAAATATGCTTCATATCAGGTTAGTCCCAGTCAGGATAAGATTATCACTTATTTGTTTTTTAGGGTATGTCTACACTCCGATAGAAGACCCGTGGTATGGCCGTGGCTGGCCCAAGTCAGCTGGTGTGGGCTCTGGCTGCAGGGTTATATAATAGCGGCGTCGGGTTCAGGTGGCTCTAAAGTCTATACTGCAATTTTATACCCTCAGCCCCCAGCCAAAGTCCTCTGAGTCTCGGTCAGCTGACCTAGGCTCTGAGATTTGGTGTCATGTGTTTTTTTTTACTGCAGTGTAGACATACCCTTGGTAGCTCCAGAAAGCCAAATCAGGACTCAGTGATGCCATGCTGGACTCTCTACACAAATAAAATTGGGAAGGAACTTTTTATAATGATAGGAGGCAGACAAATGGGGAGAGGACAAGGTAGCCATGCAGCATTCACGTTTTGTGTAATATTCAGCTGCTGCAATTCTGTGTCAATTCAATAGGCAAATATCTAAGCGGCCTAATCTGTTTGATGGGTGGAACAAAGTACGTGAACCAACAACATGTTCTCAAGTCTGTGCCTTCATATTGAGTGGATACTGATCATGGGTGTTTGTTTTTTTAATTCTGTGGGTCTGAGAACCCTTCCTGTAGTGAGAGTCACAATGCCCCAATTCATAGGATGGCTCGAGTAGGAATTCAAAGAAATATTCACTGCCCTGTTGCTAGGCAGAAAATCCCCAAGCAATGGGACTGACTGGTGGCTGGGTTTCCCCGGTGAGAGAGGATTTCATTTTGTTCACATGAAGTGTCCCAAAGGCCAGTGATAGCCTGCACTGTGCAAACTTCATTTACTCCACACCTTTTTTTTTACTGTTATACAGCTGTGATAAATTACTCAAAAATGATAAATGCAGATGGCCTGCTGGCCAGAAGGCAGTTGGGTGCTTTGCTTTGCAGAACGCATGGGTCTGGCAGCAACCTTGATGATGGTGCTCCCTGAGCCAGTGGTGATTAAGTGACAGGTGTATTATGGATGTGACAAGCCTGATATCTTAAGGGCATAATGGGTGCTGGCTAAATCACTCTCTTCTTTTTGTCTTTCTGCAGCAAGGATAGCTGCTTTAGGGCTCAAATGTTGGTGCAGACCCCAAACCATTTATGATCATGGGGGCGGGGAAAAAACGGAGTTGAATGGATATGATGATAAGATATTGTCCTTTGTCTTTCATTGAGACTGCATGGTGGCACTCGCTGCTACAGACTAAATGTTGAGTATTGGAGACTGAGGCTAGGTCTACACTACCCGCCTGAATTGGCGGGTAGAAATCGACCTCTCGGGGATCGATTTATCGCGTCCCATTGGGACGCGACAATCGATCCCCGAATCGACGCTCTTACTCCACCAGCAGAGGTGGGATTAAGCGCCGTCGACAGGAAGCCGCAGAGGTCGATTTTGCCGCCGTCCTCACAGCGGGGTAAGTCAGCTGCGATACGTCGAATTCAGCTACGCTATTCACGTAGCTGAATTTGCGTATCTTAAATCGACTCCCCCCTGTAGTGTAGATGTAGCCTGAGGGTACGTCTTCACTACCTGCCGTATCGGCAGGTAGCAATCGATTTATCCGGGATCGATATAACAAGACACGATATATCGATCCCCGAACGCGCTCACCGTCGACTCCGGAACTCCACCAGAGCGAGCGGCGGTAGCGCAGTCGACGGGGGAGCCGTGGCCTTCGATCCCACGCCGTCTGGACCCCAGGTAATTCGATCCAAGATACTTCGACTTCAGCTACGCTATTTGCGTAGCTGAAGTTGCGTATCTTGGATCGATCCATCCCCCCCTAACTCTAAGCAGTTTATCTGTTACAAGCTGAGATACATAGAATCATAGGACTAGAAGGCACCTCGAGAGGTCATCTAGTCCAGTCCCCTGCCTCATGACAGGACTACGTATTATCTAGACCATCCCTGACAGGTGTTTGTCCAACTTGCTCTTAAAAATCCCCAATGATGGAGATTCCACCACCTCCCTAGGCGATTTATTCCAGTGCTTAACCACCCTGACAGTTAGGAAGTTTTTCCTAATGTCTAACCTAAACTGTCCTTGCTGCAAGTTAAACCCATTGCTTCTTGTCCTATCCTCAGAGGTTAAGAAGAACAATTTTTCTCCCTCCTCCTTGTAACAACCTTTTCAGAGCTATTTCTTAGAAGCGAACAAGTCCTAGAAACTCAGATGTCTGCATGCAAATCATCCTGCCAGAGAAAATCAACAGGAAATAAAATATTGGTTAAGGTTCTCCTTCTGCCTCTATTCTTTTATTCTAGCATGCTCTTTTGGATTGGCTGCAAGGCGCTGGTCCCTCCAGAGGTCGGTCTCCCTTGCCACGCCACTGCCACAGTTTCATTCAGTATATGATCCCATATAATCAGACTGAAGTGCAGTACTGACTAAGTGCTGCCAAACTAACTCCACACCATTTGGTTTCCCAGGGAGAGACGGGAGAAATAACTGTGAAAAGCAAAGACTTCTCTGTTGGAAGACACTGCATCAAGGAATGAGGGGAAACCTGTGTTTATTAACCCGAGGGCTGTAGTGCTGAAAGCCTGCAGGGTTTTTCTATTAGTGGGCTTCTATAGTGATGCTAGCTATCATATTTATTGATGATATTTTGATTGATTTTTTTGGTGCATGTATGTGTGATACCACTTATTACATATATTTTCAAAACACAAATGAAGCAGTAACTAGCTTGGTTTCCAGGACTCCATGTGGGTTCATATTTCGAGTTTGTGTTTGATGAGTTTGTGTTTCCTGCTGCAACCAGAGGAATTTTTTTAATGACTTTCCCTCTTCATCCCCAGTCAGTTTGCTTTTATATATATATTCTCCCCGCACCAAAAGAGACAGCATTTGATTTATGAAATTTAGTTTAATTAAATTGCAGAAACAGAATCTCGGCTCTGGTACTAACAGGGAGAGACTACATTATTAAAGTAATAAAAGGGAAAGAAACAATCTATTGAGGACAAACTCAGGAAAGCGAGAGCAGACAGACAGTTAATGAAAGGCGAGCAAGGGCTTGGCAGCGCTTTACAGGGCAGAGTGGAGCTGGCAAAAGTCCAGCTGGAATATGTTTCCTAATTAACTCTAATTCTCTGCTTTTGGATTCAGAATAGATTGCTGTGTTGTCATTTCTCCGTCCTGGGCATTCCTCTTGCTGAATCCTCCTCCTGAGTAGGAATTTACGCTGAGCAGTGAGCGAGTAAATAAATAAACAAACAACAGCTATGAACCATCTTAGTTTTCAAGGGTAGAGGAATATGCTTTTAATGCCGGTCTCCAAGCTACACATTCCGCTGCAGGAACTTCATTAACACACTCATTAGTGTTATCTGATTCACTGCTGTAGCCTCTCCTTGGGAGTTTGGAACAGCAGCTGGAAGAGCAAATCAGCTTGAGCTAATGCATATGTTAATAACACTAATGTTGTAGCATTTGGTGTTGCTAAAAGAGAGACAGTAAAATATCTATGCTGTCCCCTACACTTAAAAAAGAAAAGGAAAAAAAAAAAAAAAAAGACCGGTGCAGCATAAAATAAAGCTATCCACTAGGAACATTTATCGTCAGTATTTATAGATTAGTGCAGTATGTTAGATATTCCGACAGTAAAATACCCACATGAAGACCCATGCAATGAATTATTCAGCAAGATCTATTGTAAACTGGTCTACTGACAAGGAAAACAAACTAATGTTTCAGGAAGTTGAAATGAGTCTGCCACCTATGACCCTCCAGCTCTGCATAGTCGATAGACCTCTGCCAGCATAAACTTAGTACTCCATCTGTTTTATGTTCATCATTTTTAGTGGCACACAGAATGCTCCCCTGTCTCAAGTTACACTTTGGGGTTTCAGTGGAAGTCTTGAGTATAATTAAACAAATTAGCAACTTCAGTTCGTTGCTTCAAGGATAGACATTAGTCAGTTTGCTCTACACAAGGAAGAGTTGAATTAGGTAAAATGAGCAACCTGGTCCATATTTCAGCAGCACTGCAGTACTCCTCAAGCGACTAATTAGACAGTTCAAGATAACTAATTTCAGGTATCTAATTTGTGCCTATTTAGGTCCTGTGTGCCATGAACTTCAGTATTTCTAGCATGAGTGATGCTGAAAGGGTCAAACTGAAAGCAAAAGCAAAGGTGACTGTATTCTCTGATAGCATTTGTGTGCCATGCATTTTGATTTGCATCCCTTGTCTATGCTCTTGAAAATGTCATAGAAGAGTCTACATTTTTGGTGTCAGGGACTGCTGCTGGTATCTTCATTTTTTCCTTTCTCTTAGTAAAACATTAGCTAGCTAAAAGACATCGATACTATGTTAGAGTACTATGTATGCAATTGTACAGTATTAAAGAGGACTGTCGACAGTGATGCAGATGCTGATAGGGACTTCTTACGAAAGGTACTGGATCAACAGGGATGGAAAAGGAAAAGTCCTATTTTTGTACTTAATCATAGATACAGTCCAGGCATCTACCATACACTGTCCCACTAATGTACCTCAGTCCTGACGTGGAAGAGCTATCTCTAGTGATAAGGCAGCCTCAGTGTGTGATCTCTTTGCAAAATCCACCACAGCCGAAACCTTATTAATGTGAAAGTTCCCAAAGAGGAACTGAGACCACAAAATAATTCCTCATGGGCTACTTAAAGTCAAAGTAAAGGTTTTTCACCACTCCTAGCCTGTTTCAAATGCCAACCGGTGCCATACTCTAGTCAGGTCCCCCCCACCTCTGCCATCGGGTTCCCCTTCTGATCCTGGTGACACCCAGGAGCCCAATTCTCTCCTCCTTTTCACACAGAAAAGGTCCACACTAGCCCCCCATTTCGAACTAAGGTTAATAACGTAGCTGAATTCGAAGTACCTTAGTTCGAACTTACCGCGGGTCCAGACACGGCAGGCAGGCTCCCCCTTCGATGCCACGCACTCCTCTCGCCAAACTGGAGTACCGGCGTCGACGGCGAGCACTTCCGGGATCAATTTATCCCGTCTAGACAAGACGCGATAAATCGATCCCAGAAGATCGATTGCTTACCGCCGGACCCGGAGGTAAGTGTAGACCTACGTAAATGCCTTCCTAGGTAAGTAGTCTCATTGAGTTCATTTCCATTTGATGTGAATAAGGATGGCAAATCCTGCCCTTGGTATCTCATTAGATTTGTGAAATTGTCACATTTTATATCTGACTTTTGTTTTCCTGGACATAATATCTGCTAAGTGGTGATGCAATTTCAATTACTTTTTTTAAAATCTGATACAGGTTGCAGCTAATTTCACTTGAGCTAATAAGTGAACAGTCCCTCTAAACTGTATTTCAGAACTTTTATCTGGAGTCCACATCTTCACTGGGCACTCTCTATTCTGCACATTGAACTAGTGCAGAACATGCTATAGCAACTCATGTTTGCAAATTTAAAAAAAAATTGGCCCAACACTGAGTGGTTCTTTTTCTGGCAATATCTTTATATTTTAATTTCATAGATATTGCCTGTGTATCTTAACGTGTTTTCTCATACTCAGCCCTAAGCACTTGATTTAGTCTTATTTTTTAGACAGAATAAACTAATCAAGGTAAGAAAAGCTTGCCCTTTATCTGAACAAAAATCACCTGGGCCATACATTACTTCTCAGACACCCCCATCCCACACACACATCATGATAAAAATGAGAAATAAAGATAGACCATAAAAATCCAGGATGTGAATTAGTGTGATCAGAATCTGGACAAGATTGCAGCTCTGTATATAAAGTTTGGTTCCAGGCAAGAAGAGCATTCCTTTATTACTTTAAAAATAACATTGCTGTGGACGTCACATTTTGTAGCATTCACTTAAATAGTAGGATCTTTATGCTGGGAAAATAGTGCCATGTAAAAAGACCGGACAAGTATGTCCCATTCCAGGTTTCCTTAACACATTCACTTACTCTCTTCTTACCTTCATCCCAGCTGTTTTGGCAACTTGACTCTATTGATTTATACATTTAAAAAAAAGCTCTTGTAAAGTCTGTTCTGAAGTTACTCCAAATACTTAAACAATAGTCAAACTTGAGCCTTTGATAACTTTAATTTATTCTGCCTCTACAGGAGAGAGGCAGGCGGAGTGTTAAAGACTAAAATTTTTGTAGTACAACTGATATTTTTAATTATTGGGAAAAGTCGAAAATATAATTAACAAAAACCCCATTCTGTTTAGTGTCAACATTTTACATACTAAGATATTTGGAGTTACTTCTTCAAATAACATTAACTTTTTCAGAAGGATTTTGCATATATCACAAGAGGAAAGGCTATAAAGGAGATCATTGTCTGCAGACAGTAATATACAAGTAAAAGCCATAACGAGAGCCAACAAAAGGAGCAAAACTTGGCTGTAATGGGGGGAGAATAATTGTTTTGAGGTTTCTCTCCACCACTTTCCTGCCACAGGATAACAGGTGTTTACTATGAGGAAAGATAATAAACCCATTCTGTATGCTGTAAATATTTTACAGTATGGATATATTCTGGTTTTAATCTTTATGGAGAAATTAGGACAGTGTCTTCTCCAATTAAGTCAATGGCAAAGCTCCTATTGTTTTGAATGTAATAGAATCTAGTGATTAATAGGTTACTCCTAGGTGATAAACAATTTCCATTCAGTGGTAACGTGGATAATTAATAACTGCAACCTGAAGTAGTACAAATCAAGCAATTCTAAATGTCTGTATCAACATGTAAGGCTACTTGGTACAACTTTCAAAAATGACTATGACCCCCAAGTCCCAAATGAAGCCCCACTGTGACTTAGAACATGGGACTGGAAGGGATTTCCTGGGTCATTGAGTCCAGTCCCCTGCTATTGCAGGCAATACTGTGATATAATCCCTTGGGTGCTTTAGAGACTGCTACCCAGTATCTGTAAGTGGCATTCTTCCTCCTCAGACTTATTCTGACATCTTCCCACTGTGCCTTAATTGGAAGCTTGGAAATAGTATTTACATGCCAGAATAGATGGTCTGCCCTTTTTATAGATGTTCACATTTGGCTGGATATAAAATCACTGCATCAGTTCTTTCTCTTATAAACCACTGATTTAATTTCCTTTCTCTGGCTCTAAGTCAAAAGATGGTTCAGGCCCATCCACTCTTTGCATGCTAGATTAACCATGTTGGAGACACCAGCATTGTAACCACGTTCATGACATGGTGGTTTGTACAGTGTACATTGACCTGTGCTATTTAGGGGTCCTGGACCTGTAGATCGTGTCAAAACTACAAGAACTGGGAACAATAGTTCCAGTTCCTGTTAGAATCTTAACATTATACAATACCCACTACTAAGTATTCTAGATGCCAAATGCATTTATTCTTTTCTGAATCAAGTTCTTAATACGTGTATACTTTTGCTTGCTTTGTTAATAAAACCAACAGCAATTGTACAGCTTTATGAATTGCCTGGCTTTGGTTGAAGTCAAAGCTATTTTTGACACCTACGGAGTTATTGCATGGAAAATGTTAGTGCAGAGCCAAAATTTACTGTTGAGTCAAACCCCTTAGAAACCAGTTTCTAATGAAAATTACAATGAAATGTTAATTATAACTATGCTAGTCAAGTCCCTGAGCATATGCATCCCATTAGATCTTTTCCACTGAGATACTCCTCTCTTCCAGGAGTAAAAAACCAAAACAAAACGCAACCTGGGTTTTGCGTGTGACCAAAACTGTTACAATAGCTTGTATTTTGTGGGTTCATCAAAATCTCATTAGCACTAATTGGAGATATGGTCAGAGAAGAATAAATAGCCCTTCAACTTATAAAGAGGAAAGAAGGATTTTTGGCAAAAGAAGAGCACTTTTGCTTTGTTCAGTATAAGAAGGGGACAGTTTTGTTTAATGTAAAATGTTGTATCCATTTTGAAGTTGCCACACTATATTAGAGCTTTTATAAACCAGTAGTCAGATAACACACAGTATATTGAATGAGCTCTGTTCCTGTGCTATGCATGGAGTTCTCTGATTACTGGGGCAACAACTACTCTGCTCTTTCCTCCCTCCCCCTTTGTTTGCATAATCTCTTAGTCCCTGATCCTGCAACTGCTTACTCAAATGAGTTATTGCATTAGGCCTGGTCTGCACTAACAGTGTAAGTTGATCTAAGTTACGCTAGTTCAGTTATATAAGTTATGTAACTCAAGTCGACGTAACTTAGGTCGACTTATAGGGGTGTCTACACCGTGCTATGTCAACAGGAGACATTCTCCCGTCAACATAGCTTCTGCCTCTCGGGTAGGTAGAGTACAAATGTCGATGGAAGAGCGCTGTCCCATCAATTTAGCGTGTCTTCGCCTGACCTGCTAAATTGAGACCACTGCATTGATCGCAGCAGTGCCAATTTATCCAGTAGTAAGACATGGCCTTAGCTTCCATTATAGTATCTCTAGGTGAGGCTATGCCTTAAGTCAATCCAGAAATTTGAGATGGTACTGAATGTGGCAGCCTGTTTATCGATCAGTTCTTTTTTATGGTAGCCCCCCACATCTGTTCTCCATGCATGAGACTGGCTGCTTATTGGTTTCTGGATTAAATCTAAGGTGTTGGCTTTTGATATAATGCCCTCAGCAGGAAGGTCCCAAGTCACTTGAGAGACCACCGCCCTCTTCGTGCCATAGTGCCACAGGGTGGTCAGCAGAGGCACTGAAGTTGGGTAGCTCACAATATAAAAGAGAGGCAGCTGGCAAAACAGTGTTTTTTTTCTGTGTGAGCGAAAAAAGTTTTTCCTGAACTAGTTCCCCGCGCTGGAATTCTGAAAGACATTTATTTGCACAGGGTGGGGGTGAGGAGGAGGTGTGTGTGTGAAGCTTTGTAGGGGGTCCAGTGCTGTTGATGTGAAAGCTGCTGGTTTTAGTTTGATCTGTGTAACTGGTGCTGGAGACACTTAAAAACTTTTGGACAGGTGCCCCTTTTTATTACTGTAGAAATCCAAATAAATCATTCAGAGGCATTGACGTTCTATAAATGAGAACCATTCTGTTCAGAAAAGCACTCACTTGAATGCCATGCTTTAGAACTGAAGTCTCTCTGTTCCTCAATATATAACTTCTGTAAAATTTGAAAGGCAGCCCAAACTTCCCGCGACTGCTGGCTAATGGGAAGGTGAGAGGCCTCCCCATTGCCATAGCACTAAAACGTTGGTAGACATTCTTCACAATTGACTTTAAAAGAGAGCTCTTGTGTAGGAAGCCTAACAATGGCCCATGTTCTTATTTTAAAATAGCCCCAAAAAGCAATTACCCTTCTTGAAAGTGGAAAGTATAGGATTCCTGGGTACTTCTTAAGCCTGTCCTGCAGGTACAATATGCCTTTAAAGTTTAACCTGAACTCAGACACCTCCTGGGAGCTTCGGTGTTCTCTCCTTGGCTTTGTTGCTGTAACTCCAGTTTCTCTGTGCGCATAACTCCAGGCTGCAGTAAAGAAAAGTCAATTTTACAAATTGGACTAAGGTGTCATTCCCCTTTGTGACATAAAGGGTGTGTTTGTAAGAGGGAAGGAAAGCACCTTGGTTGGGTTCCAGTGATACCCCAGAGTCAAAAGATCATCTAAGGACTTCCAAGAACTTGGAACTCCGGTGATGTAAACTCAAAAACTATGAGGGCTGAGGTGAAAACCCTTTTCACTTCTGGAATTTCAGTAACAAGATGGTGAAAGGCATTGGAGTGCTCTGCTCCCTTTGACATGATCAGGATAAATTTGGTTGTCCAACAGCTCAAAGCTTCTTTGATTCCCAGAATTCCTTGGAAGAAAATTTGGCTGTTACCATGATCGTGGTTTTTTTTAGGGAGGGAGGGAAGAGGGAAATGTGGTTAATGCATTCTGAATATCTTGCTGTGAAATAAGCATAGTGTAAGCTAGAAACTTTAAGCAGCACTTTATTCTCAACTACCCAACTAGTAGGATTTTCAATTGAGCAGCATGACAGAGTTGTTGTTGGATGAATTGTGGTGCGAGTTGGATGGACTACACAAAGTACAGGGCAATGGAGACTTGAGCCCAAGGAAAGGAAGCTGGGTCACCAATGCAGGCAGTGGGCGGAGGTAAGACACAGCTTTCCTGGCTGCAAAAATGGCTGCTTAGCTTCTCAAACCAGCACTGATAGCAGTGAATGAATGAAATGTGACTCAGAGATTTGAGAACATTTCTGTAACAGTTAGCCACACTAAATTCCAAACAAAGAAGGTTGCTGTGCATAACCCAGGCCAGAGAGGACCAGGGGAACTTTTTTGTGGTGGTTGAAGTGCTAGAGCCCTGTGAATGGCAAAATCCTGTTTGTTAATCTTTCCAAATAAAGATATAAAAGGCTCCAGGAGGAAATACAAAAATTGCTGCTCCTTGACAATTCATACTTGTCCATGTTCAATATATATATTGTATTTATACAGCACCATGGATGAACACGGCCCCTTTCCCTGAGAAGCTTCCAATATAGGACCCTTGTCCTACAGCTGGATGGCTGTGGGTATGAATTCTTCTGACCATGCAAAGCCCCAGGACTTCACGGAGAATCACATGAATGCAGATGTGCACTTGTGTGGATCCAGTTGCAGGTTTGAGGATCTAGGTTATGTATGATGTGAGGACATGGAGAGAATGGGTTGGGGTGGAAACTAGAAGGAGGCTTATATAGCATAAAGCAACTTGTTTGCATTGTATATGTAGTCTTAGAAGTGGATTTCTTTCTAAAGATACTAGGTTGACATGGGTTAGTGGTCCAGAAATATGTTCTGAGGAGAGCTTGGATGGGTGTTGCATGGCATACAGGATCAGGGAAGCTTTTCAGCCCGCAGGTAGGGGGTAAGCAGTGTATGGCTTCGTTCCAAGAGTGCTAATGGTGCAAAATGTGAGTATATAATTTGACAGATAATGAGGGAGTGAAGCAAAATGGAGGCATTAAGAGAAGAATTGGCCATTGGTGTACTCTAGCAAAAGACCCCAAGTTATGTACTCAAGGAATGGACCTCAAACATTTCCTTACAACTTTGCATGAGTTTTTTTTTTTTTTTATCCATACTCACGTTTTAATCAAAAAGTGTTCTGGTGCATTGCAGTGAGTTGTGTGAAAGCCAGGTTTTTGCACTGGGGATATTTTTTCTAAAAGTTTAAATTTATATTGTACATAGTTGCATTTATTACAAATGCAAGATGGTCTTGGACTCTTCTGTATCTGTTAGAGGATTTCTCATTTATAATTTGTTATTGGCATGGAACTACTCAGTGTTGCTTCATCATCTTCAACTTGGTTGTTACAACTCTTTATGGAGGACCTGTTTGCACAGAGACCCTCTAAGTATTAGCTAGAAACATACTGTGGCATCATACCCCTTTGGGAGAGTCAGCAGCTGGAAGCTTTTTGTTTCTTTCCAAAGACACCTACCAATAGCAGGATTTACTTTTCTCCCTTAAACTCAAGAGCAGTATCAGGCCAAGAGTTTTAAAATATGGATGCCTAAAGTTAGGCTCCTAAATCCTTATTTCGAATCCTAAATATTTTCATGTTTTCAGCTCCCATTGACTTTAATAACAGTGGATGGGTGCTTGTTAATCTTGAAAGTCAGGCCACTTGTAGTGGGCATGCTTACAGGTTCTAGGAGATCACCGGTGCTAGTATTATTCCCATTTTAAATCTAGGCAACAAGGCTCTGGGGCCTGCGAGGTCTTAAATGGAGTGCGTCTATTATATTATGACTCTTAAATATCTATTTTAGAAACCCAAGTGGAGGCCTGGTTATTTTTAAAGACTCCCTGCAGTCCTTACAAGGGGATGTACTTACTGGACTTTAAATTTTTAACTTCAGTAATAAAATGGGAGTAATAGAAAATGTCAGAGGAGCACGAGTGTGAGGTTTTTAAGCTTTTTTTAAGACTTTGAAACTCAAGTATTTTGCACAGTTTTCCAGGGAGAGAATATGGATGGCTGAAAAAATTAAGTTCAGGGAAACCACGTTGGGAAGGGAAGTGATCCTTATTACGACAGTTTACAATTTTTTTGGTTTTGTCTGTAATAGTGATTCAACTCCTTGTTCAGGCATTTGAGTTAGAACAAAAGCATTTTTGTTTTGTTTTGTGTCTGTCTGGAAAGATGAATCATCCCTGCCTCCTCAGTTCAGGGCTGACAGAGCTCCCAGCCCCCATGCCTGGGCCCAACAAAAAAGAAGCCCAGTTTGACACGACATTGCTGATATTAGCAAAGTTTAAAAAAAAAAAAAAACAAGATGGAAAATAACCATCTTTTGGGAAGGAGAGGTGTTGAACCTGGGCACCCTTAAAACGTGATTAAAGAGGGAAAATGGGGGACGGATCTAATTTTAAACGTGAGCTAGAAAGGGAAATAAAGTTTTGTAGCTCACCTTTATAAACCCAAGACATTTGTGTTGTCACTATATTTCTTTCTCTAAACTGTTTTGGACCAACTGGATTGCAGCATTTCTTTAACCCTCCTCATAGTGGGAAGATTTGAAGCACTGCGATCTAATCCCCTTCCCCACACCAGTGGGCATTTGATCCCTCTTGGGGGAGACTTCACCATGAAACTGCAGCATAATAATGTGTGGGTGGAGGCAGCAGGTCAGGATCAACAGCAAAGACTCTAACCAGTGCTGTCAGAACCTTACTCTCTTACATAAGAACTGACCATACTAAAACTTCATCCAGTTTCCAAAATTAAACAATAAAAGAACAGAATGAAGAAGGCTGTGCATTGGGAGGTTAGGGGGTAGAGGAGAAAGCTGGGGCTCTGGATGTGTACTATAGAATGCAACCGGTTAATGGATCAGAAAAACCCTTGGCTAGAAGGTCTGTGACAGTCTATAGAAGCAAAGTGCAAGATGCATGGTACTCTTCATACCATTTAGTGAGTGGCTGCCTGGAAGAGATTGTTTGTTTGGCTTTCCAGTTGTAGGGCAAGTGCACCTCTTTGGGTAGAACAGGTAAAGCTGTAATATTGGAAGGGATGTAGGGATAAATGAGATGACATTGGGGGAAGAAGGGAGGGGAGAATTAAATGGAATGAAAAGGCATTTATAAAACCTCCTGCTTGAACTGGCAACTTTTCCTCTCTCTGCTGCATCCTCAAGTGGGTGGGATGAGAGAATCTACAGCAAGATGACCAGGGCTCTCACCTGCTGGAAAGAAGCAGAGATTAAAGGGGGAAGGACACAGAAGACATGCAAAGCATTGGCACGCATGGAGTGTAAATCCTACACTCAGCTGGCTTGTGTTTCAAAGCAAAGCATTTCAAATGCTGAGAGAGATGGTGCTGTTAGCCGGTGATGCAATTACATGGCTGTGAGCTATAGAAACTTTTTTAATGTGGCACATATTAAACCTTTCAGAGGTAGCGCTTTGATTTTTAATTTTACGCTTTTGGCAGGCAATCAGGGTCTTTAATAGTGTGGGGGCCAGAGGGAAAATGTTTCAAAACAGTGAGGATCTTATCATAGCATGCAATTAATGAATGATTATTAAAAAACCAGCAATAACTGGAAGAACAGGCATGAGGTGGCAATGCAATTCTCTGGTTTCAAGCCCATAATGAAATCTCAAGAGAAGAGAAATATGATCTGCAGCTTCATGGAATTAAATCTGGGTCCCCCCCCTTCTCCCAGTTGAAAGATAACAGATCTTGGGGGTGGGGGGGGAAACTGTCACATAGTTTTATTTTAAGTCACTTAATTGTCATGGTGAAGCATTTAACCTATTTAACTAGCAAAGCGATATTCTTCAATATTTTGAATTGCTGAACTATTTTTAAAAATATTGGTGTGAATTTAGGTAAGTGTGTCTGGAAGCCCTCGAGACTGTAAGCCGCCACCTTCTTCAAGTGGTTGCAGACGTGTTTTCCATGTAGGTGTGCAGGTGCCCAGCGCACCAAAGCCAGAGAGCTTCGGCTAGCAGTACCCATAGGTGTGTCAGCTTTTGAGCCCTCGGGTCCCTCCCCTGGCTGTTTAAGGGCAGTGCTGCCCTGACCCCCCCTCAGTTCCTCCTGGGCTCCTGTAGCAAGAGTCAGAGCATTCTATGTGGTATTGTGACCTCATAGTTTTCTGTCTCAGTCTTTTTCTGGGATTTTACTATATAATAATTAGTATAGTTTAGTATTACCCAGAGGTTTAGTTTATAGTAGTTAGTTAAGATATGTAGTTATCCTGGGTGATGCCCTATCCAGGGTTTAAACCTTGGGGGGAAGGGGCAATCCCCCAGAATTGACCCCCTCCCCACACACACAGTGGTGTGCCTGGGAGAAAGGTGCTCTCACTGCAAATCACTCAGGAAAAGAACTCGGGTGGCGAGAGATTTTGCATTTGAAGCAGCAACTTCTGGAACAGGCCATGAGGCTCACTTGTTCAGGAAGAAAATTTATTCTACCTAATCCTTACAAATGCACATTGCCAGTGAGCAGGTGCTTTTATCAACGTATGACTTTATAATTGGGAAGCAATAGTAAAATTTACAGATAGGTTGCCAGAATCCTCCAGAGAAGAGTTTAAGACTTTCATTGTGGAAGGCCACCTAGTGTAGGGGCTCTCTCAACAATTTTTTTGGTGGCCTCAGAGTGCGGCCACCAACTCTTGCTGGTGGCCGCTCTGACAGATTTTCCTAAAATACTTATTTATTTGTTTTTCCTAAAGTTAAATATGTACATATATAGGTCCAAATCATTGTAATTTATTAATTAGCGTTTTTTTGCAGACTCAATAGAAAAAAAAACCCATACAGTTGTCTCTATTCTTTACTGGACCTAAATAGAATACAAACACGAATAAGGTGCTTTGCATGTTTTTGTCTTTTTTGTTGTTGTTTCTTTTGCTTTTTTGGTTGTTGTTTTTTTTAGACTTGCTAGCTAGTAAGTCTGCTGCTGTGAAAAGCCATACTTGTTTGTTAATATCACTTATCACCGCCTCCAGACTAGCTACTAAGTTTACTGTGAAAAGTAACATTAACAAACATACAAATATCACTTTTCACAGCAGACGTAGCCCCTGCAAGCCTGGGGACAAATTAAGCCCTGGATGGGGAGGTGGATAGAAAGGCAGTGGGGACCAGGGCAGATGAGGAGAATTGATAGGGAGCTGGGGGAGGCAGCAGGGGCCATAGGCGATGGGAGATGGATCCTGGGGCTGAAGCCCAGGGCCAGAGGAGGCAGCGGGGGCCAGGAGTAATGGGGAGGGAGTGTGAGCCTGCGGACAGAGCCCACCACCAGACAGATGCAAAAAAACCCCCAAAATACTTTCTTTCTAACTCTCATGCCTGAACAAGGAGTTGAATCACTATTACAGACAAAAACAAAACACCACCCAGGAGGCTGTGGCCTCAAGAAAAGATGATGGCCATATGCAGTCATGGTGGCCGCATTTGAGAGAGACACAGGCCTAGTAGCAAAAAGTCACTGCAGTCAAATTAGGACATGGTTGACACTTCCTCTAGCCGTAACAGTGAGAGGGCTTCATGGTTGCAGAACTCTGGTATAGCTCCTGAGGTCCAACAGACAATTGAGGACCTACCCTTTGACAGTCAGTTTTTGTTTTCAGAGAAAACTGCCAAAACGTTACATGCCTTTAAAGACTTGCACTACATTGGATTTGGAGATTTTTACACTGGTAATAAAGAGGCTTCACTTCGTGGGGTGACAAGAGCAGCAATATTGCCCTCAGAACTTCTTTAGGTTGAATTATCCCGCTAGACAGCAGGACTTCTCTAGAAAGGGGTATAAGTCTCATAAGAGAAGTCTTCTGGTCCCAATTTCAACCAGTCAGCCCATCAGCTTTGGGCAAACATCCAATCTGACACTCGCTCAGAGTCTGGCATTCCAGTTGTCATACTTCAGGCCATTTCTCCTCCATTCAGGGACAGGCTATCCCACTTCTACAGGTCTTGGGAGTCAACAACTACAGACAAGTGGGTCCTAAGCACTGTGGGATAGGGTTATGCCATTCAATTACTGTCCATTTCCCCCTTCCCAACCTCCTTCTCTGTCCCTTTCCAAGGACCCTCTGATGAGTCTATGCTCCTTCAGTAGGTGCAGATTCTCTGGGCTTCTGGGGTGATAGAGGAGGTTCCTCTTCAGACTTTGGGAAAGGGATTCCATTCATGGTACTTCCTGATTATCAAGCCCAAGGGAAAGATGAAACCTATCCTTAATCTCTACATTCTCAACAAGTGCATCAAATACATGAGATTCCACATGCTTACACTAGTGACTATTCTCCCTGCTTTGAATCACAATGACTGGTTTGCTGCCCTCAATCTTCAGGATGCTTACTTTCATGTGGTGATTTCTCCCAAGTCCTAGGAAGTTTCTGAAATTTGTAGTGGCAGATCAGCATTATCAGTACGCTGTGCTTCCCTTTGGCCTGTCCTGCGTTCCATGGGTATTTACCAAACATGACTAATAGCAGCATATCTCAGAAAAAGAGGAATTAATATCTTCCAATATCTGGACAATTGGTTAGTGAGAAGCAAGTCCTCTGTTATGTCCAATTCACATTACGTCTCTTCAGTCATCTGGGCCTGATTTTGAAAAAAGGAAAGTTGACATTAATACCAACTCAAAAAATCATGGTCAAGATTGTTTCTGATTTAAAAAAAAAAATTTCACACAATTCGTCACCTCTGACTGGCATTACAATCTCAACTTTCAGCTGTGGTCCTTGTATGCCTGAAGGTATTAGGCCATATGGCTACATGCAGTTATGTAGTCCAGCATGCGAGATTGTGCCTTCATCCTCTTGAAGCATGGGGTTGAAGTTGGTCAATCACCTGAGTTGTCAATCATTAGGCAGGTTTGTCTGAGTGTCTCTTGCGATACTGGACTCCCTATAGTGGCGGGCAGTTATATATACCAGGGTGTTCCTTTTGCTCATCCTTCTCTGATCACAACTATAGTCACTAGTGCCGCCTCAATAGGTTGGGGAACACATTTAGGGACACTGAAAATTTAGGGCTTGTGGTCAGAACAGGCAGCTTCCTTTCATATCAATGTTCTGGAGCTTTGAGCCTCTTTCAAAGCCTGACAAGCCTTTTGGGATCATGACTGGTGCAGCAGTTCATAGACTTACTGACAATACCACCTCCATGTATTGTGAATAAGCAGGGAGGTGCCTGCTCCAACCAGCTTTGTCAAGAGGCAACAAAATGTTGGCAGTTCTCCATTAAGGAGAGCATGGTTCCCACAGCTGCTCATTTACCTGGGGTCCAAAATCACTTGACCAGTCATCTCCTAGGACCATAGGTAGTCTCTCAAGACCAAAGTCAGACTTTCAAGACCAAAGTCCTAAGGTCCATCTTCCACAATGGGGCATCCTGATGACAGACTTGTTTTGGAATGAGAGATGGCAAGAAGTTCCATCAGTTTTGCTCTCAAGTAGGTCTCAGTCCAGGTTCCTGAACCAACACCTTCCATCTGAATTAGGGATTGGTGATGATATACAGCTTCCCTCTGATCCCAATCAGCCCACAGGTCATCCTCAAGTTGAAGTTGGATCATGCCAAACTGATTCTTGTTGCTCCAGTGTGGCCAACACAGTGTTTGTTCTCTGACCTACTCAGTCTATCAGTTTGAACACCCATATCTCTTCCACTCTATCTTGATGTACTGACTCAGCATAATGGCTGACTTACATTCAGTGCTCAGCACTCTACCTCATGGCATGGATGCTGCATGACTAGCTGAGGAGGAGGAATGCTATTTGGAAGCTGTTAGGCAAATACCACTCAATAACAGAGCTACCTATGCAGCCAAGGGGAAGCGGCTTTTGATTTGGTCACTAGTCTGGGGGCTTCAACCCAGGCTAGCCTGCATTCAAGAAACTTTGGAGTCCCTGCTACAGTTTCAATCCTCTTGTCTGTCTCTCAGCTCCTTGAGGGGCCACTTAGCGATGATATTAGAGTTTCATCCTCTAATCCAAAGGAAGTAAATTTTTCTCAAACTCTAATATAGCAAGATTTCTACGAGGATTACTCACCTCCACTGACCTGTGAAAGAGCTGGTTCCCTTGCATGACCTTAATACTGTTAGCTTCCCTTATGGGGCCCTGTATTTGAGCCCCTGGCAACCTGTTCTGTCCCTCCCCTTGTTTCTATAACATCTGCAAGGACAGCAAGTGCTGTAGGCCTTAATGGCCGAGTCCCCGTATATGCAGTTTTTCCAAAGACAAAGTGGCCCTACAACCTCATTCGAAACTCTTGTTGAAAGTGATTTCCCAATTGCACCTGAACCAAGTAATATACGTACCAGTGTTCTTTCCTAAACTGCAGTCAAATGCAGATGAACAGCCACTTCCTTCATTGGATGTGAGATGATGCTCGGTGTTTTAACTGGGGAGGACTAAGCCTTTCTGTTCATCGCTTAGCCTTTGTCTCCTGTGCAAACTGAATGATGGGTCAGGCAGTCTCTGCATGCATGATTTCCAGGTGGATAACTTCCTGCATTATGACAGCATATGAAGAAGCTCGGCCCTCGCCTCTGCAGAGATTACAAGCTCATTTGACAAGGCCCCACGCGATGCTGATGTTTTGATACTGGACATTTGCAGGGCTGCTACCTGGTCTTCTGTACATACTTTTATCAAGCACTATGCTGCTACCACGATGCCGCATCTAGGTCAGATGTAAACTTTAGGAAGGCAGTTTTGTAGTCTAAGTAGGCTCTGAGTCCCATCTCCTCTGAGGACTGCTTGAGAGCCACCTGAGAGGAATACTCATCTGCAACCACTCAAAGAAGAAAAAATAGTTACATACCTGTACTGTAACTGTTGTTTTTTGAGATGTGCATCCAGATGTGTATTCCATGACCCACCCTCTGTCCCCTCTGCATCAGTCTTTACTCTTAACATTTGATGCAAAGGAACTGAGGGTGCTACCCTTAAATAGCCAGGAGAGAGGCTAAGGGCCAGAAGGTGCGAGTGCTGCCCCACCGGTACTGCTAGGCAAAGTTCTCCAGCTTTGATGCTCTGGTAGTGCACACACTTGAGTGGCATGCACATCAGCACCCACATTTCAAAGAACAACAATTACAGTACAGGTAGGTAACTTTTTTTTTTTTTAAACTACAGAGGAGGCACAGTTTGGGCAACGATAGCCCAATCTTCCCCACACCGACCCGCCAATGTGCTTGGACTCTGAGCTGAAGGACAACTTCTAGGTGGGGAAAAGAGTAAGTAAGGAGACCTGGGTTCATTTCTCTGCTCTGCCACACACTTCCTGTGTGACCTTAGGCTAGTCACTTTAATATACCTAGTGCTTCAGTTCCCTATCTGTAAAATGGAGACCATAATGCTCCCCTTTTCTGTTTTGTCTAATTACATGGTAAGCTCTTCAGGCTGTGTGTGTGTGTGTGTGCGCGCATGGATGCTTGCACACGTGTTGTCTGATCTCAGTTGATGTACTTAGGCACAATATAACTAATGATAATTTGCCTTTGGTGCCTCTGCCAAAGGTTCCAATTGTGACAGTGGTTTTTGTAATGTGGGACTGGACAGACGCAACCAAACTCATTTTGCACAGGGCATATAAACAGTCATCTATTTGGTGCCACTTCCAAAGACTAACAGGGGCTGGGTTTGAACTAGCAACCTAGAACTGGAGAAACTGACCAATACCCAAGGCCTCCAATGCTGTACCTTGAAATATTTTAATTACATTTTTAACAAACTTTGTACAATAAACCACGTTATCCCTGGCATAACTCACATTCCTTTATGGATCTAGGACCAGTTTATGGTAAAACAGAATTACATATCTCATCATATAATGTTCACTGAGAAGACCTTTAAATGTGTCAGGCGTGGCAGTGACTTCGCTATTTCAGGTTATATAACAGTTTTCATTCTAAATCCCAGTTAGTCAAACCTTCCATGCTGATTCCCACCTCACTTTGAAGCTTCTTTTCCAATCTAAAGAAAATTGATTGTTTGTTTAGTTTAGTTTAGTTTTGGCAATTCACATACCACTCAAGTACACAACTTCACATCATTCTGTTTCAAATCTAAGTGAGTTCAGGCTTATTTAAAAAAGTGTTAAGTGTATACTTTGAACTTTGCTAAATGGAGAAAATAGTCTGGTGTCATGGAAAGCTTTCTAGCTGGAAAAGACCTTTAATATATATTTATTTTTTAGACATTTTGATTGCTACGGAGCACTGCAGCTCGGAAGGACTTCAGAAGCTGGAAAGCCTTTAAAAAAAAAACAATTAGATTTCTGAGTCACATTACTTTGAAAAACAATGGCACATAGTGAAAACACTTGACTGGCGGGGGGGGGGGGGGGGAGAGGAGATTAAATTGACATACACTAGTTGTGGCATTTTCCTGGAATTGTTACTAGGAGATAGAGTTCAATCTTTGCTACTTTGACTGCTTACCCTGTGGTGGTTTTCAAATTTTGACTGTCTTCCACAGCCTCTGGCTCTGATTCCCTTCTGCTGTACAGAGCAAGGGAAAGGGTTTAAAGCAATTTCATGCTTAAGGAAAAGGCCAGCAGACCCATACAATCACCATTCCCTTCTTGCATCTGCAATCTCCCGGCACCCCGCCGTACCCATAAACCCCATGCAGCGTAGGCTGGATAGGCTTCAGCTGGGGAGCTGCTCTTCTGAATAGCATGTTCTCCTGTGAAACAGGTGGCATTTCTGCTGGGCTTTTGGGCAGAAGCTAATATTGCCACAAGCAGCACTAACTTCTAGTGCAAGGTCGCGTGCATAGGTGGGTAGAGGAGCCATCATGCTAGGGAAGAGGAGGAGACAGTGACATGGAGTGTATTAATCAATTTGGAGATCTCACCTCCTCCATTAGAACACAAGCTCCCTTTTCCCCTTCCCCTCCCCCCTGCATCCCTCAGTCCCAGAGAACATGCAACAGAAAATATACAAAGTTCACCGTAAGTATCTTCAGTCCTCTTCCTCTCTTCCCCACCCCAGCCCATGGCTCTTACCACAGGAATGTCTGACATGATATTTTGGTGACTTACATGAATTGTATTTGAAGCAGCTTTAGATGCCTTTTATTCAAAAAGATGCTTGAACTTGGAGCTTTGTTTTAGAACCTGTATGGAAGGTGAAGTGTGCGATGCCAAGCCCGATAATATGCACCCACCATGCTGGCAAACCTGTCTTGTACTGTCTCTGACAAAAGTGAGAGGGGCAATAAGCTGCAGGGGGAAAATGCAGAGTCCTTTCCTAACACTTCCTTCCTCACCCTATTTCCAGGAGTACATGGTTCATGGCTGGGGCTATCCATGTCAAAACACTGCCTCAGAAGCAATAAAAAGGAGAAATGTTGCATGCAGACTTGTGGTTTGTTAGTTCTGTATTCAGAGTGGTCTATTCTGTACATGTCTCCGGTTGCTGAGGATGATCTGTTTCCAGTTCTGGGCACCACACTTCAGAAAAGATCTGGACAAATTGGAGAAAGTCCAGTGAAGAGCAACAAAACATAATTAGAGGAAACGTGACCTTCAAGGACAGATTGGATTTGTTAGTCTGGAGAAGAAAAGACTGAGGGGGACATAACAGTTCTCAAGTACATAAAAGGCTGTTATAAAGAGGATGGTGATAAATTGTTCTCCTTAACCACTGAGGACTGGATAAGTAGTAGTATGGGCTTAAATTGCAGTAAGGAAAAACTTTCTAACTATCAGGGTAGTTAAGCATTGGAACAAATTATCTAGGGTGGTTGTGGAATCTCAGTCACTGGAGATTTTTAAGAGCAGATTAGACAAACCCCTGCCAGGGATAGTCTAGATAATACTCAGTCCTGCCTCAGTGCTGGGGACCAGACTAGATGACCTATCAAAGCACCTTCCAGTCCTACATTTCTATGATCTCTGCGGTTCCTCAGCTTTGTGTCTTGCCTTTAAGATGCACTAAAGTGAACGATTGACTGTGGATCTAAATCGTTAGTTGTCTTTTTTCAGTTTTTCACAGCTGTCCTTTCCATTGCATGTCCTTAGAAGTTGGCATTCAAAGTACTTCTCGAGTCTTCTCTCTGGTGGTTAGTGGCATACGAAGCTCAAACCTTCTCAGCTGGCTTCAGTGGCAAGGACAATGGCATTTTGGGCTGTATAAGTAGGAGCATTGCCAGCAGATAGAGGGATGTGGTCATTCCCCTCTATTCGGCATTGGTGAGGCCTCATCTGGAGTACTGTGTCCAGTTTTGGGCCCCGCACTACAAGAAGGATGTGGAAAAATTGGAAAGAGTCTAGCGGAGGGCAACAAAAATGATTAGGGGGCTGGAGCACATGATTTATGAGGAGAGGTTTAGGGAACTGGGATTATTTAGTCTCGAGAAGAGACGAATGAGGGGGGATTTGATAGCTGCTTTCAACTACCTGAAAGGGGGTTCCAAAGAGGATGGATCTAGACTGTTCTCAGTGGTACCAGATGTCAGAACAAGGAGCAATGGTCTCAAGTTGCAGTGGGAGAGGTTTAGGTTGGATAGTAGGAAAAACTTTTCCACTAGGAGGGTGGTGAAGCACTGGAATGGGTTACCTAGGGACGTGGTGGAATCTCCTTCCTTAAAGGATTTTAAGGTCAGGCTTGACAAAGCTCTGGCTGGGATGATTTAGTTGGGGATTGGTCCTGCTTTGAGCAAGGGGTAGGCCTCCTGAGGTCCCTTCCAACCCTGATATTCTATGATATTCTATTCTATGACAATGTACTATGTTCATTTTCCAGTTTTAGTTAAGCTATTAAGAGCAAGGTTGTTGTCCTGTTTGAATTCTTTTGGTATTTATCATAGCCACGTGGCTCTCCATTGCTAAAGGAGCAAGATGTGCTCAGTGCCTTGGTAAAACTTGATGCCGCTGTTAAGCTGTTAGTGTTACCAACCAAAGCCATTGTTTTTTTCTTCTTTAAAAGTTTTTTATAGACTTGGAGCTTATGCCAACAAAATTTGGCAAAATGTCTTGCCCAGCTTTTGCCACGGTCATTAATTCATAATCTTGCCAGATCTGCTAAAATTTAATGCCAGCTCAGCAAGCTGAAATTAACTCTTGTGTAATCACTTGATCACTTATCACTTGATTTATCTCCTATTTCTATGTGTGGAACTCAATGTAAACTGTCATTGTAAATCACTAACTCAAGGAATAGGAGAAGAGTGCACACTTTATATATTTCAATACCACTCTACTTTACCCCCCTCCAATCCGGTATCTACCCTCTCCAGTCCACTGAAACTGTCTGGCCCAACTTCATTAATGGCCTTCTCCTAATTAAATAGAAAAGAATTCAGGTTGAAGCATCTGCTGTTCATTCTTACTCTTCCACTTTTGCTCCTGGTTCTCCTGTCTAGCTGACTGCACCTTCATCATTTTGCATTAACTGCTGCTCCTCTGGCACCCTTTGGAACCCTATTCTCTGTCTTCGTCTCCCTCTCCCTCATGGTGGCCTAAAGTTCTCCCATAGTTTCATAATTTTGAATTGAAATCTTTTTTGCTACATTAGCATATCAAGGTAATTAAACTTGCTCCAGAGCAATAATATAGGCAACATCCACTCAAGTTCTGGCCCTCTAGCATCTTTGGAGCACACTGTGCTTCCTACGTTGCCACTTATCCCAAGGCGTGAAATGGAAATGTTCAATAGAAAATGAATGGTAATTAAATTCTTTTTAAAGGAATATTATTTTCTTGTTTTTTTTTTCCAAAATAATAATAATAATGATGAAAAATCTGCATTTTTATCAGTTGCTCATCCATAGATTCCAAGACCAGAAGGGACCGTTGTGATCATCTAGTCTGACCTCCTGTGTAACACAGGCCAGAAACTCCCCCAAAATAATTATTAGATCATATCTTTTAAAAACACATCCAATCTTGGTTTAAAAATTGTCAGTCATCTAGTCCAACCCCCTGCTCAAAGCAGGACCAATTCACAACTAAATCATCTCAGCCAGGGCTTTGTCAAGCCTGACCTTAAAAACCTCTAAGGAAGGCAATTCCACCACCTCCCTAGGTAAGCCATTCCAGTTCTTCACCACCCTCCTAGTGAAAAACTTTTTCCTAACAGCTAACCTAAACCTTCCTCACTGCAACTTGAGACCATTACTCCTTGTTCTGTCATCTGGTACCACTGAGAATAGTCTAGATCCATCCTCTTTGAAATCCTCTTTCAGGTAGTTGAAAGCAGCTATCAAATCCCCCCCTCATTCTTCTCTTCTGCAGACTAAACAATCCTAGTTCCCTCAGCCTCTCCTCATAAGTCATGTGCTCCAGCCCCCTAATCATTTTTGTTGCCCTCCGCTGGACTCTTTCCAATTTTTCCACATCCTTCTTGTAGTGTGGGGCCCAAAACTGGACACAGTACTCAAGATGAGGCCTCACCAATGTCGAATAGAGGGGAATGATCATGTCCCTCGATCTGCTGGCAATGCCCCTATTTATACAGCCCAAAATGCTGTTAGTCTTCTTGGCAACAAGGGCACACTGTTGACTCATATCCAGATATGTACACCACTACCCTGATATAAAGCTGTCCTCGGGGCTAAAAAATCTTACTGCGTTATAGGTGAAACCGCGTTATATCGAACTTGCTTTGATCCGCCGGAGTGCGCAGCTCTGCCCCCCCTGGAGCGCTGCTTTACCGTGTTATATCCGAAATCATGTTATATCGGGTCGCATTATATCTGGGTAGAGGTGTATATGTATTTAGTATAACAAAAATGAAGTATTCTGCCTTAAAAGAACAAACAAAATTAAGTCCACCTTTTTGTTTTATTGGTGAGATTTTTTTTATTGAATTGATCTGTAACAAGGTTCTCCATTGTGACTAAAATATTACATTGTACATAACGTTTTCCTGTTTTAGTTCAACTTGCTCAATTTTCATTTAGTTTCAAGGTGGTTCATTCTGTTGAAGCTCTGCTTTTGTTCAGACTAGCAACTCAAGAGGCTTCTTGTAGCTAAGAGATTGCTTTTGAATTGATACATTATTCAGTCATGAATTTCTTCTTTATTTTAGGAGTGAGTGTGTGTTTTATCACAAATATGAGTTTGAGTGCAGAACCACTGCTATTTTGACTAAATATAAAAAATGTAAAATTAACTGTGACACTCAGTAATATGTTGTGATGCCTCTGTATACTGCATGGATTTAAAAGAGAAAGTCCTTTGGTAAAGAACATCCTATGGTGTGTAGTAATAGGATTTACTTCATTTAGAATAATGGAACATATTGTAGAAAGGTGTTAGTGAGGAATTAAACTAGATTTCATACCAACAAGAGATGTAATCAGAAACACGTTTGGTCTTGTTGATCAGCCACTAATTAAGTAAATCTTTTTTTAGTAGCATACAAAATCTGATTCTGGTATAATATTCTAAATTAATTTATTATGAGATTATTATATTAACTAAGGGAATGAGATAAAAACAGAAAGCAGCTATTTTAATATTACACTAATCAGCATTTTTGAAAAAAAAAGTTCCTTTAATTTGTTACTGCCCGTTGTACATGATGTTTTCTACTTTAGGTGGATTACTGCCTTATATGTTCCACTTACAAGTTTTCTGTCATATAAAGTTAACTTGGATAAATGTAAGACAGTAGGGGAAAAACAGTCTAAGCTTTCCATATACGCGGTCTCTGAACTTGTAAGATATTCTGAAGGGAAAAAAACAAACCAACCCCGGGGATCATTGTGGCAAATGGGAGGAAGATATTTGCCTAGTACATAACAGCCAAATTATGGACCCAGGGCTTCCATTTGGCTTCCCAATGCAAGATTTGTGACCCCTTAAGAAGGGTTCACTTTCCTTCTGGGGCTGGAGCAGGACTGCAGTGCTGCAATTGCTGAAGAGGAGACTCTACTGACTCTCACGATGCACCTTCTTTGGAGGCTAGATTTAATTATGAACTAAGAGGTCTCTTGCAGCCCACTTACCAAGAGCAGAACAATTCTGCATGCTGATAAATGGCTGGCTTAATATTGCTCTTGTGTTTATCCTTCTGAAGAAATGTATCTGCCATATAACTTCCGGTGTCCAGAGATTGGCTATGGTATGGGCTATTGGCTATGGAGACTTCCAGGGGCATGCGCAGGAATTTAAATTTTGATCCCTTCTGGTGGGGCACAGAAGCTCACTTCCCCCCCTTCCCATTCCCAGCCCCAGGAGTAGCTCGCTGCTCCCCCTTCCCACTCATGGGAGGAGCTCGCTGCCCTCCATCCCCGCCCAGCTCCTGGGGAGAGAGGACTCCCCTAGCTCTGGGGCTGCAGCTCTCTACCCGCCGTAGCCCCAGGGCTGGGGGAGTACTGTCTCTCTCTCTGATTATTGGGGAGGCCCATGCCTCTGCTTACCCCTCCTTGCACATGCCCCTGTAGACTTCAAATTCCTCTGAACAAGGAGGTGGGAGTTCCTTGTATTGTCACTACTGGAAAGAAAAAAATCCCTATTTGAAGAGCTTACTTGGGGACCATGAGCCATTTCACCCTGTTCAGTAGATGGGAGTGTGTGTGGGATTAGGGACTGTAAAAACTCCAACAGGGCATGTGGAGGCTAAAATGAAAAATTGGTGCATAGGTCCTTGCTTTTTATTATATTCCTTATTGGCTGGAGTCACTGGGTGATTCAGGAAAAAGACCCCTAGTCTTTTCAAATGAAAGCTCTTCCTTTTTAATTTTGAAAATAGGAATGATGGTTCTTCTTTCCGATATAAGTGATCAAAGAACCACTAAAAAAGGTTTAAAATGGAGGAATCCAGCAGTCTTTGAACTCCTCCTTGGAAAGTTGAGAGGTGTCTTAATTCCTGTCTAATCTATGTGTGGCACAATTGTGGGGGTGGGGGGAATTAAAAAAATCAGCAGGCAGAAGCAGGAAAGCGCTTAGGAAAAGGGGACCAGGCGTGAAATTCTAGTGTCGATAGCTACCTGTTGATTAGAAGCGAAAGCGAGCCTCGAGCAAAAGAGCAGGTAATTGCATAAATAATATATTAATTTACCATCTATAATTGCATTATTTCTGTTGCGGCAGTGCCCAAATCAGTACAAGGGCCCCATTGTGCTAGGAGCTGTATAAACACAATGGAGGCACAGTTCCTGCCTAAGAAATTTGATAATCAAAGAGAGAAAAGGAATACACAAAAATGTGAGTTTTGGACAAAGGGGAGCAGTGTTCTTCAGCTGTCTCTAGTTTTTAAAAGCTTTTTATTAAGCTTTTTATTAAGATAAAGTTACAATTAAGTTACAATTAAATGTGAGCATACTGCTTTGTTACATTACTTATTCAGCATCAGCTTAATGTTCAAAGAACCTGGCTAAAGAGTCTGGCTTGCTGGCTTGCTGACTGGTGAGCTCTCCTCCTCTGAGTATGCTAGGTAGGGCGACCCAATTTCTAAATACCTATCCTTGGTCCAATAAATGATAGTACCTCACTGACCTTGTCTCTCTAAAACAACTTCTATTGGTGAAAGAGACAAGCTTTTGAGCTTACACAGAGCTCTTTTTCAGGTCTGGGAAATGTACTCGGTGCATTCAATTCAAGGTGGAACAGATTGTTTAGCATAAGGAGCTAACATATAAGAGACCATTCAAGGTGAAGTGGGCAGTTAAACACCTCTGCAGTCTGAGGACAAAGGAGGGTTAGCAGGTTATAGATTGTAATGAGCCACAAATCCAGTGTCTTTATTAAGTCTGTCATTTTTAGTGTTTAACAAAGTTATGAATTTAAGCTCTCTTGCCCAATGCCTTCCAAAGCTGAGCCTTTTTCCTTTGAGCGCAGGACTGAGAGGTTAGCTATTGAGTGATCATTTTGCAACAAGTATTCACCCACAGGAGATATGGTGTTTTTATGTTCTCATTTATCCGTGTGAGTTCATTTGAGAGCGTAGTGATTGTCTGGTTTCACTCACATAGTTGTTGTTGGGGCATTTAGTGTACTGGATGAGGTACACCGCATGTTGTGATAGACCTGTGGAGCACCCGTGAATCTTGAAAGATGTGTAGTTGGGGTTTTGTTCATTGTAGGAATGGAGCTATGTCTGCATCTGTTATAGCAGGGTTTGGTGCTGCTCTCCTGGTCTGTGGGGAGCTTGCTCTGATTGCAAGGTTGGAGGTGGTTTGAAGGCCAGAAAGTTTTCTTTTAGGATGTGTATTCAGTATTGATTGTAATTGTTTAATGATATCCCATTTGGGTTCTAGTGTAGGGTAGTAGGTGACAAATAGGGGTATGTGGTCAGACTTCTGGTTTGTTCGGTTTTTTCCCCTGTATTGATGCAGGTTTTCCTGGGGTATTTGGTTCCATGATGCGACCTACTTCTCTGATAGAGAGTCCTTGCTTGGTGGAGGCAGCTTTAAGTGTGCTTAAGGTGGTGTGTATCCCGGACTTTTTTCTTGCAGCATATTCTGTGGTATCTGAGTGCTTGGCTGTGGATAACGGATTTGTTGTGTGGTTCCTGGATCTGTGAAGGCACATGTGTGGTGATCCAGGAGTTGTCTGTAGAGTCTGATTGCTGAAGCTGACCGTGGGGTCCAGGAAGCTCATGCTGGTGTGGGAGTGTTCTAGAGAGAGTTTCATGGATGGATTGTGGTTGAACTTGTGGTGCAAATCTATGATGGAATTTTCGGTCATCTGTCCAGAGGATGAAAATATCAGTGATGTGTCGCAGGTATAATATTGGTTTCATAGTGCATCCTTGTTGTGGAGCTTCTCTTATGTACGTACTTGCTGTGAAAGCTTTTCCATTACAAGAACAGTCCATATTTTACTATATCACAATTCCATAGGAGTCGTCATCACATTTTCCCAATAATGTGCAATACACACTCTAGCTGCTAACAATAAAAAAAAAATAATTTGTTGTTCTGTTTAAAATGCAGATCCTTTACTGAAGCGATAAGTAAAGAGGTCAGAGGTTCTCTAGGAAGCCAGAGTTTTGTCATAAGATGAATCACTTTAATCATTTCCTCCCAAAGCCACCATATGTGGAAGTATGTTCCCCTTTCCCTGCAATCCCTCCAACAGAATGCCTATCTAGTAGCAAAAACATGATGGATCTTAACTGGAGTCAAATGCAATAATTGATTAAAAAAAGGTATTTGAGCTACACAAATTGAAGATGTATATACCCTTTCCCATATGGAGACCCACTCATCCAGGTCAATATCTTTGTCCAGTTCCCTCTCCCATCTTTTTACCTGTTTAATTTTAAGTTGCTGGTTATCTATGTTGTAGAACATAGATCCATAACCAAAAAAATTCAACAAGCCATCCTATTAGGTTAGATATAAACTGTGTTTCTTATGCTTGGCTAGGATTACTATTATGATGGTGATTTGGGGGAGAAGATGTGGTGGTGGTCTTCCCCCTCTCTAATTTGCAGTATCTTGTGCACCAAGTTGAGGGGGGGGGCTGCACCCACCTATAAGAGAAGACATGTTTAGGAAAGTAGCAGCATTTACAGTGATTCAGAATGAAGAGATTCTGGAGAAGGTAGGTGAACTCATTTAGATGTCAGAAGTCATGCATGACCTCACTGTGCTCCTCACTCCTCCCACCCAAAAATCCTGCCTGACACTGGATTCCTGATTTTCCACTTAAGAATTGTAATATGTTAGCATAATTAGATCAGATGCACTATCATATAATTAGAATCAATCCTGATCTTCTCTTGCTCATTAATATAATTTTGTTCTGAACATCACTGTCTGGTTCCTGTCTTTCTTAGCCTGGAATTAGTTACACTGTGTGCATGAGTGGAGAAACGTGGCAGATAGCGGGGGCTCTGGTTTAATTACTTTTCTCAAGTCTCCATTATCATCTCATTGCACTTAGTATTCATCAGAAAGGTGCTACAAAAGATAGAGAAAACTGCATGGCCCAGCTCCACCTGGAATACTGTAGTTAGTTTTGGTCTCTACTCAAGGGTATAACTGAGAATCAGAAGGCTAACACATGTTTGAACCTGGTGAGACTTGCATAGAAAGGAATGAAATTGCTTCAGTTGTTCAGTTTGTAAAACAGTAAAAGTGATTTGACTGACTCTTTTTAAAACAAATTATGAAGGAAATTGTCAAATTGATGAGACTCTTTCCTTTAGATCCTAATCCGATGGTATGAGGTTGATACTCGATGGCAAGAGAAAATGCTCATTTATGAGATGTATATTTGATCTGTAGATATTGCTGCACACAGGCTAGCTGAGATATTTATAAGGGACCTAATACTTTATCTCATTGCTGAATGTGCGTATTACGAAGAAGCAAAAGACTTTAGAGCAAATGGTGTTTACTCTCTCTCTTCTCTCGTGTATTAGAAGGGAGTGTGCATCCATAGTAAAGTCTCTTTTTAGGGTACTGTTCTTCCAAAGCATTGGCCTAATGGTCACACTTTTGTCTATAATCAAACTCCTATTAACATCAATGGGAACAGAGTTAGACCAGTGCCCATCCTTATTTGCATGATTCCTTAGGAAAGGCTTGAAAAAAGAGACATTCATTAGCACCACTTCTGGGCCACTTCTGTGGCAAGTCCAGCTCTGAAACATTGATTATGAGGGATACAGGATGTTAAGAGAGGATGGGCTGTGTTGGAGTTCAGATGTCACCACTTTCTCAGTGACCTTGCCCAGGAAAGGGAAGCTGGAAACTGGGAGTGGTTAGCCAGATGGTTCTTGTTTAAATGTGCGTATGGTAGCTTGACTACTTTGAAGAAGACTTTCATCTGAGTTATCACAGGGGTCAGCACATCTTTACTGGAACACATCAGGTGTGCAGGGCAGGGGACATTGTTACAGGTGGTAGGCAGCCAGTCTTCAGGCAGGATGGTGTCCGTTCCTGATTCTGGGGTAGTTCTGTGTGTCTCAGCACGCTCCACTCTGATTTTGGTGAATTCCTCAGGAAATAATGAAGACACATCTGCCTCTGTGTAAGTGCCAATAAAGTCTACAGCTGCTGTGTGCAAGCAGGCAATGTTACCATGCTATTCCTGGTTAAATATATATTAAGGATTATGGGATTACATTTTCAAAAACACCGAAGTCCCACTTTCAAAAATGATTTAGGCACTTTGGAGTCTAAGTGATTTTGAAAATTTTACCCACTGAATACTGTGGTAATATTAATTAGGTAAAACTGTAATTGAAGTGAAAATCAAAGTTATGGCACAAGGGTATTCAAACCTCATGCTTCAGTACATCACTTGCAGTGGTTGCACAGGAAATTTAATTCCATGTATACATGTATGGCATGCATATATCTCGTAAACTAGCTAGGTGTGTTAAAATGTCTCTTCACCTTCTTCTAAAGCACTGGGTATTGGCCACTGCCAGAAGAAGAAAATTGGATCAATGGTCCATTTTTAATGAGACAGTTTGGGTATTCTGCATCTCTTCTACCTTCCCCTCCACAAACACACTTTAAAGTAATCCTTTTCAAGGAGGTTTGAGGGTTGATTTGAGTCTGTATTCTCCTGTAATTTTCTGGGTTCATTACTTTAACCATCAAACTCTATTAGAGGTCACTGAAATGAAGATTCTACCCTTCTTTCTGGAAAGAGGCAACTGCGATGTAAAATATTTCACTTTCTTTCTCTTGACTGATTATGATTAATTATGGTATTTCCGAGCAAGCACTCTTTCTTCTGAAAACTCCCACACAGGTTATAAACTTTTGGATCTTAAAAATTAGTCCTGGAGGAAAAATCTGAAACATTCGTCTTTGTAAATTTTTTCACACTTTTTTGACCACATTGTTTCCCTTCCCCTCAAAGCGACTAATCTAACAGAAGAATATCCACTCTCTTTAGGCCAAAGTCTTAACGTAGCTGGCTCAGCATCAGGCTAACATCTCGAGGAGAACTTGGTTACATTGTGGAATCCAAAATACCCAAACCCCTCACTTCTATGCAGCTCTATATCGCCTTCTGTCAGAGGTGGAGAATTCTTGCTCCTGTATATTCTCTGGACAAGTTCCCTTTCCATACGGGGCTCACATTTGGTGAGTTATTGTAGCTCTCCGGCTGCAAGAACTCACCGGAACTCTTCCACCTGACCCACGTGGGAGCATTTCTAGACTGTACAGAGGAGAAGAACTCAATGGAGATGAGTTGAATTTACCCATCTCTATTGAATCTTTCCTTCCCTTCCCTTCAGGTTCTCAGTGGGTGAAAAGCAATGTTTGGGCTGCGTGGACCCTCTTTTAAAATTTTTCTGCAGTCAACCGACTTGGTTAACTAGGTGTGGAGAAGCCCATTCCTGCATTAAGGTGTTGGGGAAGGATGAGTCTCTTCTGCATCAGCCTAACTGCTGAGGTATATTGGACTTCATCTCCTGTCAAGAGACAGTCACAGAATGCCCTGGTTCTTTTCTCACTAGAGGGGTTATTAATCCTTCTGTCTTGCTTCAAACATATTATCACTCTAAAAAATGTGGACACAGGAGGAGCAGGCACATGATTTTTGTGTTTGCAGTATTAATGTATGAAACCAAGACAGAGTTCATTTCTCCCTTAACTTGCTGCTATAGTATTGTATGTCTCCTCATAAACTTTGCAATAAGGAGATCTCTTAGCAACTGTGTGTGAATTATTTCTTCCTTCAGCTAAATAGTTTTGAATTTTGCACTTGGTATTTAATCTCATTTTCATTTAATCTCAAAGCACTTTACACACACTACTGAATTAACCCTCATAGTATTCCTTGTTGTTGTTATTTTGAATGACTTTCCTAAACTCACAGTGGGTCAGCGATGGAGCTGGGACTAGAACTAAGGTCAGACTTCTAGTCCCACACACAAGCAACCAAATTAGCCACTTTTTTCCACCAAATTTGTGAATGGCATGTTTAATTTCTGTTCTTTTCGCCTCTTCGTTTGGACATTGTTACATCTGTGCACTTTGATGCAAGATTTAAATGGCTGCACACCACTTTTTTAATGGCGCTTGCTCTGGTTTCTCTTCGCGCTGAGTCTGTTGTACATAAACTCCACTTGCCTCTTTGAAAATCGGCTGGCAGTCATGTTTTTTGCTATAATTTTATTTTCAGCTTGTTAGCTATAGAGCAATAGTTTTTCTTCATCTGATGGTTTTGAATGCAAAAGCCATCTTAGGAGCCTGATAATATCTCTCCAGTTTGGAAGAGCTTTGCTGATTCCCACTATGACAATTGGTTCTGTATAAAATATAACTCAGGCTTGTCTTTTTGGCAGAGCTCTTCAGTATCGCTCATATCTACTGATCTAATATTTTGCCTCCCTGGATTTATATTCGGCTGTTAACTGTTCAATGAATTCCGCAGCTGGTTTGTGCTAGATGAGACTCCTGGTATAGGTGTCTAAAGCTGCAATGGCTAATTTTGTAATTTTTTTGAAAAAACTAAATTCCAAATTGTGTTTGCTGGTTGCAACATTGAATTTAAATGAGAGTTCTATGGAAAATGCATTTTTCAGTGGCTTTCTAACACACAAAGAAAACAGTCTTCATTCTTTGTAAAAGGAAATCAAAGGCAACCATTCCAGAGAAGAAATTGTTCTGAAAGGGAGTAACATTAATAAAAGATTAGTTTTTTCCCCCTTTTTCTACCCCTCCTCCCAAGTTTGTTTACACTCCAGCTTTAAACTACTTTTTAAATGAACACATTTTTTTTGGTGATATGTACATTATAAAAGCCTATATTATTTGACATCTGTGATAATAAAATAAATCTGAAATCAGACGACTGAAAAATGTAATTAATAAATTTTAGACCATTCCTCTTTCATATTAGCTGAATATGGAAGTGCAATGTTGTTGTTTTTTAAGTAGTCTTGAATTACAATTTGATTAGTATATATTATTAGCCTGTTTTATACTGGTGGGGAATGGACACCTCTGAAAACTGATGAGATTTATAGCTTTTCATCTCTAAGCTAAGTAGTATGTGAACCTAAAAAGAACTGTCAATCCCTGGTTCAAATGAGATTCAGGTCAGTATTATACATCATTACTATCTAATAATGACCTCACCGCACAGTAAGTGGTGTGGGGATCATTCTCTGGCTTGTAGGAAAAGGAAAAGACTCTTATAAGGGCTAGAGAGCCAGAGTGACTTGCTGTAGCAGGTTCAGATCAAGTGAGCATGGAAATGCCATAGGGAAGGGATACAGTGATCAGATAAAATAGATTGGGAAAGCATTTAAAGGAGGTATTTTTTAAAGAAGCAGAAATGGGAGGGTTGGGGCTTCTATGCCTTGTATGCCTGGAAGCCAACCCTCCATATTTTTTTTTTTACAGCTTCCCCCTTAACTCTCATTGGAAAGTGGGGGAGAGGGGATGGTGAATCCCAGCAGTAGGTTGTCTGGGAACCAGCCTGGGTAAAGGGGCAGGGCTGACAGCAGCTTCCCCACTCCCGCCGTGGTATATGTAAATGATTAGGGAATTACTTGCATTGTAAACTTTTATCCGCCTATTACTCCGACACCGTCAGGTTTCCTTCATTTAGCCCTGTGACCTCACTCCTGTTCCTGTTATATCTTTAGTTATCCCCTGCAATCATTTGGAATCCCGAACCTGTGGATTCTCCCCTTAGGCTTGGGGGAGGTCCTTTAGCAGTGGGTGGGCAGAAGCCTACTCACTTCCTGGATCCCAACAGGACTCTGACACCTAGGAATAAAGCTGCAGCCTAATTAAACCACATCCAGTGTCTCCTGTCCTTCGTCCGGCATAGCCAGACAATGACTGTTTACTAGCCTATGTAAAGTGAGACAGATGTACGCCCAGTATCAGACTGGACAAGCATACATATTAAACGCCCCATTAATTCTCACCCTTCCTAACAATTTTGCTGAGACTGAGGGTAGAATGGTCATGGAGAATCTCATCCAGAGAGGTGTGATCCCTTCCAGAGAGGTGTTGAGGCAGGTTGGCATATCATTGTGGGAAGGCTGAATTGCTGCATGTTGTGTGGAAAACAAGACATCAGCCCAGTGCTACTAGCCTGATTCTAGATTGTGAAAGAGAATTATGTAGTTGTGGCACTCTGTACCTCACCCTGGAACCCTCATTTTCACCCCATCATAGAATTATGATATATTTCATACAAAGCATGCCATGTAAGATATCATATGAAAGATCATGATCTGCTGAAACCCATTATTCTGTCCAAATACGTATATCTTTAATGTGTATGAAGTTATGAGATTTTGCTGTATGGTTGTTACTGAAATATGTTGTAAGTTTGAGAATCTCTACTGCTAGTTCCCCAGTGACAACAAAGGTGGAGGTCCACTCCCAGAAGGGTGTCAAGTGACCATTAATCAGCAAGGGAGTTGTAAACAAGGGATTTACAATGCTGTAAGAGGGCTGCATAAGCATCATACAATGGGGAATTGCTCAACTCTGAGACTCAACAAAGCCCACCAGGATGTGTCTGGGCTACTATTTTCCAAGCACATGGACTGAGGGCATAAAGTAAGGGACTTTGGCATCATGCCTTTGCCTTTCTCCGCCACCACATACACTGGAAGTAACAAGAATGCTGGGAAGACAAAGACTTGAACTGAGGAGACTGGTCCCAGGCTTAAAGGGGAAGCCTGCGTATTAAGAACTATAACCTACCTGCAACATCCAGTGGGGTGAGAAACTGCTTGATCCAAATACTGCCTAATGTAATAGAGTTTAGAATTTAGACTATGGACTTACCTTTTTTTTTTGGTAACTATTTCTGACCTATTATGCCTACCACTTATAATCACTTAAAATCTATATTCCTGTAGTTAGTAAATCTGTTTTATATTTTACCTAAAACAGTGTGTTTTGGTTGATGTGCTTGGGAAATCTCACCTCAGGTTGCAAAGGCTACTATGTGTCCTCTCCAAATCGTAGAAGCGGGGTATGGGTGAAGAACTTACACTGGTCAGGATTCTGACCAGGGCAAGACAGCATAGTTTGGGGGTGCAAAGCTAGGGGGTTGGGAGATTTGCTGGTGCCTTTCTCTGAGTGATTTGTGAGTGGCACAGGGATCATTCATGCAATCTATCTGGGTGTGGTGCTCCACATGCTGTTGTACTGAGTGATAACAGCACCTGGAAGGTGCTTGCTACTTGTCACTAACAAAGCATTGTGAGAGATGGCCCAGGCTGGAGAGTTAAAGGGGTACAGCCATACCCTAGTTCAAGGATGCAACCCCGGGATCCCATCACAGTAGTGAAAATAAAACATTAAGGATTAAGCAGTCATTTTGTTCTCCTCAAGACCCCGTAGTTATGGCCTGGTTCACAGAGTATTCATGCATCCTTCATATGGAAAAAAAATCAATAGATATGTGCATGATTAAAATGAATATGGTCCAATTATGAGAATCATGAATAAGTTTGCAGTCAGTGGTAGTGAATCTGACTTCAAAGTAGAATCACTTGTACTAGATAGATATGTAAAGTTCTATGTGTATCTTAACAGGAAAAAGTGAAGAGGAGTAATTTTTTAAAAAACTTTTAGAAGGAATTATATAGGAGAGATTTTGGGAAGATTTTCAAAGGTCAAATGGGAGTTAAGTGCCAACTCGTGCCTTTAAAAATATTCCTCATAGTTATTTCTAAAAGTTAGGCATTTAAAAAATGTTAAATTATAAGCACTTCTCTGCACTGGTGAGATATGAATGGGACTTATATGTAGTTCTTCATTTAGAAGTTGACCATCGCTTGTTTGTTGAAAAAAGGCTGCTCTTGTTGAATAACTGTACTTTTACCGTGCACCTTTCTTGTATAAGCCACAGGTAGAAGAAATTGCAATTTATAGTATCCAAGGGATTCTAAACAAAGTTTTATGCAGTGCTTACATGGCAAATTAGTGGAACTTTGTAGCAGCACTTTCATGCCAGCAAGGGAGAAACTCTGCATGCAATAGAGCAGACATGGGAGAGCAATCAGTCTTTTCAGTGAGGGAGGAGGGAACTGCACTCTGTTACCCTGCGTCATTGGTTTAATCCAAACTTGGCAAACCCCTGATCACCATATTGCTACAAATGACCACCTGGGAGAAGAAGAGAAGGTGGCCTCATCTGTGTGTGTGAGGCCAATAGTTCAAGCTCTTCCAATCCTTCTGTGGTCAGAACTAGAGGTGCATTGGCAGTGTGATGTGAAGAATCTTGTACATAGGCCTGGTGCTCATTGGTGCCATTTATCTCTCTCACTAACCCTGCCACCAAAATCACCCAGGATTTACCCCTTTTTTTAAAGGGGTAAACATAAATCCAAGTTTGTCTGTAATTCCACACTAGACATACTGCAGCTTTGAGAGAGGAACTGCCAGAAGCACTAAATGTGTAATTTATAGGCAGACGGCACTAACTCCGTTAACGTCTGTGATTTACTTAAGACAGTAATAGCTTCTCTGATGGAGAAAAAGGCAAGTTGTTGTAAAGCAGGGTAATCGGGTATTTAGTTATTAAAACTTTGCAGCTGAGTCTCCCATTTCCTGTGCTCAGTGACAGAACAGGTAGGCGCACCTGACAGATTTGTAAAACACAACACCTCTTGCTTTCTGTACTCCTGACCATTCAAGAAGGCTTCGATTCACCTATAAACTGCTAGAGCTCGTAAGATTGACATCACAGGTGAATTTAATTATAGGAGAGTGCCTATAATGCTTGATAACACATCAGTTGCACAGCAAGGCACACAGCTACGTTGTGTGTGTGTAATTCATCTCTCTTAAGCATGCACAATGCGCACACACCCTATTTAGCTGTTGTATTTAACGGTGAGCTCTCTGGAGCAAGAACCCTGCCTAACGCTGCTCTTGTACCTAGCCCACTGGGTCCATGATCCCGATTCAGCTGCTGCTATGGTTCTAGCACAATATAATTATGCACTCCTTGACCGGGACTGTGATCCCTTTGCTGAGGCCATATTTATTTTGCTTTGAACATCAAACAGTGAAATGTCAAATGGCTACATTCTATTGCTACATACATAGGAGAGATCCTATTTCATGATTAGCTCAAGACAGTCATATGGGACACTAGCCTACAAAGTGCTAAATGTACTCAACTCCCAGAGACAGCTATGGGAGTTAACACTGCTCAGGACTTCACAGGTGGCTGGCTCACATGTGCCTGATCCCACCAACAATAGTAATTGTTTACCCAAGAATTAACCATATGGCCTGAAAAAATGTTAACCAAATTAGACTGCATATGAAAATAACGGATTGACTTCAGTTCCGCTCTGAACGGCTGTGTAAAAAAGGACAGCATCTTGTTCAGCAGGGCAGCCCCCTGTGTGTATTCAGACATGCCTGCCTGCATTAGTGCCAAAATATGCCTTTGCTACCTTTTTATTCCTATTAGCCCCGCAGAGCTGGATTCTATTCGCCCTTGCGTGTAATCAGCAGACTTGTTTGTTCCATTCCAATTATAATGTTACGTGTGTGCAAACCCACTGATGGCAATGGTGACAAATAACTGGGTTGTGGAGATGGGGAGGATCTGGTTTGCAGAATCTTTTGTTTACTGGAGATGGTGCACAGTTAGCAGCCAGCCTAACCTGATTTTCAGTTCCCATGTTGAGTTTGCAGAGCTGGCTGGTGTGAATGGAGCACGTTTTGATATGGAAATCATTAGCACCGTCACCCCACCCCTACAACGTCACTTTCACAGTCAGTGCCCAGATTATACTAGTTTCTGCCTCTTCTAGAACATTAGGGTTATTTTGTTGTTGCTGCTGTTTTAAGGGGGAAAAGTGCTTATGGAACTTGGGGCTTAGAAGAGATTTGCCTATAAACTTGATGAGCTCATTCAAATTGTATGTATACAGAATTTATATTTACGGATTCGAATATCCATGGATATAAAGTGGATACCTGCGGATTTGCAGGGCTCTAGTAACGACGAGCGAGACCAGCAGGGCCACAGCCAGCAACCAGGCCAGGAACGGCAGTGGCGAAAGCATCAGCATGTCTGGCCGCCACTTGCAGGAACCAGCGCTCATCCCGGGCAGCTCCTCCAGCATGGCTGTACCACTTCCAGCCCTGCCCACTGCGGTGGGCAGCAGGCTCGCCAGCAGCTGTCCCTGGTCACACTAGTGTGTGCAAGCAGCTCGCGTGCTCCCGGACAGGAGATGGTCACTGGCCAGGGCCCTGCTGGTCTTGCTCCTTGTCGCTAGAGCCTGCAAATCCGCGGATATCCATTTTATGTTCGCAGATATAAATTTTGTATCCATGCAGGGCTCTATGTATGTAGCAATGCATATATTTACATGTTTCAGTGAACATCAAAATATATTGTCCTCTGAACAAAATACTGACACAGACAAGGCAGAGGTCAATATATTATCTCTTGGATTAGCAAGCTTTTCTTTTCACCTCAACAGACATCAATATCTGCTTATTATTATATATTATGGTGTTTGTCCTTCTGCAAAGAAAGCTTACATGTGGGGGAGGAAATGGGAGAGATGATCCGTATGCTTCCCCATGCTTTGATTTCAATAGATACTGTATACCCGGAGTGTAATCCTATAGTCCTTATTCAACAAAATTCTTAGTGATGTCTATGATACTTTCTGTATTAAGTAGTTCAGGGTTGGGCAATTGATTATTTGGAAATATAAAGTTAATTACCCCTTGCAGAAAGGGCCACAGAATCCATCTTTTCCATGTGCAGACTACAGTTGCCTTATGATTTGTGGTAAGAGGTGTGTGTTTGACAGTACACTGAAACTTAGACACAGAGCTGACTACAGACTGCAAATTCAGAGAGGAATTTGATTCTCCGATCAGGCTGGGACTCATGACCATGGAATGGTTACTCTTCATGTCCAACGGAGTCATGTTTGCCCACTTGTCAGAACCCTGATGTTGTTGCCTCATGTGTAAGTCTCTCTTTTACTCGGTCTCCTTCCTGCCTGCCTCCTCCGGTTGCACACACGGGCGCGCTCACTCTCTGTCTCTCTCTCTGACTTATTCTGATTCCTGTCATTGCCTGGAATTACAATGTTTCTCTGGCAATGGTCCTAAATACTGCAGCTCACTATTGTGATAAGAGTAGAGGATCCTTCTTCTTTTTCCTCAGGCAGAATCTGGCAGCTCCCGCACTGTTTGTTTGCTCAGTGTCTCCATGTTGTCTCATAAAGTGGCGGACATTCCACTACTTAAAGAGGAGCATTGATCAGCCATTAACATGGTGCACTGATTTGAGACACTTTGTCTGTCTCTAAGGCCAAGAGACTACAATTCTTCCCTCCCCCCCCCCCAAAGGATGGGGAAAGAATATGCAAAACTAAATGTAATTACCTAGCTCTATTCCGCCCTACATGCTAATCACTGCCCCGCCCTGTGCCTCAGGGAAAGAGATGTTCTTACCATTTGCATGGAAGCAAAATTGTGCTGTGGAACATCTCAACATTGGTTTTTGCTGTGTCCAGACTTAACCACGAAACCCCATCATGCATGTTCGTCACCCCTCCCTTATTTACACACACACACACACACACACACACACACACACACACACACACACACACACACACACACACACCATTTTTAGCTACATTCCTCTTAGAGAAAAAGTTATTTGGGAGGGGAACATTGCCACTTGGTGAACTAGTGAGCAAAGGAACATTCTTTAGGATACCCCGATGATGCTTCTTTCCCTAAAGCATGACTGGAGCAAGGGAACTGGTTCTCTGCTCAGTGGAGCATGATGGGCTGGATCTAAAAAGATATTGTCAGAGTTGGCCAGCTAGGTTTGCTACAACTAATAGCTGTGTTTGTGGAAGATACTTAGTCGCTTTTAAAGAAAAGCCTGCAACTTCTGACTTTTTGCTTAAACCCAGGTCTTGGAAAATGTATTAGACACTTGCTAGCCAGAAGACTAAACCTCTACATCTACTGTCCATAAGGAGGTATGAAAGATTAGGGGCCAGAGAAAGGGAGTAACAGGCAATGCAGCCATCCATTCTCCCACTGGAGGCTGCTGACAAAAGATGAGTGTTGGAATTTTGACTAGCATGATGTCTTTGGATTCTGCTTGGGGCTGCCATCTTTTTGTATGAGTCTCTGGTTAGTTAGGTGTTGTCTGTAGTTGAAGCGCCATGACCTATAGCTACTGGAACAGAGGAACTTTCTGCTTCTTCTCCAAAGTCTCCTGGGTCCCACAAGGGAAAAATGGGTCTCCCTCAACATTATAACACTATCCCTCCCTTAGTTTCCTGCCTTCCGCAAGGTGGGGACTGTGCTATTTTACCCTTCTTCCAGCCTCCTTTGGGAGGAGGTTGTCTCCTCCCCATAAATAGCTGCATTGTCTGCCTATTCTGATGCTTGTAGCTTTTCCAAGCAGGGACATTCTTGTTAATTTCACTTCTCCGAACAAGACTCTGAATAACAGCAATGAAAATGACCATAGTCAAATTATTTTCACTCTGTTGGTTGCTTTGAAAGTAATGGGCAGCAGAGGTGACCCAAGAGCTACCTGTACATTCTGGGAGACAGCACTACATTAACCTTCCCAACATTGATCATCTTGGCAATCATAAGGGCAAGAAAGCAGTTTTTTTGTTTTTCTTAATGAAACCTTAAACTCTGCAAAAACTGATGGCTTAGATTCCCATATTTGCAGTGGAAAATAAGTAGATTTTCAAGCCCATATTAAATCAATTTAAAAACAAAAACTGAAGGTGGCATTGTATTAAGTTACTGCTAGATATGTGGTTTTAAAAATGTGAGATTTTTTTCACAAGGATTAACTGTGAAAGGTTTCACGACCAGTTAGCATTAACTTGGGCAGTTAACTTGACTCCACTATCAAAAGAGTAGGACCAGTGGGGACAAAAGTGGGAAAGATATAGTCTAATGCCAAACTCTAAGTGTGATCTACAAGACTTTGGGCCCATGGCAGTGAATTTAACATTTTGTAAGATACAAGTTTTACTGAATATTTTCCTCTTCTAGGATCTGATATAGCTAGCTTTACAAAAGGTGATTTAAATCTGGTCGGTTGTCGGGAGCATCTGCATCTCAGTTCAGAGTAGGACACTAATGTCACATTATACCCTGAATTGGAGTATAAAACCAGGCCTAGTATGAAAATATAAAATATAGGAAGATAAAAATGTCCTATCGAACCAACTGCATTTCTGTCTGCACTTGACTCATAACTCAGCTAACCATATGCTTATAGTCTACTGACAATTGCCATTTAAATGTCAGTTTACAAGCAGATGTTGAGAACCCTCTTTTGTACCATTAATTTAATCACCGAAAAATAAAGTTTAGGATTTAACCCCGCTGCTGCCAACGGTGAGTCAGCCTAGGAGCAGATTCCTATACAATATTAATCATCAGGGCAAGTAGGATAATTGGAATGGACAAGGAGAATGTACATGATGTGACAATGACTATGGAAGTGGTTAATAGAATATGGCATCAAAATAAAAATATGCATTGAAGCATCCTAGTGACTGTGGTTTATAATTTCATGAGATGACTCCAGGTTCTGTGGATTGGCTGGCAGTGCCTAGTTGTAGTGTGGAAATAACATACTTTGACAACAAAGAAGAGGGGGAAAGAGCCATCAGGCACGTTCTGGTCTGTTCAACACTGGAACAAGCAAAACCTGTAGAAAATCCCTGTGTGCTCCCCCAGACTTTGGATCCTGCTAGCTGGAATGTATTTAAAATCACCCAGTAAAGATAGTAATGAATTTAATTTAGCATTCTATAGCTCAGGGGGATGTTTTGAATCATAAAAAGTATAGTTAAGAGAAAGGGCTGCCAAACTCATTCTATTCTGTGCCAATGATGCATATTTATGTCATTAGCTCTTAGGCATTAGGTTTGCTTTACTACAAAGACCATCCTTTATCACTTATGAAGATTAGATACTGTAGCTTCCCGAAAGAAGCTTTAATACTAACAATTATTTTAATTTAAACTTGCAACCATTTGTCCAGATTCGTACAATGAAATGCACAATTTTTAAAAAGGAGGGTTACATTTTAAAACTAAATTACTAGCCGAATGGGCCACTTCTGGTTGGGACAAAGTGTTGTGTAGTTTGCTTAATGTTTACATTTATTTGCTTTTCATTCAAGGATCTCAAAGCACTTGAGTTGCATGAGTTTTGTTAAGTTGCTGAAATAACTGAGTCCAATGTTAAATGAATTATAAGTGCAGACAGTTACTCTTACTTAAAAGCTGGCATGTATTCACTAGTATGCGTTCAACCAGCTACTCCAAGGCCTCCAAGCCTCTGATCGCATGGCTTAATGCACTTTTAAGATTAAACCATGCATAATGATTCTAATGTTGTTGGAAATTTCAAGCATCAAGTGCTACAGTTTGTTGGACATCTGCGTTACTTTGTTTTTAAACAATAATCAGAGGATAAATCTGTGTCCTGAGCTAATGCCTTTTGTCATTTTAGTACAGTAATCTAGAGGAAAAATGAAACTTTTGGGGGAGGTCGCAGATCAGGTGAAACATGTAGGGTTATAATACATAGCAGGTGACTGATCTGTGTGGGTAGAAGTCATAGGGAAAAGATGTATCAATTCTGGTATAAAATACAGTTTGTTTTACATGCGAGTTCATTTCACTGATCTTCATTAAAGTTCATACACAAAGGTGTAAGTGCATTCTGCTTCCCTCCTTCACCCCAGGCTGGTATACAAGTTCAGAATGATTGCAGCAGTAACTCAGTCAAAATATTTAATACATTATATTAAGGCCTGAATGAGAATGTAAAGCTTTTCCTTGGAGGTATGAAGTAACTCTAAGTGTATCTGAACCAAATGCGAACAGCTAGAATAAACCATGATTTTTTTGTCAGCATGTTTATTCGCGTGGTACTTCTTTGCTAAAACAATGACCTTTTTTTTTCCAAGTGTAAAAATGAATAATTACTTGTCCTTCTAAAAATGACAAAGTTTACAGAGAAATTACTCCCCTCCCCCAAAAAAGACTAACCTCCGTGGCACTGCAGAAGGGCACAAACAGCTCATTTTTCACTGGCTGTACATATGCCCAAATAGTCAATTCCCCCAGAACAGACATGTCTGAAGAATATAGGGAGAAATCTTACACACTTGGCAGTTTAGACTCAGAATAAAGGTCAATGTCAAAGCATGCAAGATAAACATTTGAAGACTGAGGGCATTATGTTAGAACTTTAAAAATGGAACTAAAATACTGGTTTCAAAAGATTAGATCTTCACAGTAGACTCTCCTTCCTTTGTCTTTATATAATCGAGCAAGATAAAATAACTTATATTAAATCAAAAACACAAATTGATTTACTCTACAGTAAACAAGCTTTTGTAGTGTGATAAGAGTTTGGTTGCAGATACTATGGTGATGAGGGCCATATAAGTACCTAGATTGCAGAGTGCAAAAATCAGCCCAATTATCTACCTTTGCTATTCTATAAAGGGTGCTAATTAAGTAAATGATCCATCAGAAAAGTTCTTACCCAGGACGTTTGTTTTGCTTCTCTCTGCCATGCCTCTTTGATTGATATTTATAGTGCTGGCAGCAAAGAAAAACATTAAAGTCTGGAACTCTGCACAAAGCTCATGTTATGGCAAAGAAATGCAACATACATAGTGAAACAAAAATGTGAGGTGAGGGACATGCAGTACAAAAATGTTACAGGACAGCTACAGAGAGAATGATGATGGAGGGGCGGGGTACTGAGATAGTAGAGAACAGAATGAAAGGTGATGTGCAGAGAAGCAAAAGATGAGGCCACGCGGTCTCCTCTGGTCACTTACCTGATCAAGCAGATTCCTACTTCTCCTTTTCCTAGCCTCTATAAATACAGTAATGTTGATGTCTGAGATACCAACCCTCCACCCCCAATCCTTCAGGGCAGCAGTGTCCTCTAAAATTAAATGTCATTAAAATGTTCTGGGGGAAAATTTTTTCAGAAAAGAGGGTTTTCAATTGATCAGTGTGGGTCAATGAGAGAAGAAATTTGTGGCAGTCCTTTTACAACAGAAGGGAAACTGGTCTCCCATTAAGAAAATGAATCTCTTTTTATTAAAGAATCTGGAAAAAAATAAAATTAAAATATGAAAACTGCAGTTCTTAGAACACTGAATACAGACACTGCTTGTTTTTGAGTCCTGGCACTTTCAAGGTGGTAAAAACCTCGTATCTTTACATTCATAATTTTGACTCCAGTAAAATACTGGTTTTCAAGCCAACAAATGTTATCTAATGCACTGTTTTAGAATTCCATGTCTCCCGAAAGTGATCTCATCCTTTCCATTCAATTATTCTCTTTTGCCTTCTATGTTTTAGCATTAACAAGAGGTGGGGTGTAGCTATGAAGCCAAATTTACTGAAAGGAATCAGCAGAATCCTTGTTTCTGTTGAGAAGCAGGTTGGATTTCAGAACTATAAAGTTAAAGGTAGAAAAAATCTGGTGAAATGTGCTGCCTTGCACTACAGAGCTCTACAGGCTATTCTAACTGTAGGGGAGGCAGACTCTGCTGCTACCATTAAGTGTTTTATACAAGGCACTTTCAATGAAAAGGGAAACGTAGAGTGGAAACTGTAAAGTTTTGAATTTTTAGTACATTTTCTTGGAGTATTTATATTTGAATTTGTTTCATCGTCAAATTAGAAGTTAGGATTCCCAGCATTTGTTTCCATATTAGCTAGAGGTTAGTAGTTTCAAAACTCAGACTGCATTCCCTTCTCTGCCTCAATACCCTTGTGCTACCACCGTGTGAAAAGTACTCTGATAGATTTGTTCAAATGCTACTGTCACAAGAGAGACTGCATTATTGCTGTTTCTCTGCTGAAAGCTTCTCCATAAAGACCCGAATCCTTAGATGTCTATTTAGGTAACATTTCCCCTTTTTTAAAATGTAGATAATGTACAGTAATGCAGTGACATATTATATGTAAATATAGAATGATCAGATGCCACATTTTGGAACACATTTTGTATTATCTCAAACTGCTTACATTTCTGTCTTTCCTGTGCCATTTACATTCACGAATTTAATTCCCAACATATATCTTCTTAATTACCCTAAAAAGATCCATACATACTTTACTTAAAAATATCTTCTGTAAGAGGAAAGTTACCAAAAATAATGCCTAATATACTATTATGCATACTTTTTTTTTTTTTTTGTAAAATACAAACAGTCTGATCTCTTCTGGGTATTGCCTGCACTAATATGGCTATATTTTTTTAAAAAGGAAGAAAAGGGAAAACACAAATGTAGGAACAAAAAAATTCCCATTCTTTCCAAAGATATAAATATCCGTGAGAGAACACCTGAAAATTAACAAGTGCCAACAGGTAGAAATAAATACAATCTTACACGATCTTTATCGAATCATATACTTCCATGACCTTGAACTTGTTAAAATAGTTGCTACTGGCAGAAAAAGCTGTCAAGCAAAACACTGAAAAATCTGTACCATTTCCTACCCAGTAAGTGCAGAGAGACTAAACTGAGAGACTAAATACTTTGATTTGTTTCACATGTTTTCTCTTCTCTCCCACTTTGCTCACAGGACTGATTGTTGCCACTCTGGCAATATGTTGGATGCCAAATCAGATTCGAAGGATCATGGCTGCCGCTAAACCTAAGCAGGACTGGACTGTGCCCTACTTCAGAGCGTATATCACCCTTCTTCCCATTGCAGACACCTTCTTTTACTTCAGTTCTGTGTTAAACCCACTCCTGTACAACATCTCTTCTCAGCAGTTCCGAACCGTATTTCTACAGGTCCTCCGTTGCCGTCTGACGATAGAACATGCCAACAAACAGAAGCTTCTGAGAGCCAATTTAAATTCTCGAACCAGCAGTAGCCGTTTTATGCGTCCATTGATCTTCATTTCAACTAAGCGCAATTCTTCTAGAAAGAGCCCTGTTTTCTTAAGTACTTTTCAGAATGAGACCAAACCTGACTGCAGTCCACAGAAATTGAATCTTGAATCACCGGAGAGCAACTTGGAAATAATGCCACTAGAGACTAATTTAGAGTCCAGTCCAGCTGCACAGAATGGCCTTCATGAACACGAAATGTGACTCCGTGTAAGGCAAAGTTAGATGACTAGCAATAAACATAACATGGAAATTAAAATAACTGAGGATCTAGAAACTGAACAATCAACTATATCTTCTTTAAGTGCTGTTTCTGATAGACTTGTTTCCAATTACACAAATGGAGCATGAGTTTTTGTGTGTCATTTGTTTTTTAAAGTGCACACTAGAAATTCAATCAGACAACTGAATTTATTAGTTGCTGACCAAAAGAAAAAGAACAGGGTGAGGACGGCGATTCTTGGACCAAACTCTTATTTAGCAGGATGGCAACAAAAGAACAGCAGGGTCTTTGAAGAATGTGGGACATGGAACAAACAATGCCAAGACAAAAAAAATCCTTTAAGTTTAGCAATGCACTGATGATAAAAGAGCCAATTTTAAGAGCAAAATAGTAGTTAATATGCCTGCCTTGGGCACTGTGCCAGAATTCCCCCTCTTCTTGGGCCGGGGTCCATTGCAGAGTGGAGTATTACAGCAGCTGATACAAACAGAGTTCATTTTTCCTGGGGAACAGAAAGACTGGTATCCGGCAGAGGCTATTAGACAGGCTGCAGAAGATGCGCAGGACTTGCGATAGAGGATTCCTGTGACACAGAACAAAAGTTACTTAGCTTGATATGAACATGCTTTTGGTGTATGTTAGAATCCTGTTTGAAGATTCTGACAGCTAGTTGGGAATACTGGTTAAAATTTTCAAATCAATATGGGGATTTAGACTCCTCACTTCCATAAGTTAGAATAACAGATGTGTGACTAAAATCCCTGCATTGCTATGAAAATAAAGCCATTGTTTTAGATTTTTTTTAATGTTGTACAATATGCATTTTAAAGCCATACATTTGACAACCAAAAATGTAATCCCTTGGAATGCCTGTTAAAAGCTTTTGAAGCAGAAATCTAGTCAATTTCAAAAGGCACTTGAGTTTCAGATACTTTACCGGCCTGAGTCCCCTGGCACAATTTTTGTAGCTTTAGAATTACATTTTTTTCAATGTTTTAAAAATGTTGCTCTTGCTTGTTGCCTTGTGGGGAAAAAATATACGAAGATGGGTAACTCGCTGACTTTGGGAGGGGAAAATGACTAAACACAAAGTTCAATGCACAAGGAAAACCAACAAACAGATTTCTCTAATTTTGTTCAGTTCTAGTTATTTTAGGAGAGGGTAAAAACAATTTGAAGAGAAATTATCTTTTTTAAAGTTGAAGGCGTTCCTTTAAAAGCTAATATCTCAAACTGTTTTTAACTGAATAAAAAGCAGTACACTCTACATTCTGATGCACACAATCCTGTATTTAAAAAATTTTATTAGTTTGTAAAATAAACAGTTATTACCACTCAATACTTCAAGGGTCTTTCCTTTATGTGATATGACAGAAATTTGGATTTGGATAGGGCACATAATACAGCCATGAATCCTTGGGGGTTTTTTGCCCAATTTATCTGGGGGAAGGTTAGGGAGAGGAAGGGGTGGAAGTGTAGTAAATGCTTAGTAAGTGTTACATGAATTCAAGATTAATAAAAACCTCATTCCTCTATAGATATCTTAAGTAGGATTTTAAAAAGTGCTCATGTCAGTAGGAGCAAAGTGAGGCCACCGATGAATGCTTTTTAAAATCCCACCCAGACCCTTTTGATTTTTATGTTCAAGCTGATAGGCCAAGACGGTCAGTCTGAGAGGAAAGGGGATGCCCTAGCCAAAGAAAAAAATGCCCGGAACACACATTCAGCTGCTCACTTCTTAGTTTCTTTACTCTGAAATAACATGCCAACCAGTATAGTGTGTTAGCTTCTAAGTAGGGCTGTTGATTAATCGCTGTTAACTCACATGATTAACTCAAAAAAAAAAAGTAAACATGATAAAAAATTAATTGCAATTAATCGCCGTTTTAATTGCACTGTTAAACAATAAAATACCAACTGAAATTTATTAAATATTTTGGATTTTTTCAACATTTTCATATCTATTGTATTCTGTGTTGTAATTGAAATCAAAGTGTACATTATTTTTTATTACAAATATTTGCACTGTAAAAATGATAAACGAAAGAGACAGTATTTTTCAATTCACCTCATACATGTACTGTAGTGCAATCTTTGTCGTACATAACTGCACTCAAAAACAAAACAATGTAAATCTTCAGAGTCTACAAGTCCACTCAGTCCTACTTCTTGTTCAGCCAATCGCTAAGACAAACAAGTTTGTTTACATTTACAGGAGATAATGCTGCCCGCTTCTTATTTACAATGGCACCAGAAAGTGAGAAAAGACATTTGCATGACACGTCTGTGGCCGGCACTGCAAGGTCTTTACCTGACAGATATGATAAACATCCATATGTCCCTTCATGCTTCAGCCACCATTCCAGAGGACCTACTTCCATGCTGATAACACTCGTTAAAAAAAATGTGTTAATTAAATTTGTGACTGAACTCCTTGTGGGAGTGTCCCCCTGCTCAGTTTTACCCACATTCTGCCATATATTTCATGTTATCGCAGTCTCGGATGATGACCCAGCACCTGTTGTTCATTTTAGGAACACTTTCACTGCAGATTTCACAAAATGCAAAGAAGGTACCAATGTGAGATTTCTAAAAATAGCTACAGTACTCAACCCAAGATTTAAGAATCTGAAGTGCCTTCCAAAATCTGAGAGGGACAAGGTGTAGAACATGCTATCAGAAGTCTTAAAAGAGCAATACTCTGATGCGGAAACTACAGAACCCGAACCACCGAAAAAGAAAATCAACTTTCTGCTGGTGGAATCTGACTCAGATAATGAAAATGAACATGCGTCGGTCTGTACTGCTTTGGATTGTTATTGAGCAGAACCTGTCATCAGCATGGATGCATGTCCCCTGGAATGGTGGTTGAAGCATGAAGGGACATATGAATCTTTAGTGCATCTGGCATGTAAATATCATGCGACACTGGCTACAACAGTGCCATGCAAATGTGTGTTCTCCCTTTCAGGTGATGCTGTAAACAAGAAGTGGGCAGCATTATTTCTTGCAAATGTAAACAAACTTGTTTGTCTTAGCGATTGGCTGAACAAGAAGTAGGACTGAGTGGACTTGTGGGCTCTAAAATTTTACATTGTTTTATTTTTGAATGCAGTTTTTTGTACATAATTCTAGATCTGTAAGTTCAACTTTCATGATAGAGATTGCACTACAGTACTTGTATTAGGTGAACTGAAAAATAGTATTTTTTTTTTACAGTGCAAATACTTGTAATCAAAAATAAAGTGAGCACTGTACACTTTGTATTCTGTGTTGTAATTGAAATCAATGTATTTGAAAATGTAGAAAACATTCAAAAATATTTATATAAATTGTTTAACGGTGCGATTAATCGCAATTAATTTTTTAATCGTTTGACAGCCCTACTTCTAACAATTTTTTTAATATTATGCATTAATCAGTACAACTCAAAGCACTTTATAAAGGCAAGCAAGTATCCGTGTCCCCACTTTCCAGATGATGCACAGCGAGATGAAGCGACATGCTAAGGTTCACAGAGCAAGTCAATGACTGTCGGGGTTAGAATTCTGGTTTCCGAACTCCAGCTTTTGGTCCTATGCAGTTGACCATGCTGCTTCCCAGCACAGAAACTGAAGATTTCAAAGCTGTATCTCTGGGTTGTTGTTTAGCCTTGCCCACCCAATGCTCCCTCAGTAATACTATAATGACAGAATGCTCAATATTAAGCTTTTGTGCTAACCATAATGTGCAGTTCTGAAGCATAAACCTTTATGTGTAACGTAATTAGCTGACAGGAAAGAACTTAAGTGATACTTAACTTTAAGTACATACTTAACTACCACTGACTTGAAAGGAATTAAGTATAGTTTTAAAATTACATACATACATCTTTAACCCTCTCTAAATCCCGCCCCCTGGGGGTAGGTCACTAATAGTTATGGGCAAGTTCCTTCTTAGGTGGATTGACATAAGGATATGAGGAGTCACTAGAAGAATTATGTGCCCATGTACACCATGAATCACAGCCCAACAAGGGCTCCTTGAGGCTGAGTTTGGGGAGGAGACCAAGGAGATGGGCGTGTGGATAGCCAGCTATGATATGTAGGTCCACTGGCTAAATCCCATGTGAATGGGGAAGAGAGAGCAGTGCACTAGTTTTACGGTCTAGTAGAGGCCTTAAGCAGTAATAGTTACCGCAGAACAAAGCCATCTTCCCCACCAATTGCCGTGAACCTCTCCAGTGCACAGTCAATTTGGTTTATGCCCCAGGGGAAATTATTTCCGATGCTCAGCAATATTGCTTGGAGAGGAAAAGCAGCTATTGGTCTTGATTTAATCAATTCCCTGCATGTTGCCCCAAAACTGGTACTGTTCTAGTGTAGTGGAACTTTCAAAATCGACGCCAATATAAAGTTATCTAAAGAAAATTCTTCTTATTTTTATCCTGATCTTAATTAAATCAATGACCTGCTTGGAGCCAAGATTTCACCCACTATGTTGGATTCATCTTTGAATATTGATGCTGCCATGGTATCTCACCTTAAGGACAGAAGTGCATCTTCCTTATTTTGGGTAAACTTTGTTTACAAGGGCCTTTTTTCCTTTCATATACGGATGTCAATTTTGCATGTGGGTGTGACCCTGGAAATAGATTATTCCTGTCCAGGAGCTCCAACAGGGTTACCCCTGGTATGTTCATTATGTTAGCATCCCAATTTCTCTTTCTCTTTTTTTTTTTAAATGTCTGGTGCTTTGTCCACATTTATTCTCCAGCATTTGAAGGGCACAAGCCCTGTCCCAGCCTTGCTACTTGCATGGCCATTGCTAGAGCTAATTTTCTCTATTTCTTGAGAAATCACTGTTTTTGTATCAGCATTAAATGAGAAAAGGCATGCTGAGTGTTTCCCATTTCTATTTTAGAAGATCAGACCTTGGTGATGAGTCCTTTCCCTCATCTGCAGGCTTCTGGCTCATCCAATCATCTATATTTAAAAGGTCTTCCATGTCAAGAACATTGAATCTTGATTTTTTCCCCCTGCCTAACTATTAAGCTTCTAGAATGTTAGTAACAGAGGTGCATGATTTTGTTCTGTTTATATGTAGTTTTTCTTCTGCTGCTGAGCATTTTTCTTTGACAGAGATGATTCTTCCCCATTCCACGTGATTTGCATCCACAGTGACTTATGGTTTAGGTATCTGACACGATGGAGCCTCCAAGTCATGTTCCTTTGACTGAAAGACTATGTTCACTGCTGTGAACAGTTTGTAATGCCCTCAAATGTAAGCATCCTTATTTTCACCAGGGAACTCTGAAGACCTCAATCAGGAAGATCATATATGCCTACAGCCTTAACTTCACTGCCATTAAGAGCTTTCTATCTCCAGCATGAATTCAATTGAATAATAGAGTTCATGTACAAAGAAACACTAAATTCCTGCAGGTGGAATTTTAAAACTCTAGCACTGTAGTTTCATGCACAGATGGAACACATTCATGCTTAAGTAGAACGAATGATCTGACTGGCAATAAAACCTCATTGTAACATTCATCTCTCGTGGTGTCTTGGTGATTGTTTCTTCCAATAGGAAATTCCATTCCCCAATGAGTGTTTATTCCCATTTCCAGCTGCAGTAGCAGTAATCTGAATTAGACTCAGATTCTTCTTTAGATAATTAAAACTGTGCAGCATTCTTATAGTTGGGTCTGTGGCAGCTCCTTGGCTTCCTTAGAACTCTCCACATCCAAGAGATCTTTTTATAAATAAAAAAGTACAGCTGGATGTGCGTTCAAAGGAGCTGTTACATAGAAAGTATCTGCATTTTCAAGATGATTCTAGGAGCTGTCAGGTAGCAACTCAACTTACATGGAAAAAGGGTTTTGCTGTGCTTGGCATGCTGTACACAGTACAGTACATCCTTCTTCACACAGTACAATAAAGATAAGCAAGTAGGCTGAAAAATAGGAAAAACTGCTGCCAATCGAGGCAGTTTATTTTCTTCTTGCTCAACTTTTAATCAAATACAACTCTTATTTCCTCATACCCTTTTGGTACAAGTTGGGGCAAAAGATATGAAGCCCTGAATCACAGAAATCTTAGAGATGGTTATTATAGAAGACTAGCTCATAGCTCTTTGGTCCTGGTTTCTCGACAGGGCCGGCGCAACCCATTAGGCGACCTAGGTCGCTTAGGGCACTACAATTTGGGGGGCGGCGACCGCGGCACTATTTCAGCGGCAGGACCTTTCACCGCCTCTGTGGGGGGCGGGACCTTCCGCCGCCTAGGCCGCAGAAATGCTGGCAGTGCTCCTGTTTCTCGAGGTGGTAGAATGAATGCAGAACAAATGATTGCCTCCAAACTTTGATTCAAGGAAAAATTATAACCCTCCTCCGGAAAGGTTAGTTTGCATTCTAGCTGTTCTCTGTTTCTAAAAAGTAGCTGTTGTGGATTAGAGGCTAGATAACTGTCATCCTTTCTGGATTTTCCATCTCTAGAAGCCTTATTGCTTGTATACCTCAAAGCAGTTTTTCTTCCGACTTCACTTTTTAGGTGGTGAAGATTGCAGATGGAAATGCTCTTTTGTCCTCCTTCACCCCTACTGAAATTACTATTGGAAACATCTTCCTGAACAATTTCTCCCCTGTTAATGGAGTTGAAGACAATGCTGTCTTCTACCATCACAGATTTCACTGCTCAGTAATGGATACCATTGGTTCAGATACAAATAAATCATCAATTTAATGCACCACCTATAAATGGAGTTGCCACATCTCTCCGTGTGGCTCCTTTTAAATTATGACAGTGGGTAAGCAGATGGCTACCCCATGATTTTTTTTTCCTTGAGAAAGAGATGTCATGTAAGCTGCTTGAGTTTAGAGGTCTTAGACAATTCTGGTGGTCAACTAATATTTTTACAATGTAAACAACATTTTGATAGAAATTTAGACCATGCCAGATGGTCCAAAACAATACCCACCCCACCACTCATTGAGAAGATATATACCCTACCCACATACATGCCTTTCTCTAAGACTCTGCTATATATCATACAAAAAATATTAAAAGAACTTTATGAAGGTTGCCAAGTCAAGCACTCAAACTGGGAAATGACAAATTTAAGGCTGCCTGTGCAACCTTGATTCATTCTCCTTGTGCCTATGCGTTATGATACAGTCTCTAAGTACATGATCACATACTATTTTTTTCCCACAGGATACCTGCCTCTTTCGGTGCACAGAATAAACAGGTATCAGAGGGGTAGCCGTGTTAGTCTGAATCTGTAAAAAGCAACAGAGGGTCCTGTGGCACCTTTGAGACTAACAGAAGTATTGGGAGCATAAGCTTTCGTGGGTAAGAACCTCCCTTCTTCAGATGCAAATACTCACTGTGTAGTGAGCCGGTGTGGCTCTCTACTACCCTGGAGAGGTTTGAGCCCCAGCCAGCATCTCTACAGGGAGTGAGATTCAAGGGCCTTTCATGGCGCTGGCCCTCAGGATCTGTCTTTATGTCTAAAACAGTGTCAGGAGACCTGGGTTCAAAACTGTTTAGTGTGAGTAGCATTGCATGTCTCTGGCTTTGCTTTAGGATTATAGTTGGGCCCTTAAATTATAAGCTCTTTCAGACAGGAAATCTTATTTGTTCTGCACTATACAATACTGCATACAGCTAAGGGCTGGTCTACACTAGGAACTTACATTGGTATGCCAACCTACCCATCGGTGCAGACTGTGCTAGGTTCATGAATGAACTCTTCCGTCAACCCAGCTACCACCTCTCAGGGAGGTGGATTACCTACATCAACAGGAGCATCCCCCTCATCAGCGTAGGTAGCATTTACACTCAAGCACTACAGCAGTGCAGCGGTTGTAGTGTAGACTTAGCCAGTAGATAAGTCATTTAGCGTTTTCCAGGTCCAACAACACAATAAACTGTGGAGGGGAAAACCCATTCAAACAAACCTTTGCATACACCAATGTTGCATGTACCATTCATTCATATATGAACTAGTTGGGAGTTTTGGCAATCATGGAGTGCCCCATGTGGTAATGCAATCTTCTTATGGTCTCTAGCGCATGGTGTTCCTGTCCTTTCGTATAGCAATGGGAATTTCCACAGGGAGGCTATTTCATGCCCCATACACATTTTAGCCTGTACAACTACATTGCAAAAATTGGCCTGTCTCCCCTATCTCTGAAATAAATGAAAGTCTATTGTACCATAGTAGCTGCATGATCACATTTTATGACTATGAGTAAAGATTCTACTATTCTTACCTCAAAATAAGGTAAGCAAAGCATGTCTACCCTAAGGACTTCTTTACTGCATATGCTGCAGATGAAGCACACAACGAGCAACATAGAGCAAAAAATACGGTATATTCCAGCTTTGTGCAGGCATTTTTTTAGTACCTCTATTCTATTAAAAACAAAATGTCAAACACAAGCCAGCAAAACAAAAGGTACTTAGCATCTGCAGGAGCACAGAAGGAAGCTTTCTGTGTCTTGCTCTTTGCTGTATCACTAGTTTCTGTGGGCCTTTAATGTACCTCTCTTATATTTATTTGTCTGGCACTGCCCAGAATATGCTAGTGCTTTCGATACATAATAGAAGGCAAGGCCCCTGCCTAAAGAGCTTATGGCAGAACAGATCAGCCAGAGCATAAAGAAAAGCTCATACACAATAACAGAAAATAGCAACAGGGCAACCAAAAATTGGGAACCATTCCAGTATAGAAGAAGATCAGTTATAACATTGAATTTTAAACAATCCAGCATTCCACCAATGCACAGCAGTCTGAGAGCACCACTGGGCCCAAACATGTGTTCATTTTAGTCTACTGAATAGCAATTATTGAGAACGGTTTCAAGAAACAAAGTGTTAGCTTCACAAAGGGGATTAAGCAAAGCAAGTCCTAACTTTCAGGTGTGCCGATACCAGTGGAATTCACAAACCCTGAGTTAGGGGCCCATGTGCCCTCTACACTGTGTGGGGAGAATTGGACACCTCAAAATGGGGTCCACAAAACACAGCATGCTGAGCTGGGAGTTGCTTAAACTAGCCAATAGAGTGATAAGAGCCCACTGTCAGTAGCAAATGCCAAGGAGCGTGGTGTGTCATGAGCCCTGCCCCTCAAAGGGAATTAGATGCCTAAATCTGGGTTGAAAGCTCATTAGCCAAGTGATTAGAACACTCATATGGGATGTAAGAGACGCTGATTCAATTTCCCCTTCTGCCTGATGAGAAGGGGCTTCCATCACACAGGTGAGTGCCCTAACCGTTGGACTACGGAATAATCTGATGTGGCGCTCTCCTGCTGAAGCTGTTCTATGGTTAGAAATAATTAAATATCCATTGGGCCAGAGAGAGCAAGCGTGACATGACTATAGGCCAGTGCTTAGCGCACCCATGTTTAAATCCCTTCTCATTAGGCAGAAGAAGGACTTAAACTGGGGTCTTCAGATGAATGCTCTAACCACTGGGCTGATGGGTATGCAGTAGCTGCTCTTCCCCGGCAAGGAGGCTGGTCTATGCAGAGTTAGGCAGGCTCTGAGCACACCTACCTGATCAGGCCCTGCACGGTGCCTGAGGCTACATCTACACTACAGGGGGGAGTCGATTTAAGATACGCAAATTCAGCTACGTGAATAGTGTAGCTGAATTCGACGTATCGCAGCCGACTTACCCCGCTGTGAGGACGGCGGCAAAATCGACCTCTGCGGCTTCCCGTCGACGGCGCTTACTCCCACCTCCGCTAGTGGAGTAAGAGCGTCGATTCGGGGATCGATTGTCACATCCCGACGGGACGCGATAAATCGATCCCCGAGAGGTCGATTTCTACCCGCCGATTCAGGCGGGTAGTGTAGACCCAGCCTGAGATGCAGTGTGCATGCCCAGCGGCTGGAATCTAGGCACCTAAGGGACTTTTACAGTAAACATTTTTGGTACGTAGTGAATTTAGGCAGAAACTGATACATCCAGACTTAGATGGCAGCTGAGCAAGGGGGTTGTAAATGCCAGTGGTGACTAAATACTGGGCTTAAGCACCTGAAGTGGGAGTTTGTGGCCTTAAGTCCCTTTGGGAATCTGGCCTAAAAACCAAATTAAAGATGAAATGGCCTTAGATTAAATTAAATATGTTCTAAAATAGACATTTCTGTAATTCCAATTCATGTTTTGCATCATAATGTTTCTGAATGCTGGGTTATCAAATAGAATAGTTTAAGAACTTCCCCACGGTCCTAGCTAACTATTCCTCCAATAGGCTTTTGTAAAGAAGAGGAGACACAGGGAAGCAATGCATGGGAAGTTGCTGCCATATTCATGCATTTGCTTCTTACCAAAAAGGCTGCAAATTAGCTGTTGCCTCAGTCAAGCTCATCTGAATCAGCTGCACGTGCATACACCATGTGAAACAGGTAATACTAATTAGCCTCATTTTAATGATACACGTTCATGATTAATGAAGTCTGTCTTGGCTTTTATTGCATTTGTCCATAAAGACAAGATTTAATACAGTGTATATAAGCTGACAAAGCATTCTTATGTCACTTTTGTTATACCAGCCTCCTAAATGGCTCTTATTCCTCTGAATTTTTTAATTTTTGGGTCTTGGGAAATCTGCATGGTCATGCCCACACTAGCCATAGCACTCACTTGGGATGTAGGAGACCTGTCTTCAAGTCCCTGCTCTGCTCAAGTAGAATGCAGATTTGCACTAGGGGAGCCCACCACCATATCCTAAGCAAGTGCTCGACCTGCAGGTCTAATGGGTATAAGAGGGCCCCATGACCTCAGTGTTTCTTGAAAAAGGGCTGACCTGGCTTAGGCCCTGAATGCCAGGAGACAGTCCATGACTGTGAATTCTGAGTCAGGGAGTTAAGCATCCAAGTTCCTTTGAGGGCTGGGTTTAGGCCACACCCTTCACCTCAATATTTCCTATTAGCTAGTTTAGGCAGCTCCCTGCTCAGTGTGCTGACTTCTGTGAATCTCTTCTTTTAGACACCTAACTCTCCACATGCATTGTATAGGGACCCTGGGCACTTAAGTCAGGGTTGTGAATTCCACTTGGTGTCAGGGAACCTAAAGGATAGGCATAGCAACACTCAGCCTATGCACCCCATCCTTGTGAATCCCACCGTTATTGTAATGCCAGAACAATTAAATATAATCTTTGATGTATATCATCTAATTAAATATGACTTTTGATTTATATGAAATGTGGGACTTGATTATTTAGAGTTCAGATTTTTTAATACACCCATAGATGGTCAAAAACAGACCGCAAAGCCAGAAAAGGCTTAGGGTATAGGATTATCCTGCTCTAGTGGAGGTTCTGGTATAGATTAACTAGGACAGCCTTTGTAACAGACTAGGTGCTTTGACATGCGCCTTTTTCTCCATTCACTAGTTTGTAAAACTAAGTGTAACATCGACAAACCCTGGTCATCAGTGGGAGCAATCAAACCTGGGATCTCTGAAGCTTAGTGCGTGAGTCTCTGCTGCATGAGCTAAAAGCCACATGCCGCTTAGTCAAGGCTGTAGCAGACTCATTACCCTCTAGGTGGTTTAAGTGCCACTAGATGGGGACAGAACACCACATCCAGCAGGCACCAGTCACACAAGCATCCCTGTTTATCTAGTATTTGTTCACAGGATTCATTATGCAGTAATTTGATGGCACAAGTCTTTCTCTCCAATTTATAGAAAAAGTCTTTATGAATATTTGATCCACTAAGGTCCCACCCATATTAGAATGTGACACCTCTTGCCAGGTGGAAAAGGAGTGTTTCCTTGCATTATGCTTTGAAAAGAAATCATGTATTCAAAACTTGCTTATGTGCAACTAGACTAATATTCAAGAAGCTGAAGTTGTTGCAATAACTTCATATACAAGACTCAAACCTGTGCTCTTGTTTTGTTTCTAATAAAGAATAACCTGCTTGGAAGAGATGAAGACTGGGCATGCTTTTAATTTTACACACACACACACACACACACACACTCTCTCTCTCTCTCTCTCAATAGTGCAGTTTCATTTTAGACTAATTTTGCTGTCCCTACTCTCTCAAAACTCACACCGAAGTTAATTAGGTTTTAATAACAATTGTACTTATGTACTACCTTCCATGAGAGAATCTCAAAGTGATTTAATAAACATCTAATTAATCTTCACTATATTTAATTGTGATCCTCAATTTATAGATGAGGCACCTGAGGCATGAGGTTAAATGATCTGAAGTCTGCAGCACAACCAGAGACAGAACTCGGCTCTTCTGTCTCCAAGACCTATGCTTTAGAACCAAGGCCCTGCATCCCCTCTTTCATTACGCTAGTAAGAATTCCAGAATTGGACCCTATGAATGTATTAAGGAGCAAGTATATCCATTACAATTAGATTCTTAGGTAGTGTAGTTATGAAAACTACATCCATTATTTTAGTGTTTTCTTCCTAAGGGCTTGTATGACTTGAGTGTTAATTTGGATTAAGGCAGGCTATGAATTTAAAGTGCAATCGCTATTTCTGAATAACTCCAAGTGTGGACACTCATTTCAGACTGATTCTTGACTGCGTCCTGAATGACTCCTTGTGTAGACAAGCACTAAATAGTTTTTCATATACAATTTCAATTATGCTTAGAATGATTGCAGCAACTATTTTAAAAAATTGTTTTATTCAGGGCCTTGATTTTTAAATCGTTTGTGCAAATACAGTAATAACAGGTGGTTTTGAGAAACACATATATTTTTTAAAAAGATGCTTGACTACCTGCTTTCTGACCTCTCTGCCATGACCATGTCTTGTAGAACTGAAAATGTTCTTAGATGAAAACAGGATAATTGCTGGATACAGTGAATAAGGGACTGGATTACTGTGATTTATTTTACAATATTGAAGAACATGGCATCAAATCATGCCTTCCAATTATGGCACTGGAAGTCTAAAGCAAAACCAGCTTGTTAATATTGTTTTAAATAATGACCCAGGAAAATCCATCCTATTGCTTCCAGCTTCACAAAGCACAAGTGAGGCATTAAACTACTAAAAAATATGCATTGATTAGCAAAGTCTAAGAGCAGCACCTGTTTTTTCTGTATTACCAGACAGACTTTTTTAGTAAATGCCAAGTATGGATTACAAACAATTGCATTCCAGTCAAACCTCAGCTTTCATTTTCCAGTCTTAACCTTTTATTTTCTGCTGTTGTATTTATTTCTTCTTTACAATTTACTGTGCACTGGCAGCCAAGTAGTAAATTGTACAACTTTTCAAGTACAGTTGGCTTGTGCAGTTGTCATCTGTCCTTTCTTTCTACGTGGTAGGGAAGCATCATGGATATTGAGATCAAAATGTATTTTAGTTTCCAGTATTAGAGATTAACTCAGGCTTCTTTCCTTTCAGGATCAGAGTTTAGTATTTTACTTGCAAGTGTTGATTATAGTACTAATCCCCTGAAATGAATTAGGGAGCCATAGTCCTTATACTATTTTGAGTGTTAAATGGTCCCAATCCTGCAAACATTTACATACATAAATAACTTTATGCATGTGAATAGTCCACATATTTTTCAAGAGCCTTATTGAGTTCGGTGCATCTATTTGCATGTGTACAGCTATTTGCCAATATACATATTTGCAGGACTGGGGCTAATGTCGTCAGCTCTTGCAAGTTTAACCCAGAAACCTACATTCAGGCATTGATGGGTAAATAAAGAAGGACCTAATTTGTGAGTATTTTGTTGTTTAAAGTATGTATTTATGGTTTAAATCTAAATATATATTTTGCTATTGATTTGGGATATTTAACACTTGAGGACCCGATCCTGCTATCCTGGACTTCACTGTGAGCAGGATGAGGCCATTGGGTTGGGGGGTTTAAAATGATTTTTAGTTCACATTGAGAGTGTCACTGTTACCACCACCATTAGAACGCTACGTACTATGGATGCCGCAGTTGTGATTACTCTCAGTTTTGCCAGTGGATGCCCCTGCTATAAAACGAAAATAACTACATTGTTGTCATTAAATATACTTGCTTGTGTTTAGCTCCCTGGGAGTTAGAGAAAAATCTGGGCAGGTCACTGGAAATGGTTTTTGAAATTCAGATTCATTTATATGTGAAATGTGGAGCACAATATGGTACTCTGAAGAGACAGAATTCAGAGATACCAGCCTATGGGCACCATAGCCTATCATTGTACATATTTTTCAGACAAGCCCAGAAATAGAAAAACATAAAAAGCTATTGTCCATGACCTGTGAGAAATGAAATGCACTGTACCAGATATCACAACTTCCTTAAAATAATACAACACTTCATCACTTTTGCATTTGGATCCTTTTCATGGTTTTTCAAGTCATAAACTACTTGAAGTCCACAACTAGCTAAAACACACACAAAAAGCAATTTATTATAAACTCTCCATGGTTTCACCTTATCTAATGCACTTAATTCAGTTTATCTCCTGCTTGCTTTGTAGTGTTGTAGGCAACCGAAAGATAGAAAGCAATTTATTAATAAGAGAACATGCCCTACAGCTTTTGCATCTGAAAACAGTTTCTGAATGGTAATATATCCAGATCTCAAAGTTTACAGCATATAGTGAAAGTTAATGGCATATACTATAATCCTTTTATTCATATGTAAGCTTTTATTCACACCCCCCAACAAAAAGGATCTAGGTGCCGTGGATATTGGTTACTATGCTTTGATTCTGTTGAGCATCTAACAGTGCAGAACAAGATGCTATTTGCTAACAATGTCATGCACTAAGTTACTTTATACATTTGAAAAATACTAATAAAATATATTGGGCTAAGTGTTAGATTAGTTTTGAAAATGATCTCTTCATTCCCCTCCTTATTTCCAACGCCACTGAGTTATTAAGACAAAAGACTTTAATCACTTTTGATTTTGTTCTTTAAAAAAACAACAAACAAACAAACAAAAACCACACACCCTGAAACCACTGTACGAATTGGTACATATTCTTTTCTGTAAATTTTTAAGTGATAAAGATGAAGTTAAAGAAGATTATAGCTATTACCTATAAAACCCTAATGCTTAGAGAGATTCGGAAGATGTTAAACTTTGTTGGCTATTATAATCTTTTGTCAATAAATGTACACAGGGCACACTCTCCCCTTGATGCCAATGTGTAACTGATCCTTGAGTCAATGGGAGTTATGCATGTGCAGGAGAGGAGTATATACTTGTGTAGCCCTTAAGAACCACATATATGGTGCAACTTGAATGTGGCAGCAAAGAAATCAGAGGTGAAGGTGTTAATGTAGGACTAGTTGTGGTAGAACTTTAACGTCAGCTTCCCTCTGCTTGATAAAAGGAGGGACTTGGAAATCAGTATCATGAAGAGCCTTAGAAACATCAATTAAAATTCACCAGTGAAATGATTGTCATGTTCCTAGGCACTACTTTAAGTGTACAATTACAGTAATTGCTTTAATTATACTGCAGTGATTCTATACAAGTGCATGCATGGGAAATGCCACTGTAAATTAAAAAAAAAAAAAGAAAGAAGAGAACCTTTTATTGCAGGTGTATTGAATTGATGAGGTTGTAAGTGACTTCATTTACAGGGAAACTTTATAACTAACCTAAATTTCTCTAGATAGCAAGATGGGATTTTAGAAACTTTTTTTGTAAGGCCTATTGCAAAACTCTTTTTACCTTTTTTCAAGTGCCATTTCTAATGCAGATACTAGGTGAATGATGTAACAGAAACAGTGAAAAATAGATTTAAAAGCTACATAACAGAGAGGTAGCAAGAGCATGAAGCCTTGTTTTAAAAATTCAATAGCCTGTTATAGCTACAGTAATTCCTCACTTAAGGTTGTAGTTATGTTCCTGAAAAATGCGACTTTAAGCGAAACGATGTTAAGCGAATCCAATTTCCCCATAAGAATTAATTTAAATGGGGGGGTTAGGTTCCAGGGAAATATTTTTCACCAGACAAAAAACTAGACACACACACACAGTATATGTTTTAAACAAACAATTTAATACTGTTCACAGCTATGATGATTGTGAAGCTTGGTTGAGGTGGTGAAGTTATAGTAGGGTGACCAGATGTTCCGATTTTTATAGGGACGGTCCCGATTTTTGGGTCTTTTTCTTATATAGGCTCCTATTACCCCTCACCCCCTGTCCCGATTTTTCACATTTGCTGTCTGGTCACCCTAAGTTAGAGAGTGGAAGAGGGAGGGATATTTCCCAGGGAATGCCTTGCTGCTAAATGATGAACTAGCACTCGGCTGAGCCCTCAAGGGTTAACACATTGTTGTTAATGTAGCGTAGCCTCTCACACAAGGCAGCATGAACATGAGGGAGGGGAGACAGCATAGCAGACTGAGACAGACACATACCTTGTGTGTGGGAGAGAGAGAGATATGCACACTGCCCCTTTAAGTAAGCTGACCCACTCTTAAATGCATTATCTTTTTAAGTGGATCAGGAAGTTGAGGCAGCAGCTGCTGCCCCGGCTCTCTCGGTCTCTCTCCGTCCACCCTGGTTACAAGCCCCCACCAGCTAGCTGCAATGGGCTGCTTTTCCTGCAAGTAGTGGACAAAGCAGGTGGCTGACAGACCTTAGAAGGGACAACTTTAAACGAGTATGTTCCCTAATTGATCAGCAATGAAACAATGTTAACCGGGACGACTTTAAGTGAGGAGTTACTGTACTGAGCATTGAGATGGTCTAAGAATTTTACATTTTCCAACCCTTTCCTTTGATTTTTCTCCCCTCACACTTGGTTTCCTTCTACTCTGTTCATTTTCTGGGTTTATTCTATTTTTAAAAACATCATTATTTATAGTGATAAGAAATTGCCTTGTACCACATCTTGATGCTGGTTGTACTGTTTTCTCCATTTGGAGATTGATTGGGTTCTGTATTTGCTGCATTTCTGTATCTCTTTGCAGACTATGGGCCTGATAAAAGTCCATCAAAGTCAGTGGAAAGACCAACTCCCCTTGGATTCAGTGGGTTTTGCATCAAGTCCCATGTGGTCAGGTCACTCATCACCAACAGAAGAAAAGTTGTATTTCTTAGAATTTATTTTATTTATATATAATAAACACATGAATAGCTGAAACATTTCATTCTATCCAAAGGAGAGAAGTGTGCATTAGGTTTCTTTGTTTTTGTATTCACTTTCACCTTGAAAAGCAGCGGCTTTGTAGATTCAGTGCTCAAAATCAGTTAAAAAAAAATCAGTTACCAATGTTTTCTTGAAATAGTTGCAAATGGAATTAATATCATGAAGAATGCTTCTCATTCATCAAACTTTTCATCTATGTATTCTGCTTGCAAACATCAGCTGCTTCTTCAGCTGAAAGGCTAACCTTAAAAACCTATCCCTTATGTTAGTTTCTATGGCACCAAAAGTATTTGATATGGGCTTCCGTGCCTCCTCCAGAGCTCACAGTTCTTCCCTATAAAGAAGAGAAGTATTGATGCTTTTTAAAGACTAGGTTAACTAATTAGCTGGCAAAGTGCATTCCCTGTAGTGAAATATGGCTCTTTTGCATCTCCCACTGGAAGCCATCTCCCATTACCACCTAAAACTTAGTTTTGCAAAATGCATAAATAACGGTACTGAAACTTGGAACATTTTTGTCATTTACTTCATGAAGTCTCCAATTCTGTAAATTTTGGATGGGTGCTCTAGGTTCTATTGCAATACAAACTGATAAAAGTACGTGTGTGTTGGGGGGTGGAAGGAAAAAGAGGGTATATTCGTTCAGTATAGACACCCATCTGGGTACATGCTTAACTGCTTCCTGCACCCAAATACTTCCTACTTTTATTATTATTGTTTTAATTAGGAAATAGAGCTAATTTGTAACATTAGTGGAAACATCTGATTGGTACTGCTTATGTTGATCTGATTTAAATATGAATGATTGCAATATCTGGATTCATTAGTATTTTGAAAATCCAAGATATTCATAACTGTGCTTTTTTAACTTGTATTTTTGTAAAATTTCATATTTTACATAGGATTGTTAGAATGTCTTGTCTAGGGATGAAATACATTTCATAAAACTGGCTCTATAATCAAATTCTGAGAATGCTTTGATTGAGTAGAGTAAGGTTTTATACATAGCTTAAGCCTCATTTTACCTTAATTAAACAGGAGTGGGTTGTCTTAACTAAAGTAAGGCTTAAGCAAGTATTTACAATATAAATGAACAAAGCTTCTTAGAATTGCAGTTCCCCTTTGTAGTATAGATGAGAGCTTAGTATAGAAATAAAATTGAACCACTGTTAAACTTAATGAGCATTAACAAATATGTAAGAAAATAACCATTGCCTACATGCTTATGACTAAAATGTATACAAGCATGTAAATCCGTGACCTCCTTGATAGCAAAATACATTAATCTAGTTGTCTATGTTGCAAAGGATGGGCAACTAGGTCTATTAGGTTACTGATTCAGACCATGAACTTTATCTCAATATACTACATTTAACTTTTAAATAAGGTTTAGGAGAACATGCAACATTTTGCTTACTAACAGCTATATTTTACTAAAGGCAGAAATTGGCTAGTCTATAAAAATTAAATTATACTCCTTTTACTATATCTAGTCAAGAGGAAAAAACTAATTACAAGATCATACTGACAAGTAAATGCAAATGCACATTCTTTATATACTGGGTTAATTATTCAAACTCAAATATTATTATAAAATGAAAATCAATATTTGAAATACTTTTCAGCTTTCAATGATAAGCATATAAAACTGAGTTTTAAAATGGCCTGATAAAATAAATGTTGAATTATTAAATGAAATTTGTGAGAATGAGACATTTTATTTTACACACATTTAAATATCAACAAGAAGAAAACCCAATAAGAGATGATTAACTGAATCCTCCTTGCTTTACTCCCAATCTTTTCTAGAACTGACTGAGGAGCTTAACCTGTACTGCAAATCTCACTCAATTTAAATAGTTAAGTTAAAAAATAAATTTACTTCTTTACAGGAACTTATAACTCTCTAACTTAAAATGAGTAGGTGCTGCATTTACAGAACAAAGCCAAATAAGAATAAAGTCTGCTATGCACTGCATGACAGCTACCTATGGGAAAATTCAAACGTCAGTCCAGAGACTTTCATTATGGGCAACGTAATATTGCCCAGGTAAAAGAATAGAAAGAACATTTCATTAAAAATGTTTCTCTACCTTTATTTAATCTATTGCAAGCCAGTTTCTTGGTAGTGGTGAAGACAAGTTTATGCAGCCATATATTTTTAATACCCAATCACAATCATTCATATTTTCAATTTAATGTAGTCACACGACCTTAATCAGCCAGTTTGCAAACTCAGTTGTTAATCTGATTTTTTTAATCTGAACAACTCTGTTGTTGTTTTTTTAATCTGAACAACCTGCTATGTGAGTGGCTTCCACTTAAATCTTTTGGATACCCATACACTCAAGTAAACCATTCCTTGCGTAAGGAGGTCTGACTGCAAACACTTCTTTGTCTAACATTCAGCCGAAGACAAGATTACAGATGTTTGTTTGGAGGTGGTTATAGTTTGAAATTGTACATTAGAATCAGGCTGACCAGATGTCCTGATTTTTTAGGGACAGTCCTGATATTTGGGGCTTTTTCTTATATAGGCTCCTATTACCCCCACCCCCTGTCCCGATTTTTCACACTTGCTGTCTGGTCAGCCTAATTGGAATAAAAATGTTGTGGTAAGGGAAGGGGATAAGAGGAAAGAAAATGGCAAGAGTTAAATGAGGATAGTTTACGTGTTTTACTGGGAGGGATCTGTATTTGACTACATAGGATTTGTATAGCACTTCAAACTCCACATCATCCATTCAAACCTATTTAAAAGCTTATAGAATATTTGGGGTGCATGTGGCAAAGCCTTCAAACTGCATTTCAAATATTTGTCTAAAATTATGCATAGGTTCAAAGCACCTCACAACCCATAACTGTCTCAAACCTCTACCGCCTTCTCTGAATAAATACTCCTTTCTTGAAAGAAGATACTCATGTTTGAAGTAAAGAGAAAAACGTGTTTTTACCCAAAATATGTTCACATTTTAAAGTTGAGTTCTCTTATTGAATGGTGACTAATCTTCCCTTAAGTATATATCTTTTTCTTTCTGTTCAGAACAAATTCCAAATACTTTACAAAGTAGCTAGAGGTGTAGTACTATGTGTATGGTGTTACCTGCACTGAGAAGAATGCCAACAATGCATTCTCTATTTACTAACGAGGCAATTTTACCACTTTCTCATGATTTGCAGGGCATTAATCTATGGCTAGCTGTGAGATCAGAGTTGTTGATAAATACCTTGGTAAATATCACTTACTTCTGTAGAAGATTTTAATAGTATTAATCACTTTGGTTTAGGTGGAAACTATTTTACATTTCAAGACTTGTAGCTATACTTACTTTTCCTATTAACAGAGGGAATCTGGTATTGTTGGAAGGAGACAGGCTGCAGCTTTATTTACATAAACACCAAAACTGTCCTATATAATGTCCTTAATCAACAGGCATGTATAAATTGTTGCCCTCAGCTGTGAGCCACTCTATCCATCCGAGATCCTTTCCCTCCAAATCAGTGGTACTACATACTCCCATCTATATAGATCTTCTGGGTTCCTGCCTCTTGTAGATGGGTTTCTCAACCTGAACCGTCGCTCATCAATGTGCACGTCGTATCGAATTTGAGGAACTCCTGAGAGCCAGTACTATCCTAGCTCTTTCTGCCCCTACAAACATCACAGCTAGAGGCTATGATAGCAGCAGGAAGCTATATGAAATAGCAACCAGCCAACCACTTTTCTCTATCACAGTGCCCAACCCAAAAGTCTCTTATAAAGCTGGAACTTTTTACCCAGTTAGATGACTATGATGGGTCCTGAAGTTTAACAAACAAAACACCTGCCCCCCAAAATCTCTAAAAATATCTTGAAGTATTTGATGTGATGGATTGATTTACAGCCCAGTCCAGAGATGATTTAGGGAGAGAAGAACAAACATGGTTGGCTTTCTCTTGAAAATATTAGTGATCTTTGAATAAAAACTAAAAGCAGTGCACTGTATTCTAAAATTAATTAGAACTGTGACAGAGCCCCTAAAGAATTTTCAGAGATAACATCCATATGCCCAATTCATTCTTTCAGCAATGCCCACTTGAATTCCAATATGTTCTTATCTATCATTGGCCTATCTTTCTCTGCCTCACTGTCTTCTGGATGAAAGCCCATAGCTCAGCTTTCTATCCTATACGATCAACCTTTACTCTATGTGAATTGCTGGAATAAATAAAGAAGGAATTACTAATTTAATGCACTTTTCCTCCATCACTTGGGAAAGGCCCATGTAATTAACTATAATGAGATTAAACTAATTTGTTATTAATTTTCCAATGCTGTGAAACTAAATCTGACCATAAGGCCATATTTTAACATCTTTATTAACGGTTGTCTTGTAAGTTTCAATACTTTTAATTTTAAAAGAAAATTATCCTAAAGTATCAGAGAAATACAATAAATTTGAGACAAAGTCCTTTTAGTAATAACATAATATATCTTAAGCTAAAACTTCGTACTAGAGAAAAATGAACAAATGCGGCTAAGAGCACCAAACAATACCAAATAAACCAGGAAGAGTGTAATTAAGTTCTTACCAGAACTTTTTTCCATTACTTCTTTCTGGCACATGTCTTGAACGTTCACTGTGCAGTTCACAATGAACTCTGGAGCAGAGCAGTCATTATTTAGCTGGAATTCTTCACACTGGTAACACTGTATTTGCAGACCAAATCCTGGAATAGACAGAGTTTTGCTCAGAGTAGATCTGCATATGCCAAAAAAAAATGCTACTTATTTTTTCTTCACTCTGCTGTTCCTATCTATTTAGCAGCAAAGCAAAAATATGGGTTTGGCCAAAAGATTCGTCTCCAAACCTGGCCCATTTAGCTGAAGCTATGCCTTACAATTACCCATTTTCTTATAATCAGTTAACTATGTACAAACGGGGAGTCTACATGAGCGAAGCAAGCCCTAGCCAACCACTCACTTTTTTGAATTATCCAAACTCCCTGGGGAGCAACAGCAAACGCTGCAGCCAGCAGGGGGCAGAGTAAAAAGAACAGGACTGAAAAGAAATTGATACCACTTATCCACCGACCCGGCAGTCTCAGCTCCCACTCTACCCCGCTGGAGTCCCCTTAAAGCAGTGGGATAAGAACTATCCGTGCTTCGGGGGACAGTAACCGGGCTAACAGATGCGCTTCAGCTCTTATCTGTGCCGTCGGGTTTACTTAACTACTAATTAATTACAAATGATTTAATTACTATTTTGCCATGCACAATTACAGCTGCAAAGCAGTCTTCGCTTCCCTCTTTTATCATGTAAACTAGGTCCTTTTCCAACACGAAGTGCAGGAAACTGTCAGTCACAGGCCCTCCATGCTGGGGGGAGGGACTGCTCGAGGTGAGCCGCTTCTCCACTACATCGTCACCCAGAGGAGCTGTCCCCGGGCATGTCAGGGAAATGGGCGCTGCACGAAGAGAGCCCCGCTGTTCCCTCTGCATCTCGCTGGGGACCCCTGGCAGAGCTGGTCCCTCGTGCATCGCACAGGGGGCAGCAAAATGCCACAGGGGACCCCGAGCCTGGCTGACGATGCCGATTCAATTCACACCGCCGCTGCTCCCAGGGCGGAGGCTGGTAAAAGGGACCCAGAACCGAGCTGTTCCCAGGCACCAGACAGGCGTGCTGGGCTCAGTGCTAGGGGCTGCTGGAAGAGCGCCGGAGCGATGCTGTTCTCCATGCAATCGCCCACAGGAGCTGGCCTCAGTCAGTGCTAGGAGCGCGGGGACAGGGGGGCGAGCGCTGCGCAGGGAGCTGGCCTCAGTGCTGGAGACTGCGATCCGCGAGCGATGCCCCACAGCTGAGCAGATCCTCGCGCACCAGCGGGGCTGGTGCATTGCCCAGGGGAGGGCGGGCGGCCAGCGGGGCACGGGCTGGGCAGAGGCTCCCCGCGGGGCGCAGTGCCGGGGGAAGGGGCCGCCCCACCCCAGCGGAGTTGCTGCCAGCAGCTGTTGAATGGCAGCGCGAACTTCGCAGCGTGGCGGGGAGCGGGTGGCAGCGCCGAGACCGGCGGGGAGCTGCTGCTGCGGGCGCCGGGCGGCTGATACACCGCCCTGCCCCGGCCCCCAGGGGCGCACTGCCCCGCGACTCCTACCTGGAGCCAGGACCAATCCCCAGAAAGTTGCCGCGCCGAAGAGGAGCCACATCCTCGTGGAGCCGGGACCCCGGGCTGCGCGGCCCCCGCCGCGGCGCATCAGAAGCAGTCGGGCAGCCGGGGCGCGGTGCCGCCGAGCCTCTTCCCCGCGCCGCTGCGGAGAGCAGCTCCGGGAGCCCGCATCGCCCGCCCGGCTCCGCGCTGCCTCCAGGAGTTGGGAGCGGAGACTGGCCGGAGCTGGGGGGGAGTCGGAGAGAGAAAAGTCTCCCTCTGCCCCCCTCCCCCGCACCATGTGACAGGGGAGGGGAGAGGGGCCTCCCGGCACACTCGGGAAAGGGGGAGGGAGAAAGTTCTTGGGGGAGGAGGGGAGGGAGCCTTCCCACCCCCCCGCCGGCGCTGATCGAGAGACCCCCCCTCCCGCCCCTGGGAACGGGCTCCCGCTCCTGCCCCTAATGCGTGTGTGTGTGTGTGGGGAGGGGTCACTACCAAGCCGAGCCCCTCCCCAAGGCGGTGGGGGCTCAGGCGCTGAGCTACTGATACACACTGGCCGGTGGGTCGGGCTCTGCCCCTGCCCCATCCTGGGCTGCGGGGCTTTGTCCCTACGCTGCAGCCCCACGCGGTCTGGGAAGGGTAGGGAGCCCCCACCCTACCCCCCCCCGGCGGTTGGAGGGGGGGGTTTCCTTGCAGGGGTGCTGGGTCCCCCGCTCTGCATTCTCCCCCCCCCCAGTGTGTGTCTGCAGGGAGGGCTCTGCCACTAACCAGCACACCCCCCCCAGGCGGCAGGGGCTCGGCTGCCCGCCACCCACACCGCAGGGACCCGTGGGGACAGACGGGCGGTCACGAACCTCCAGCTTCTCACCCCCAACGCCTCCCCTGGCATGGGGGAGGTTACCAGTGTAGGGGGCCTCGGTCCCTAAGTTACCTAGTTCTGTGTGTGTGTGTGTGGGGGGGGGACTCTGACCCTAATCCCCAGTGTGTGTGTGTATGGGGGTGGGGTAAGGGGCGTTGACCTTTACCCACCCACCTGTGTGTTGAGCGGCGGGTGTTTGACCCTAACCCCCCAGTGTGTGTTGGGGAGACGCTGCCCTTAACCTCCCCACCTGTGTTTCAGCGGAGGTGCGGGGGGAGGGGCTCTGCCCCAACTACCGGTGTGTGTGTGTTGGGGGGGGGGACTGACCATACCCCAGCCACGTGTGTTTGGTAGGAAGGCGCCTCTCTGCTCTGTCTTGCAGGGTAACTCCCCCCGAAAGGCTTTGGTCCGGGTTACTCTCGCCCTCACACCCCTCTCTAATGGGGGGGGGGGACACAGCCGCGTGCCCGTCGAGAACGTGCGGGAGGCCTCGGCCGGGTGGGGGGCGAGCGGGCTCGAGGGGAGGCGGGGGCACGCTCATTGCTGGCTGGCGGAGCTGTGACCCAGCGCGGCTCGCTCCCCCCGGGGCGGTGCCCGCGTGCAGCAGTTCGCAGCGCTCCGGAGCATGCCCGCCCCCGCCGGCTGAGCGCGCCTCGTGCCCCTAGCCCTGTCTGCTGAGGAGCCCGCGGTCCCGTGCCATGGTGGGTGCATGTTGACTCCCTGGGAAGCGCTGCCTGCAGCCATAAAGCGCCTTCCCAGCTGAGCCGCCCGCCAGGCGGATCTGGAGCCGGGGCAGGGCAGGACCCTACCCCCCAAAGGTGCCGCCACACCAGCCGCAGCGAGGAGCGTTTCAGTGACTGTCCCTTCCAAGCTCTCGTCTGGCATAACGTGGAAGCGAGTGGAGGCTACTGGGGCCATCCCCCGTGGCGGTGCCTTTCATGCCTACAATCCGCCGCGAACTTCATTTGTGAGATGAAGAACTAGCTGAAGTAAAATGATGGTTTTCATTGTACAGCCCATTACAACTTGCGCCTTGCATCATGCCTCGTTCCCCAGCCTCCTTCGGCAACCCACATGCTTCCCTTTGATCAGTCACAATCTTGTCTGCAAGCAGAGAGGTTTGAATTAAGCTTAAATTACTTTTTAGTTGCCATGTCGAGAATTCATTTGAATGATTGAATTCCAGCTGCACATTTATTATTTCTGGAGCAGCGAGGGCTAGTTGATTGGAGAAGGGAAATGGTTTGCACAATGTTTTGCATGCAGAGGGTATCATAGAATTGGTTATTTTATTCAAAATATTTCTAAGTTATTTTATTTGCTTCCCATTGCTTCTTTGGCTTTGCTTGAAGCAATGATATTTTCTTGGACGATTAATTCGTGAATCCATCTCATTAAACAAATTAACCCCACCATGGACTACTTGTCCCTGGGAAAATATATATCTTTAACCATTCCTGTAACTGTGATATGAACTTTATTTAGAAATAAGTTTCAAAAGGACAATGCAAGTTTAAGTCCGACATTATTACTTAAAATAACAAAATTAAAATGTAACAAATTGCACAAAGTATTTTAACAAAATAACACTGATCATACAATATCATAAAGTTTAACAGGTATTTGCTAAAGAAACAGTAAAGTCTAGAAATATCCCAAATATACCTAGTTTACAGAGAGATTGCTGTACAAAAGCAGTTATAAATACTTCACAACTAGAAAAAATACACATAACCTTTGAAATAGACTTCCCCTTACATATAAAGTCTTTATAGGAAAAAGATATGTTGAATTAAGAGTTGTTAGCACCAAAAACATTTTTTTTTAGTTTTACAAAAGTTTCTATCACAAATAGGAATTTTATTTCAGTTTTCCAGGATTCCTAGATGGAGTTAAAATCAAGGTGGTCTGAGGGTGAAAAATCAACATACCACATTCAGAAATTCGTATTAAATGGTTACAGCGGAAAGAGAAATAGGTATATTATAAAAGTAAATACTGCAGTTAGAAATAAAGTCCAGATCCTGCAATCCTTTACTCAGGCAAAACTCCCATTGAAGTCAAATGGCAAATCACTTTTACCCCGATCTTCCAAACACTTATGCACACAAGTAACTTCATTCTTTATGAACTCAGTGGGCTGCTCAGATGCACAAGTAGTAGTAGGATCTGGGTATTTGATTCCAACCATTCTCGTACTGTCTCAAACATCAAAACCCTCTTGAAGTATCAGTAGATACATGTTAAGGAATTACACCAACTAAAATGCACATATCCCTAGAGAATCTTATGTGAAATTGCACTAAAATAAAAAAAAAATTACAAAGTGTATTTTGTAAAATGTGGTCCAAGAAGGTTTATTACAGACAATTTGGCAAGCTCAAGTTTATTTTAAAGCAGTGTTTCTACATACAGTTTTAAGACTAGAACAATTATAAATCTTTCTTTAAAAAAATCCACTAACTTTGCTTGTTAATATTAACATCAGCTTTTAAAAGTTAGTAATCTGTCATTTCAGGAGCATGGCACCATTTAATATTTATTGCTTTTTTTCCCTACAAATATATTTTTTCAAAAAAATTTACAACTTCTGTACAAGTATTCATAAAAGTGCAAAATTAAGACATTTTGTATAACAGCTTTTGTGTTCAATTTTCAGTCTCATGCATCACAATAAATGCAGTCTTATCTTTCCTTATTGCTGTGTCATGAAAATAAGTCAGGAAATACCCTTCTGTGAATCCAACAATTTAGGATAAAGTTTGTCAACAGTTGTCCCTTTCTTTTTTTCCCCTCAGTTCCTTAAGTGCTCCATTCTCAGCACACTGGAAAGTGTCTTTATACATCATTAGAGCCTTGGCTGGCACAGGATGAGAAGCTATCATATAAAGAATCACTCAAAGATTCTAAATTGTCTACACCATGCCTATCAGAGCTATTTAAAGAAGCTTCTTCATTCTTTCCATTTTCTTCCTTTTGTCCTTCAACCTTGTTCAGACAATTCTTCTCTTTTTCTAATAAAATGACATTATTGCTGTTAAATTTATTGAGAGACTCCAGGGAAATTTTAGATAATCTAGTCTCAGAATTTTCCCTTGTTTTTTCAGCTTGTTTCAATTTCTGTAATAAGGAAGGAAAATATTAGAAACATATTTCTTACAAAAATAAAGCTATCCTATGTACACAGTCAATTATTTGTTTGTCCAACATTCACAGTGTTAAAGGAATAGATTGTTAGAGGCTTGTACCTAAATCCTCCAGTATAATTAAATGGAATAATAAAGTCCATTTTGGGGTTAAATCATAGCTTTAATGATTCTACTGAGACAAATAGGACTCAATTTGCAAAACAGTTAAGTCCAATTTACATTTTAAGTGGCAGATTCTGGAATTTGTATGTGTAAAATATCATCAGCCTTTTCATAGTAATTTACATTTTCCCTTGTCACACTTTATTTATTTATTTATTGTAAGGGTAAATGAATATTTGTCTATGAGTTGAGTTTGGAGTCTGCCAAATAACTAACATGCAGTGCACATATTCCGAGGGGGAAAATATATTTTCTGTATGATACAGGCACAAATGAAACTTACTAAAAAATAACCTAACATTTTGCATGTGTAAGGCTATCGATTTCCATGAACCAAAAGCCTCCCTAATAGAAATGAAAGCAACAAGAGAGGAAATTACTCTGAACTGATCCAATCCCCACAGACCAGAATCAATCAGATATTGGCTAGATCTACTTTGGAAAGTGTTGTAATTCTGGTGAAATTGCACCAAATGAAACACTGGACAATGTATTAGCACATTATATTAAAAAAATCACAGTAGTATTATACAAGTGTAATTGCATCTCTTTGTTGGCTACAGGTACTTTCAAAGATCTTTTCAAGACTAGTTTATCAGCTGTTTAGGGAGAAGTTCAATAAAAATGACCTGTCTTTCACATACAGTCTTTTTTATCTTATGTTGCCAACTCATGTTACAGTTAATATCAAAAAATAACATTCCACATTTAATGGGACTCTTGGAGACCGAGGGGGGCCAAGTTTTTTAAATATCCATTGTTAAATGAGGTGTGCTCTCCCAGTTAGGGTCATTCCTCATTTTCAGTAATAGTATTAGGCAGCAATGACTGGATCAATATACTATTGGCAATCCAAGAACAAACAGTGTTACTAGGTTTAGATGGATAGTTTAGGCTCACCCAAGAGTACAGCGCGACTAGAACCAGGAGATCCTGGGTGATTAAACACACAATTTTAACTAGTCATCAGGGTTTGTGGAAAATATGAAGGTTAAAAATACATCAGGCTTTCTTCCTGCCATTTTTATTTAACCCTAGAGATCTTGGGCAATGGGAAGACAGATTAGATAGAGGAGAGTGCTTATTTTTCATGGCTAAATATGTAAAGGGGGGGGGGGCACGAAGCCATGCCAGCTTAGATTGTGAACTTGTCAGATCTTACAGGCTTAATGTGGATGCCCAGGTTAGAACTTGGATGAGACCTTTCAGAAAACTTTAAATGACACTAGCAGTAATGTTGGTGACATAGTAGGTCAGGGACTCTTCTCTTTGGTCCAATAGTGAACGCATGCCCTGACATAGTTTAAGGGGGAATTGTATTACTGCTAGTACCATTTTTTTGGATGACACACAAAACTGTGGTCCTTACCACTGATCTCATAGTACTTTCTGAAAGAGGAGGGATGTAATCCCCAGTATTCCAGACAAATTCAAATGTTGGAAGTTACCGTGGACAGTCCACTCACTTAAAATTCCCTGTAATTTCAGTTTTCAAAGTTCTTCCCTTCCCTTAAACAATGCTGTGTACTGTTACTGACACAGAACAGATACCATATTCCAGTGTAGGCTGAATGAAGTGATCCGTATGCATACCACCTTTAAAACACTTACATAGTGCCTTTTGTCCCACAGACTAGCTAAATCTTAAATATTTTATTAAATGAACTATTGATTTCTAAATTTGAGTTACATGGCCTTTTTTTGTTTTGTTTTGTTTTTGTTTCCAACTTTCAGCTTTGCTTTGGATAAACTAAATGGGGATGTTTGGACAGAGACATGGAGGGATAAACATGAGGTTTTGGGTGAAATCCTGGATCTATTACATAAATGGCAAAACTCCCATTATTTTAATGGGGGATTTCATCCTTTATTTGCTGTCAAGAGCTAGAATGGATGTATGGACTGACTGCACATGGCTATTTCTGATACTGTATTGTACACTGTTAAAATAACAACAAAAACTCTGGCTGGGCTGAAAGATAGTGTAAGTCACAGTGGTAGACACGCAGTTAGCTGACTAGTATATTCTATGTACCTGGAACCTCAATAGCTTATAACCTTATGCAAGTACAATATAAAATAGTACATCAATATAATCACACCTTGTTAAGGTATTTAATATGGGGGGGGAGGTCACAGCAAATAAACTATACTAAATAAATTATTGGGAAGAAAGGTATCCACACCAAATTTTAACTAAAATCATTGAACCAAATAAAACTGAAGTGCCCAGCATTGAAAACTGAACATACTGCAATGGATGCTCATAATTTTAAATTTGCTACACATAAGTCTTATGTGGATATAGTTCCTACCTTTATACAAAGGGAACTAGGAAAGGTGGAAAAGATGTTTCATGTGTTCCTGACAGTTGGAACACATGTGATCAAAAGGAATGGAAGGTCATCATTCTCTCACTTAATGTTTATTACTGAAACTGAGGTAAAGGCATTTGTTTTCAGGAATAAGTTAAAGATATTTTATGATAGATGATTGCCTTTTTATATATGTATTAATGCCAAGGTCAATGGTTTCATCTGATAAAAGACAGAAGATGGGCTGGGTTTTCTTTTCTCTAACACATTACTACAATACTGTATGAGCAAAGATGTGGGAATTACTGATAGAGTTGTAATGATATGCAAAGTATTTTTTTACCTTTCCTTTCAGCTTATGCTGATGTACTGTTTCCACTTTATATAATACATAATGCCTCCCTTTTCTGGGTTTCCTTCTCCTTTGAACAGTGTTCAGTATTGCCAACCCCAAGCAGTCAGCCATCATGAGTCTGGCTCCCAAAATCATGAGACTGGATTAAACCACCCCACTCCCCTCTTTTTTTGTTTTGTTTTGTTTTGTTACAATAATACATTTTTTGTTATTTTTATTTGCCACTGGGTTTTGTGCTATTATGGTTCATGTTTACAAGCCTCATTCAGTAACCATGAGGACTAGAAACATTTTTAGAAAAGAGAGAGTGGAGATTCTCATGTAATAACATTACTCCAGAAGCTGTCTCCTAAGACAATCTTCAGATAACAGCAAGTATATAAAGGAAATGTAAATTGGGAGGTTTGGGTGTGGGAGTAGGAACAATTAAGGGAATCATACTAATGTATTAGACAAATTCATTAAGAAGAACTTCCCCCCCACAGTTTAATTTGCAAGAGAACTGTGTTTGCATATCATATTAATACGTTATGCTGACCTTGGAATAAGAAGTCATGTAATATAATTCTTAATACACGTGGGCAAAAAGTTACAATATGATATTTCCTTAATTATAATTCTGGAAGTAAACTCAATTACATATAAAACTCCCCCACACAGAAAAAATTTAAGCACAATAATTTCTGTGAGGATCTTTGCAGACACTGAACTGTTCCTGTCTTATGATAATGAAATAACTTACATATCCACTTTGTAAAGGCTAACATGCATTATTTTATTATCAAGAAAGAATCCCCTTTGTTCTTTAATAACCTATTCAGTAGTTATGGAAGGTGAATACCAGTAGGATACAAAATATAGACTATTTGGCTACAGAAAACATTATATTTCTTAGTTTTCATGGCAGCTTACAAAAGCTGCTGTATGAAACAAAAGAAAATCACAAAATAATAAATATTAGGATATGTTGATAAATTATAGACAGTCAAATTCTGTTCTCAGTTACATGCATTTAGATCTATTACTGACTTCAGTGGAGTAGAACAGGTGTAACAAGGAACAGTCTTTGGCTCAAAGATGTTAGCTTTGCTCATGTTTAAGTCATTAATTTACTAATGCATTTTTAGTGTCAGTTCTCACATGAAAGAATCAGTATCTTCTCCTGATGATAAGGGCCCTTCAGTGGGGATATCAGATATATATATAGTATCTTGGGAATTGGTAATGATATATACAGCCTTTAGAACCTGTAGCTCATTAGTTCAAATCAAATCTGGTCCAGGTCAGTAGTGACTGAAAGTCAGTACTATCAGAAACATGTCTAATTGACTATGTGAAATTAGTCAGTGGTCAACCTAACTGTCAGGGAACAAGCATTCCTATCACCACAGTTGGCGAAATAAGTAGAGGAATGGAAATGGAAACTGAACTGCATTCTTACTTAAAACATGGTGCCCTGCCAAGGCACAAGGCAGGTTCAGTGAGGAGAACTGCTGCTGACCATGCCGTACCTGTTCTGAGGTAAATGGACTGGTCTATCCTCCAAGGTGATCAACCCAGCACCTTTTCACAAGCATTACATTCACCCAGATGAAAATTCAATAGATACAGGCACAGACTGTGTCCTGAGCCAAGATACAGTCAGTACAGACGGTGTCATCAGGGAGCAACTTAAGCCTTCTTGATTCTTATGGTACCTTTGCAGCATCAAGGCTCAAGGCTCCTCTAATTAATGCCAACTGGCTATGAGCACAATGGGACCATACTACAATTGTGAATTGGTGTTGTGCAGGCATGCTGTGCCTCACCCCAGGACACCCCATATTAGTGTGTGTATGTGTGTAGGGGGGGCAACTGCCACAGAAGCTGACTTTTCCACTTTACATCAGCTGAGAGCTCCCCATGTCCACAGGAATCCTCAGCCGGCCACCACCTGAGAGTGGTATACAGTTGCCAGAGGAGGAGGAGAGAACCTAGTCCAGATACTACACACATTAATTAGGAATCAATTTACATTGATTGCAACTTACATTGCTCCTCTGCAGCATGGGGGATGGGTCACTTGCGGATTTTAACTAGTGTAAATGGTGGATTTTCTGGAACTAGAAGCCTATAAATCACGATTGAGGACTTCAGTAACTCAGCCAGAGGTTAGAGGTCTATTACAGGAGTGGGTAGGTGAGGTTCTGAGGCCTGCAATGTGCAGGAGGTCTGATTAGATGACCATGATGCTCCCTTCTGACCTTAAAGTCTATGAGTCTACATGGAGATACACTGCAGTCATGAATCAGAATACTTTTTCATTTTGGTTACATTCTAATGGGTTTAGCTAAGACCCAAAACTAATGTAATAAAATACCTTAGTGCAACAAATTAAGAAAACAAAGCTAACCTACATGCACATTTAAGTATTGGACATATACACTGAATACTTCTATTTTACTAACAAAGAATTTATGATGCACTTTCTAATTAAAAAAGTCATAGGGTCGGATTATGGCTGGGCAGTGGTGCAAGGAGCCTCTTCTCCTTGTACCCGATATGCTCAGGGACAAGCCACAATTGCAGTCCTAGTGCTAACCTGAACAGCACCAGGACTAGGGCTAGCAAACTGGGACAGGGAAGGGTGGGGTGACGGCAAAGCTATGGCTGCTGAGAAGTCATGCTGCACCCCCTTAAGGAATATGGCCGCATGCCCACTCCTACCATATACTGGTGGAGCTACCATTGTGTAATGTAGCGAGGCACTGCTTCCTAGCCAGACTGAGCCTGTAAGGTACATCTAAGACCCAAATTAGCAAGGAAAATACTGTAGTGTAAATGCATTTTGCATCCTTCTAAGTTTAGTTAAACAGTAGTTTAAGGGGCTCAGAGTCAGTTACACACTAGAATAAAATAAACCTTACTTTTGTCTCGCATGCCCTGAGCAATTTAGTTTTTAGATTATCACAAAAGTAAAAGGAACATTGCTCCAAGTGAAGTATAGCTGCAAAACACTCCTGTGTAAAAACAACTAAATTGCGATGAGAATTAAATATAGATCAACAAAATCAATACTTAATTGTATAACTCAAGGTCTTTCATTTCAGATCTAATCCCTAATAGGAGATATCAAGTATGCTTGCTTTTGATTTTTTAAAATTATTATTTAAAACTACACCACAAGGCAAAACAATTTTCTAGCTTTTTACATTTTTTAATTCCATAAGTTACTTCGCCTGTGTGTATCCAAGGTCATATTGATCTCACAGTCTGTAACTATTTATCATTTTAAATTCAGAGTTTTATCAATCTAGATGTCCCGTAGTTGTTACAATAACTGCTTTGCATTTATTATAGTTACAATAGGATTAAGCAGTAAAAGACACAGATGCACTACTGTATTTATTACAAACTACCATATTGCATGCTCCGTAGGACACCTTTAATATCTATGCAGTGTCCTCTTATAAAAAGGTGTTTTGAGGACACAGGGCTGGATTCAGATAAAAGTTACACTGGTGTAAATCAGGAGTAACTCCAGTGACATCAATGGACTCACACTACTGTAACACCATTGTAAGTGAGATCAGGTTCAGGGCCATAGCATTTTGTGTTGCAAAGCCAGGTGTGGTATGAAAAGGTTCAGTTTTGCATTGAGCTGAGGTACAGTAGTTTTCCATTAGACAGACAGACAGGGACAGAATGCAGTGGTAGTTTCTCAATAGAAAGTGAACAGTCTCCAGATCTCATTTAGCCAAATGGATGAGAACATTAGGTGGACAGGTAAAGCTCTACAGTGAAAATAGTGCTACAATCACATCCAGGAAACTACAAAGGTGAAAGTTGTAACTGCATGACCTCTGTTATATTACAGCAGAGCTAAAAATGTAATGTTTGAACTTTTTTCTCTTTAAAGCGTAACCTTAAATAATAAGTTAAGCCTTGTTCTCCCTTATATATTGTCAGAAGCTTTCATCTATTTTCTAGACTGACGGTAAAATAATTTTTGAAATAATGAATCATTTTTCTTTTTCCTGCTTGAACAGAAATCCCATGATTATTTTGCTGTAGCAGACAATGACCTTCTCAAAGGAACCCCATCAGACTTTCAAGATAAATAATAAAGAAGCCCTCTATTTCCTGACTCAAGGAAAAATTGCATTGATATGGAGTATTTGTGAAATTATTGATCTGTTCATCATTTTATGAGAAAACAATATACACTTAGGTGAAAGTAATCTACATATGGTATTATGTGTAGCTTGATGATACTGTCAACAGAACCAGAAACTTGCATGCCGTTTCTAGGATAAGGAAGTAACGTTCTACATAAATATTTAATTTTTCGTGACAAGGAGAATATTTTTGGCCCTTCTAAATTGTAAATATATTACCTAAGGGGAAATAAAGCTTATTAGCATGAGCTCTGCATGGCTCACACCTGCAGACCTGGACAAAATGGCTATTGATGAATAAATAGCTTGCTGTGGAGCTGAGAGCTGTATTATCGGTGGTTTGAATTCTTGTATGATGTGGAAGGTAAAAGACACTGCCTAGTGAATAGAGCTTTATGTGTCTAAAAACACAATTTTCATAATACGGCTAGATATATATCTGCTTTTAAGAAGGGATTAAGTAGATTCAGTTACTCAAAATGAATACTGTGCCCAGTATGATGTTGCACCTAGAAATGTAGGCATTACAACAGCAATAATTACATACCAGTATTACCCTGACAGTTTAGCAAGCAATATTATCTCTTTGGAGACTGTTTACATATAAACTAGATTAGATATTCCCAACCCTTCGTTCTCTCCTCAAAGTTTTGCCTATTTTTAGTACCCAAGATTTTCAAATTCTGAAATGTTCCTGATCAGGTAAGAAACTGGGTGTGCCAAAGTATTACGAGGATGGTTGTTTTCCCATGGCACCATATGAAGACTGAGAGGGGACGTGATAATAGTTTTCAAGTTCATGAAAGGTTGTTACAGGGAGGAGGAAGAAATAGTGTTCTCCTTAACCTCTGAAGATAGTACAATAAGCAATGGTATTAAATTGCAGCCACGGTGGTTTAGGTTGGATATTAAGAAAAACTTCCTAACTGTCAGGATAGTTAAGCACTGGAATAAATTGCCTAGGGAGATTGCGAAATCTCCATCATTGGAGATTTTTAAGAGCAAGTTAGACAAACACCTGTCAGGAATGGTTTAGATAATACTTAGTCCTGCCATGAGTGCACGGGACTGGACTAGATGACCTCTTGAGGTCCCTTCCAATTCTATGATGGCTATTGGATGCATGAACTGTACATGAACAAAGTGTGTTTGACAGTAGTCGAGGAGAGGATAATTTGAGTGGAATTTAGTAGAAAAAGATGGCAGCAACAACATAACAACAACCAGGTACTCAGACAACTGTGACCAGAGAAGTTAAAAAAGCAAAACACTGCTGCTTTCTCCAGAGAGTAAGCAAGGCCACAAACTGTCAGCAGACATAGAATCACCAATTCTGCTTCTCATGGAGGAAATCCAGTAGATAATTGCGATGCTAACTTCAATCACAGACTCATCACTAGAATTAAAGAACAAATATTTATGGTGGAAAAGGAGGCTGAATCTTCAGATTGTAGCATTTGAGAGAGTGACAATTAATACAAGACACTCAGGATAAACTTTGCATTTCAGAAATCAATTTACTATTACTCATGGAGAGAGTTAAGTAATAAAATGATTCTGATTTTCCAGTAAAGGGAAAAATTACAGTAAAATATTTCAGACTGAAAGGCCAAACTAAGTTGCTTACAGTTATCTTAATCTACAAAACCATATAAAGTTCAATACTGCCTCTGAACAGAATTAGCGTTAGCCTTACATTGCCAATGATAACCCATTGAACACCATTTTAGTGAAAACCCTGCACACTTAAGCTAAATGCTTTTACCCTTTACCTTCTTAATCAGTTTTTGTATTCAGTGTACAGTATTTAAATATCCGGGGTTCTGTTCTGTAGAGGTGCATATGCCATGAAAGCCTGTTTGTTTGGTAGTTTAAACAGGGAAGGGATAAAATGGGGATATCCTGGCTATTTAATCCAAAATCAGCGTTTGTTAAAATTGATTTCTTTTTAAAACTAGGACTTTGGTTAGAACTGAATGAGGAATGAAACTGTAAAAACTAGTTCAAACAACCAAGTTATTTTAAAAAGATAATTCACAATATGGCTCTTAAGGGGCCTGATCCTGCCACATAGATACCAATGGCAAAACTCCCACGGAATCCAATGGTAGCAGGATCAGGCACATACAACATATAATCTTTAATGACTCTCACCATGAGAGGAGTCATCTTTTCATAAGGCTGAACTGTTCTCAAATGATTTTTCATAAGCATTAGTCACACACTTGCCTGTCTTCATGTTCCACCTTTGGCTTTCTATTTATTTTGGTAATTACAAAGAAATTTCTCCCCTCACTCTCCAGTTATGTCTGAGTCCTTTATTGTCTCAGTGTTAGTAACCCAGTGTACTGATGGAAAATGGGATTCTACTGTACAATGTCTCCTTCAAGACTCAGTAGTGGAGAGTAACTGGTGGTAGGTAATGATTTTCTGCTCTAGTAACCCTCTCTTTTGGGCATCTGAACTAGATTCTCTTCATGTTAGCCTGTGAACATCCAGAGTGCACCACCTGACCCAATGGGAAAGAGGCAGAAGCAGCAGAAGTAGAAATAGCAGTTTTGGCAGCATCAGTAGCAGTCAGCACAATGAAGAGACTGTGCAGATAAAGTCCTCCTCTCCTTGCTATGAAAAGCAGCAGGTGTTTATACACTCAGGGGGACATCCCCACCCCAGTGCCTAGCACAAGTAGCTTGACTATGTTGGGAGATGTGTAGAGGGAAGAAAGAGAGCAACCTTCTTCACATGGCTGTAGAAATGATTTGTAGGAGATACTCCTTTTAAATTGCCGGAATATCTTAGGGTTGCCAACTTTCTAACTGCAGAAAACTGAACACCAATGCCCCACAACCGGCCCTGCCCCTGCTCACTCCATCCTCCCTCCCTCCCTCCCTCCCTCGCTCTTCCCCACCCTCGCTCACTTTAACCGGGCTGGGGCAGGGGTTGGAGTGCGGGAGGGGTGAAGTCTCCGGCTGGGGGTGCGGTGTCTGGGGTGGGGCTGATGATGAGGGGCTTGGGGTGCAGGAGGAGGCTCCCAGCTGGGGTGAGGGGTTCAGAGTGTGGGAAGGGGCTCAGGGCTGGGGCAGGGATTTGGGGTGTGCAAGGGGGTACAGGCTCTGGGATGGGGGGTGCGGGCTCCTGGGTGAGACCAGAAATGAAGGGTTCAGGGTGTGGAAGGGGTGTTCAGGGTGCAGAAGGGGGCTCAGGGCCAGGGTAGGAGGTTGGGGTGTGGGAGGGGGTTAAGGCTCTGGGTGGCACTTACCTCAGGCGGCTCCCAGGAAGTGGCCACATGTCTCTCTGGCTCCTTGGCGGAGGCGTGGCCCGGGGGCTCTGCATGCCTACAGGCACTGACCCCGCAGCTCCCACTGTCTGCAGTTCCTGGCCAGTGGGAACTGTGGAGCCAGCGCTTGGGGCGGGGGCAGCACACGGAGCCCCCCTGGTCGCGCCTCCACTTAGGAGCCAGAGCGACATGCTGGCCACTTCCCAGGAACTTGAGACAGAGCCTGCCAGTGCTGCCAACACGGCTTTTAACGGCCCAGTCAGCAGTGCTGACCAGAGCTGCCAGGGTCCCTTTTTGACTGGGTGTTCCGGCCGAAAACCAGACACTTGGCAACCCTAGGGACAGCCTCTAAGGCCCTTGCATGCTCTCTGTGTAAGGGGGCTGGGGGAGGGAACACAGGATCTGCCCATATCCACCAGTTCACCCTACTTCATTTCCAAACACCCTCTTGTGTACTGCTGCACAGGAAGCCTCTGCATAATGAGACTCCATGTCATACAGGCAGCATGCATATACAGCATGGCTCCCCTAAAAAATCCTACCTTCCTTGGGCAACAGAATTACACTGGTTTCACTGCCAGCAGGCCCTTCACACCTGCACTTGTGGAAGCAGGATTTGCCAGTAAACACTACCAAGTCAAAATTAAGAGGCTTTTTGTGGGGGTTGTTCATAGGAGCAAGAATCTCCTCACTTCCCCTCCATCTCAAGTTTTAAAGTTACAATGTGCAGGTAAAGTGATTATATGGAGAATTTGCATATTCATGGTTCCATTGGCCAGGCTCCCATATCTCCCCAAACTGGCTACACCTGTCTCCCCCCCCCTGCGCAAAACCTCAATGGAGGTGTATCCCCCGCCCCCCCCAGCATATGCACTCTATTTATAACTTGTTCTGACCTGTGCAATGGAAAGGCAACATTGAGGAGAGATTAATAAGACTGGGACTTTTCAGCCTGGAAAAGAGAAAACTAAGGGGGGATATGTTAGAGGTCTATAAAATCATGAACTGGTGAGTAGAAAGTAAATGAGGAAGTCAAGTATCAGGGGGTAGCCATGTTAGTCTGTATCCACAAAAACAACAAGGAGTCCGGTGGCACCTTAAAGACTACCAGATTTATTTGGGCATAAGCTTTCCTGGGTAAAAAAACCACTTCTTCAGATGACTGGAACCAAACAAAAACAGGAATCACACTGTCCATATTGAAACCTATGCTTCATCAGCAGTCAAACCCTGTACATAAGTATATTTCACATACACTTTTTTTAATTCCCTGCAACCAATTTACTTGTCCTATAGCCCAGAAAATTTGTGGGAAGGGAGGGGCAGAAGCCACAGAGGCACACACAAAAACCAGAACAGTCAAGGCTGGAAAAAACTCCACCAGATTTAAGTAAGGGGAGAAATTACTCTTTCACTTTTTAAAGTATATTTCAGTCTAGCTGGTTGTGTCAATAAAGAGCTCATAGTATACCAGCTAGAAAATAAATGTTATGAAGGATGTTCCATTTTATGTGGTTTGAATTTGATTAGTGATTAGTCTTGGTGGTTTAAGCCACATGGGAACAATAATCAAGCTTTCTCTACTGCAGCTCCGTAACAACTGGAAAACACTCTGCTGGCTCATGTCCCATACTATGATAGGATATTAACCTAAAATCTAATTAATCTATGAATGAATTATGGCTCTAGAAATACACTGCATTATAATCAATTTTAAGTGAGATCTTAACAGAAGATAAGATGAAGAAAAAGCTGTAAAATTACCACAGGTTGATAAATTCTGTTTACTATGTCTGATGATTTTTAGGGGGATAATTTTACAATCCATCAAACTTTTGACAGTTCAAAAGTCACACTGCCAAACGTATGCAGTAAATTAATTTTTAAATTTACATATTTATTAAATATCTTATTGAAAACAGCATGAAGTAAGTCCGGTTTGAATAATAAAATAACTTGTTATTCTACTGGAAGCAAACAAAAAACCCACAACCCTCCTATTGAAAAAGACTTCATACTCAGGCAATAATCATATAAATCTCTATCTGAATTAGGTAAGTAAAACAATGTATTATTAAGTCACTCACCAAAATTTACACTAAGGATTATGACACTGATGAAAAACAATCAAGCCAAGAAAATTCATAATTTAAATGCCAAGAAATTCATGGTTAAGATTGAAATTTGCCATAAGCGTGTGTTTCTCATCTTGGGCCTGGGCTCCATTAGTGGGGCCAGACAAGTCTGGGAGGGTGTGGGGAACTGCACCCACTCTGACTTGGCACTGTAAACATGCTGTGGGGAGCTCCTTGGAACCCATCTTCCCTCCCCGCACCTGCAGGAACCCTGAATGACATTGCCACAGAAGCATCTTAAGTGTATAGTGGTACTGGTTCAGGAAGTAGCTCACTTACCCAAGGTTTGGTTTTGCACTCACAACACCAGAGAGCTCAGCTGCAAAAGCATGTGGTCCAGCCTCATTCTGGACACCTCCCACCAGAAGCAGAATGAGAACCATGTAACTTGATGAAGAATGAGGAAAGGGGCATAGGGATCAATTAGGTGAGAGGAATGAAAAAAAGGAAAAAAACCCTTTGAAATAAAAAAAAAAAAGAGAGAGAAATAATTGGGGGGGGAGAGAGGGAGGAGAGGGTAAAGAATGTGTTGGGGAGAGAGAGTAAAGAGCAACAAACCTTGCCACTGTGGTCGGGTATGGCACAAGAGGTTACGAAAGAGGAGGGTAACAACCCACCGATCTGTCACAAACTGGCAAAGAGGGGAGCTCCAAAAAAGGTGGACAGGGAACCATTCTGATATGTTTTCCTAGGCGCACTGGAAACAGCAGAGACCAGTCAAGGAGAGTTCCTGGCAGGAGCCACATTTCAGCCTTATCTATAAATCATTGTTGCTTTAATGATTTTCTGTTACAACTTTGACATGTCCTGGACTCCCACTGCTGTTTCTCCTGTGTTATGTCCCACTGATACGCTGCTGAAATCAATGGAATGTCAGTAATGCCTGTCTTGATGTCCCCTTGATTTCCTTTTCTCGGTATCATCTCCATGCCTTTTCTCACGCAACAAAACCCCTTTCCAAACCTGGTCCACCAAGTCATTATCTTCTACTCATTCCAATCTCCCCTAAACAATCATTTCTTCCAGGCCCTCTACAACAGGTGATTTGATCTAAACAGACAAAACCAAGTTTCACTTGAGAGGAACCGTTCAGGTGTGCATGCATTGTAACCACGTCACCATAACCCTTGTGGTTCCTTCCCCAATCCCTATTCTCATTAGCTGCTCTCACTCACAGTATCATCTCCAATATTAGAATGTAAAATGCTTGGGTCAGGGAGCATGTCTTTTTATTTAACCTATACAGTATCTAGCACATCTCTGGATGATAAGGCGTACTTTATGCATGGTGCAGAAGAGAAGCAATGTGTTTCTGGACTCCTTGCACATAGCAGTCCAGTAGAAAAATGCCATGTATTTGTGGTGGCGCTGGTTAGGCTAGTAACTGAGTAGTGTAGTCTGTGGCCTAAAATACATCTGGGCGGACACAAATATAGATCATAGAGTAATCTAATATTTGCCATGCAACTCAAGGATCCAGTCTTGGGATGTGTGACTCATCTGGCTTACTCCACAGGGAAATGACAGAGACAAGAAGAGACATGCAGGAAATAGGTGAGTCATGTCAGACACAAAACCAAATGGTAGAAGACACCCTTCACCCCCTGCTGTAGAGAATCATCACAGAGAAACATCAGTAGGAATAAGCAGAGCATTTTGGCACCGAGAAGTGGACTGCAGGTTACATAGCTAGAAAGCTACCATAGCTAAAATAGCTGTTAGATGTTGCATGTGACACACTCACTGAGGGGAACCTTGTGAAGTTTCTTGTCCTCTCTGTGGGTTTTCTCCAGTGACAGAATGATGCAACTCATAGTGTGTGTATTTAGTGATGCGTAATTGGTGGGGTGGCCTGACATTGCAGTGAACGTGTAGGAGAAATATGTTAAAGATTTTTTGTCTTGTCTTATGTATTATAGAAATGTTACCACATTATTAATTCTGTAAACTGTTCTGAAAGGTGTTATATGCCTCATATTCCTGTATATAAAATAAAGATTACATTATTGTTATTATAAAAGGCCACTAGGAGGACTAAAATACAACTGGAATATGTGCACACATACCATAGCCTATGCATCAATTTTGTTGAGTGATCAGATACTGTGCCAGATGATGCACAACAACAAACCCATTGGGAAATAATAAAAAGCAGTAACTAAGTTACATTAGGATTATTAACAGTTTGAAAAGTTTTGTTGAAAAACAAAACAAATCTATGTTTAATATATATTGGAGCCTAAGTAAATCTTTAAAATATTAACATGTTCCATGTTTTGAACCAATCAAACAGTTATGCGGATTTAATTAAAATTGCCCCAGTGCGCAGACACTGCAATGAGATCAGCGCAGCAGGACTCCCGAGATGGCATGAAGCCCCACTGAAATATGTAGGGCTCTGTGGATGCTACCATAAAATTAACTAATAATAATAATGATTATATACTTAGCACTGCTATAGCAACTTTTCTCTGAGCACCTCAAAGCACTCTATAAACATTCATGAATTCAACCCCAGTTACACCAGGGAGGTATTATTTTTATCCTTAGCTTTACTGATGGGGAAAGTGAGGCAACAAGAGATTAAGTGATTTGTCCAATATGTCACCCAAAAAGCCAGCAGCAGAACTGGGAGTAAAACCCTACTCTCCTGATTCCACAGTGCTGTGCTTTAACTACTAGCCCATGTAGAAAATATTAGAGAATTTTTCTCCTTCAGCCAGGAAATTCCCTATACAGACGTTAAGGACTGGATTGTACTCCTCACTAGAAGAGATCCTGAACTGCTATGTCAGAACAGCAGACCTACAAATCTGATCCAAAATCTATTGAAGCTAATTGCATAGTTTCCATTGACTTTGGTGAACTTTGGATCAGGCCCTTGGTGGCTTAGAGATATAAATAGGTTAATTTACCCAACTCCCCTAGAAACAAAATTTTGAGCTGCAAACAAAAGCTAAAAAACACCAAATGGGATGCCATCTGCTGCAATGAACAGAACATGACCAGTTCCCAATGCTTGAGATTCTTTCAAAATAAAGTTTGAAATGGTTTTTGTTACACTCCCGACTGCTTCACAAAAGTTGACGTAACTCAGGTTAGCAAACGCTGGTGTCACCAGCAACCATAAGCCAGACTCTGATATATCATTTGGAGCTGTCCACATTTTAATCTTATTGGTCTGCCCTGTGTAAAGGTTTGGACATTTTCTACACACACGCTAGGTACCGGGGTCTGTGGGGCCAATTACTGTCCCTGAGCATTTACGGCTGTTGGTTATCCAGTAACTGATCCAAGTCCTCCAATTTGGCAAACAACTCAGATTCCTTTCCCCTTTTCCCCACAGGCTGGGAAGCCATTCCAGGATCACTACTGTAGCCCTGCCTGAGTCTGCAGCATTTTCCCCAGCCTGCCTTAAGGCACCCCAGTCTGAAGACAGTGTTGGAAGACATGTGGATCTGCTCCCCACACAACTTGCACAGGGGCACAAAAGCCCTACAGAGCTGAGGTGTGAGCCACCCAAGTTGCCTGCACCATTGCATGGCTCCACCAAAGCACCAATTCTGCCCCCTTTCTGCCCCACAGAGGAAGAAGCATAATTTTCACCATGGAGCAATAGAGCAGACTATAAGTTATGCCTTCATATTTTAAGTTTCTCCCTAACAGACACCACCACCAGCCCTGCCCCAAATGATAGAAGTAATCATTAACTAACAGCGTTTCGGTCCTTATGAGATAGCTGGAACAGACCATCATACTCCATGTTACTCAGCTATTTTGGATGGTTACTACTGCTCTTTGACTTACTACCCTGCCCCAGTATTGCTTCTATTTCACTATTGTATTACTAAAACCCAGCATATGCTGGCACAGTACAGATTCCCTTTTTGTACCTAACATTTATAGGAGTACGCGATTGGTAACATTGGAGTCTTTAGTGCTACTATTTGGTGTGGCAGGTTTTCAGTGTCCCGAGAAAAAAAAAGAGAGGACATTTAATATAAAAAAAGCCTGTAAATGACAGATCTGGTTCTGGCCTTTGCTGGTTGCCAGTGTTATAACGGTAATGGAAAATGCAATAAAAATTAGCTTCAAATTAACAGGAGTTTTATTATGATACAACTTTTTGTGTAGAATCATAGGTTCTCATTCAAAAATGCAGTATTTAGCCCTCCTTTTGGAGAAATCATAGAAAAATGCCTTTTGAGGCTTCTGTGATGTCACTCACACTACCCCAGTACAAGAGTTAGACATTATAGGTTAAATTATAGGTTAAATAAATCCATAAATCCATATTTGGGCACGTAAACAAGAGACCTGATTTTCAGAGGAGCTGAATATGTAGAACTCTCTCGGATGTCACTAAAAGCTGCAAGCTTTCAGCACTTCTGAAAATCAAGGCACTTGTTTAAATGCCTAAACATGAGCTTAGGTGCCTAACATTAAGAACCCAAGCTTGAAAAAACTGGCCTACGTTTTACTGATGAGGGCCCATGAACAGGACACTACAGTTAGGCTTCGCAGTGTAAAATAACTCTTGCAAAAATGACCATGAACAAAGTACGTTATGCTTATTTGGTTCTACTCATCAGTGTCTTGCATTTCATATCCATTTTGTAGCTTTGTGCATGTGTAACCTCCGCCTCTCCGACCGCCACACCTGCTAACTTTGCTGTAGATACAGTGTCTCAGTGAAGTTTAAACACTTCTGCCATAAAAAGTCATGTACTATTAATGCATGGTTAACATTTTAATTTTAAAATACTTTGCAATATAATTTATTCATATTTAATTTCCTCATTGCCACCCACTTGTCTTTTATTCGACATCCAGTGAAATCATTTGAGGCCTTGTTTTACAGTGTGCCTAATAGTGTATTTAATTTTACAGACAAGATGAGTTCATGTTTAACAGGATATCAGAGGGATCACTTTTAAATGCATAACAGTTATTCAAATAATTCTTCAAATAACCACCTGGTTTCTTGTTTACTAAGAATAACATTAGAGTAGTTAAAAAAATCCTTGAGGCTATAGGCATTTTATAATGTCGAGAAGTTTTAGCAACCTCTATTAATGATCAAGCAAAGAATGGAGTAATCCACGGAAGAAGGCAGCACTTGGAACTGAGATGTCAGGATGCCTCTCAGTGATGAATGGAGGGCAGTTCAGGCTGGGAGGACTCAGATATGTGCCACTACAGTTTACATCACTCTTCTGAGCCTTTCTGTTGGTTTATTATACTAGATACAAATATTGCTTTTCATGAGTACAGCATGGTGGACTGAAATCCAAATGCCAAGGTCTTAAAAAATTTGTTAGAAGACAAATATTTTATTTTGGGGCCTGGGCCAATCAAAAATTAAGAGGATGGGTTCACAAAAAATCCTTACTTCCAATTCCCTAATTAAAACCAGTGTACTTATAGTGGCATTTTCTCCTACCTCCACCCGCAGGACATAATCAGTCTTTTTGTCAGGTTGTATAAAACTTCGCAGATGACTTTTCATTTAAATAAAAGTTGAAACTTTTGGGAGATGAAACACAGCAGACTTAGTAAATGGCTGGACTGGAGCAGACTATAAGATAAAAAACAGGCTTCAAAAAGATTTTAACATGTAATTTTAAAATGATATTAGCAAGAACTTTCTGTCCTCTTTAAAAAAAAAAAAAGGTGATGGAACATTTTTTCCTGTCTACATATAAAAAGGAAAAGAAAGAAGCAGGCTACAGGGCCCTACTAAAAAAAGAAACGGCTTGGCAGTACATTTTGTATGCAGTGCATAGCTCCTATTAATGTGAGCTACGAAACTTATTTCTCATGCATCGTGCTGAGAACATAACTCTGATATTAAAATATCAGTCATTTCCTGCCCCTCCCTCCATGATATTCAATTGCTTTTATGCAAAGCATATCACTGTTATAGATGGTGGAGGCAAATTTCAGCTGGAAAAACAATTCACAAAAATGCTGTCCTATTATTCATCTCATTTAACTTTGCTAATCAGATGCTCCTTTTGAGTCAAAATATTTTCCAGACTCACATAACAAAGAGCTCTTTTGAACATCTCTCTGCCCCTACTCCTCTTATCATGAATTGAGTCAACTCAGTGTTTATTGTATTCAATTTATTTTTTATCTGTTTCTTTTATTACTAATAACATTTCCACCATTATAACAATTACACTCTTACAAACCTCCTAATAATATTTGTCATTTGTTGCTGTTAATGTCTACTGAATTCCATGTTGGATTATTGTATTAAATTATAATATTCCAATTCATGGCAACAATATGAAAGCAAAGGGAAATAAAACCCAAAGCTTCATTTCCAAAGTTGCAAGATTGAAGAGTGTAAGATGACAAATGGCAGAAACATTATTGCACTTTGAGCCATGGTGCAAATCGCAATAGCTACATCTGTCAAGTTTTTTGACAAATGGCTTAGAATGTTCTCCAATTAAGGGAATCAGCTAGCAAATTATATTTTTATTCAGTGTATGCTCTTGGTTCTAGCTATCTGTTGACTGAAGGATCTATCTGCTTATGCCTACTCATCATGGAATCTATTTAATTCTTAAATATTCTTCAGTTATATAGGGAAATAAACATTTACTATCACTAACAGACATGTGCTGCATCTCTAAGGACTCCAAAATGATATGAGCGCCAAAACATTTTATATTTGGACCGATGCAAGATACAGTTATATAACTTGTATACACCAAAAGTACCATGGTTGTGTGATTCAAATAGTTTTTAAAAATGCTCCTCAGGTGGGCAAAGAATGTAAATTAAGACCAGTGGGGGTCTGGGCTGCAATAGACAAAATAGGGAATGTCTCTGATCCAGTGGGTAAGTTTTCCTTAGTCGAAAAGGGCCAGATTCTCTCACCCTTACAGAGAGGAAAGGCTAAGAGCTCAGTGAGTAGTTCCATTGAAATCAACAGGGCATCTTATGGAGTAAGACATTGCTCAGTGTGAGTAAGGGTGGCAGAATGAGGCTTACAGGAAAGAGAGGGCCTGAGTCTCCTCTCCATTACACCAGCATAGGACAGGAGTAACTGCTGAAATCCATGGACTACAGCAGTGTAAAATGGATGTAAAATGAGAGAAGAATCCGGCCCAGGATATTTTTCAACCGTTCAGCCAGCCCTGTCAAGTTCTAGGCCCTCTTACACACACCTACATCCCATTTGTTTTCAGCCTTCCCATAAACACCCACCACCTGTATTCTTTTGTTAGGCCTCCCTCCCACCCCTCTACACTCCCATTTCCTGTTCTTTACCCTTCCGTCAACATGGCAACAAAGACAATTCTTATTTAGGAACACATATATGACGAAATATCAAAGGGAGAAGAAAAAAGAAGGGTGACATCCTCAGCCCCGCTCCAGTCCTTTTATGCCATCTACAAGGGCTGGAGTGGGGTAAAGGACTCAAAAAGCCTCTTATCTGGACTGGGTAAAATTCCCCAAGTGCAGGAGTTGAGGAGACAGCTCTAAGGCTTCCCCCAAGGATCCTCTTGCAAGCCCCTGACAGAAGGACTGTGCCCTGGGCGGGGCCGCAGCATTCAGTGCTGAAGCTCAGGGTAGCCCAAAGAAATGGCCATTATTTAGGCAGGGCCACACACAGCACAGGCACAGCAAACAATCTCACCCTAATGGTTAAAGCACATTCCAGCTGTGGTGGTGTGAATTGTTTGGAGATTTGCTCTGAGTAGGATTAGATGGTACCCTGGCAAAAATGCCTGAGTCCCATCTATACCACGGTCTCCACCTGTGGAAAACCACAGGTTCCAGTTTTCCTAATTTAGACAGAGCCTTTCATTTCCTCTGCCTCTTCTCTCAGTTAACAAAGAAATTAAGTTCTCAGTTGTCCAACCTTGCTCTGTTATTTCACTCTCCACAACTAAGCAGGGAGACACCTGTCTGCCTGCTGGTCACACCCGCTTCAGATAATCCAAACCTCCTCTTACCCCTCACCAACTCCTCAACTGTTTCAGAGCAATCTAGCAATCCTTGGATGAAAAACATTTGGTTTGCTCAAAGTAAAACGCCACCTACCACTCCAACCTTATATGGGGACAGGTACATTGGAGCAAATATAAAATAAAGAGGACATTTATACAGCATGGAGGGCCAGTCAAAGCAGTGACACTCTATTGAAAATGCCAGAGTTCTGTCTACACTATGGCCTCCATTATGGCTGCCACTGCTGTGGAGGATTACAGGATTACCTCTGAAAGTCTCTGGACACAGAGCTCTACACTAGCTGCTAGAGAACTAGGTTGCAGCAACAGTTTTTTTTTCTGTTGGACCCTATGCTTGTAAAAAATCTTTTGTTTCTTTCTATTATAACTGGTCCCCTCTAAGATCTTAATTAAGCCTTGGAGAAAAAGCTTGTTTGGTGATGGGTTTTTGTTGCTGTACCTTTCTATCTATTGGATAGATGATGGCAAATTATTCCAATGGTTAATTACCCTCATGGTTAAAAATTCACACCTAATTTACAGTCTGATTTTATCTGATTTCAACTTCCAGCCATTGGATCATAGTACACCTTTTTCGGCTAGGCAGAAGAGCCTATTTTTAAATAGTTATTACCCATTTAGGTATATGCAAAACTGTAATCAAGTCACCTCTTTACTTTTCTTTGTTAAACTAAACAGATTGAGCTCCTCGAGTCTATTACTATAAGGCATGTTTTATAATCCTTTAATCATTCTTATGGCTCTTCTCTGAACCCTCTCCAATTTGTCAACATCCTCTTCAAATTGTTGACACCAGAACTGGACACAGTATTCCAGCAGCAGTCATACCAGTGTCAAATACAAAGTAAAATAACTCCTTCACTCTATTTAAGATTCCCATTTATGCATCGAAGGATCACATTAGCCCTTTTGGCCACAGCGTCTCACTGGGAGCTCACGTTCAGCTGATTATACAGCATAACTCCCAAATCTTTTTCAGAGTCACTGCTTCCAGGACAGAGTCCCGCATCCTATAATTATGGACTACATTCTTAGACTACATTTACATTTACCTATATTAAAACACATATTGTTTTGCTTATGCCCTGCTTACCAAGAGGTCCATATTGCTCTGTATCAATGACCTGTCCCCTTAATTATTTACCACTCTGTCAATTTTTGGGTCATCTGTCATCTTTATCCTTTTTAGTTTTCTTCCAGCTCATTAATAAAAATGTTAAATGGCATATGGCCAAGAACTGATCAATGAGAGCCCACACTAGAAATACACCCATTTAGTGATGATTCCCCATTTACAATTAAATGTTGAGACCTATCAGTAAGCCAGTTTTTACTCCATTTCATGTGTGCAAAGTTAATTTATATCTTTCTAGTTTTTAATCAAAATGTCACATAGTACCAAATCAAACGCCTTACCAAAACTATTACCTTTATCAACCTAATTTGTAATCTCATAAAAAAAAGATATTAAGTTAGCTTGATAGGATCTTTTTCCATAAACATGTTGATTTGCCTTAATTATATTATCTTCCTTTAATTATTTATAAATCAAGTACCATATCAGGTGCTCCATTATTTTATCCATGATCAAGGACAGGCTGACAGGCTTATAAGTACCCAGGTCATTGAAGTTACCCTTTTAAAATATTGGCACAACATTCGCTTTCTTCCAGCCTTCTGGAACTTCCCCAATGCTCCAAGACTTATTGAAAATCAACATTAAGTGAGCTCTCAGTCAGCTCTGACATCTTGGATGTAAGATTATCTAGAGCTGCTGATTTCAAAATGTTTAACTTTAGTAGCTGCTGTTTAACATTCCCCTGAAATACTACTGGAATGGAAAGAGTGTTATCAAATGATATGATTACATTATCTGTTTTTCCCAAATATAGTATAAACCTTTATTCAAAACGTCTGCTTTTTCTGCATTATTATAGATAATTCTACAATTTCAAGCTAGTAATGGACCAGTGTAATTGTTAATACACTTAAAAAACCTCTTTCCTATAGTTCTTAATTCTGCTGACCATAATTTCTCCTTCTGTCCCTTTGCTTCCCTTATCACTTTTCTACAATTCCTACCTTCTGACTTATACTCATTACAATCAACTTCCCCTTTCTTCTATTTATTTTATATTATTGTTTTATAGCGGTCTTCACTTCCCCTCTAAACCACATTTTTTTAAACCAATATGTCTTTCTTCCTCAATTGTGGCCTTTGAGGAACACACAAGTGTTCTTAAAAATATCTTAAGTGGTTTCTGGATCTGATTAGGGATAAAAGACTCAGTAGCATAGGAGGGATATTGAAATGGGAACTCACCCCATGAAACATGTGAGATGTCGAATTTGTTGATGTCTAGAGAGCTCCTAATTTATTTCTAATTTAATGTTTCTTCATTTTCAAACAAATCAAACTTGAGGCTAGATGATATATTTTTTAATTCTGCAGTACTTCGATGGGTGGTACAATAAAGTCCATTATTTTATTGGATCATGCTCCTGTGGTTTTTTCATTGAAATTGTCACTCTTATGAGACTCCCAGGACAGTCGATTTCAACATTAAATTATGTAATTATCCAGACTCTATTGTTCTTTGATGGAACAAATATTGCATTATTCATCTGAGATTCTCAACACACTCATTAAACATAAATTACACCTCAGGGCTTGTCTATACTTACGCGCTGGTTCGGCGGCAGGCAATCGAACTTCTGGGTTTGATTTATCGCGTCTTGTCTGGACGTGATAAATCGAACCCAGAAGTGCTCCCCGTCGACTCCGGTAATCCTGCTTGGCGCGAGGAGTACGCGGAGTCAACGGGGGAGCCTGCCTGCCGCGTCTGGACCGCGGTAAGTTCGAACTAAGGTACGTCAACTTCAGCTACGTTATTCACGTAGCTGAAGTTGCGTACCTTAGTTCGAATTGGGGGGTTAGTGTAGACCAGGCCTCAGACTCTCCAGTGAGGTAAGTAACTGAAATTATACCCATTTTATTAAGTAGAAGCACATATAGATTAAGTGACCTGACTAAGATGACATATGTGTGACAATGGCAAAGACAATGATAAAATCATCAGATAAGCGCCAAGACTGAAATTAAACTACATTTTTGTAAGCCTACTTTTGGCTGTGATGAACCAAATTACCATTATAAGACATTACAGGCCCGATGTTCTCATTGGGTTCCAGAGGAGGAGCTTGGGCTGCAAATGGCCAGAGAAGTAAAGTCTGCCTGGGCAGGGCCAGCACTAGCTGCACAAGCTGCTTGCAAATACAGCTTCAAAGGTGCATCTGGAGGCAGTAGGGGCTGCTAAGAAAGTGAACAGGCCTAGATGGAAAGAGCCAGGGTACCTGGGAAATGTGATGATTAAATGCAGTCTCCACCAATAGACTCCGATGGATCCCTGGCTAGAACTTAAAGCTACTACCCCTGGAGGGCTGCTAGGGCAGGGAACCATGGTACCAGGGCTGGCTCTAGTTTTTTTGCCACCACAGGCAAAACAAAACAAAAAAAAAAACGGCAGCCGCAGGGAGCGCGTGGAGGGCGGTCAAGGCGGCTCGCAGGGGAATGAAAGGCAGCACCCATCCGTTCCCTCCGCCCATGGCTCGCAGCTGGGCGAGAGGGGCTCCCCCCTCCAGCCTTGGTGTTCCTCTCCCGGCCTGGCAGACTCCGAGGGGGCCGACACAGGCAGCGCTGGCTGGGGTCTGTGACCTCCACGCGGGGCCAGCATTGTAGCGGGGCTTGGCACAGTGCAAACGGCGCCGGGATTAGTGGGGCCCGCCCCTCCGTGCTGCCCCAGAACCCTCCCTCCCTCCGGTGCCTGCCGGGCCGCCACAGAACCATCCCTGCTACCGCTGCCTGCCGGGCTGCTGCAGAACCCTCCCTCCCTGCCTCCGCTGCCCGCCGGGCCGCCGCAGAACTCTCCCTCCTTCCAGTGCCCGGGGCTGCAGGAGGTGCTGGCTCAGCCGCTCCTTTAAAGGCAACTCGGCTGGGCCGGGCTCAGAATGGCACGGGAGGCAGAGGCCGGTGCAGGCGACGGGGAGTGGCATGTCCCAGGGAGCCCGGCGGCATGATGAGCGGCAGGGATCGCTAGTTCGTGGCCCCCCCTGGGCCGGGGTCTGTGCCCCTGCAGGGCTGGGCTGGCCGCCCCAAGATTGGCCGGAATGCCGTCCCTTACATGTGCCGCCCCAGGCACGTGCTTTCTCGTCTGGTGCCTGGAGCCGGCCCTGCACGGTATGCCATCTCCCTCCCCCCGCTTCCTTAGTAATGAATGTCTCTAGTGGCACAGCTATCACTCATATTGGCTGGAGTCCAAATTGCCTGCAGGGCTGAACTGAGCCCTATCTTGAAAAATTTACCATATTAAGGAACAGCAAATTGCTGCACACCGAGTTGTACAGCAAGCACTTTCTACTTCCACAGACATTATGAAGTATTTCCTAACTAAACCTACCTTTAAAAGACACTAATATAAAACAATGAGAAAAGGAGGGTAGGGGGCTGGATGGTTCAGGGGATTGTTAAGAGGATACAACTACTACGTTGCTGGTTCAAATCCAGTTCAAGTCAGTAATGAGCAGTGGATGCTGTTGTCCCAGGGCTGTTTAGAGGACTACTTGAACTGGGGGTGAGAGTCAGTTCCTATGTATCTGTGAGAGAACACCACCACCATGATTGCCAGTCTCAGGAGACAGGAGAGGGATTGAATGGGCATGGACAATGAATTATGCTCTCTTTCCTAGAAATGACCAGACTGGGATGGGACAGGGTTGGGGGAAGTTGGTACTACCACTGCCCATGCTGTACCATTCTGTGGATAGATAATGAACCTCCAGAGTCAACACAGTTCCTTTCACAAGCCCTGACTATTTTAAAATAAATACATTCATTTAAAAAAAAAGATGAAGTTGATATCTCATTATCAAGGCTGTCAGAAGGGATAGTGTATTGATCTAAATGTCTGATGTGAAATAGCTACGCTCTCTAGAACCACAGTTTCCAATCCCATCAGGATCAGCTCAACCTTGTGTCCTTGTGAGTCGGAGAAATTGAGTTTAATGAAGTTTACTGTGTTTGTCTCTTTCGGATCTTAAAAACTGAAGTCATGTCAGCTCCAAGTGGATGTGAAAGATCTAATGGCACTTTTAATAAGAGGAGGCATTTGACCAAACTTTCCTCTCCCTCTACTCGTACACAGTATGCTTTGCAGTGGTTTCCTACCTACATGCCACCAGGTACGGCTGCAATTAAGTGGTGCTGGATTGGCTTATGCATTGCTCGTAAAATGCTTATGGCTCTTTGAGAATGGCAGACATTGCATAATTACTAATTATCATCATTTTGTAAGTCCTTGTTTGGATACTCCATTGTGCCAATGTGATACTTTAGAAGACTCGCAAGTACAATGAGACATACGTTAATTCCCAATCAACTCACTCACTTGTAAAAATTCTTGAGTTTATCTGGGAATGTCACCATGTTGATTCCATTCATAAACATAGTCAAAGCAGCATTGGTTTCTCTGTTGATTTGTTTTTCCTCTGCCCATATTTGCCAGCTAGCTCTAAAACCTACTTGAATTGCAAGACACGGTGATTTGAGCATCAAATCTCCTTCATGAATCAGCTGTACAATACACAGGCACTCTGCTGCATAGAAAAAAAGAGTATAACTTCACTTATGCACAAATAAGCCTCTTTAGTTAATTGGGTCTATAATTAAATCATTGATGTAGTAAACACTGTAATGTGAGGTGAAAAGTCAGTGTTTACATGTAAATCATTGTAAGTGAGGAAAAACGAATTTCCAAACTTGCAATGGATACAAACATTTCATCATTCTTCTTCTACAAAGGAACCTATCCTTTCTGCCCTCACCAAGTCATACCTTGAAATATAAGCAAGAAAAAAGATTTTAACTGAACTACATATAGGGAGGAAAGGAAAGAAGAATGACTATATTAAATAAAAACATGTCACTCCATTAGATACAGACGGAGAGGAGCATATATTTTTCATGAAGTCATAAGGATGATAAACTAACTGGCATGCTTTTCTGCAGCCAGAAAGAAGGCAGTAAAAATAATGAATTATTAGATGTATTGCCACAGCACCTGAGCCCTAGTCATGGACCTGGACCATCTTGTGTTAGGTGCTGTACAAACAACAGGGGAAAGTGACGAACAGACGTCTTGTTTTCTGAGTTCTTTAACATGTGCTGTGATTTATTAATTTTTATAAAAAACCCACTGAGCTAATGCAAATTGTGAAATAATATTTCCATCTCTGACTTGTCATGATTCAGGATTTCAGTTTAACTGGAGCAGAGATCATGATGTCAGCAAGTGGTTTAGGACATTATCAGTTATTGCCACAGGCAATAGAAGCAATATTCTGTATACTATGGGCCTGATCTAAAGCTCGCCGAAATCAATGGGTGTTTTTCTATTGACTTTGACAGTCTTTGGTACAGGTCTTATAGGAGTTCATTCAATTAGATCAGTTATTGTTTAATTAAAATCAAATTTAATTGCTGCATATAAAAAATAATTGTGCTCCCACTTTTGAAATACTGCAATTAGCAAAAATCATGTTAGAAAAATATATTAATCCTTTTAATTTAGATGATGGTTTTAGCCACATCCTTCAGTTTACTTTAATCTTCTTTTTGAAATTATGTTTTTTTTCCCTATAAAAATGGTAACTTACTGAAAAATCTGTGTATTTCAGAATTTCCTGGCATGCCTACATTTTCCTAGTTGATTTAAAACGATCTCTTACTGGTGAGCTGAAATTTGCAGATATTAAAAATAGTTTCCAAAACAGAAAGTTTAGGATATCTCAGATCAAAGACTGGATTGAGCAACATTACATATTTATTTTACATCCTTAGAAACAATGTGTAATTTCTCAAACATTCTGTTTAGTTTCTCCTCCCTAAGAAAGGTATTTTGTCTATTGATTGCTTTATATTCTGAAGCCTTGCTATGTAAATACCCTTTTGGTGACTGAATGTATTTGTGTGTGTGTATTTGGGGGTAGCACTGGTGAATGTGTACTGGGGGAGGAGAGACAAATCAGACTACAATAGTGCCAGGTTAGCAGAGCTTCCTTCCAAAATGTCTCATTACAGCACTGAGCCTGTAACCACGATCTTACTAGTGGTGCCTTACAGTCCAATTTAATTTAAGGTACGGCCACGGCACACTGCTCTTTTGACAAGCAGGGTAAACTCATTCCGTCCATCATGACACTTTAAAAAAAAAAAAAAACCTTCACATATATCATTCAAGAATTAAATTCAAGGCACGTACCATCTTCTTTTTAGAAGGCCACATTATAGATCACAGTTCTTTTCCGAAATTTGCCTGATTTTTCAGAATCGTTGACTTAGGTCCTTGTTGCCAGTATTCCCCATTTTTTGTGAGTAATGTTCCAAGCCACACAAGTCTAATTTAAACAGACTATGGATCTTCTTGTGGCGGACAAATTACAGCTGAGAAAAAAATTGCTGTGCTGGTTCAAACAAGGAGTTCAGGGGCAACCTGCTTTTCATGGTCACTGCTCCTCATTTGTCATTCTGAAAAGTTTAATACTAATAGGCAAATCCCTTGTGTTTTATCGAGCTTTCACTGTTCACCAAGAGGCAACACTGGTTTTGAGCACTGTTTCAAATATTCAAAAAGTAATCTTAAAAGCCCCTCAACTTAATGCATGATAAATGCTGGTGCTGAACTATACGTGCTGTTTTCTAATTTAATGATGCATTTTTACAAGGTCCTGAAGGCCATTTCAATGAGTTTTGTTTAATTTTAACCTAATGCTGATTTTGCACATTATTTAAATATGAAAAACTATAATATACCAGTAAAATTTAATTAAGTGCAAATGCAACCTTTTTTAGCCCATTTGATATAATACAACCAAATCTGATCGCTCTATTAATAGCAAAAGACCTTGGCCTTGCAAAGGCAGAATTGCAATATTTGTTTTGAGACAATTCATTATGTCTACATAATTAAGCTGTGAATCTCTAAATGTTTAAGGTGAGGAATTAAATGGTTGTTTCCCCTCATTTATCCTTTTTAGTATAGTTCTTTTGTTTTCTTTTCTTCGTGTTTTTCTAATTGTAAAGTCAGAGCATAGTCTAGTCATTAGATAAATGTTGGTAGATGGTGAAACAAAGTAGGTACATGTCAGGATTTTTCTTTCTAAGTTTGTGAGTGAATTTAGTGTTCAGTAAAGTGCAGGTTTCAGAGCACTGCCTTGAAGGCACAGTGTAAGTAAGAGCTGTGAAATCTTCCTCCATGTCATTCTGACTGTGCACTTTGGGCCTAACCTCCAATGGTCTCTGCTATTTAACAGACACTGCCAGCTCTATGGAATTGTACAGTGATTTTCTTAAGCGCACAAATGGGGGTCAAGGATGAAAAATGCATTTTTTTCTCTTGTGATCTAACCCACTGTGCCACATACAAGAGCCCTTGCATTGTTTTCTATTATCGTCCTCCAGTATATTTACAATAGTGCTCAAAATGTGCGAGGTGCTGCACTGCTACAGAGTAGAATGCAGCCCCTGCTGAGAAGCGCTTACCATCGAAAAGAGAAAGGCTGCGGGAAAGAGATTCAATATGCGACGTGAAGAGAGCGATGACATGGCACAGGCTTTGTTAGCTGCGTTTTTTAAAAAATTAATATGTTCGCTTAATTTCTGCTATAATCATTTAGTTTTAGCTGTTTTTTCAATGGGGCAGTCAGGATTGAAGAGAGGGAGAGGAATGGTGAGAAGAGATTGTAGGACTGAGAAGAGGAGGAGTAGGAGAGTATGGGGAGAGAAGCACAATGGGATGTGAATGAGGGATTTGGCAGATGAAGGGTTGCAGAGATAAGGGCAATGGGGGAAGAAGATGGACCAACAACCAATGACAATTCAACTAACGAGAAAATAATATATCCAAATCCAGATCGCAGAGCTGAGTGAACACAATGATGTCAAGTGGCTCTGAGCCCTGTGGAGGGAAACAAATGGATGGACAGAAAAGAGGAGGCATGCAAGCCAGAGGCTTATCTTCTGCAGGACCAGCTAAAGCTGAACCTGGATGCTTTCCAAAGTCTGACACCTGCAAGTGCTTCTTGGCTGTTTCTGCTCCTCATTTGAAGGCCACTAGGATCAGTGTCCCAGGAGGGTCTGGTTGCGATTAAGGGGCACTGGGCCTGAAGGACCCTGTGCCCTCAGCTGTAGCTGGTGGTGGCTTCTTTAGAGAAGGAGCCCTGAAAGTCGAGAAATTTTCGTAAGCATGTCCCCTCCAAACTCCTTGAGGCTGCTACTGCTCAAGTGGAATTTCTGGGCCTGGTTGCTGTGTGTCTGGTAGGCAGGGTGGAAGCAAGGCTGGAAGTCCCTGACTTGACAGCTGGTGCTGTCTGCTTTGGGATCATTAGCTCCAGGTTCTAGCCACTGATTCTCTGTTAACAACCTACTTTTATTTATGTTTCATTGCACTTTTGAAATTGAGGTAAAAAAGCTCCAGTTGGGGAAGAATTGGGAAAATGAAGGTACATGCTCACCAGTAGTATTTTAAGGGGCAATGGGCAGGGTTTAGCAAAAAATACTTCACCTCTTCACACAAAGTCCAAGTAATCCTCCTTTCTGCAGGGAACTTTACAGGGTTGGTGCGGGAGATGGTATGAAACAGGCTGTGGTTAGCACTGTAGGTCCACTACAGCTACTATTCCAAGACTATAGTCTGAAATATCTGCCAGTTTATCTGTGCACCCATAGGCAGAGATTTGGAGGAACTAGATCCATGTAATCATGGATCCAGTAGTCCATCCTTTAAGCAGCCACCAATGGCCTCTCTATGCCACCTACTTCAGGGCTAGTGTGGACCCTCCTAAATGCTCTGTCTTCACTTCTCAGAGATATGGTATCTTAGGTGTCAAGTATCAGGGGGGTAGCCGTGTTAGTCTGAATTTGTAAAAAGCAACAGAGGGTCCTGTGGCACCTTTAAGACTAACAGAAGTATTGGGAGCATAAGCTTTCGCGGGTAAGAACCTCACTTCTTGCATCTGAAGAAGTGAGGTTCTTACCCGCGAAAGCTTATGCTCCCAATACTTCTGTTAGTTTTAAAGGTGCCACAGGACCCTCGGTATCTTACGTATTAAGTGGTGCAGAAGTCCACCATTTATGGATGATATAAATTAGCAAGCAGGTTTACATCTACTATGGGGAAAATGCAATTTTCTGTCCATAAAGCACTGAGGTTCAGAGATGAGAGTTGTGTGGGACCTTGATCAGTGTGTTTGAAGCCATCATTTGCTGCATTCCCAGAGCAGAAATGACATACACACCAGCAGCCTTGGATATAAGTCACCACTCAGTTTCTTCCTTAAATCTAATTCTAGGTTCTTTTAATACAATTTATACTTACAGAAACAGATTTTTTTTATGTTTACACATAAGAAAAGATTCTCTATAAAACAGGCATTAAAAATGTATTGCACCTGTGACTGCTTGCCATAGAAAGTATTTTCCCTTTTAATACTTGGAATTGAATACCTCACTAAGAAAGAGAGAGAGAGAATATTGGTTTGTGGGTGGGTGGGTGGGAAGGGGTAGGAATGGACAGAAAACAAGAATGTGTATGCGGGAGGGAGAGAAAGCGAGAAAATGTGGTAGAATACATTATTTCAGAGGTATTGTATGTTCAAGGTGGTAGAGACTGCCTTAGTAAGGCTCATACGCTGCTACTAATCTCTTTGTGGAGCTCTTGATTAAGTCACATGAAGTTTGCACAGAAATTGGTGGTAAGAAAGACCTAGTCCTAACAGAGCTACGTCTGACTATATGATGGTATTTTGGGGAGCCCACAAAACAGTTGGTAACCACAGCAGACTTCCACTTGATTTTTTTTTTAAATATCATTTAATAGGCCTATGCTGCACTAAATGCAATGCAACCTCTTGTAAACTGACTCAGCGTGGAGCAGCAGCCACAAATGTTACGTCTACACTGCAACTAGGCACGTGGGTAGACAGACTTGTCTCTGCTCAAGCTAGCATGCTAAAAATAGCAGTGTGGGTGTCGCCGCAGGGAGGGCAACTTGGGTTCGATGTCCAAATCTAAGCCCGCCTGACGCTCTGGGTCTGAGCTTGGGTGACTAGCCCGAGCCATTGCTTGTGCCGCAATGTCCACACTGCTATTTTTAGAGCACTGGCTCGAGCAGTGCTGGCATGCGTCTGTCTGCCTGGGCTGGGAGACACTCCCAGGTGCAGCGTAGGGATTTCCAAAGAGAAATAATGGGTTTTACTGCTATCCTAAAACAGAAGTTTGCCATATATCTTAGGGCTCCAGAATGTCTCTAATGTTAAGTTCTGGAAGTCTGTTGTAAGCTACAGCTGACTACAAGATCACCACACTTACACAACCTCAATTAAAAAGGTGCTTAGTTTGCTTTACTCCCCCAGCAACTCATGCCATATTTTCAGGTGTCTTTTTGGTTTCTGTAAATACTAATGATGAAGGCAGAAAATGACTATAAATAAGACAGATATATTCCTGGATTAAGTAAGAGGTAATATCATAAAAAGCAAGATAACTCACACTAGAGATCTCTTTGCTCTTGCCTTCTTTACTGGAAGCTCCACTCAGCTGCTCAATAAAACTGTAATGTGTTAATTGTTCAGGCCCATCCTCTCCATAATGGCCATAGAGACTGTGTTGATATAAATCCAAGATTGACATAGGGCTCCCCACAAAGGACTTTCTCACAGTATTTTCTTCTTGCTCAGCTATGGAAAGATTTTAAAAAACATTGCACATTTATTTGAGAGAAAGTTCACGTACAGCTTAAATGGATCACAGTGTAATTTTTAATAGCAATACAAATACTTTAAGACAACTGGAAAGGTCAGTGGTTGGTAATAAAAGCATAACAAAACTATGTAAAAGTTAAGGGTATTATTTAAAACAACTGAAAAAGGACATTCAAAGTTACTACTTAAAATTCAGGATGATTTTCTATCCTTAAAAAAGATACAATGGTCTGAGATAAGCAGAGGGGCAAATCTGAGATTTTAAATTTCCTTTCTTTTGTGACTTTAGATGAGATTGTTAATTCGACTTCAGTGTAGAATTTTTTTTATTTAAATACTTTTGTTTTAAGTTTTTGTCTTCAGCTGTTAATAGGCTTCAAGCCCTAACTTCCTTGGGCACATGCATATCTTTTGGTTGGCTTGCTTTTGAACATATTGTTTCTTTTATCTACTTTTTCATTTGTTTTATAAATCTTAAATCCTTAACTGACTGGCTGGCAATGAAGACAATGGTGTAGAACCTATGTTTGTGAGATCAGAATCAGGCTCTATTAACTTGTTAAAGTTCATACAGGAAGTGGCAGTGCTAGAAATAGAACCCAGGTCTCCCTACTCCTAGGCCTGAAACCCATGTTAAAAAAAAAATAAAAGCAAAAAAACCCTCTGCAACAATGTGAGACAGCACAAGGGAAGGATGTTCTAGATGGGGCATTTGTTTCTCTACTGGCTGTTGCTGTTACACACATTTGAACGCTACCTGACGGAAGTACTGTATATCCAGTACCTTTTGAAAAACACTGTCTCCATCCACTGCCTTCAACAGAGTTACACTGATGTAAAATCCAGTTGAGATCAAAATTAGCATGCTCTGATAGTTGAGGCATGGGGCGAGGGCTCAGAATACCTGGGTTTAATTCCTAGTGTACCCCAGACTTCCTATGTGACTGGACAACTCATTAATAGCCTGATCCAAAGCCCACTGAATCAATGAGCCATTCCATTGACTTCAATGGGCTTTGCACCAGGCCTTTAGTCTCTTTGTGCTTCAGTTCCTTGCCTGTACAATGGGAATTAAAATACTCCCCCACCTCATGGAGTGTAGTGAGGATAAGTTCATTAATGTTTGTGAGGATCTGAGACAATACAGTAGTGGGGCTATATAAGTATCTAGATCATCTCTGTGCCTCAGATTGCTCATTTGTAAAATGGGGATAATACCTTACCCGTGTTGTGTTATGATTGTGATTGTGATTTAGCCTCACAGGTGTTGTGAGGCTAAATCAATTAATGTCAGTAAAGTGTGTTGAGCTCTTTGGATGCAAGTTGCAATAGAAGCATAGTGTTATTATTACTTACCTGATCTGGGCAATTGTATTTAAAGTGACCAAGGCAAAAATGTTGGTCCATAGGAGAAAAAACAACCACCTGGTATACCAACATTTTAGGATTTTTTGTTTGTTTGTTTGCTTTGCCTCAATCACAGACCAGAATTTTTGCATCCATTTTGGTTCTATCTGTCCTGACCCCAATGAGCCAGCTATGTAAATTAATGGCTCACTAAGTAAAGTGGTGGTTTTAATTCACGGTAGATGTCAAAAAATTTGAATGCTGCTGTCATTTAATTCAGGTGCTTACACATGATAAAATCCTTTAAAACACATGTTATGGATAAAGAAATCATTGCACATATGGCAACACCTATTTAAGAAAGTACGATTCTCTCATGTTACAATATCATTTTAGAAAAATATCAACAGTGTCTCTTTGATTTAATCACTTGCAACATTTCATATATAATCAAAGATTAAAAAATAGGAGCATGCCATAAATAAAATAATCAACCTCCTACACTCTCGCTTCGGGTTGCCAACTCTCCGGCATTGTCCTGGAGTCTCCAGGAATTAAAGATTAATCTTTAATTAAAGATTATGTCATGTGATGAAACCTCCAGGAATACATCCAATCAAAACTGGCAACCTTACTCTTGCTGCTGAAAAACACCCAAATGGATTATCCTTGCAAATGCCAAACACTCAGTCCAGCTCCTGGTAGAAAGTAATGGCACCTGGATGTCTGCAATATCTAGCTGCCTGTGGCATTTTTAATGCACTTATCACTGCAGTATCTACTGTATGTGCTGGGTCAAGTTCACCCCCTGTGCAAAGGCCGACACAAAGTCAATGCATCACTGAAGTCTCCCTTAAATCCTCAGGAAATGCACAAGCCCTCAGGGCTTGAGTGGGTTCATTGGTGCACAGCTCTTGTATTGGCCCTATACACTTCCTTGAATCATTTGTAGCAGGGAAGCCTAGGATGGAATGGGCCCGGACTTTCCCACTGCAGAGAGTCTTCTCCATAACACGGCTAACATACATTGCAGGATGGCATCCACTGTTACTGCTGCTCATGAATTACCTATTCTGGTGTTCGAACGCAGACAGCAATCTCCTGGGCCCACCAATCCAGCACTCAGTTACCTCAAAATTTATAAAAATTACCCCAAGGGATTCACTGTTGAGCTTTCATGCTAGATTTAAATTCAGAGTCGATTCTTGTGACTGAATTTGATCCTCAGAAAAGTGGCAATATACATTGGGAAGGCTGACAGAGCCTCAACTATAGCCGTGTGAACAGTACCACTGCCATAAGGCAGTTAGAAAGCTATGGCCATGGCTCATTGGGTTATTTTAACCTACTACTAAACTATGTAATTAAAAAAAAGTTATCTTTATAATCACCTTTTTATTGCTGCAATAATGCAGCTAAAGCCTTTTTAGTTCACCACAGGGATTTCTGAATAAAAGCCTTAGAATTATGCCCATGGTGGCAAGAATGGTGTAACAGAAAAAAATGATGCGGATATATAATAAAAAATACATAATGGAAAATTATATCTGAAGAAAGACAGAGTTAAAAAGTGAAAATAACCACACAGTGAAAGACACGATCAGCTGCTGTCAGGATGGAGATCGGAACGATACATTACCATGTATACATTTCCAGTTACCTCGTTTGTTCTTCATTAAATCTGCTAACTTTTCCCCTGCCGTTCCAAAGTCATTTGTTTCATACTCTGGTTCCGTTTCAGTGTCACTACTGCTGCTAGCAGAATAAGTGCACACTCGCAGTGCCTTGTCCTGCGCCAGTAATAATAGCACAATGAGAATGACTCGTGTACTATGGTAGGATATTTTATTAGGATATAAAACATTTTGCATTCATCAAAGAAAACCTCGGATTTACTAACTGAACTACGGCAAGTATCATTCAGCATGTAAGCATAAGTTTGACAGTATGGGAAATAGCCACTATTATTATCCAGATATGTCCCAAGAGTTAGTCCTGCTTATACTGGGTCAGATTCTCCTCAGATACTCCTCACTTAGTCCCATTGGTTTAAACAGGACTCCTTGAGTGAGTAACAGCTTAACATGAGTAAGAGTGGGAGAATCCAGCCTCTTTCCCTCTGTAAAACTGCTTTAAGGTTGCACACTTTCCTCAGGTAATATTTATTTATTTATTTGCATTTATAAAGTACCCATCATATACAATTTTAAAACCTCTCAAGTATTTCTAAGATAGCATGTACAGCATTCACACAACAAATGGTCTGTAGGGCTGTGTAAAGGTTTTATCAACACTTGTTTGGAATAACTAGCATAAAACACTCATGGCTTTACCACCTGTGAGCAATTCAGCCATTTTAAGTCATGCCCCCCTTCCTATCTTTTGGCAAAGTGGAGGGAAAGCAATAAACTCCACAGTTGGCTCCTTCTCCTCTGGACTCCACGGGGAGGGGCACAGACAAATACATTGCTTCCTCTGGAAGTGAAGATCCCTAGTAAAGAGAAGCCCTGGTCCTGATACCCTGCTCCATGGAAGTGCTGAAAATTTAGGAGTTCAGTGGCAGCAGAAAGGACGGGGGAGGAAGTTACATCTGATATTCAGAATAGGGTGGTATTTGTACCTGGTGTTCTGATTATCAACCAGATAGCAGGGTCCACAAGTACAATTATCACCTGGACCCACTTTTAAACTTTTTTTAATACGAGCACTTCTTATGGCAGTTTTGGAGATGCTGGTTTTTCCCATGCATTCCTCAATTCATCAGAGATTTAAAATGGCAGCTACTTATTGGATAAGAGGCATACTCTAACAACAGGAGTATGGGAGTGAGAGGCAGCAGTACTCTAATCAGGATCTGCCACAGACTTGCCAATGTGACATTAGGCAAGCCACTTAACTTATCTGTGTGTACCATGGAGAGCAAGAATCTGGGCCAGCTTTATAAAGGAACAGGGGCACCAGTTAAAAAACAGCATAAGACAAAAAGATTAGAATAAATCACAACATAACCAACATAAAGATGTTAGCTCATAATAGTGTGAGGTTTACATGCTAGCTGTGGAGCAGTTTAACCATACCCTTTCTTAAGGAGGTTTTTTTTAAATCATCCTATGTATCCTATATCTCAAGGGTTCCCACTTGCTAACCTGCTGCACCTGTTCTTCCAAAAGGGCTTGACTCATTTGGCACTTCTAATCATTCATAGCCCTGCACCTATCAACAGTAGCTTTTACACAAGGGTATGCATTTGCCTATTTGTCCTTTTCATCGTTTACAAGGAAGGATTGAAAGAGAGACAGATCATTGTAGGGATTAACAAAATGACAGAAACCAAAAGAAGATTATTTTACCATTTACACTACAATGATATTACATCCACTCACTCATACCACACCAACAGCAAAACCAAAATCAGGAAAGAACTGTATCTCCAAAGGGAAAAAACAACGAAAATCCAAAATCTCTTGTAAAGAAAGACCACCATGTAACAGCAACTCAATTCCCTCATCTATAAAATGCCTGGAGATAATAATATTTAAGTAATTAATGTCTGTAAAGCATGAGACAAAGTACCAAGCATACCTGTGGGCACTGTATTGTTATTAATAAATAATAAGGTACCTTTTGTCAATGAATGTTATCAAGTAATCACAAATAATTATGTATTGGATTGTTAATTATTCTTTTCATTAAAGTTAGGACATTTAGCAATTTGACTCTTTACAGTTAAATATGGTCTTTAGATTAAATATATATGCTAGTTACACCACTGGCATTTTTCTTTCAATGTATACCTTTGTTTTTTTAGTGGCTTTCTTGCTGCTCCAGTCTGGAAGAATCTTCTTGTTTTCCACATTTTTTTCAGTATGCTCTAATGAAACAGAAGTCACCAGAATTTGTTCCTGTCCACTTTGCTTTGGAGGGTTAATTATTCCTGAATTCAGAAAGAGATTAGGCAATTTATGGATCTCATCATCATTACACTAACAACAGCATTTGATTGTGTTTAGGAGTAATCCAGTGTTCAATTATGGGTCAGAGTCTGATACTTCTATTCATGTCAAATAATCCCATTCTTCAATGGAACTACTTGTATAGTAAGGTGCTGTTCAACATAAGGGTGGCAGAATCTTGCCCAAAGCACTTCCCAGTTATCAGGAGGAGAGAAGAGAAGACACAATTTAAAGTCAGTCTTTGACTTTTAAAATATAAACTCTTTGCAAATGAGAAACAAAATGTTACAATGATTTTTAGGAAGTCGTTAGAAGAGCTGTACTGTTATTTTATATTCTGATGGAGAGAAACTTAGCAAACTCAGTTTGTTGACAGACACAAATAGGAAATTATACCTTACTCCAGAATTTTTTTAGATCAAATAGTTCTTTTTATTTACGACATGTATATTATGTAGAACCAAAATCTAAGAAAATAAACAGTGCTTTGTAGAATAAAATGATAGTTGTGTTTTTGGTGAAGTAGGGTAAAGAAGAAGGATCAGATGAAAATATTCCAGGAAAGAATGAGTTGACCTCACAATCTGATGTATTCTACTTTTTTTGCATCTCTTCAGGACAATTTAATTAAGATACAAACCTTACAAGGTTGGTGCAGTGAATATTAGCATTAAAATCAGTGCAATCTTACTGCTACCAACTTCTTATGAAGCAATTCAATGCTTGCAGTTTCTATTCAATTTGTTATAATGACAGTGTTTAATCATGAAGTCTACTCTATAGCACACTGCTGAATTGAGGTCACACATGTGACTATTCAAGCATGTAGCATATAATCTATAACTAAGATTTCTCTTCTGAATCTCTCTTAGCTGTGCCATTAATTAACAATACATTTCTTTCGAAAATAATATGTATCAAAATATATTTTATTTAGCTTTGATGCAAAACCTGCAGGGGAGTTTGCAATAAAGACCACAATATGCGTTTGCACTCTAATATACTGCAATTGGAATATGGCTAAATCAACTACATTCCAATATGTTTAATTAAAAACCTTCTCATATACATTCTGATGAAAGATTATTTAGTCTTAGGTTCAATTTAAATAACAGCAATTTACCAAAACATACTTTGGTGGCCTTACCCTAAATTTAAACCTGATGTCTAGCCTTACATGATCATTACATGGGATTTCTTGTATGAGGGCAATGTGGCACAGAGTCATGCAAGTTAAATAAATCAGTGTCATTTTTTTAGTTGCAATAAATACTCTACTTTGACAAAGTGTTAGCAAAAAAGTTTCAGCCTGTAGATTTTTTGCTGTTTTTTAAAATAGTTTTCTTTTTAGAATGTAAACTCTTTGGGGCAGGGACTGTCTCTTAGTGTGTGTTTATATGTGTTAATCTAAGGCTAGATCCACAAAGGGATTTAAACATTTAATGGTCACTTTGGGCACCGAAACCCAAAATGTAGTTCCTCAATGCTCCTGCTCAAATGCTACCTAACCCTGTAGAAGCCCACATTTCCATTGGAAAGTCCCCGTGGCACCTACACTTCTGCTGGTGAGCATGCACAAAGCTGCCTAAGTCCTGACTCCCAGCACCTAGCTCCTACCTAAACTGCAGTGGGATCCTCAAACTAAATGTTCCCCCACCTAGCTCACCTGGAGAGCCCGATCAAGTGGGCATTCTCAGAGGATACCTACTAACACAGAAGGAGGTGGTAGTGTAGCCCAGTGGCTAAAGCACTTACCTGGGATGTGGTCATTGGAGTAGGGGCTTGGAGCGGACTCTTCCACATCCCAGGTGAGTGCACTGACCATTGGGCTATAGAGTCACTCTCTCATATTTCATTCTCTCTGGCCCAATGAATATTTAAATATTGCATACAAAGTGGAACAGCTTCAACAGGAGAGATTTAAAGCTACATCCAGAATACCTTGTAGCCCAGTGGTTACGATATTCACACAGGAAGTGGGAGACCTGGGATCAAGTCCTTTTTCCAAATCAGGCAGGATGGATTTGAAGCTGCACCTCCCATTGGGCTATAGGCTATATAAGGGGTGGAATAGCTGCCCCCATTTTTTTTGAGAGAAAGGGCTGAGCTGATTTAGGTGTCAGAAGAGGTTTCATGGCTGTGAATCCCAAGTGGAGGGAGGTGCCTGACTCCGTTTGAGAGATGGAGCTCAGGCCGCACCCCTCTCCTCGACACTAGCTTAAACAGCTCCCTGCTCAGTGATTCCCATTCTTAGGCACCTAACTTTCCTCATGCACTGAACAGGGAGCCTGGGTGTCTAACTCAGGGCTGTGGATTCCACTGTGCAGCAAGGAGCCTAAACATTAGATGTCTATCTGCCCTTTGTGATCTAAGTACACAGTTTTTAACAGCAAAGACCACCAATCCTAATAGGGGCTTTTGCGCATTCCCATAATACAAAGAATACATAATACTGAAGTAGGAAGAATTAAAATGTGTACACCACCCAAAGCAGTTTAATTTACTCTGTTATTTGCAATATTTCCCATTTTAAATACAGAAATTACTCCATGATAAAGATAAATACTGCGGTGTAATAAACATCCATTTTTTTTTACTGGTACTTGTACTTTTAGGCCACAAGCCTGCAAACACACATACACACATGTACCTTTACACATTGGCAGTCCCATTGAACTCAGTGGGACTATATTCAATTCAGTTTGTATATATAAAGATACTCATGTGTGTGTTTGCTGGATTGGGGCCTTAGCATGAGTCTTTCATTCTTTGGGAGCTACTGTTTTATATGTTATATTTAATGCACATCCTGCTGAACCATCAAAATAAGTGTTTTACTACTGTCTATAAATACATTTGTACAGTGCAGTAACATGTCAAGAGACTTATGTTTATAATTGAGGCAAAATATTCATTGGTATAGAATTTATGCACTGATTCCAAATTACTTTGTATTCCAAGTTCAGTTTTGAAAGCAAGTGTTTATGAATGTGTCATTTTAACATTTAATATCACAATATGGCCACTGACAGCAAATTGAGAGCCTGATCCTGAAAGTTGCTGAGCACATGAAATTCTTATTCAAATCAATGGGAATCACCAGTGTTCAGCATTTCTGAGGGCTGGCCCTACTTTTCTTTCAAATATAGTTTCTTGAGGAAGGGATTTAACATTTTGCACAATTTTCTTTGAGGTACAGATATGCATTATGAGCAACCAAATTTCCATTGGACTCAGGTCACCAACTTGATAACCTTATATATTCACATAAGGAATCTTTTCTGCTACAGGCTTAGCATTCCCATTATCTAACGTCACTATTACAGGGCTTCTGTTAATGGAAACAGACATTAGGGCAGAAATAATCTAATTTCCAGTGTAATTGGCATTTTACCTGAGGAGACTGGTTTTGGAAGGCGACTTTGAAAAGGTCGTACAACTTTGGCAGTCATGGTAGGATCAGATGTTGAATGACTAATCATGTTTTCCACAGATTCTGGGCTCTTAGCTGTTGAAGGCACTTCTCGCTCAAGAGTTTTGGCTTTTATTGAAGGAGCTGAAGGAAGGGCTTGCTCAGGAGGCATGAAGACTTCAGTTTCTAAAGTTGATTCTTGCTTAGAAACATATCGTCCAGTTGACCGGTTTCCTGAGTCTGGGAGAGGGAAGGTTCCTATCCCACTGTCCAATGTTCTCATCTGGCAGCAAGACTCTAAGATACAGGAAGATTGTGTGATGGGAGTGGAGCTAAAGGAATCACTAGTATTTAAAGACAGTGAAAGGGGCTATGGGAAAAGAGGGTATCTTGAAAGGAAGGTTTTAAGGAAAGAAAAACATTTCACATTTAGCAAGTGTCAATTGTAATTGTAACTTTTAGTATTTCACATGAAACATCTTTTTAATTAAACACAACAAAACATCACATTAAAATACAATTAAACCACAACAAAAAGATAAAAGGCAAGACATTCTAAGTGGCATGACTTAAACTCTTGTTATGACAATGGCTAAAAAGGCATGTACTAGAAACTAATTACTGCTCTTAACAGTTGGTATGAATTTCTTTAACAGTTTGGAGAGAATTCAGAGACGACCATTAACATGATTAAGGGCTGGAGGTAGGCTTACAGGAAAAAGTAAAAGAATTAAGAGTGAAGTGCTCTCCTTCCCGTGTGCAACATGTACAATAGGAATTCATTCCTTCTCTAGGAAGGAAAGGGGTGCCAATGTGCCACTGCCAGAAGTCATACTATCAATTCTTGCAGATGACCAAGATCTAAAGGATTACCTGTAGATATCAGCCTCTGAGGGTTCCCCAACAGGCCTCCCATAGCACATGGCAAGAAAGCTCACATCCCTGCCTTCTTACACTTTGGCTCAGCTGATGTCATCTAGTCACACATGCACAATGCACTGTCTATTCAAATTGCAGAGGAGCAGTTACTGCTGATCAGGGAAACAAGTGTTTTAGTTGGTAAATTCCTGACAGGGGGACATGACTCAAAGTCTCTCACTAAATCCCTCTCCCTTGGTCTTCTCAACTGGGTGGTGTTTGGCTCCACCATAGCAGCCACGGAATAAAGAGAGGGATGCAACTGTGGCTCCCCTACGTGGTGGATGGGATGCAGCTGCGTAATCCTATCCCCTCCCTCTCTAGTCACTCACATAGACTTCCCCTCTGACATAGCTAGCCTGGCCAAACAACCCAGAGCGGGTATTATGGCAATCTACCTATATTTTAAGAGTGTAAATACCAAGGAGGAAGCTTTAGGACTAATGGCTTGAAACTAAGCAAAATTTAGGTTAAATATCTGGAAACATATCCTGACAGGAAGATCTATCAGGCTGTTGCAGATACTCCCAAAAGAAGTGGTGGAAGTCCCATTGCTTGAGCAATTTAAAACCAGACTGGAAACGGGACTTGAGAGTATATGGTAGCAAGCAATTGTGCCCTGGTAGGACATGGACAATATGACCTGGGGTGGACAAACTTTTTGGCCCGAGGGCCACATCGGAGTTGCACAACTGTACTGAGGGCCGGGTAGGGAAGGTTGTGACTCCCCAAACAGCCTGCCCCCCGCCCCCTCTCTGCCCCCTCCCACTTCCTGCCCACTGACTGCTCCCCTCAAAACCCCCAACCCACCCAACCCCCCCCCCCCGGCTCCTTGTCCCCTGACTGCCCCCTCCCGGGACCCCCACCCTCTATCCAACCCTCCTGTTCCCTGTCCCCTGACTGCCCCAATGACTATCCACACCCCCCGCTCCCGACAGCTCCCCCTGGGATCCCATCCCCTTATCCAACACCCCCTGCTCCCTGTCCCCTGACTGCCCTCCCGACCCCTATCCTCATCCCCACCCCCTGACAGGCCCCCCAGGAATCCCACTCCCAACCCTCCCTGTTCCCCATCCCCTGACCGCCCCCCCCCCCCCGAACCTCTGCCCCATCCAACTGTCCCCTCCTCCCTGACTGACCCCCAGGACTCCCGCTCCCTTACCCAAGCCCCTGCTCTCCGCGCCCTTACCAGCACCAGGAGCTTGCAGCAGCGACACCCGGCCAGAGCCAGCTGTGCTCCCCACGCGGCCCAGAGGGAGCAGCAGACCAGAGTGTGGCCCGTGCGGCTGCGTGGGAGGGGAGACTGCAAGGGAGAGGCCGGGGACTAGGCTTCCAGATTGGGAACTCAGAGGCCGGGCAGGACAGGACATTGTTTGCTCACGACTGTAATAGATCTTTTCCATCTTTATTTTCTATGCTTCTATGTACTGATCTTTTGATGATATTCCTATTTGCCATTTAACACCATCATAGTTAGCAGTACTCTGTCAAGTCATGTTCTGTTATTTTTCCTCTGCAGCATTTCTAATATTCTTAGAGGTTTGAAAATATTTCTCCCTTATGCATTTTGCCTGTCTGCTTCTGAAATAATGGCTGTTTTCACTTAATATTTTAATCTTAACTTGATATTGGTATAAGAACTTATCTACACCCCCCCAAAAAATTTGTTAGGTGGCTATTTATGTTTTCAGTTTCTTGTCAGAGGAGTAGTAGTATCTATCTATCTATCTATCTATCTATCTATCTATCTATCTCAGGTATTTATGTGGCCCCTAATTACTGTAGTATATGAGTGCCTCACAGTCTTTAATGCATTTATCCACATAACACCACTGTGAAGAAGGGAAGTATCATTATCCTCACTTTACAGATGGGGATATGAGGCAGAGAGAGAGAGATTTAGGACTTGTCTACACTTAAAATGCTGCAGCAGAGCAGCTGCACCTCTGTAGTGCTTCAGTGAAGATGCTATCTATGCAGACTGAAGGGGTTCTCAGACTGAACACTGTCAACACTGGGGTTAGGTTATTTTAACTTCATTGTTCGGGGGTGTTGATCTTTCACACCCCTCTGCGACGTAGTTATACTGACCTCGTTTCCTAGTGCAGACCAGGCCTTAGTGACTTGCCCAAGATCAAACAGGAAACCTGTGGCAAGGCAGGCAAGTGCCTTAACTATTGAACTGTTCTTCCTCCTTTTTAGTTTTAATCTCTCTAGTTTTTTTTTTTTAAGCCACAATAACATAGCTACTTAGAATTCTGTGGACTGTTCCTATCAGATTGTAACAGTGTTACAGGAGGTTACATTCAATGGGTCAGTCCTGGTCACATGCTACATGGACTAGCTGGGGTTAGAAACACCATGGATAATAAGCAGACATCATTTACTGACAACATCCTACCAACTGAAAGAAAAACAGGAGTGAAGAAGAGATTTCCATTAATTTCTACTTAGCTGGAAGGATGGTGACTGATGTGGGAATCTTAGTTTGGAGAGGTATAGATCAGATAATAATGGAAATAATTCCAGGGCTTCAGCAAAGACATGGGATAAACTCGGTGGGATAAAGAGAAGACCATATTTTGGACCCTAAATATCTTAACAGCATGCCTTTTATGGTCTGCAGTGTTAATATAGGGCCTTATCCTGCATTCCAATTTCATTGGGAATTCTGCAAAAGGAGCGCTTGTAAGAACAAGCACACATCTTGTAACGTCTTTTCCATCACATTGTTTTAAAAATATCCTATATTAGAAACAACAGTCAGTCCTTCCTAATAACAGCACACCGATGTCCGGTCCTGGACTCAAATCAAATAACAGATGCTGATCATGCAAGAAAGTAGCAGTGGCCTTCAATACAGGCAAATTGGAAGTGAAAGACTATCAACTCTTTTTGGAACAGCTTCAAGAAAGAACACATCTCGTGCCAGAGAATCTCTCTTTCTCATGACTCATCTTTACAAATCCTAAGAAACCTAACGTCCATGAAAGATGGAGCTCATAATCAAGAGAAATGACTAGTAAGGACTGTGCTGATTGCCAAAAAATGATTCTTGAAAAGTGGAAGTCCCCAGCTGTTCCTAAAACAATTGATTAGATGAGAGAGCGACCTGGGAGCACAAAGTAAGTCTCACTTAATAAAAACAAATACTTTTAACCAAAAATAAGATCTTCTGTAGAATGCTGTACCTGGCTAACCAGCTCTGTAAAAGGAAAAGACGCCATGTTGTAAAACAGATTTTCGAAAGAGCTCAGTGCCAGGTTTTTAGTGTAGAGCACCCCCCACAGGAGCTTGGTTTTCAAAAGGGCTCAGTATTCAGCAACTCCCACCGTGACACCCAAAAAGATGTGAACCCAACAAGCTAAAATCTGGCCCTAGATCTAAACACAAAGGACATCACAACTTTCTGTGTAGTAAGTTAACTTTTCAATGTGTATTACCGCTTTATACCTTAAAGCTTATTTTATGAATACAAATAAACTATTGTTCATCGATGTGTGGGTTTTGTCCCGAAGAACGATTTGCATTATTAAGTGAATGAGTATTAAGTATTCCTGTGTGTTGGATTTTAAGTTCCATGAGGCAACTGCCAAATCACGGTATATGGAACACTCATCAGGGATGTCTCCCAAGCCAAACTGCTTAAGCCCGAATAGGACTCCTTTAGGTTCTCTTAGCCCTGCCCTGGGGTTTCAGTTGGAATACTTGCATTACTAAGTGCTGATCAGTATGTGTAAGGTTGCATAATCAAACTCGAGGTTATAAAATGACTCAGCAGAACATTAATGTCCCCAAAGGAGTCATATTTGAACTTAATTGCTAGGGAGTCTTCCCTGGCAAGTATGGGGACGGGGGGGGGGGGGGGGGGGGAGTTGTTTGTTTGTATTTTTTGCCTCAGGGAAGAGAGGCACTATTTCACAGGCATTACTTTGTTATAGTGGTCACAGACTTACCATCTGCCATACTACTGACCAAACAGTCCAGAATCAGTCTCTGAAATACAGAAAGATTTTTTCCTCTGCCTGGAGTTGGTTCTGCCTACAAAACAAAGTCCCTATAACTCCTGTGGGGAGGATGCATTCTTCCAGACTGAAAGCAGAAATAGGCCCAGGACTTTGGGACATTTCCAGGGGATCACAAACCTCCTCACTCCAGGGGGACCTCCTGAATCCTTGTGACAGGCAGCAAACAATTCTATCTCCATATTTCCCTATGGATGGCACAGCTTGAGGAATACCTCTGGGTTTAGTGAAGCTTCCTCCCACAAGCTGTTACTTCTACAGAAGGCATTGGCCATTATGCTCTCTGATCTAAGAATTGACTGAACAGTTATGCATGTGTAGAAATTTCAGTCTAAGGGCTTGTCTACACTGGCACTTTACAGCGCTGCAACTTTCTCACTCAGGGCTGTGAAAAAACACCCCCCTGAGTGCTGCAAGTTTCAGCGCTGCAAAGTGCCAGTGTAGACAGTGCACCTGCGCTGGGATCTATTCCTCTTGTGGAGGTGGTTTTTTGTGCTGCGACTACACAAGCCACATTAAAATGCTGCCACAGTGAAGATGTGCCCTAACTTCCCCATTTTCATACATAAGATGATCATCCATTCTGATCTGGATTCCCCTAGTCTGGTAAGGTAGACACCATGGTTCTGTAGTTTGACAAACCTTGGAATTTAGTGTCCTATGGTGACAGCATTGAGAACTCTCCAGACGAAAAGCAACTGCATATTTTATAGTCTGAAATAGGTCTCTGAAAACTTAGCGAGATTTAAAGAGGGACGGGGTGACTATATGGATAAACAAGAATATCCAGAACTGTAATGTTAATAGAAGAATTTTGGAAGGGATATAAAACATGCTTCAGGATTTACACTAATCGCTAGCTATTAAAATGAGACCTTCATGGGGGCAAATTATCCCATATCTGCCTTCTATGGAGTCTTTCACCTTCCTCTGAAGCATCTGGTGCTGGCCACTGCCAGAGACAAGTTACTGGCTCGGGTTGGAGCCAGTCTGACAAGTCCTGTGTTCCTATGGTATGCCCTTACACTGCTTACTTAAAAATCAGATGGTAGAATCCATGCATCTCCCTAAGTAAGGATTAGTCAGGGTAGGTTGGCAACCACGGACAAATATTTCATCTCGTTAGGACGCCTCATCCTGGTATAGAAATGAGGCCTGGTGTACAATACATTAAAACAATTAGATTTTTTTTCTTTAAAATACCAGCAACACATTCACAGAACCCATCACTGGCCAAATTCCTGGGTTGTTTTAAAACAGTCACGTTACATAAAAGAAGCATTCTTACATAAGACACCTCTTGTTTCCGGTTTCATGTTATATGCAATTTGGGAAATAGTTATTTGAAAAAAAGAAGATAAGGTGAACAGCACAACAAGAAACCCCGAGGACCTGATGCTTCTGTCCTTCTCAGATTAAAATTCCACAGTGATGTAAATAGGGGAGTTTAGCTCAAACAAGGACTGCTAAATGAAAAAAAATAAATAAATAAAGCATGTACATGGAGAAGCCTCTTCACAAGGCTTGGCTTTGTCACCCTTATCCATACTGAATAGTACCTTACTCTGCAAGTACTGATTTCAAGGAGGCTGTCTGCAAAATAAAGTACTATTCAAGGTGAGTCATGAGGCAAAATCAGGGCCTACAAAACTTTCACCTTAGGTACAAAGAAGCACTCTTGGGTTGAGCTTCCACAAACCAAGGTTCAACCTGGAGAAATTTTTAGCAAGAGCCTGAATCTCTGAAAATAGGATTTTATAATGGAAGTGATGACATAGCCTTTCAGTACAGCTTCTTAGATGCACTGCTCCAATAATTTACAAAAATATTCTTATTCAGAAAAAAAAAAGGCATTTGCAATGTATTCTCTTCTTTTGGATATTCGGAGAGCTTTCAAAACATTTGATCTGTGAAAATGCTGGCTCAAAGACTCGCATTCCACTCATAAATTCTTACCAGGTGTTTGGTTTATTCAGGAATTAGGCAATAATCTGAACAGATCTCAATTATTCCTTAAATAGGAGTCTAATTCCAATTAATTAAAAATATTTGTAGGGTTTTTAAAATATAAAGCAGTGTAAATTCTAAGTATTACCAAGTTTGGGAATGCATTTACATGCATGCATATAAAATGATGATTAAATAATCCTTGGAGTCCCTTACATTTGAAAGAAAATGAATAAGCCCCTGATCAGCAAAGCAATTAAGTACATAAATAGTCTCAATCAAAATAATGGGACTATTTATGTGCTTGAGGGTAGGTGTATGTCTGTGTGCTTGTTGGATAAACAAAATATATGTTTCTGGACACGTGTGCAGACAAGGAGTTATATCTCTCTATATCTCTCTAATTTTAGATTTCAGCATGCCCTAATCAAAGCATTGTCCTGTATTGATCTGTGCTACGATTGACAGAGGATGGTCAAAAGTCAATCCTCCCTTGGCTAAAGGTGTCAGGATTTCTAGAAACTTCGCTAATCACAACAGCTCTGAATCAGACAGCATCACAAGGTTAACACAAACATTTTTGCTGGTTACCTTAATGTAAACAAACAACATTACTTCTACTTCAAAGCACTGAAATACTTTCACAGTTATAACTGCTGTAGAACTAGGAAAGGTGTATACAACATTGGCTACCAGAACCAATTTTAATGGCAAGTCATGTAGATTATCACATTGGCTATCTAAACTTAAAAAATAACAAAATGTTTTTAGGGAGATAGAGCATCTGTGTTCAAACAGTATATAGATAGCTCTCATTAAACATGGCTCCTGGGTAGTGTAACTACAACTACCATAGCCCACAGGGTCTTAATTTCTTTCCTATTAATGGCTCACTTTATGTAAAAAAGGTTACATTTACCCTTGAGCAGAGGGCACATATCATTAGAACAAGTGGGGAAAAAATCGTACAGGCATTTTTTAATTTTTGGCCAAAAACCCAAAAGTGTTTGGTGGAAATCCTTTGGTTTTTGGCTGACATGTTTTGACAAGAAACCTGAAATTTTTCACAGAAAGCAGACACTTTTCACAATCAAATTAATTTGGTCAAAAACCTAAATTACCACTGAAAAACAGTTTACGGAAAATTCTTGACCATCCTGCTCACCACTTAGCCTTCAAAATAGTGTTTAAAGTGACACATAACTCTTGTGTGGGTTGTCTGCACGGGATGAATGACTGCACTGAAAATGAAGGAGACATATTCGAACCACTAAAATGAAGCCCCCCAAAATATTCTGACAAGTGCTCTTCCTTTGAATTAAAAACTCATCCTGTCTCTAAACGTTACACTGGCATATGCAGCAGATGATATGATGTGGTTTTTGAGCCAGATATGGAGCACAGCTAATTTTTTCAGTATTTTGAAACATGCCAGATTATTAATTATCACTCTTTCTTCTTTCATAATAATATCTCCAGTGTAAATAGATCTCTGCAAAACTGCTTTACCAGTTAATAAACATCTTTAAACTACATGTGGCATTGGCAAGAAGAATTTAAACTACAGATGGCAGAACAGATCTCTTTATTTGCACATCCTTCTCTTCATCTGCAGTGCTAACGTAACTACAAAAAAATTTACATATTTCTGCCAAATTGATGTCAGTTTTAAAGCAGATTATTCCTTTTGGGCTTATACTACCATTTGATATAATTAGTCAAAGATGAATGCATCAGTTGTTTACTGTCTGGATTAGAAGTATAACCAATATGCACACCTGAAGAAGCTAAGCCTACTGTAGGTAAAAATCTCAGGTGAATTAGAAGTAAAAATTTATATGAACATTATTCTCTTCTCACTTACAGTAGTTTTACACTGATGTAAACCTATTAATTGCAATGGAGTTATTCCTAATTAATACTGGGGAACATGAGAGAAGAATCAGGCCCTATAGCTTCAAACTGATTAATGTAAATATGAGCTTTGCCCAAACTCAGGATTGCTCAAATCTGGGTTGCAGTTCAGGCCCATTTCTAATTATTTTTTTTCTATAAAACTGTGTTGTGGACCTTATTTGTCCTTCCCCACTTATCCAACCATGTCTCTTATTGTCTCACCCCTTCTCCTGTCTTTCTGCATACCATCCAACTTCAATACCCTGATTGTCCCACAAATATCTGCATGCTCTTTTCCATGACACCCCTATCCATGGAACTGTCTGACTGGAAATACCAGATTACTACCCTCTCTTCATTCACCCACCTCTCCAGAGACGCACTTCTGCCTACAAGAATGAGTCAGACACATTTATTTGTAATATTGATAGTAAGTAGTAATAATAATCTTCTGCTCTACCATGTTGTATGCTGACTTTTATCATATTCTGTTATTCCTGTCCATCTTCTCTCTGCCATTTTGTTATCCTTGTTCTTGCATTATGACAAGACAGATTGTAAGCTTTTGGGGGCAGGGATCATGGGTGAAATCCTTGTCCCTATTCAAATCAACAGAAGTTTTGCTAGGATTTCATCCCATGTATTCTCATTTGTGATTTACCTAGGGATTTTTTGGGCAATGCCAATTATTTTTAAGAACAAAAGTTGTAAGAACAAAATTATTTATGAACACTTTCACTTGTTCCTTATCTTTCCCAAAACATCAGTTGTTCCTCCAATTTGCTATAATTATTTACTGGGAAAAGATTTAGATTTTATCCAAGAAAATTAGATGTTAGGATAACAAGTGTGATATGCCTTAACAGGAATGGTGGGACCTTTAATTGATGTAAGGTAAAAATTCTAGCTCTATGTATAAGAGCCATTGTGAATTTTTAACAAAATTGAACTGCACTTACCAGATGTGAACAGGGCCAGGTGAGAAATGGGGTTTTTTTTGGAAGGGATCAGACTCCTCCTTTTTGACTATACAGTCTTAGTCTAGGATAAACCAGGAAACTTGACTGAAAAGGTTAGGGGCCACTGATTACATGCTCTTACAGGAACCTCGTGTAACTGGTGCGTGGTCTCATTCACATTAGGGGTGCCTCCTTTCTGCTAGTTAATAGACAAGAGCAGTGACAGAGCTCTGAGTCCATAAATGTTGTCTCAGGCACTGTGAAGTCATTTATAAAAGATGTGCACAAGAAGATCTGCATATTGCAAATGCCAAAGAGAATGTACGATATTTATTTTAGAAACGTCACGGATTTTTTTAAGAGCACAAAACAATGCTAAAATAAAAGCCATATAAATATTAAATGAGGCTTTAAATAATGTATTAGTTATGCCCAGAGGGTGATTTTACTTAATCGTAATGGTAATAACTAGTTATATATACACACACACGTGCAACTAAATGGCTTTATTTCCCAATTAATGTAGTGAAAACTTGTTAACAGACTTTTCTGAGTGACTTTCAGTTGAACTATCATCTTTCTTATTTCAGCACACAAGTTCAGCTCCTCCAGAGCAGATGATATTCTAATCACTGTATCTGAAAGCTAACTGTGTGTAAACAGGAAGCAGCAGTTGGTGACAAATGGTCATGATCTAAAGCCAGAACAATGAATACTGATTTCTTTCAGAAAGTGTTTTCCCCATAACAAATGTCTGTAATATAAATGCTAGGTGGTGTTTCAAAAACATCATTAGCATGAGCAGTTGGGATCAGCATACTGTACCTCTCTGCCTGCTAGAGGCTGGAGATAGACAAAATAAAATAAATTTGATTTTTTTTCTGTTTACGAATGGCCCTCAGATTGTGAAATTCTCAGATATATTCAATATTCAAAGTGACGCATGAATTTATTCAGTGAATATTTCATGCTTGTGGAGATTACATTATGAATAGTTGAAATTGTGCTATGCTGCTTAAAGTCAATGAAAAGACCGCTATTGATTTCCATAGGCTTTGGACAGGCTTGAATGAGTTATGTAACTAACTGGTAAGAATGTGAATTTTGAATTACATATTAAAATAAAAATATGAAATTCATTTTTTGCACTTCAAGCATATGTCCGCATTCAAGATTAAAATGTGTTTTTCATGAAAATTCATGCTCCTAAAACTGATTCCACCATTTGTGAACACAGAAGAGAAAATCAGTGTGTGCACAAGTGAAGTGAATTGGAAAAAACCCGAACATTCATAGAAAATGTTTTGTAATATTTCCTCAGCTCTACTACAGACATGTGAAGTAGTGTTAATGGGAAATGCATGACCAAAGCTCCACACAGAGAGATGAAGATGTGTCCACAAATGGTTGTAACCAAAATATGTACTAACCAAAAGCAATAATCTGTAAAATATAAAAGTCTAAAATATAAGGAAATAATATTTATACGGAGAATAATGGCTTATACTACCCCAAATAATTGGGATAATTAGGTGTATTCTGTGTATACATGACATAAACTAGGATAAATTGGGCAAGATCTTAAACTGGGGTAAATCAATATAGCTCCAGTGACTTCTGAACGGTGGCTTTGAGCCACAGTTTAAATGGTATTTTAAATCCCGAAGAATAGTAGATTTTAAGTATCCAGAATACTAATCAGAATATTACCTGTCTATAACTGTAGGAAGCATCAGGTTTTCTATAATTCCAATTACATAATTTAGTACTTCCAGGTGGATAAATGTAATGACAAAAAATAAAATGAACAGCAAATCATTGTGACTAACAAGGAAATGTTGATCCAAGATATTAATATTCTCCACAGAAAGGAGAACTAAACAGTATACCATAGCATTGCTGCAGGAGACTTGGCAATTATCAACTGCTATGTGTATTATCTGTTTGAAGTAGGAATAAATTATTTGTCTTTACCAGACTGTGAAGAAGGTAAATTGACATAAATTAAGAGATACAAATGCATGCTAGTTTCTTATTCACAATAAAAGATTCTCTACCATCTTCAAATATACACATAAAATTGCATTCCATTATTGCAGACTCCTTCATACTATCACTTCATAAATATTTTTCAGAAGACACTCAATAACTAAACAATAGTCAAGGGACTAGGCAACACATAGTATCTACACACACGATTTCTAAAGGCTCTGCAAAGTGCATGCGGATCCCAAGGATGGGAACACTCACATGGGCAGGGGAGTCAAGGATAGGCAGAGATCCCTCGTATGTGGAGCTGGGCAAGACCACTTTACAGCATAATCAGTTCATGCATGGTAGGTGAGGCTCTCCAATGTGCAAACCAAGAGGTGCAGGTAAAGAAGGTCTCCATTCTGCCTTTAGTTGTCTTTTGGGTCAGCTACTCCCATACAAAAGAGGAAGTGAACCCACATATACTGGTCACATGCATGACAGAGAGAGAGAGAGAGATAAAGGAGATTTTGGAGACAGGAAGAAAGGGGAAATACAAGGGATGCTGCCTGGGTCAGAATAAAGACACTTTTGGGGGGAGGGGAGAATGGGGTGAGGGCATGAAGAGCAACAGGCACTGATATAATATTAAACCTGTTCTGGGATGGATCTGACAGGCAGGAAAAGAACTACAGAGAGATCACTGGAATCTACCAATTGTCTGCACACCCATTCCTTTTACGTGGCATACTGCTGCTGGGCACATAATTTGCATATGTTATCATTAGCATATGGAACATGACAGCTCCCCACCTGTCTGCATGGCCAAACAGTCCTGTGCCTGTAGACTGAGTGGTGCAGAGATTTTGAAAAGTGCCCTCTCATGAGCTACACAGAGCTACAATGCAAAGGAATTGGCAGGAGCAGTGGGTGCTTTTGTAGGATAGTAGCACGTGAAGGTACTAGTCTGAATGGCTTCTTCCTGTAATTAGTTCTGTCCTGTCTGCAAATCTGTGCATGAGTCCACAGGGGCTATCCTTTCGTATTATGCCAAATGACTGTGAGAGCATGAGGCACCCTGCCACATCATCTAGAACCTATATAGGCCTGGTAGGCTTTGATGTTGCAATAGGTAAATAGTTTATTTTTAACATTTATTAATATTCAAACTGCCGAGGTACAGAGGCTGAGTAGGCTGTAAATGTGGCTGATAAGCTGTAGCCCCATCACAAAGTTTCAATTCAGCCAGCACTCATATTAAAATCTGTGTATGCACTCACAATGGTTGAGTTCTTGTAAGGCTTAATTGTCAATCTGTGTGTGCCCATAGGGCTTTTGAAAACAGGTTTCATTCTGGGCGTGCAAATAAGTACATGACTACAGGTACCACTGTTCACATATAAGTGACTCATGGAACATGTGACCCCCTTACCATTTCTCACATCAAACATAACATCTTTAGAGTACAGATTCCAAACACATCAGAAAAAGATTGGAAATTGATTCAATGCTACCAGTGTTGTTACAGCCAATAACCTAGCGCTTTCATCTGTAGAGACTTTTAGGTATTCTATCGCTTTATTGGGTGCTGAAGGGGAAGATAAAGCAAATATCATTCCTTTATCTGATCATGTGTAAAATGAATCAACCAACCATTATCTGTGATAAGATGATTGCTAAATGATTCTTCTCAACTTCTATCGATGGACTGATGAAAAAAATTAAGACTGACATTGATAAGTTACTTTCTCGGGAATGGAGGTTTCATGACAAGAAAGGATTTCTTTAGACTCCAACACACACCTTATCAGAGGGGTCCCAGAAACTTCCCCAAATTTGAACAACTTCTGAATGACTGTACCTATTCCTAAGCACATTTTAATTTCAATCACCTTTCTTTACTAAATGGACATCCTACAACAGATCAATTTGTTCACTGTCATTTGTTTTGTGATTTCATTTTATCTTGATAATTCATTATTGCCCTCACCTAATCTGCCCACAGTTTTTCAGGACTCTCTAAAGTAAATGTATTTACTCAAATATGTCAGGCTTAATGGGTATATTACAGGATGACATGTGTCAGACTTAATGCATAAACCACATTAATCGAGCTTGTTTCCATCATGTCTATTTTCATATTCTCAGAATGGAAAAACATGAAACCAGACAGTTACAACTTACTTTAATATCAACATAACAAACTACCCCTTTGCAGCATTTTATAAAAATGGTGAGTGTTGTAATGTTAATTAATCATTTGCTTGGTGGGAAAAGAGGATAGTGGGATAATTTCATGCATATTTACTAATTATGACAGTGAGACCTGGATAGCACCATTAGGTATGCGGATGGAATAACACTAGAAAGGAAGGTTTCAGAGTAGCAGCCGTGTTAGTCTGTATCCGCAAAAAGAACAGGAGTACTTGTGGCACCTTAGAGACTAACAAATTTATTAGAGCATAAGCTTTCGTGGACTACAGCATCCGAAGAAGTGGGCTGTAGTCCACGAAAGCTTGTGCTCTAATAAATGTGTTAGTCTCTAAGGTGCCACAAGTACTCCTGTTCTTTTTACTAGAAAGAAAAGCGTATCTCCCAGTAGCCTACCTCCAAAATGATCCATACTTGGTTCTGGGAATTTGCTGAACTGCTGAAGGCACTAAAAGACCTACAAGCTATGGAAAAGCAGCCTCCAATGACTTAAAGGGCTCAGTTGGGAAAATGGACTGAGCAGGAGCTATTCTTGGGAACCTGCTCAGTATATTTTTGGTTTCAGGGCAACGTGAGCAGGAAACCAACTAGGTTCACTGATGCAGGCAGCTGATGAGAAATGACCTGAGAACTCATGCTTCTCTAGCTGGATAAGAAGGATCTATGGAAGGAGCAGTTCTAAATAGGGGCTTTACAGCGATGCAGTTGGAATGTCAAGAGACTGAATCAGAGAGTAAGACTGTTTTTAAAGGCCTAGATTCCAGAAGGAAACCTAGCATCTGGAACAAAGGCACATTGATAAGAAGCAGCAGAAACAGTATCTATGGAGATGCATAAAACGTAAGCTCAAACCATGGTCTGATCAAGAGTAAAGAGCAGGTTTGGGGTTCTTTTGATGAGAGTGAAGGTGGAGTTTGACAGACAATTTGGGGCAAGGAAGATGATGGGAGGGAGAAAATATATCCCTCCTACCACCCACATCTGGTTATTACATAAAAACATAATGGCTATACTGGGTCAGACCAAAGGTCCATCTAGCCCAGGATCCTGTCTTCCGACAGTGGCCAATGCCAGGTGCATCAGAAGGAATGAACAGAAGAAAAAATCATCGAGTGATCCATCTCCTGTCACCCAGTCCCAGCTTCTGGCAACCAGAGGCTAGGGACACCATCCCTGCCCATCCTGGCTAATAGCCACTGATGGATCTATCCTCCATGAACGAATCTAGTTCTTTTTTGAACCCTGTTATAGTCTTGGCCTTCACAACATCCTCTGGCAAAGAGTTCCACAGGTTGTCTGATAACCTAAGCATTTTAAGATGACCCTGGTCAGGAGTTATAGCACTGTCTCCCCACACCACTTTGTCCTTGCACCTCAGTGAAGCTTATAGTGATTGCCATTTTTACCAAAGTGGCCTTCTGTTTAGGTGATGTGAATGCACATTTACCAGGAGAAATCTTGAGACCAGAGAAATTTGCTCAAAGAAATAAGCCAAAGCTTTGTCCTAGAGCAGAAAGTAAGTCTGTGAGATACAACACTTAAATACCAAGGTGATTGGTGACTTATAAATACCCTAGATAGATGGATATTGTAGGTAGAAAAACTCATCTACCCCTCATTTTATATAGTGTATAAAGCTATTGGGATTAAATTACTGTAAGTACTGAATCAGACAATATTTGGATGCAGTTTTGGATAAGGATATTATGCATAGATTTTTGATACCGCAACAAAAACTTTTAATGCTGACACTTCACTTTATAAGTCAACCCTGTTAACAGTCAACAGCATTTTACATCTGACCAACTTGCTATCCATTTATCCATTAAACTTGTTATCTAGAGCATTCCTGTTTCCTACTGAAATTTAATTTTGATCACTTGTCTTGTTTCTTTTGCGTAAAACTTAAAGGTGTACACCTAAAAATACAATCCTTGCTGCAAAAGACCAATAACCCATAATTTCAGGAGCATTAAAAATGCCACTGAATTCAACCAAACATTCTTTTAAAATAAGGAAATCTACAAAAAAAGCCATGTGAAAAACAGACCTTCCTTTTTTTTTTTATCAGATTACCTTTAAATTAAACCACAGAACCTTTCTGCAAGGTTGTTCTTGGAAAGCAAAAAATGATGGTATAGGAAAGTGCCTCCTATAAGGTAGAGATGATTATCGAGAACTTTAATGGAATTGAGCACCATAGTACAGCAGAACTATAAATGAAACCTTGACCTGAGTATATTTTTATTCTGTCACAAAAAACCTAAGTCTACAATGCATTTTTAATGCTACTTAATAGTTTGGATGCCCAACCCCCTGTCCAGCTTGAGAATTCCTTAAGCCCCTTTCAACCATTTGTTAGCTTCCTACCCTCTTTATTATTAACATATCAACATCTCTAGAGTCTGCCAATTAACGTTGGATTAATTTAGCTAGAGAAACTGACCTGAGCCTTTGCCCAAAACTTTTTTCTTATTAATTTTTGTATGGTTCTGCACTTCAGATCAAATACTCAACATAAACAACAAGGGCCACTGCTGTAGTAGGATAATGCCTCCCCAAGAGCTGTAACTATTACTTCTGTGGCACTTCAAACCCCTGCTCACTTGGGGAAATTAAGCCCTGAACACAAATATCAAATCCATACATCCCACCTGGCAGTATCTTGTATTTCAACAGACCAGTTAAACATCTAACTCCAACAGGAAATCCTGAAACATTTTGGATCACTATCCCCAATCCCTGCCCTATCAATAATTTGCTTAGCATTCCATCCACAGTGCTGAAACTAATTACAGTGCAATTAATAATGGGCTGATTTTTAATTCATTTTACCAGCATTTCTTGGGTCCAAACTCTGCATACAGTGCTCTCACTGATTTCAAGTCACTGTATGGTTTCATTTGACAGCAGCCTTTGTCCCACAATGATTTAGCCCAACCAATGGCATACTGGAAATAAAACACAGAAACAATTACATTATGCAGGCTTGTGAGGTGCTGTGTTTTAGTTAAATTAAGAGAAGGAGCAAGAACTCCTAGTTAGAGAAGGCGATTGAGCGGTAAGGGTTCTGGATTCTATTCTGTGCTCTGTTAATCACTAGCAGACTGACCATAGCTTTATTATATCATATACCTATCTCACAAATTACCCTATCAATAAAATAGGTATAATAATACTTATCTGCCCAAAAGAAGGGTTAAGAGTCTTAATTAATGTATGTAAAGCACTGAATGATCCTTGGATGCAGGTGCAATATAAAGAGAAAATGTTCTAATTATTATTAATACACATTCCACATTCTCCTCTTTTTTGGCTAACCCAAAGCATCTATAATATTTTTAAATCTATTTAGATCAAATGCCTAATAATAAAAGATTAGCAACTGATAGTTTACATGTTTATTTGTTTGACAGGTTCAGGAGGATCTAATTATTAGAAAATGATGAATCAGAGTTGTCTTACATACTGCCAAGTTTGAAGGCTGTAAAATATTATCTATCTTGCATATTAGCTAATTGTGCCGAACTGATACCAATTTAAGCATTTTACATTTACAACTATAGTAAAGAATGTCTTTTTTCTTCAACTCATTCAGTTCCGTTTTGTAAGATTTTAGTTCCTTCAGTTAGAGCATAGAAGAAAAATGACAGTATACCAGGTTCATTACAATGTAGCTACACAACAACTCACCATAATAAACTTTAAATTATGGTTTTGAAATGACTGCTGAGAAAGTCAGAAACAGAATGTATGTAACGCAGACCTGCTGGAGTCTGGTATCCATAGAGAATCATGCTGAGAGCTGGCAGCAAAAATACCAACATGGGAACAGACTAGCATAAGAGGAGCATAAAACACAGCAAAGCCTTGATTCGGGTAAGCATCTCTATGCAGGAAGGATGGTTGAGCATATCTTTCAGTTGGGCTACGAAGTAAATGAAAAGTAGCACGTTTACGTTCTTTCCTGAATTGGGGCCAGCTTGCTAACACTAAAAAACAAAAACATTGCTTAGGGCCCTTCTATGTACTCCATCTTTTATGTAACAATGACACCTATAGAGTGCACTGCCTTGCATCTTCTAAGACCTCTATGACATTAACTGATGAATCCTCACAACAAACCCTGAAAGACAGGTCTGTACATTTTAACAACAGGGAACAGACAGAGGGTGGTTTCTGTGCCAGCCCAAGGGGAGGAGGTGGCTAAAGTGGCTTTAAGCCACCTTTGCATTCCTGGATCCTCAGCTGTGTCAGGAGCCTAGTTTACGACCGATTCCTGGGGGTGCTCTATGAAACGCAGGACTGGCTTGGAATCACTACAGTGCTGCCTGGAATCTCCACAGCATCGCATACAGACAAGCCCTCTGTCACTCTTGGCATACCCCCTATACCAGAGCCTATGAAGAGGTCCTCAGAAGGCTGCCTTACCGTTGACCATCACAGTGCCTGTACTGGGAAAATCCTCTCCTGGGGCAGATCTGGGTTTTTTAGAGCCCCTTTGTGCTGCTCTGGTGCTTTTACCCAGCACTGAAGGGCCAGAGCAGGAGTGACGATGTTACCCAGATAATTTAAGTGACTTATTCATGGCTATACCATGAAACTGAGACAGAGCCAGGCTTCCCATTCAGGAGTGCCTGAGACTGAGTCCCAAGCCGCCTATATACCATCAGCAGCTTATTTACATATAAGGTGACTCTACGCTGCAACTGGGAGGTTTGATTTCCAGCCTGGGTAGACGGATACATGCTAGATCTGCTCAACAGGGGCTGCTAACAGGGAGTTTCGCAAGGGAGTTTGGAAGGGAGCAGGAAGGGGGCGAGGGTCCCTTGCCGGTTCTATCTGTTTTCCCTTTATTCCCCTTAATACTTATAAACCAACTACATTCAAAACTTCTTGCTTAAACAACCCTTTCAGCGGACAGGGGCTGCAGACAGGAGTTTGACAGAGGGAGGCTTACGATGGTTAGGAGGACCCGCAACACCTGTGCCAGCACTGCTTCTGTCTCCTCCACCTGTGCCTGTAGCCAGACAGAGCACCTGAGCATGGATGCTTCTACCCAGATCCTGGTGTGGTTTTGCAGAGACTGTAACTTGCAATTTCCACTTATTGATATCCAGGCTGGGGGGACCATCCAATGTGAAAGGTGCCTGCTGGTGGAATCTCTCAGGCAGCAGGTGGGAGAGCTACAGGAGGAGGTGGCTAGGTTGAGGAGCATCCGAATCCACGAGCAATTCCTCGACAGTGTCCATGTGGAGACAGCTGAGGTAGCTGTCCCAGTACACAGGACTGCTGATACACCACTGGTGGAGGAGGAGATGGCTCAGGGTGGACACTGGCAGCTGGTTACTTCTGGCAGCAGGCAGTGCTCCACCCCTGCTCCGAACCCTCCTGCCGTGGTAATAGGTAACCGTTATGCTCTTCTTGATACAGGAAAGAAGGAATCACTCCCTACAGTAAAGGAGGAGAAGCCTCGTACCCCTAAGGCTGGGAGGTCTGCTGCCACCACTGCGAATAGGAAACGTAGGGTAGTGGTGGTCGGAGACTCTCTGCTGAGGGGGACGGAGGCGCCCATCTGTCGCCCTGACATTTCATCTCGGGAGGTTTGCTGCCTGCCGGGAGCCCGTATCCGAGACGTTACGGAGGCATTGTCGAGGATTATCCAGCCCTCTGACTACTACCCCATGCTACTCATCCATGTGGGCACAAATGATACTGCGCGGTGTGACGCTGAGCGGATCAAGAGTGACTACAGGGCTCTGGGAGTACGGGTGAAGGAGTTTGGAGCGCAGGTGGTATTCTCTTCAATTCTTCCTGTCAAAGGTAGGGGCCTGGGCAGAGACAGATGCATCATGGAGGTGAATGCCTGGCTGCGTAGATGGTGTCGCCAGGAGGGCTTTGGCTTCCTAGACCACGGGATGCTATTCGAGGAAGGACTGCTAGGCAGAGATGGCGTTCACCTTTCGAGGAGGGGAAAGACCCTATTTGGACACAGACTGGCTAACCTAGTGAGGAGGGCTTTAAACTAGGTTCGACGGGGACAGGTGAGCAAAGCCCACAGGTAAGTGGGGAACATGGAGACCGGGGAGATGGGTCGGAAACGAGAGGGAGTGTGGGCTATATTGTCAGAGAGAAAGGCGGGTCAGGACAAAACTGGGAGGAAAGATCAAACCAGTATCTTAGATGCCTATATACAAATGCGAGAAGTATGGGCAATAAGCAGGAAGAACTGGAAGTGCTAATAAATAAATACAACTATGACATTGTTGGCATCACTGAAACTTGGTGGGATAATACACATGATTGGAATGTTGGTGTGGATGGGTACAGCTTGCTCAGGAAGGACAGACAGGGGAAAAAGGGAGGAGGTGTTGCCTTATATATTAAAAATGTACACACTTGGACTGAGGTAGAGATGGACATAGGAGACGGAAGTGTTGAGAGTCTCTGGGTTAGGCTAAAAGGGGTAAAAAACAAGGGAGATGTCATGCTAGGAGTCTACTACAGGCCACCTAACCAGGTGGAAGAGGTGGATGAGGCTTTTTTTAAGCAACTAACAAAATCATCCAAAGCCCAAGATTTGGTGGTGATGGGGGACTTCAACTATCCGGATATATGTTGGGAAAATAACACGGCGGGGCACAGACTATCCAACAAATTCCTGGACTGCATTGGAGACAATTTTTTATTTCAGAAGGTTGAAAAAGCTACTAGGGGGTAAGCTGTTCTAGACTTGATTTTAACAAATAGGGAGGAACTCGTTGAGAATTTGAAAGTAGAAGGCAGCCTGGGTGAAAGTGATCATGAAATCATAGAGTTTGCAATTCTAAGGAAGGGTAGAAGGGAGAACAGCAAAATAGAGACAATGGATTTCAGGAAGGCAGATTTTGGTAAGCTCAGAGAGCTGATAGGTAAGGTCCCATGGGAATCAAGACTGAGGGGAAAAACAACTGAGGAGAGTTGGCAGTTTTTCAAAGGGACACTATTAAGAGCCCAAAAGCAAGCTATTCCGCTGGTTAGGAAAGATAGAAAATGTGGCAAAAGACCACCTTGGCTTAACCATGAGATCTTGCATGATCTAAAAAATAAAAAGGAGTCATATAAAAAATGGAAACTGGGACAGATTACAAAGGATGAATATAGGCAAACAACACAGGAATGCAGGGGCAAGATTAGAAAGGCAAAGGCACAAAATGAGCTCAAACTAGCTACGGGAATAAAGGGAAACAAGAAGACTTTTTATCAATACATTAGAAGCAAGAGGCAGACCAAAGACAGGGTAGGCCCACTGCTTAGTGAAGAGGGAGAAACAGTAACAGGAAACTTGGAAATGGCCGAGATGCTTAATGACTTCTTTGTTTCGGTCTTCACCGAGAAGTTTGAAGGAATGCCTAACATAGTGAATGCTAATGGGAAGGGGGTAGGTTTAGCAGATAAAATAAAAAAAGAACAAGTTAAAAATCACTTAGAAAAGTTAGATGCCTGCAAGTCACCAGGGCCTGATGAAATGCATCCTAGAATACTCAAGGAGCTAATAGAGGAGGTATCTGAGCCTCTAGCTATTATCTTTGGAAAATCATGGGAGACGGGAGAGATTCCAGAAGACTGGAAAAGGGCAAATATAGGGCCCATCTACAAAAAGGGAAATAAAAACAACCCAGGAAACTACAGACCAGTTAGTTTAACTTCTGTGCCTGGGAAGATAATGGAGCAAGTAATTAAGGAAATCATCTGCAAACACTTGGAAGGTGGTAAGGTGATAGGGAACAGCCAGCATGGATTTGTGAAGAACAAATCATGTCAAACCAATCTGATAGCTTTCTTTGATAGGATAATGAGCCTTGTGGATAAGGGTGAGGCTGTGGATGTGGTATACCTAGACTTTAGTAAGGCATTTGATACGGTCTCGCATGATATTCTTATCGATAAACTAGGCAAATACAATTTAGATGGGGCTACTATAAGGTGGGTGCATAACTGGCTGGATAACCGTACTCAGAGAGTTGTTATTAATGGTTCCCAATCCTGCTGGAAAGGCATAACGAGTGGGGTACCGCAGGGGTCTGTTTTGGGACCGGCGCTGTTCAATATCTTCATCAACGACTTAGATATTGGCATAGAAAGTACGCTTATTAAGTTTGCGGATGATACCAAACTGGGAGGGATTGCAACTGCTTTGGAGGACAGGGTCATAATTCAAAATGATCTGGACAAATTGGAGAAATGGGCTGAGGTAAACAGGATGAAGTTTAACAAAGACAAATGCAAAGTGCTCCACTTAGGAAGGAAAAATCAGTTTCACACATACAGAATGGGAAGAGACTGTCTAGGAAGGAGTACGGCAGAAAGGGATCTAGGGGTTATAGTGGACCACAAGCTAAATATGAGTCAACAGTGTGATGCTGTTGCAAAAAAAGCAAACATGATTCTGGGATGTATTAACAGGTGTGTTGTGAGCAAGACACGAGAAGTCATTCTTCCGCTCTACTCTGCTCTGGTTAGGCCTCAGTTGGAGTACTGTGTCCAGTTCTGGGCACCGCATTTTAAAAAAGATGTGGAGAAATTGAAAAGGGTCCAGAGAAGAGCAACAAGAATGATTAAAGGTCTTGAGAACATGACCTATGAAGGAAGGCTGAAAGAATTGGGTTTGTTTAGTTTGGAAAAGAGAAGACTGAGAGGGGACATGATAGCCGTTTTCAGGTATTTAAAAGGGTGTCATAAGGAGGAGGGAGAAAACTTGTTCACCTTAGCCTCTAAGGATAGAACCAGAAGCAATGGGTTTAAACTGCAGCAAGGGAGGTCTAGGTTGGACATTAGGAAAAAGTTCCTAACTGTCAGGGTGGTTAAACACTGGAATAAATTGCGTAGGGAGGTTGTGAAATCTCCGTCTCTGGAGATATTTAAGAGTAGGTTAGATAAATGTCTATCAGAGATGGTCTAGATGGTATTTGGTCCTGCCATGCGGGCAGGGGACTGGACTCGATGACCTCTCAAGGTCCCTTCCAGTCCTAGAATCTATGAATCTATGAATCTATAAGCTCGCTTGTTAAAAATAGCCGTGGAGCCGTAGTGGCACAGTGGCAGCCTCTACAATACAGACTTGGGTGGTTAGCCTGAGCTGCTGCAGCCGCACTGCTAGTTTTAGCTCACTTGCTCAAATAGAGCTAGTGTGTATCTGTCTCTCCGCACTGGAAATAGCACTTCCCAGTTGCAGTGCAAACATAACCTTTAGTTTATATGGAAAAAAATAAAACAAATTCTCAGACTCACAGAAATGTAGGGCCAGAAGGGAGCTCAAGAGGTCATCAAGTGTAGCCCTCTGTGCCAAGTAAACATAGGGCATCCCTGGCAGGTGTTTGTTCAATCTGTTCTTATAAACCTCCAATGACAGGAATTCCACAAACTCCCTGGAAAGCCTCGTCCAGAACTTAACTACCCTTGTCAGGAAAAACTTTCTACCTATATTACACCTAAATCTCTCCCGCTGCAGATTAAGCCCATTACTTCTTGTTCTTACCTTCTATGGGCACAGTGAACAATTGATCACCATCCTTTTTATAACGTCCATTAGCATATTGGAAGACTTAATAGGTCTCCCTTGTCATTGCCCTCTCGTGAGCAGCCAACCTTGTTCTTCCTGCTGGCTTAAGTAGGGCCAGCGGGCCAATCTGCTGCTCTGGGACTCTGCCAGTTGGACCTCCTGGGTGAAGCCTCACACTGGGTCTGGGTGTCATTGGACCCAGGTAAGCAATTGTCAACAGTCTGCCTAGTGGAGGGTTGGAGCATGACTGCTCCCATAAACCTTATTGGCCCAAGTTTGAGACCTATGGGTTATGACATACCCCACTTCCCTTGAGGTTTGGGCCAGGTTTCTCAGCGTATCTCCTATGGCAGGGGTGGGCAAACTACGGCCCGCGGGCCACATCCAGCCCACCAGCCAATTTAATCTGGCCCTCAAGCTCCTGCTGGGGAGCGAGATCTGGGGCTTGCACCGCTCTTGCGTTCCAGGTCGGGGGCCACTTCCCATGCACGTGCTGCGGCACTGCACAGCTCCCGAAAGCAGCGGCATATTACCCCTCTGGTTCCTATGTTTAGGGGCAGTCAGGGGGCTCCGTGCACTGCCCCTGCCTAAGCACCGCCCCCGCTGCTCCCATTGGCTGGGAACTGCGGCAAATGGGAGCTGCACGGGTGGTGCCTGTGGACAGCGCAGCACGCAGAGCCACCTGGCCGTGCCACTGTGTATGAGCCATGGGGGACATGCCATTGCTTCTGGGAGCTGCTTGAGGTAAGCGCTGCCTAGAGCCTGCACCCCTAATCCCCGCTCACGCTCCCACCCCCTGCCCCAGCCCTGATCCCCCTCCCACCCTCAGAATCCCTTGATCCCAGCCCGGAGCACCCTCCTTCACCCCAAACCCCCCCAGCTCCAGCCCCACACCAGAGCCTGTGCCTCCAGCCAGAGCCTTCAGCCCCTCACACACCCCAACCCCCTACCCCAGCCCGGAGCCCCCTCCCACACCCTGAACTCCTCATTTCTGGTCCCACCCCAGAGTCCACACCCCCAGCCAGATCCCTCACCCCCCATGCTCCAAGCCCCTGCCCCAGCCCTGATCCCCCTCCTGCCTTCTGAAACCTCTCGGTCCCAGCCTAGAGCAGCCTCCTACACCCCAAATTCCTCATTCCCAGCTCCACCCCAGAGCCCGCACCTCCAGCCGGAGCTCTCACCCCCTCCTACACTCCAACCCCAATTTCATAAGCATTCATGGCCTGCAGTTTCCATACCCAGATGTGGCCCTCGAGCCAAAAAGTTTGCCCACCCCATCCTATGGAAGGCCCGAAACAGGGCGGGAACATGAATGTTTTCAGCTGGCTCCCAAGTGTGTTCCTCTTGACTATAACCTTTCCTGTCAATCAGGTACCATAATTTTTCCCACTTGACTTCATGAACAATGGATTTCTCTTGTGACCCAGTGGGGGCATTGCATGGTCTGTATGGGGAAATGTGTTCTTGATGTATGGTTTTAGAAGTGAGACATGGAATACCGGGTGGACTCTAAGAGACTGAGGGAGCTGCAGCTCGAAAGTGATCAGGTTGATTAGTTGCCAAACCTAGTACTGGCCAAGGAGATGATAGTTTAGTTTCTGGCATGGTCTGTCTGTCTGTTGAAAGCAAAACCTTTTCATCTATGGAAGGACCCTGTTGTTGATGCTTCTCTGCATTTCTTTTGTAGTCCTCCTTTGTCTTCTCAAGGTGTCCCTTCATGTCCTCTTGGATGTGATGGATACATTGTATTAGGTCTGAGGCAGATGGGTTGGGTGAGGATGTGGGTAGTTGTGGGTGGTACCCATGGTTGATAAAGAAAGGGCTATGGCCTGTGGATGCATGGTCTTCACTATTGCATAAGAACTCTGCATAGGGTAGCAGTGGAGACCAGTGACCCTAGTGATGGCTGATGAAGCATCTTAAGTATTGTTTGACTGAGGATGGTAGGCAAAGGACAGCTGCACGTGGACTCCTAATAACACAGGGCCTCATGCCAGAAGCAGGCAGTAAACTGTGGCCCCCCAGCTGGAGATGACATGATCTGGGAGGCCATGAAGATGGACTATATTGTTTATCCAGAGGTGGGTGGTTTCCTCTGCTGAGGGTAAACCTGTGCAGGGAATGAAGTGAGCCATCTTAGAAATGTGATGTACCACTGTCAGGATGCTTGTGAAACCACTGGATTCTGGTAATCCAAAGAAATGGCCTCCCAGGGCTGAGATGGGGTGTCCAGACGTTGGAGGAGACTGTAGGGTTTCTGGTGAGGGATGCTGGTGTGGGCAAACACCTACAAAGGTCTTTATTGTGGGGTGTATTTGGAGCCAACAGAAGAAATGGGACATTAATCATTGGATTTTGTATTGCCCTAAGTGTCCTGCGAAGGTGGAATTATGGCACAGTTGAAGAACTGCCACTCTTGCTGATCCTTGAGGAAACATAGATGGGGTCCCTCATAAACACAATTCCCTCCCGGGTGTCATGTGGTTCTCAGTTGATAATGGCCAGCTTGTTGGGTGGAATTCCATAGACAGAGGCAGAGTGGATGACCTCAAGCAGGTCCTGGTGGCTAACTGCATTAAGGAAATCATGGGTCTTGAGAATATGTAGGTCAAGGGTCCAGTCACTCGCCTCAGTGGCCTACTGCAGTCACCAGTCTAGTCTGCCCTTCCTCCAGGGCCTCAGTCTGGCAGCAGTCAGCCAGAAGCTCCTTCTGCTCTGCTACCCGGTCCAGCACTTCTCTAGCCCTGGTGCTCCTAAGCAGCCAGTCCTTCTCCCTAGCAGGCCAGGGAGAGACTGCCCTCTGCTCTGCTGAGCAGTCCTTTATATATGGCCCCTGCTGGCCCTGATTGGCCACTGCAACAAGCCACCTCCCAATTGGCTCGCTTAGTGAGCCCTCCTCTAATTAGAGGGTTCTGCTCAGGCTCCCTCTGGCCTGCTTTAACCCGTCCTCTTCCTGGTGTGGGGCAACCACACCAGAACACATAGGTTTGGGGACACATCAGAAACAGAAGGCAGCTTTGGCTCATGAAACCCCAGAACCACTGGTGATTCCCGTTGAACCATTCAGGCAAGGGTATTCCAGGTCCATGTTCAGGGCAAGACACTGCAGGCGATCTTCACAGCACGGTGTTCTCAGCTATGATTTGCCTTACTTGCTCCTACAGCCATTGATTGTCCAAGGTCAGCTGCACAACTTGGGCCTGCAGGACTTGACTATCCACCTGGAGGCAGAGGGCTCATTTGTGTGAGTTCGATGTTTCTGGTGGCCACAGTAGTGTTGCTGGGTCCATCCTTCTCACATCAGGCTCAGTCCTGCAGGATTACTATGGTCCAAACAAGCGGTCACAGCCAGGTTGTGGGCAGCCAGACTTAGCAGTCAGAGCCAGGGTCTGCAGTCGTTAGACAGGAGTCAAGAGTTGGCTGGGTTGGGATACTGAGAGGTCAGAAGCAGGAGACAAACGAGATCAACACTCTGAGTCAGGTGCTTGGAGTCTTGCCAGGTTGGGATGCCAGGAAATCTAGCTGGGGTAGGGGAGGACAGGCACAGGAAGTACAAGGCACACAGTCCAGAGCAGGGTGCATCCCCGTTGTTTGGACAGTTTCCTGTTCCTGCTGGTGGCTTATGTATAGCCAGCAGGCTCTGGTACTCTGCCAATTTGATCTTAGGGGGCAAAGCCTCACACTGGAGGCTCCATGGGTCACAGGTAAGCAGTTGTCAGCAGACTTACAGGTGGAGGGTTGGAGCGTGGGCACTCCCATGAACCATTTGAGAACTGTAGGTCAGTCTTTTCTTAAGACTAAACATGACTAGTTTTTTTAACCTTTCCTCAGAAGCAAGGCTTTTAAAACCCTTTATCATGTTTGTTGCTTCCCTCTGAGATTCTCAATTTGTCCATATGCTTTCTAAAGTTTGGCACCTAGAACTGGACACAGTACTCCAGCTAAAGCCTCACCAGTGCCAAGTAGAGCAGGACAATTACCTCCAGGTCTTAGAATAATAGAAGATTAGGTTTGGAAGAGACCTCAGGAAGTCATCTAGTCCAACCCCCTGCTCAAAGCAGGACCAACACCCACTAACTCATCCCAGCCAGGGGTTTGTCAAGCTGGGCCTTAAAAACCTTTAAGGATGGAGATTCCACCACCTCCCTAGGTAACCCATGCCAGTGCTTCAACACCCTCCTAGTGAAATAGTTTTTCCTAATATTGAACCTCCTCCACTGCAACTTGAGACCATTGCTTCTTGTTCTGTCATCTGCCACCACTGAGAAGAGCCGAGCTCTGTTCTCTTTGGAAACCCCCTTCAAGTAGTTGAAGGCTTCTATCAAATCCCCCCTCACTCTTCTCTTCTGCAGACTAAATAACCCCAGTTCCCTCAGCCTCTCCTCATAAGTCATGTACCCCAACCCCCTAATCATTTTCGTTGCTCTCCGCTGGACTCCCTCCAATTTGTTCACATCCCTTCTGTAGTGGGGGGACCAAAACTGGATGCAATACTCCAGGTGGGGCCTCACCAGTGCTGAATAGAGGGGAATAATCACTTCCCTCGATCTGCTGGCAATGCTACTACTAATACAGCCCAATATGCCATTGGCCTTCTTGGCAATGAGGGCACACTGTTGACTCATAACCAGCATCTCGTCCACTGTAATCCCCAGGTCCTTTTCTGCAGAACTGCTGTATAGCCAGTCAGTCTCCAGCCTGTAGTGGTGCATGGGATCCTTCCTTCCTAAGTGCAGGACTCATTAGATTTTTTTTTGGACCAATCCTCCAATTTGTCTAGGTCACTCTGGACCCTATCCCTACCTTCCAGCGTATCTACCGCTCCCCACAGCTTAGTGTCATCTGCGAACTTGCTGAGGGTGCAATTAATCCCATCATCCAGATCATTAATAAAAATGTTGACAAAACTGGCCCCAAGACCGACCTCTGGGGCACTCCATTTGATACTGGCTGCCAACTACACATAGAGCTGTTGATCACTACCCATTGAGCCCGACTATCTAGCCAGCTTTCTATCCACCTTATAGTCCATTCATCCAATCCATACTTTTGTAACTTGCTGGCAAGAATACTGTGGGAGACCATATCAAAAGCTTTGCTAAAGTCAAGATAGATCACATCCACCACTTTCCCCATATCCACAGTGCCAGTTATCACATCATAGAAGGCAATCAGGTTGGTCAGGAATGACTTGCCCTTGGTGAATCCATGCTGACTGTTCCTGATGACCTTCCTCTCCTCCAAGTGCTTCAAAATGGATTCCTTGAGGACCTTCTCCATGATTTTGCCAGGGACTGAAGTGAGGCTCACCAGTCTGTAGTTCCCTGGCTTCTCTTTCTTCCCTTTTTAAAATATGGGCACTATATTTGCCTTTTTCCAATCGTCTGGGACCTCCCCTGATCGCCACAAATTTTCAAAGATAGTGCCCAATGGCTCTGCAATCACATCAGCCAACTCCCTCAGCACCCTTGGATGCATTAGATCTGGACCCATGGACTTGTGCATGTCCAGCTTTTCTAAATAGTCCTTAACCTGTTCTTTCACCATTGAGGGCTGCTCACCTCCTCCCCAAACTGGGTTTCCCAGTGCAGCAGTCTGGAAGCTGACCTTGTCTGTGAAGACCGAGGCAAAAAAAAGCATTCAGTACTTCAGCTTTTTCCACATCATCTGTCGCTAGATTGCCTCCCCCATTCAGTAAGGGTCCTACACTTTCCCTTCGTCTTACATATGATGCTCCTGTTAATACAACCAAGAATGACAACAGCCTTTTTTCACAACTGCATCACACTGTTGACGCATAATCAATTTGTGATTCACTATAACCTCCCAGAGCCTTTTCAGCAGTCCTACTGTCTAGCCAATTATTCCCCATTTTGTAGTTGTGCATTTGATTTTTCCTTCCCAGAGTGTAGTAGTTTACACTTGTCTTTATTGAATTTTATTGTATTGATTTCAGACCAAATCTGTAATTTTTCAAGCTCATTTTGAATTCTAATTTTGTTCTCCACAGTGCATGGAACCCCACCCAGCTTGGAGTCATCTGGAAATTTCAACCCTCTACTTGATTATGCAAGTCACTGAATAATACTGGACCCAAGACAGACCCCCTGCACACCCCAGTAGATATGCCCTCCCAGTTTGACAGTGAACCATTCATAACTATACTTTGAATACAATCGTTCAACCTGTAGTGCACCCACCTTATAGTAATATAATAAAACACGCAGAAAGAGATAAAGCCTACTTTATAGGATTCCCACAGATGAATGTCCAAGACTGGGGACTAGCCAAGGCAGAGGCACTATAGGCCCACACCTAGGCCCTGGAGTCACCTGATGAATGCATGATCACCTTTCATTAACAAATAGAAACAGATTTCTAGCTCACATAGTTGTGAGAAAAAGCTTGAAAATGTGACCCTAATGTAACTGATGCAAGGACATCTGCTGAAGTCTGCAGGTAGGCTGAAAAAATAGCATACAGGTGTGAACATCCCCTTGCATCTCAATAAGGTGTTAACTCACTTCTCTGGGAGCTCCACCAACACCACCTTAGCAGAGAGTTGTGCATATGGCAGGAGGTTGAGCAGCAGGCCCAGCCAATACATATAAGAGATAAAAGGGAATATAACTAGGGCAACCTGTGGCTGAGGTAAACATAGGGGTGCCCCCTGCTGCCACACCTGCCTCTTCTAGGATGCTGAGGGACCACTGCTGCCAGCCTTTTGTGGAAAGGAGCTTCCCCCTCCCTCCCCGACGCTATCACTCCATGGAGGAGTGGGAGATGAGAACCACCGAGCAGAGGGAGCTGGGGCCTGATGGGTGAAGTCATAGGGGACAGGTTGTGGTGTGCTTAAGACCCCAGGTTGTCTTCATCTGTTCCTGCCAATGGGCAAAATATAGTTGATTAAAGTTTGATCTCAAGAGTTATTAGAATTTTGTTTAGTAACCACCAAGCTCATAGCCTTGCAAACAAGTCGAGAGTCACAATATTTAATCTCCAAAACCTAGCAGCATGAATTATCATTAGAATCCACTTACCATAGTGATGATAAAACAAAACATTTTAAAAGAAACCACAACCAATGGGTCCTCAGCCATTAATGGTTGTAATCTACACCTGCACCAGGGAGCCTGGGCGTCTCTTAAGTATTAGTCACAGGGTCAAACTGTGACTGTTACAATCAGGGCCAAGTTATGGCTGGCCCTGCAGGCATGAATTACAGAGGTGAAAGTTTAAAGAGCCCCTTCTGCCCACCCCAGCACAACTGTAGAGAAGACAGACATAATTTAGAATTAGTGTTACAGCATGGCATGATCTGATGACTTTGTCTCCCCTCAGGCTATAAACCTTGTGGGGAATGGGAGTTGTAACACTGGCGGACCAGGTGCCAGCTCATGCCAAGGCCCCTAGGTGTCAGCTGAATACTGACTAATACATAACTGGAACCAATCTGGCTCACCTGTGTGTTAGTGTTGTGACAACAAGTATTAGAGTTATATAGGGTTACCATATTTTGTGCCTCCAAATGGAGGACACTCCACGGGGCCCCGGCCCCGCCCCCCGTCCCGCCCATGCCCCCGCCCCAACTCCGCCCCCTCCCCAAAGTCTCCGCCCCCTCCCCTGCTTCCCGCGAACATTTGATTCGCGGGAAGCCTGAAGCAGGTAACGGGGATGTGGGGGGGAGGAGGCGCGGCCCAGGCTGGCCCCCGGCGGCGCCAGCCTGGGTCGGCTCGGGCCCTGGGGTGCCGGCCCCGGCCCGCCCAGCACTGCCGGCCCCCGGCGGCCCAGAGCAGCCCCCAGCTATCCCGGACTGGCTCCCGGCCCCGCGGCCCGGCGCACCCCCGCTACCCCGGCCCGGCGCACCCCCCCCGCTACCCCGGACCGGCTCCGCGGCCCGGCGCACCTCCCCCCCGCTACCCCGGACCGGCTCCGCGGCCCGGCGCACCTCCCCCCCGCTACCCCGGGCCGGCTCCATGGCCCGGCGCACCTCCCCCCCCGCTACCCCGGACCGGCTCCATGGCCCGGCGCACCTCCCCCCCCGCTACCCCGGCCCGGCCCGCGGCCCCGCGGCCCGGCGCACCTCCCCCCCGCTACCCCGGCCCGGCCTGCGGCCCCGCGGCCCGGCGCACCCCCCCCCCCGCTACCCCGGATTGGCCCGCGGCCCGGCGCACCCCCCCGCTACCCCGGACCGGCCCGCGGCCCGGCGCACCCCCCCGCTACCCCGGACCGGCCCGCGGCCCCGGCCCCGCGACCCCGGACCGGCCCGGCACCGGCCCCGGCCAAAGAGGCCCCGCCGAGCCCTCCCTCCCTCCTGATTTTCCCGGACATGCCCGGCTTTTGGGGATTTCCCCCCGGACGGGGATTTGAACCCCCAAAAGCCGGACATGTCCGGGAAAATCCGGACATATGGTAACCCTAAGTTATACAAATGTGTTTAGTGTTCAGAGTTCATGAAATGCTTGTCAATTGCTGCATGAATTAATCTCACTTACAGTGTCTCATGTTATAAAGTAATATTTAAGTGTTTGGTCTGTAACTGTAAATCACCCCACAGGAAAGAAGTATTAGGCAAGTGTGAAATATGAGTTTGCCACAGGAGGTGTTATCTCCTGCCCAACCAAAGAAGGTCCACCAACACCAGACAAATCATTGTAGAACATCAGAGGACAAAAGACTTTATTGATTGCTTCCCCCTCCGCCCCCACGAAGAGGAGATGTGCAACTGAATTCCTTCCAGCAGCTGAACTTGCAACTTGAAGCAGAACAGGGGAAGGAATAAAAAGCCCTAAGAAGGAGAAACTGTATCTTTTATGCTGCTTGGATTCTAAATTTATATTAATGGAGATATCCCATCTCCTAGAACTGGAAGGGACCTTGAAAGGTCATTGAGTCCAGCCTCCTGCCTTCACTAGCAGGACCAAGTACTGATTTTGCCCCAGATCCCTAAGTGGCCCCCTCAAGGATTGAACTCACAACCCTGGGTTTAGCAGGCCAATGCTCAAACCACTGAGCTATCTCCCCCACTCCCCCTCTGAGAGGCAAGGATTACTAAGCATAAGCAAAAGCTCCCCAGTGGTTGGCCTGGGTTAGCCCTAAAGGACATATAGCGCCTGCTTATTATAGAAGCTTCTATTACGTTTTGAAAGTTAAGACTGGAACTCATTTTTGTGTCTATATGTTTACCTGCTTTAACCTTGTAAATAATGTTCTTATTTCCTTTTCCTAGTTAATCAGTTTTTAGATAGTTTATTACAGGATTGGATACAAGCATTGTCTTTGGTGTGAGATCTCAAGTGCAATTAACCTGCAGTAAGTGATTAGTCCTTTGGGACTGGGATTAACTTGAATATTGTTGTGATTTTTGGTGTAAGGGGCCATCTATCACAAAGGCAGGCTTGCCTAGGTGACAAGATTGATTGGAGTGCCCCAGGGGACTGTCTGTGACTGCATGTTAAGGCTGTTGTAGTGCTTGGGGAGTCTGCACATGATCCTTGGTTGGTGAAATCTAACTATAGAACTCACAGACGAATTGGGGTTTGTGCCCTGCTTCTTCACAGTCTGCCTTGAGGCTGGTCCTCATGCTCTTGAGACACTGCAAGACAGCTTGACAGGCCAACTTGAAAAGTGCTTCTTCCTGGCATAATCCCTAACAGTACCCTGGAAAGACTAAGTCAGATTCTACCCTATGCTGTGGTCTCCGGCAGCACAGGGAGTTGAAATGGCCATTGCAGAATCCTCCTGTCCCACATAAAGCGGACATAATGGCTCTTGGACAAAATATGGCCTTGTGAAAGGGGATGTCACTTATTGCATCAGAGCTTATGGGAACAAATAGTTTAAGAAATGTTGACTGTGTATTTCTAATTAAAAAGTAGCACATGCTAATCAAATAGCAAGCAGGAGGAATTGTACTAGTCCACTGAAGAACACATAGTGGAGGTAATTCTTTTCTTATTTATTTAAACCTTTTAGTTACCCTTGCTTAAATAGGGGCTGTATCTGGCACTCAGTCTGTGCTAGATTGTCACAGCTCTTACTCCGCCGCACAGATTATGACTCTGCTACTCTGGCTGTGGTAAGAAGAGCAGGGTCTACTCATCTGATAATCCCTGCTGTGAGCAAATGGCTAGGGAGGAAGCAAAGAAGTGCAGAGTGGGGAGCCATGGATTTGCTACTTCTACCTACTGGAGATAGCTGGGTGCTGAGATGGGAGTGAGCTGCTCCACAGAAAGAGGTGAAGTAATTTTCTCTACCAGAGCAAGGGAGGAGTAAATGAGTAGAGGAGTAGATGTGACTGAGTCAGAACTGGATCCATGCTCTGCTCCTGAGGTGATACAGCCTTATTCAAGGCAGAGTATCTAGTTACAGATTATACATTGGTTGAACTCTTACAAAAAGCAATGGCAGTTTTGCATGAACAACTACTACAAGACCAGGCCATAGTACATGGAATACTCCAGTTGTAACCTCTGGGCCAGGTTGCAACACCCTTACTCATCGAATAGCACCTTGCTCCGCAATTGGTGTCAGTATCTGTACCGCTGGACTGGCAAACGAATGCAAAGAAAGTCCTTTTTTAAAAAGGACAATTTAGTTGCTAGGTTAGCTACTGCGATTAAACATTGTTTTACCAGGAAAAAAAGCATCATTAATACCTATATAAAATATAGTTTTGTACCTATTACGTGACTCTGACATGTAGTGCTTGTGATGGTGTCCTCTTCATCTTCCTGCTGGCTTTCTGTGACCAATTTAGTCTGCACATAATACAACAAAAATCAAAGTAAACAAAACATCCTTCACGTGTCTGCTTTTGGTTGCATAGACCAAAAATGGTGTGAAGCCATAGCACTTTTGTTTTATTGTTTTAGTTGATTATTTACCTTAATTATCCTAATATCCTTTCAGAAATGTTTAGCTGCTCAAGTATTAAAAGTAGGAATATATAGTATGTCTCATTCCATGAAAGAGGTCTAAAGATAACAGCTTTGATTCTAAATCCTCTAATAAAAGCCATGATATGCGGCTGTCAAGAAAAATTAAGACTTGGGGAGATGTAATTCCTCAAGAGGAAATTACTTCTGCTACAATCCCTTTTAATAAGAATACAGAAATACACTCAGGTTTCATGACCCCGTATTTGTTTCTCTCCAGGAATATCATGTGTCATTCTTTATGCTAAGGAAAATATGAGGTGAACTTAATGTGTGACATGGTATCTCCTCACTCGGTTTGCAATCATTTAACTCTGGTGTCTTCTTTTCCACCTGTTAAAAGGCTAGCTAGAAAGCCAATCATAATTTTAAAAAATGAATCATGCACCAAGATCCCTATACTGATCTTTTCTATTGCACTGTAGTTAAAATGTGTGATTCTAGCCTCATGGATTTTCTAGGTGATGCTTGAGAGGACTGCATAATTCACACTTTTTCTTCTCTCCTATTCCCAAAAACGGGTGCACAAATAGTTAAGCTTCTTCCTAGAATGCATTTTGTCAGCTTGCTTCTTACATGTACAGAGAAAAACCTCTTCAATGTGCACCACGTGTGGCTATAATTCAGATCCAAGGACGTATGTTTTTTCTTACAGCATGCCAATATGTATAAGTCAAACAGAAAGGAAAATACTTGCTAAGGCTGTCCTGAAAGAGAACAAGCCCTGAAGAAAAATTCACTCTTTCACTCCTTGGTGCTCTTATTAATACTTGTTAACTGCCCTCCATTGCCCTAAGCCACTTCCAAGATCTATTGTACTTTATATACATTCAAAGAAGTATTAAATATGCTTCCCAATCTAAAATCTTAGGATTTATTATTATTTGCAAACCAATTAATTTTTTTAAAAATGTATCATAGGCCAGATTCTGCTTGTCTTACTCACACAGGTTATTCCATTGACTTCTCATAACTAGCATTAGTAAGTCAAGGATTTGGCTCTATAAATTTGCAAAAGTCACATATTCTTTTAAGTGGAAAGATTTTATAAGAACTTTTTTCTTGGGGAACAGAACTCTTCAGGGCATGTGGAATAAGAGAAGAATATGTGCATGGTCACAGCCAGGACATGGGCAGAGTATGACTGTGGAATCTGGCTCAGGCTCAGAGCAAGGGAGGAGTAGATGAGGAACTGTGACTCTGGCTTGGTCTACACTAAACCCCCAAATCGAACTAAGGTACGCAACTTCAGCTACGTGAATAACGTAGCTGAAGTCGACATACCTTAGTTCGAACTTACCGCCGTCCAGACGCGGCAGGCAGGCTCCCCCGTCGACTCCGCGTACTCCTTGCGGCGAGCAGGATTACCGGAGTCGACGGGGAGCACTTCTGAGTTCGATTTATCGCGTCCAGACTAGACGCGATAAATCGAACCCAGAAGTTCGATTGCCTGCCGCCGAACCAGCGCGGTAAGTATAGACAAGCCCTCAGAGTCATAACTGGATCCATGCTCTGCTCCTGAGGTGATACAGCCTTATTCAAGGCAGAGTATCTAGTTACAGATTATACATTGGTTGAACTCTTACAAAAAGCAATGGCAGTTTTGCATGAACAACTACTACAAGACCAGGCCATAGTACATGGAATACTCCAGTTGTAACCTCTGGGCCATTTAGGGATTGTGTCACAGCCAGGACATAGGCAGCCTGACCCAGTAGTCTGAGCCAGATTCCACAGTCATGACACAGAAGTAAGCTAGGGCAGGATATTAGGAGATGAGAAGCAGAAGACAAACTGGAGATCAGTACCACAAATCAGGAACCAGGATCAGGCTGGGTCAGAATACCAGGAGGTCAGAGGCAGGAAACAAACTGGAGGTCTGGACCCACAACTTGGATGGCAGGAAATAAAGGAGCAGAGGAGCAGAGAGGGGACAGGAGTGGAGCACAGCTGTTTCAACAGCTTCCGGTTCCTGCTACTGGCTTAAGTGGGGCCAGTGGATCAATCAGCCACCCTGGGGCTCCAACAATTGGACCTCAGGGGCAGAGCCTGACACCGTGGCTGATTTTCATGGGTCCCAAGTAGGTCCTTGTCAACAAGCTGGGTTCAAGACCCATAGGTCATGACAGATTGTATGTGTCCTGCTAATTTTATTAAACTTCATGATAGAAGTCTATGTCCTTTGTTATTCCAAAATGCCCAGAGTGCAATTCAGGGAGCTGTATGCAAAGGTGGCTCAAATTTCTCACTTGAATGGCCCTGATTCTGGTGCTACTCTGTCTACTTCTCCCCCCACATTGTGTTACAGTAGTCTCATAGCTGATGAAAACTTAGCTCAGGACTAGCGTAGAATTATCCTGACCATGCCCCCATTTCCATACTATGCCAGCAGAAGGGAGGGTATGGTATTATTTACCCCTAGGCTGACTGTATGTCACTTCATGATCACTTTTCCTGTGGAATGAGCCACCATAGACCACTTACAGAGGTCTTGCAGCCAAAATATGCTGGCAGTGCCATTCAAAGCTGTTGCATCTCACCTGAAGTAATGGCCAATGGTCTGAACAAGTTGAGGCCTATGTCAGAAGAGAACATTTGGGGTGTTACTGTTTTGTGCCTATGGGACTACATGTGTGAGTGAGCAGCATTTGGTCCAAAAGGAACCTTTTTTGATTAACTTAATCATAACGCATTTGGTGGCTGTGTATCCCTCCCAAAGGTGTATACCCAAGCTTGCTGTTAATGAGAGCCAAGTAATGGTGCTCTCTAGTATAAGTTGCACAAAAATCAGGGATAAGTGCTGCATAAAGGATGGCATAATAGGCCCCCGTGCCTTTAATTAGCACTTGGAAAGAGAAAAGATTTAATTCTATGAAGTATAAGAAAAAACACTTGAAAAAATACTTTCTAGAATGTTAATGTTTAAAAGAGTCTCATGTTATTGTCAGGTTTTTAAAAAGCGGTACATATGATATGAGATTTGAAGTACAAGTGTCAGTTTCAGTGTTGACCCTCATTACTGAATGTACTTTACATTGTTAAGAGAAGAATAATCCTCTTAGTTTAAGGTTTTTTAAAAGATTTATGCTGTTTTCTCAAAAAGCATTTATTTTTCCTTTTTATAAAAAATACACAATGGTCTATGCTACCACATGCTAGTGTTTTCAATCATAGATATCTCTCTAAACAGAATCCTTTGCAATCTTCTTCAAAGAAAGCAGACACCAAAGAATAATGAAAAGAGCTAGAAATAAAATGCATGAACTCTGAATTTAAAGAGTTTCAGTTGTTTCTCTAATATGAGTTTGGAGGACAAGCTGAAATTCCTCTTAATTTATAAATCCTATTTAACAGCATATTTCTTTCAAAAATTAGATTTAAGAGCACAAAGTATGTCTTTTCATTCTCTTTATTCTAAATGTCCTCTCAACATGTTGGCACTAGTTATTTCATTTAGGAATTAAACTCAACAAAATTCATAATAAGGAATTCACAACTGAAGCAACTTGAATCTTCAAAAACGATATAGTTACAATACTTTGATTTCCAGCTTAACAAAGGGATGTATGGTATAAAATAGGTAATGCCTTTTCACCATGACTAATTTGTCCTTAGAAGCTAAATAGGATAATTAGCATTTCTCCATTATTTATGTATATTAAGGACAATCTTTGTACTTCACTGATAAAATGAAGTGTGTTTCTTGAAGATATATTTAAAGTCCTAAATGACTGTTATTGTTACATTTAGAAATACTTTACAAAATGAGAGACAAAAAGCATAGCAAATTATTGCAGCATTAGAAAATAATAAGAAAGCAAAAAAGAAATTGTAGAAGCAATGGTTCAGAGCTTTTTGTACTTCTGTACAGTGACGATATACCCTAAGCTGTCAGGACCATATTAAATGGGGCATAGTTAAATTGAGTGGCTCTGATAAGGGGCTCCGCTTTGCTATCAAAGTTCTAGATCAGTTGGATTGAATTTCCTGCATATTGCACATTTCCAGACTTTCATTCTCTCTCTTTCCTTTCAGTGACATTACAAGGGCAGCCTTAGATATGCTTATAATTTGTGGTTTTATAATGCAGGGGACATCTACATTTTCAAAGAAGAGATGATACCACAGAAGCCAGGAGCAAAAAGTTTTCCAAAGCATTCATTCTGCCAATGCTTTCTGAGAGAGTTTTTAAAAATGACCTTGTATATCCTTTTAGTACAGACATTATTTGCATGAAAATAAAAACACACATTTGCCTGGACTTGAAAGTGTGTCTGTGATACTATAACCTTAAGCCCTCTAACATCAATAGTAAACTAAGAGGTTTTCCAATTCCCCTTATGAAGCTTTTTGAAACTTGCTTTACCCTTCAAATATGACCCAGAGAAATATTTAATTACTTCATATTTCAAATGTTCTCATACGAAATGGTAGCATGTGCTGTATTTTAATAACCCATTTTGTCAGAACAAAAATGATATGCTTAAATTAATGCTGTACACTGAACACAGTTGGTACAAACATTCAAATTATTTTGCAAGAAGGGAAAATAATATGGTTATCACAACTATGAAGAGTGAAGAAAGTTTTTATGATACAAAATTAAATGCAGTTAGAGTTAAAATATCTGTATGCCACCGGTATTTGAAACTTTATAACATCACGGGAGAAGCCCACTTTAAAGGAGAAATCACTCTCAGCTAAATTCTAAGATTAATTATTAAAAACTTCACAATTAGGGGTATCTTTAGAGTAAGATCTTAGGTCACAATTCTGCAAAGATTTACACATTCTTAGCTTTATTCATTTGATGCACAGCAAGCACTACTCACAATGTGTAAAGCTAAGCAAATACATGCATAACCTTTGCACAATCAGGGCCCAAGAGCTGACAGTGCTTAAAACAATTTTCTTTAGGAATTGTAACGCTTCTGCTCTCTGGATAAATGAAAGTATCAGATCCAGTTAAAACTGTAGAGAAGCACAAAATTCATTTCAAGGGGGATATTTTCAAAGGTACAAAGGGTAGCTAAGGGGCTTAATTCCCATGGAAAGTCAAGTATCCAATTCTCACTTGTGTGTTTGATAGTGACAAACATCCCTAAATGTGATTCAGTACTTTGCCTTTTTCCCCTATTGTTTTACACTTTTTACTTTTTAATGGTTTCGATCATATCAGAAGAATGTTTGACGCAAGTGTGTAATTTTCAGGGGAAAGTAAAAAAGAAAAGAAAATGGTCCCCTTATTTCATTGTGCTGCACTGTGATTATGGCATCATTGTTGCAAATATATTTACAGAAATTGAGTTGCTGGTAAAAGCAGTATGATCTTCATGAAGAGTCGTACAATCTGGCCCATAATCAAACTGTCAGATTTGACATTAATTCATAGTTCTCTAGTTACAAAATTCTTTCTACTATATATAAACAATTATTGTATTTTTTGCCTGTACTGACAATAAGGAACAAAGCACATCCAGAAATTAATAAAAGGGAAATAATGTTTTTGTGCACTAAAGAACTTACCAGTGTCTCATGCTGCATTTCCATATCAGCTTTTGTTTTGCTGTTTTTCTTGTGGCTTCCTTGAGTGCTGATAGAGTTGCTGGGAAGAGAGGAGCCCTGGGAGCTGCCCTTTGACACACTCCTGTAGGAAACATTATTTGATCCACTTTCTGTCTGCTGAGCTGCTTTCTTATCAACTCTGCAGGTAGAAAGTGATTCCTCTGATAAATTACATTGCCCTTCTTCAAGCGCTCTACTTTTCCCATCCCTTTAATGTTTAAAGTAACCTCTCTGTATCTTTCTGTCTCTAGACCTTTGAGTGATAAATGTTTCTAACTAGTCTTGATCAAATCTGTCACTTGCAATTTCAGGTAGTGTATCAATTTAGTCTTTCACATACAATGATTTATTTTATATTTGGAATTGCTGTGGGGCAAACTGGGAATCACTGTACAAAGATTGTTGAGTGTCTTTGTGGCTTAAGGTTATGGTAGCTGTAAATGTAATTAATTCTGGCTAGTTACCAAATACACATTTGCTGGTTACAATCACTGAGAATGGGAGAAATAAAAAAACATGTACATAATTTTCCTCTGTTTCAAACTATATGCCTACATGCCTAGTTTCTGGTATAGTTTGAATTCCTATAATCTTTGATCAAATTTACCATTCTTTAATTTCAAAGACCATTGGTTTGGTTAACAAACTAACATGAACCAGATTATCATTTTATTGCTAACATTTTCCCCCAGAGATTAAAATCTTGATATGTACAAAACAAATGCTGCTATTGTAACACCGACAGACCCCAATCGTCGCAGGCGGGATTGAACCTGCAGCCTCTGGAGTTTAGTGCATGAGTTTGTACCGCATGAGCTGAAAGGCTGTAGACCAAACTAATAATCTCTCTCTCTATGTGGTCTCAGGGCCACTGCATGGGGGAGAACACCACACCCAGCAGGTGTGTGGGTTACACTATGCATTCCTAGTCTAGAAGAAACATTCTTGCATTCTGTTTAACATTGAGGATGCACATATAGCTGCAGAGGAAAAAAAATGCACATCCCAAATTGTTTCATAAAGTAATTACCTGTTTAAAAGTTCTTTCATAAAACTGTCTTTTGCTGAATATGTGATGGTGGAGGAACCACTCTTTTGATAACACCTAATCTGGCCAGGGATGTCTTGTGAAGCTTTTGTATTCTTTTTGCCTTTCAAAACATCATCTAAAATGTCACCATTTTCAGTTTTCTTATTAAATTCATTTTCTGCTTCACAGTGTTGGTCAGTTTTCTTTTTATCTTTTTTTTTCTCTGACTTTGCCTGCTTATTTCCAAAACCTGAACCTTTTGCTTCTTTCTTTTCTACCTTTGTTTTAGGAACATCAGTTTTTCTACCATTCAGGGCTGGGAGTTTACTCTTACGAAAACCAAACCAGCTAGCTATAGAGGGCCCAGTCTTTTGTTTCATCTCGGTGGTGGGAGACTTGTTTTGCCCTTGACCCTTCTGCACATTTTCCTGGATACACAACATGACTTTTTCTTCTATTGTAGGTTGTACAACAGATGAACTCAAAGCACTGGTAACCTCAGAGTTTTCTGGTATCTTTAAAGAGGTTTCTTGTCTTTGTGACTTGCTTGCTTCAAGTTTACGAGGATATTGTATTCCATCCAAGTTTTGAAATGATGAAATTTGTTCTGTTGGAATAGTAGGTGATGACTCCAACTCCAATTCTGCTTGCATGATACTTTTTGTGTTTAGTGGATGCTGTTTAGAATTCTCACTGCTTTTTTCATTATGGACAAATATATTTGGTGTATCTTTCTGAGAAGGTGATTTGTTTTCCTCACATTTTGAAATGTTGTGAAACAAGTCCACTTTTGGAGATGTTCTGAATGGTAGTCTGCTTGGGCTACCATGCTGACTATTGGAACTACTTATGCTTCCATCAGAACCTTGTCTAGAATAGAATTTTTCTGGAACTTTTGAAGTATCTGAAAGGGTCTCTGATGCCATTGCTAACCCAGGAATGGCCTTGATTTGGAATCCTTCCATGGTAGAGTTCTGCCTTGTTAAAGAATTTCCTCTTTCAGAAGTGTTAGTAATAATCTGAGTCCGTACTTTTCCGAGCCCGTCTGTCACAGGGGTAGCTGGCTTTTCCCCTGTATGAATGCTGAAACTTTGACTACGGGCTTTTGCTCCATTCATTCCCAGAGCCGGTTTTAAGTATGTTTTGTTACTAGAAGAAACAGATCTCTTAACTAATTTGTTTTCTAATCCATCTCTTCTGTCTACCATCATGCTGCAGTTTTCAGGTGAGTGAGGTGATGCTGTATCAATAGTAAGTCCCATGGAAAATTGATCTTTTATTTCAGTATTGGCCTTAGTGACTCTTAATTCCGTACCCATTGTTTCCATGGTGGTTAGACACATGGATTCATCCTGCTTGTACTTACATGAACTCACATTGCTTTTGGAAGCTGCATTTATACTGTCTTTTTCTTGTTTCCCTGGTACAGTAGAACTCTTCCTGAGGAGTTGGGGAGATTTTACAAGTAGTTTCAGTCCTACAGGGAGGCGGGTTTTCAGTCCTTTCTCATGAGAGATTTGGACAGCATTTGTTGTGTCACTGCCATGAAACGATAGTGGCAATGAGGAACGGTTAACATGAGATAGAAGAGGCTCGCTACTATTTGCTGTTTGACATTGTGGAGATGTGGGCAGACTGTTTGGCATCTTTTGTGGCTGAGGCACTCCACTGCCATTGGATAGTCCTTTTTTGCCTGAATATGTGCTTTGTGAGGAAACCGTTTCCAGTGACACACAAGCTAGAGAGAAGGTCTTAGCTGTCCGTAATCCTGGGTTAGAAAGCTCCTGATTGCTGCAGAATACTGACTGATTAGAGGGTTTTGGGCAAGCTCTTTTTGTGAAAACTTTGGAAGGCCCTTTAGAGGTTCCAGGGGAGCTGTGGGACTGCTGAAGCATGTTTTGTGTGCTCATTTCTCCATTCTCTTCAAGGTGAACTAATTCAATTTTGGCCATGAGAGGTGTATTTTTTGTTAGCATTTCACGATTAGATTGATTATGAAAAGCAATAGGGTTTGCAGTTCTTTTTAAGGGTGACAATTTAAGAATATTTTTTGCTGTTTCATTGGGAACAGTTGTGCCTGGCTTTATGGATAAAGGTGGAGAATGTTCATAATTTGGTTTAATCAATAGTGAAGTTGATCGGCCCGGAGGAGCGGGGGGTGATGGGGATCGGGTTTCTACAATTGCTAAATCACAATGAATATCTCTGGTTGGGGGCTCTCCATAGTCACTGGGTTCTATAAGGTGCCGAGGCAATAATGGCGATTCTGGAACTTGACTCTTTGGATTCTTTATCCAATCACTTCTGTCTGGAATTTTAGAATTTTGAGGAAGATGGGCAGGGTGCTTTGGAATCTCTATGTCTATTTTCAAATCCAGATTATGAGTTGGACTTTGTGCCTTTTTGAATCTTGACAGTTTCATAGGCAGCAAAGCTGGTGATTTTTCTAGGGTTGTTGGGCCAGATGATAAGGCTGCAGCGGACTCCTCACTATCTGTCATCTTAATTTTCTGTGGTGAAAACTTACTTCTGCTGGGTATTTTAGTCAAGTTTTGTTTTTGATTGATACCTGCATGAACAGTGGAGATGGAATTGGCCTTATATGATACATTGTACACTGGCTTCACTAGCTTTTGTTGTACAGTATTTTGCAACAATGCTCTTCCAAAGTGTAAAGATTCACTGCATGTCCTGGGGACAATTGTATTTTCATTCCCTACATTATTCTGAAGAGTCCTTTTCTCGATTTCATCTTCAGGTGTTTCTAAAACAGTGTAGTTTCTAGCATTAGTTCCTGTCTGCGAATTAGTTATTCCCTGAGGTATAAATTCAGTGTATTCTGCATTGGGCCCACTTTGTGGTCGCTTGATGGAAATTTCATTTCTAGTCACAGTGACTACTCCAGTTTGATGTGAACTGAATTCAATAGGCTCGCCATCCTCAGCATCAAATATTACAGTAGTGCATTCTTCAGAAGAAGTCTTTTTTATGACCTTTTGTTGTTTAATGAAATTACATGTCTTTGGCCCAATATCTGACTGAGTGGATACTTGTTTTTCCCCTCCGTCAGTAGATACAAACTGAGAATTCTCCATCCCTGCAAGCAAGTCAGAGCTCTTTGTATGCTTATCAGTAAAGGGAGTTAATAACAACTCCGATGGACTTTTTTCATCACTGCTTTCTATATGTAATTCATCCATGACTTCATTGTCATCAGTATCTGAAAACTGTAAATTAAGGTCCTTCCAACCTAGATTAGCAGCGCTTTGATCTAGCTGTAGTACAGGCAGCTTAACATTTGTGCATGATTTTACCTCTGACTGAAAATCATTGACAAAACTAGTTAGTTTTTCAGGTCTTTCCCTTGAATTAAAATATGAACCTTTTTCTGGTAAATGTTTCCCATTAGGCTCCCAACCAAATAGACTGTCAGAAATACTGTGGGTTAATTTATTACAATAGAGCCTGCAACCTTTGCTTGGTACTTCATGCAGCAACACTAAAGATGAAGATTCATCATCTGCATCATCATGTGAATCTGAATCATAAGTGAAAGTTTTGTTGTGCTCGATGCAAACACTCCCTATTTCCATTGGCTTACAATGAGTTTGTTCTTCATGGCTGCCACATTTAATTCCAGGGGAATATATTCCTTCATTGGAGTCCATGCAATCTTTGTAACCCCATTTTGATATTACTGAAGATGGTTCAAATAACATTTTTCGTTTCTGTAACTTCTTCAGCCCTTCCAAAATGTGGTTTTCCTTGATACGAGTTGGAGGTAGATCGTCTGTAGGACTAGAGAGGTTGCTCGGGAGTGAAGAACCGATGCTTATTCTTTTATCCCAGCTTATAGATGACTGTTAAAAAATAAGAATATGCTGGTAAGGAAAAAAAGTAACACCTTTTATTTAATTGGTTATAAATTGCATTTGGTATTAAGTCTCATCTAGACAAACTGCTATCTTTGGAATTGATGCCAATATTCTCTCTTAACACAGTATTTCATAGTAGTGTGAAATGGGGAGGGTGATTGGTGTGTGTAAGAGAGAGAATGTGGATGAGAGGGGTAAGACAGAAAGAGAGCAGAAGAAATTTGAGTGTGAAAGAGAAAGGGAATGTCTGAATGAGAGAGAGATTGGGAAAGCAGAGGGAGAGAATGAGGATAGTTGGCTTGAATTTAGGGGAAAGAGGAAATGGGAATCAATGAGGTGAGTGAATAAAAAGTGAGAACAGAGGATAGTGAAGGGGCTGCACTCATGCATGCAAACTTATGGTCAGGCGATCTACCATTTCACATATGAGGAAAAAAAATAAGGGAAGACTACACAGAATATATAGTAAATACTGCATATTTACATGAACTCCAGACCATTATGACATGCTGGGCCCTGGGAGGAAACCTCACAAACCCTACTTCTACCTCTGTGAGGTAATGAGGCCCTATAAGTACCTAAGATAGGGGTTTGCTACTATTGTTATTATTAGTTAGTGAAGAAGTGGGGTTGTTTGGCAAGTGGGGTTTGTATCCTGCAGTTAAGAACAGTATTAGCAGCTGCTCTTGCCTGGATGTGACTCAGGCAGCTTAGAGACCAACCAAGCAGCCCAGAAGACAGCTAGGAAAGGTGATTCTTCTGCACTATGGACCATTTATGGGTCTTTTCTTATAACTGATGCTTGTACTTGAGATAGAAGTCTGTAGTAGGTCTTATGTTTATTGTTTGGTTTGATATGCTAACAACCAAAAATAAGTATAGCAACCCAGAAAGAGGAAGAGATGTTATTTTTATTAACCAGAGAGTTTGGTGTCTATTACTGAAAGAAACCCCTGAGCTCCCATAAAGTCTCCAATCATTTTCTACATGGAAAGCGCCTCTCTTTTTGCCTTTTTCAATTTACCTATTTGAAAAGGTAGGAAGCACTATACAACAGAAAACGCTTGAGTATGAACAGCAAACAAAAATGCAAATTGAGCAAAATGTGATTTGAAAAGAAGAGCTAGACATGGGCATAGCTAGAAAAGAAAAGGCAATTTTCTAACAGTGAGACAGAGTGTGACTGTGGTACTTTACTAAATTATAGCAAATGTATCTTTACCTTAAATATTACAGAAATTTCCAACCCTTCTGACTGCATAGACTGGGCTCCCTTTAGGAGATGGCCAAAGCCACATTTCTAAAACAACATTGGGAAAATTTCTGTGGCTGGAGTGGGGCCTTTTAAATTTCTGCCGGAGCCCCAGGGCTCCCAGCCAATGCCACTGCTACCCTGGGGCCCTGGCAGCGATTTAAAGGGCTTGGGGCTTCTGGCTGCCACTGCCACCACCGTACCTGCAGCTGGAGCCCCGGGACCTTTAAATCAACGCTGAAGTCCCAGGCAGTGGGGGCGGGGCAGCGCTGAAGGGCTGGCTGGGGGATTTTGGCCCCAGCCCTACCCCTTCCACCCGAGCCCCCGCCTCTCAGGGGGCCCAGAGGCCCCCCCCACCTGTCCCAGGACCCCTGCCTCCCTGCATATCAGTAAGTCATTTAAGTTACTTTCACTCCTGGCCCTTGGTCAGCAGCTGCCACTCTCTGGCCACCCAGCTGTGAAGGCAGCAGCACAGAAGTAAGGGTGGCATGGTATGGTACTTACTTCTGCACTGCTGCTGGCTGGGCACCTGGCCAATGTCCACACCTCTCCGGGAGAGCTCTAAAGGCAGCGCAGAAGTAAGGGTGGCAATACTGTGACCGCCCCACCCCCGCACAACTCTCTTTTGGGTCAGGACCCCCAATTTGAGAAATGCTGGTCTCCCCCCATGAAATCTGTATAATATAGGGTAAAAGCACACAAAAGACCAGATTTCATGGGGGGAGAGACTAGATTTCATTGTCCGTGCTGCGTTTTTCATGGCTGTGAATTTGGTAGGGCCCTAGTTATATCTGAACCTAAGAGCTGAAAGTTTCCATTTCCCAAATCCTTCACCCCTTTACCTCCCTAGTCTAGCCCCTCTCAAAAAGCCTACTTTGAAGTTAGCATGCTTAGAAAAGGAAACTAAATGAAACTTTCTTTCTGACAAGAAACCCGGAGAAATTCCAAAACTGCCAAGAAGTTGCTGTTCAGAGAAGCCTACCATTCAATATGCTCAGTTAATGCAGAGACAGGGAGAATAGAAAATGATTAAAAACAATATGAGCTCAACTTGCTTAACCCTTTGGCACTGGTGATGGTGATGCTCCCAGTGTTGTGTGCTAATTCATCATGCATTAGCACTTTGCATTGAGGTAACTCAACAATTAGGGTCAAGGGGCTAAGCTTCCCTATATGATTCAAGCTGAAATCTCTCCAGTTCTTCTATTTAAGGCCATTAGAGCACGAGACCTCCTTTCTGATCTATTTTTTTCCTATGCATTGTGGAAGCAAACACTTTCAGTTCATATGTTTCTTGCCTCCTAAACCATAACAACATTTTTTTTTTAAAGCTGCTAAATATACCAAATTCTACCCTTGATTAAATGCAGGAACCCAAATGAAGCCAGTGTAGCACAACTTGGCCTCGTGTGTAAATGCATAGACTGTTTTTGCATGTTGTACTCTGTAGGACAGGGGTGGGCAAACTATGGGAGCGGCTCGGTGCAGCGCGGTGCGGGGCCAGGGCAGGCAGGCAGAGAGCCTGCCTTGGCACCAGTGCGTGCCGCTGCCACCCCGCCGCTGCCACCCTGGACCCCGCACCCCTCCTGCATCCTGCACCCCAAATCCCTGCCCTGAGCCCCCTGCCTGCACCCCAATACCCTGCTGCACCCCTCCTGGACCCCAACTCCCTGCCCTGAGCCCCCTCCCACACTCCGCACCCCTCCCTGTACCCCTGCCCTGAGCCCCCTCCTGCACTCCACACCCCTCCTTCACCCCAACCCCCTTCCCTGAGCCCCCTCATACACTCTGGCCCCCTCCTCTGCCCCAACCCCTTGCCCTGAGCCCCTTTCTGCAAACCGCACCCCCTCCCACACTGCGCACTCCCTCCCACACCCCAACCCCCTGCCCCGGCCCTGCATGACATTTCCCCACCCAGATGTGGCCCTCGGACCAAAAAGTTTGTCCACCCGTGCTGTAGGCCCTTGTGCCAGATAGCTTAAAGAGTTAAGGAGGCCTGAAGTTTGTTCGGACAGCTCCTCTCACATCCTCACATTTGCCCCCACCAAACTCTAACAAGTTTGATAATAATTTAAAGGGATGGGGGGAGAAGAAGAAGAAAGGCAAATAGTTCAGAAATTTCCGACCGCTCCATTCTGCTGAGTAGGAAAGATAGAAAATGTGGCAAAAGACCAGCTTGGCTTAACCACGAGATCCTGCATGATCTAAAAAATAAAAAGGAGTCATATAAAAAATGGAAACTAGGACAAATTACTGTACAAAGGATGAATATAGGCAAACAACACAGGAATGCAGAGGCAAGATTAGAAAGGCAAAGGCACAAAATGAGCTCAAACTAGCTACAGGAATAAAGGGAAACAAGAAGACTTTTTATCAATCCATTAGAAGCAAGAGGAAGACCAAGGACAGGGTAGGCCCACTGCTCAGTGAGGAGGGAGAAACAGTAACAGGAAACTTGGAAATGGCAGAGATGCTCAATGACTTCTTTGTTTCGGTCTTCACCGAGAAGTCTGAAGGAATGCCTAACATAGTGAATGCTAATGGGAAGGGGGTAGGTTTGGAAGATAAAATAAAAAAAGAACAAGTTAAAAATCACTTAGAAAAGTTAGATGCCTGCAAGTCATCAGGGCCTGATGAAATGCATCCTAGAATACTCAAAGAGCTAATAGAGGAGGTATCTGAGCCTCTAGCTATTATCTTTGGAAAATCATGGGAGATGGGAGAGATTCCAGAAGACTGGAAAAGGGCAAATATAGTGCCCATCTATAAAAAGGGAAATAAAAACAACCCAGGAAACTACAGACCAGTTAGTTTAACTTCTGTGCCAGGGAAGATAATGGAGCAAGTAATTAAGGAAATCATCTGCAAACACTTGGAAGGTGGTAAGGTGATAGGGAATAGCCAGCATGGATTTGTAAAGAACAAATCATGTCAAACCAATCTGATAGCTTTCTTTGATAGGATAACGAGTCTTGTGAATAAGGGAGAAGCTGTGGATGTGGTATACCTAAACTTTAGTAAGGCATTTGATACGGTCTCGCATGATATTCTTATCGATAAACTAGGCAAATACAATTTAGATGGGGCTACTATAAGGTGGGTGCATAACAGGCTGGATAATCGTACTCAGAGAGTAGTTATTAATGGTTCCCAATCCTGCTGGAAAGGTATAACAAGTGGGGTTCCGCAGGGGTCTGTTTTGGGACCGGCTCTGTTCAATATCTTCATCAATGACTTAGATATTGGCATAGAAAGTACGCTTATTAAGTTTGCAGATGATACCAAACTGGGAGGGATTGCAACTGCTTTGGAGGATAGGGTCATAATTCAAAATTATTTGGACAAATTGGAGAAATGGTCTGAGATAAACAGGATGAAGTTTAATAAAGACAAATGGAAAGTGCTCCACTTAGGAAGGAACAATCAGTTCCAAACATACAGAATGGGAAGATACTGTCTAGGAAGGAGTACGGCAGAAAGGGATCTAGGGGTTACAGTGGACCACAGGCTAAATATGAGTTAACAGTGTGATGCTGTTGCAAAAAAAGCAAACGTGATTCTGGGATGCATTAACAGGTGCGTTGTGAGCAAGACACGAGAAGTCATTCCTACTCTGCGCTGGTTAGGCCTCAACTGGAATATTGTGTCCAGTTCTGGGCACCGCATTTCAAAAAAGATGTGGAGAAATTGGAGAGGGTCCAGAGAAGAGCAACAAGAATGATTAAAGGTCTAGAGAACATGACCTATGAAGGATGGCTGAAAGAATTGGATTTGTTTAGCTTGGAAAAGAAAAGACTGAGAGGGGACATGATAGCAGTTTTCAGGTATCTAAAAGGGTGTCATAAGGAGGAGGGAGAAAACTCGTTCATCTTAGCCTCTAAGGATAGAAGAAGAAGCAATGGGCTTAAACTGCAGCAAAGGAGGTTTAGGTTGGACATTAGGAAAAAGTTCCTAACTGTCAGGGTGGTTAAACACTGGAATAAACTGCCTAGGGAGGTTGTGGAATCTCCACCTCTGGAGATATTTAAGAGTAGGTTAGATAAATGTCTATCAGGGATGGTCTAGACAGTATTTGGTCCTGCCATGAGGTCAGGGAACTGGACTCGATGACCTCTCGAGGTCTCTTCCAGCCCTTGAATCTATGAATCTTGTTTCAGATGAATTGGGTTAATAAATGAAACAAATCAATTTGCTTTACCCTTTTACTGCACGTCTTTCCATCATTCCAAGTGTAGGAGGAGCCACTGGAATATTCACTGCAAGCACTTGATAGAGAGAGTTCACTGCTACTGCAACTGCTCCGGGGATATAGGCGACTGGGCCCTGTCGTATTTAATTGACTCTGGCATTTCAAGGCAGGTATACTGGATTTCACATTCTGCTGGCATTCCTAAAACACAAGAAGAAATGCAACAATCTTATGGGTAAAAACAGATCATTTTCTCTTCTACCTGATTGATTTAGTTAATAGGGCAAAATGCAAGTGTGCCATTTATACTTGCATTGTATTCCTTTAGGATCTGGTAAAAATTAATGAATAGATGTAAAATAAAAAGAAACAATTTAACGTTTAGCTTTATTAGAACAGAAAAAGATCTCAATCCCTCCAATTCTTTTTATTTATTTACTGTGGCTTCAGTATTCTGCTGGTCTTTCTGCAAGAGTATTTTGAGTCGGTTTGAATTCTGCTGTAGATATTAGCAGCATGCTCCAGTAAGATATCACAAACTAAGTTATAAGAGTACAAGTACATCTTGACAACTGCATTATAGCCCCACAATGTAACAGATGAGGCTCTACCAACTGGACAAGGTAAATTAATTTAGTGTCCCAAACAGAATGTCCACCGAGAATGGAATCTCTCCATTACAGTCTAATTCTGGTTTCCTATCTAGTCCAAAGCTTTGTCTAAGAAACTCTCTGATGTAGACAATCCATCTTTGTGTCACTTTCAGACAGCTGAAGCCTCTTGCTTATGCAATTTATTGACACTTTATGGCTGCCTTTAGTACTTGGGTAGTTATCGCCCCTCTCCAAATGCAATTTCAGCTGACTGTGACTAAATGCCAGCTTTGAGGAAGAGAGTAATGAAGAGCAGATAGCACGTTAGGTAAAATATTAAACCTTTGTAGGAGTATCTAGGATGTGATTAATTTGTATTCAAACTAGTACTCTTGTGCCTAACAATGCTAGACTTTCTTTAACATTAAGTGCCTGCACTGTTATGTTGTTATGATGAGATCCTCTAATGCCATATAGAATCAGAAACTTTTTTAATTACCAGGAATACCAAAGAGCAACACTACTCCATTTTTTCTGAAAGTTGGCTTAGAATTTCATTAAAACTATAAAATAACCTCACAACCAAGCCTTGAGCAATATTTATTGATTTCCATTCTTGTTTATAGCCTGATGTAGTTTTGCTTAGATGAGTGTTTTCACATTTATATCCCAATAGGATACAAACAAATCTAAGGTTATATAATACACGAGCAGCTGGCAAAACTGTCAAATAGATTCAATGGATGTATAAAATGCCTCATGGAAATCTTTGGAAAATATTCAATTTAGAGACCGTTCTCCATATACTCTGTTCCATGCTGGGTTGCTTTTTGTGTGTGTGATTTCCCCCCATTTATTACTACAAAGGCCGTTTGGCTGAGAACACGATTTTTATTGCTGAGGAGTTCGTCAGCTACTGCTGCTCATTCTTCAAGTGACATCATAATGCTCTGTCTGTGACAAACCTAACTACATGACAAATCATCGCTCCCTGTCATGGACAAAACCCCTGGATGGGAAAAATCAGTCAGCAGTAGCAGCAGCGAGTTTCACCTCAGGGAGTTATCGACACGTGTTCTAAGCAGTGAAAGGGGTGCAGAAGGACTAGCCTTCAAACTCTCCAGAGTGCCAGGTAATACACAGAGCACAGGCTTCTGCATTTTTGCAATAGAGTCCTTTGGCTTTGTTGATACATCTCTCTCTCTTCACCATTGGCATCATTCACTCCCTCTGCTGTCACTAGTTCCCCCTGCTATGCCTGCATGCTCCCCTGCAGGTAGAAGGCATGGAGGCCAACAGTAGCATTGATTTCTGCTTATTATGGAATTTCAGCTGTGGTGCTAGATAAACATACAATGTTCGGTGACTGCACTCTGAGTTCCACCCCATATAACAGGCCAGACATGTCCAAAGTGCCTAGTGCCTGCATGGAAGGGCTGCTGTAGATTCTGGGGAAGGGAAGCACATAGCATGCTGCAGAACCCTCACTCCCCTCCCATCACCCTCTGCTGCTTTGGGAGCCTTCCCATCCCATCCTCTTTTCCCCTTTGTGCCTTAAGGAGGAGAGAGGGACATCAGGTCCTATGATTTCAGACTAAGAAGCAGATGGACATCTAAGCAAAAAATATTTTCATGTAAATACTGTTAATATTTACAGCAAGTAAGAAAACATGAAAAATATAGTGTACATCACTAGAATTCTCTCTAAATAGAATGTTCTCCAAACTTTCTAAATTTTAAAAGGAGGTTGGGTTTTCCTTCTATGAGCTGTCTAATTTTTTAAAAAATTCTGTTTAAAAAACCTTTAAAGATTATATTTATGATGCATTAATTACATATAGTTAACGTGCACATTGGTTAATTAATTTGAATTGCATAATCTGACTTTTTCCCCCTAATCATGACGTCTAAACCATCACCTTTAATGAAATTAGAGTACAAAAGCTCTCTGTATGAGTATAATTTAAACATGTAATTGTTGTTAGAAAGGAAAGACAACTGAATGAATCAAACAATTGCAAAGAGAAAACTGCATACTTAGAAAAATCTAACCTGAAGGCTAAATTACAGATTGTATAGAGGGTCATTAACATCTTTGTGAACCTTTGAAACAATGGCTTTCCACTAAAATATGTATTATTATAAAGCAGATTACATTTCTGATGACACTTTTATACTTTAAGATGAAAGGCACAGAAAGGCTCAGTTTTCTGTTCTCATCCGCTTTATTTCTCTCTCTTTATGTGACTTTTGTTTTTAAAGCTACTTTTCTCTCTGTCAATGAAACATGAAAGCCCTACTGGTTAAGTTTTGCCAAATAAGCACAAAGCTAACCCCATCTTTAAAAAAAAAAAACTGCAGAGACCATGAATTTTTAAAAGTTCATACATAATATATCATAAAAGTAGGATGAATAATATGGTGCATGGGCTTTAATAAAAAGCTCCTTGACCATTTCTCAGAGATTTTGAGATGTAATCAATACCCAAAAAGGTATCTTGGGGACATTGTCAAGATTTATGCTTTTTTTGCACAGAGTGACACTTTCTGTGTACTATATCAACCTGAGACATGATATTGAATTTCAGAGAACAGAAGAAAGGAAAGTATTGTTATCTGTCTCAACAATGGCTCACCCATGACATCGCACTTCACAGACAGAAATGAGTGCTCCAAATGAGGCACTCAAAGACAGCACAAAGACTCACATGAATCTGAACACCAGTAGTTCGTGATTGTATCAAACTTCTGTTCCTTTCTACATCTGAAAGCAAATCCCCAGACGAGAGATCTAAGATGCGTGAATGCAGTTTCTGGCAGAAGAGAATGACCAAAGCATAAACATTTGACAAATATGCAACAGATCAGCATTTTAAAAATTCCAAACCGTGCAGTTAAATTTCAAAGGAGAATAAAACCCTGTGGTAAAAGAGCATTTGTCCTAATTTGAAAGTTTTCCGTTTTACTGCTTACTGAGTCCAGGACCTGACGCACCAAGATTTTTCATCCAAAAAACCCTGAACTTTTTCTCCCTGAGACTGTTTCACAACTTATCATGATTTCACATGCAACAATGACAAAGTAATAGGACCACAATCATATTTATCCATAGAGTCTGGCAAGTTTGAATTAAAAAAGTATAAAAATGAATGATGAAATTAACATTTATAAAGCAATCAACACATTAACCTTGTTTTATTTAGCAGTTGCTACAGCCTGAGTGAATGATTATAAAAGTGACCCTATTTCTAAACGGCATTGATCTTGTGAAGCCCTGCCTTGCACACATTTTAACTCAAAGTCATTAATGTCATCTGTTAGGAACAATTAATATGAATAGAAAATAATTGCATCAGGGAGCAAGGGACTCAGAGGATTTTGTGCATTAATATTCACATGCTGTTCAATTACATATGCAGTCCTTTATTTCAGTTTTGCTTGGAAGGCCTGCTAACCTGGTGCCATTTCCCCCATATTAATCTGTACACTAATTACCAAGGCTTTCTGTATAGAATAAGTCTGACCTGCTTTAATTGCAAATGTATGATTTATCTGAATGTTGTTTCTTGACCAATGACTTCAAAAGAAAAAACAGCAATATCTGCTGTCCAGCTGGTCATGTGAACCAAACTTTTTGATCAGGGCTGGCTCTGGCTTTTTGGCCGCCCCAAGCAAATACATAAATAAATAAATAAATGGGGAGGCCAGAACGGCAAAGCAAAAAAAAAAACAAAAAACAATCCTGCGGCGCAGCCGGAGCGCGGGTGTAGGGGGACCGGGTGGGGGGTTGAGGGAGGGAGCGGACGGGATAGAGAGAGAGAAGGGGGCGGCCACGGCTACAGCAGGGGCGCTGCCACGCGGCCCCTCCCGCTGCGCCGCCTCCTGCCACCTGCCGCGAGGGCTCCGCTCCAGTCAGCGGGGAAGGAAGGAAGAGGACTGCCCTGCAGGGCACTCTGGTTCTCCACCCCGCCACCTTCTACAGGGCGGCCGGAGCGGAACAAGAACAAAAAAAAAAGCTGCCGTGCCGCCCTAGGATTGGGCGGAATGCCGCCTCCAATAATCTGCCGTCCCAAGCACCAGCTTGCTCAGTTGGTGCCTGGAGCCGGCCCTGTTTTTGATTATAGATACTTGGGATCTGATCCATAGTTCACTGAAATATATGAAAAGGTTCCTATTGACTTCAATGAGCTTTGGGTCAAGCCCTCTGGTAAGATCCTGCCCATCCTCGCTGCAACCACGGAAGAATCAAGAGATTGGAACTGCTAAGTTCATGTCGTGCATGGCTGTGGGTGTTGGAAAGGGGTGAAGGAGAGGCCACAGAAAACCTGCCAAGGAAACTTGGTACCCTAGGTTACGCTGTGTAGGACACACCCTATGGGAATGTGGAGATGGTGCAGTGGGGCAAGGCAGTGGACCCAGAAACTGTTTATCCAGGGGTCCACAAATATTAGTATGAGGGGGAAGCAATAGCTTGCAGCCGCTAATCCTACCTATATCCAGGTGGAGCAGTGGCAGAGAAGCTCTACACAGGCTTCTGCAAGCTGGGACTGAGGCTTCAGCTCAGCACCACATGCAGTGCTCAGCCTACTTATCAGGCACTCACCTCTACAATTTCTTCCTCTGGAGAATGAGTCATCCAGAAATAGACATCTCTTCTTTAAGCCTTTGTTGTTCACAGCCACTATTGTAAACTGGCTTCTATTCCAGGCAATTTAGTACTTTTAACCACTAATTATTAATTTGGGAGTAATTTTGCAGGAGTTACATAGTCATTTCATTTTCATTCAGTGTTTTGTTTTAACCGGTGCTATCCTGTTTCAGTAAGATTATGGGAAACTGTTTGAATGATGAATGCTCTGTACAATCATATTTCCTATAACAAAATGTTGAATAGATGCCACAAACACTTTGCATTCAGTATATTTTTCATTATAAATCTTTACTACACCCAGTGTACATGTCTTTTAACACAGTGTCAGTTATATCTATTCTCCAGTTATTGAATGTGAACCATTTAAAATATTGTTATTGTAATTGCAGGCTGATGTTTGCCCAAAATTTAAATACTGACTAATTACAACACCTTTCCAAGCTCACAGGTTTACAATGAACTCAAAGTTAGCCTTTAACTGAAAGTCTCCCAACTGTATAGTTGAGCCACCCGAAAATTCAAATTGGTTCAGACACAGGAATCTTTGATGCTATGCAAAGGTGTTGTTAGGTAGGGCCCTTTGAAAAGGGATGTCTTTCCTCCAAAGAGACCAATTTTCTGGTCTCTCCTTGCAGAGGATTTTTAGTGCAAGTTTCTGTACTTTAAGTCATGCATTAGTCTGGAAAATTGGGAATGTGTGAGGGGAATGGACATTAACGTTTATTTCCCAAGAAAACATACTGGAAATATGACTTCAGGAGTTTTACATCCTGAAGACTTGGTTCAGGGTTTGTCAGTCCCTAAAAATATTTTGAAAATAAATATTTTATTGTACATGAGTTAGCAATACAGATGGCGGTAAATAAAGAAGTGAACAATATAATTTGTTATGACAATAACTATCACATGAAACTAAGTACATTGCTATATCATTCTTGTGAAACATAATGCCAGCTCACTCAGCAAGAAGAAAATAAAATCAGGAAAGAAAAAGAAATAATCGCTCAAATAACAACCTAAAATTAATTTTAAAAAGTAAATTGTTAAAAGTTATAAATTATTGGGCTTAATACAGGGGTAAATGGGTGACATTTAATGGCCTATGATATACAGGAGGTCAGACTAGATGAGCTAATGAACCCTTCTGGCCTTAAACTCTATGAGCCTTTAAATAATAAAAGTAAATCAGCAAAATAATAGAGAAGAAAGAAAGGAAAGTGGGTTCTCAAGATCTATAATACCACTACATATCTGTATCAAATAGACAAATTAAGTAATTATCATACTGGAAACGTTCACCATCATACAAATCACAAAAGAATCTGAGGGTTATAATGGATAACAAATTGAATATGAGTCAACAATGTGATTCAGTAGTGAGAAAGGCTAATATCATACTGGAGTGTATTAACAGGAATGTCATATGTAAGATACAGTGGATAATTGTCTCACTCTTCTCAGCTGGAGTATGTTTCTAGTTCTGGGTGCCACACTTTAAGACAGATGTAGACAAATTGAGAGAGTCAGAGGAGAGCAACAAAAATGATGCAAGGTTTACAAAACCTGACCTGTGAAGGAAGGTTAAAAAAACTGGGTATGTTTAGTTTTGAGAAAAGATGACTGAGAGGGTAACAGTCTTCATATATGTTAAGACCTGTTATAAATAGGCTGGTGATCGATTGTTCTCCATATCCACTGAAGGTAGGACAAGAAGTAATGGGCTTAATCTGCAGCAAGAGAGTTATAGGTTAGATATTAGGAAAAGCTTTCTAAGTATCAGGCTAGTTAATAGGGTGACCAGACAGCTAGTGTGAAAAATCAGGACAGGGGGTGGGGGGGTAATAGGAGCCCATAGAAGAAAAAGACCCAAAAATCCGGACTGTCCCTATAAAATCGGAACATCTGGTCACCCTACTAGTTAAGCACCGGAGTAGGCATCCAAGGGAGTTGTGGAATCCCTGTTATTGGAGGTTTTGAAAAACAGATTAGACAAATGCCTCTCTGGGATGGTCTAGTATACATAGCCCTGCCTCAGTGCAGGATGCTGGACTAGATGACCTCTTGAGATCCCTTCCAGTCCTACATTTGTAGGATTCTATGAAATCAGCTGTAACAGATACATAGCCAGCAGAACGACCTACATTAACAAAGTTTAAAGAAGCAGAACAAAGTTTGTATTAAGATAATTAAGGAAATATAGCCACACAGCAATGAAACAGTAATTATAAAGTAAAAATGTCAGGAAAATAATTTCCCCCTACCTTCATTTCTTTTCTCTAAGTGATAAAGTATAAAAAAACCGAAGAAGTATAACGTTGCATATTAAAAATGTCAATACATTTACAAAATGAAAAAATATTGTACAAAATGTGACTCCCTCCCCCCCCACACTGATGACTTCATCTCACCTAAGCTCCAGTGACATGATGTAAACTATACTGTATTGATCATGGACCTTCTCACATGATACACTTGTTTACATTACAGCATCTGTGTAATGATACCTCTGTGCTGAAAATAATTTGATTTTTAAAATATTGTTGATGCCCTTGGGTGCAGCAGAACAAAATAGAGTACAAGAGGAGATTATTCTTCTTGGACTCTGTGTAATATGGAGAACTTCCATGCATGAACTTCCCTTGCCTAAATAGGAGAGGCAATCAGGTGCATATATACATATATGGAGATATACCTATCTCATAGAGCTGGAAGGGACCCTGAAAGGTCATCAAGTCCAGCCCCCTGCCTTCATTAGCAGGACAAAGTACTGATTTTGCCCCAGATCCTTAAGTGGCCCCCTCAAAGCTTGAACTCACAACTCTGGGTTTAGCAGGCCAATGCTCTAGCCCAGGGATCAGCAACCTATGGCACTCGAGCCAATTTTGAGTGGCACGCAGGTCCCGGCCCCCGCCCCACTCAGCCCCCCCCCCTCCCACCGCTCTCCCCTGCGGGGGCAGGAGGCAGAAGCTTGGTTCTGTGACAGCCAAGCTTCCCCCCTCCCCCGCTTTTTCCCCCAGAGTGGTGCTTTCATGCCCCTCCTCCTCTCCTTCCCTGCGCCAATCAGCTGATGGCTCTAGCGAGGGGGAGGGGGAAGAGCGGCAGCGTGCACACAGCTCTGTAGAGGATGCAGAGAGAGGTAGGGACGGAGCCTGGGGGAAGGGGGTGGAACAGGGCATATCCCTTCCAGCCCCCTGCCATGAACCGCTCAGGCAGGGGGCTGGGAGCACCCCCACGAGCTGAGCATCCCAGCCTTCTGCCCTGCACCCCCCCACACCCCTCAGCCCTGAACCCCCCCAACACACACCCAGCCTTCTGCCCTGCACCCCCCACACCCCCAGTCCTCTGCCCTGACCCTTAAACCCCCCCATACACCCACCCTTCTGCCCTGCACCCCCACACCCCCCAGCCCTCTGCCCTGAACCCCCCACATCCCAACGCACACCCAGCCTTCTGCCCTGCACCCCCACTCCCCCATCCCTCCGCCCTGAACCCCCCCAACACACCCCCAGCCTTCTGCCCTGCACCCCCCCACACTGTACCCCCCACATCCCAACACACACTCAGCCTTCTGCCCTGAACATCCTCCCCCAGTCCCTCTGCCCTGACCCCTGAACCCACCCCCCAGGTCTGGGGTCCTGGCCGCAGGCCCTGCTCAGCCCACTGCCAGTCTAGGTGAACAGAACCCCAGGCTGGCAGCGAGCCGAGCAGGCTGGTGGCATAAGATCAGCATTTTAATTTAATTTTAAATGACGCTTCTTAAACATTTTGAAAACCTTGTTTACTTTACATACAATAGTTTAGTTATATAATATAGACTTATAGAAAGAGACCTTCTAAAAACGTTAAAATGTATTACCGGCACACGAAACCTTAAATTAGAGTGAATAAATGAAGACTCGGCACACCACTTCTGAAAGATTGCCGACCCCTGCTCTAGCCACTGAGCTATCCCCCCATGGCATCACCCTTATTGTCCTTGAACTGCTGAGGAGCGAGGCATACATGCATGGAATGGGGCAGTCCTGAGCTGGGGAAATACGTTATCCTCTCACCAGCCCCTATGCAGAACACTCAGGAAAGTTAATACAGCATACGCTGTATCAATTTTTTCAGAAGTTTTTCTCTTTTTGGTTCCAAAGACCCTATAGAAATAAAAACTTTTATTAAAGCAAGTTCTTATTTCTATGGGATCTTTGGAACCAAAAAGAGAAAAGACTGTGAAACAGTTCCATTTCCTCATACCAGATAATGTGACAACCCCACCCCCAAAAAACCCATAATAAACACTATGATTTGGTACATAGTTTATTTAATAGGAATTCCTAAAGATAATGTCTCCATTATAGAACTGGATCCTGCTGTCTTTCAGGGCATTTCACAGAATGCACAGAAAGGTTTTCAGGGAGACAGGGGACATCTCATATCTGTTCCTTGCAAGATTAGCTTGATTTAGAACTCTCATCAAATACTACTCAACCAAAATATTCAGCATGTATTCTTCATATGCTTAATACTCAGAAACAAGGGGCAAATTATGTGTAAGGAAACACTGACAATAAAAAATGTAAAATGGATTTCAGCCGCAGAAAGCATTAATGGATTTCAGTTTTACACAAATTAGTGTTTACAAACACTGGCATATGGTGAAGATTGCCTTCCAAAGAGACCAGCAAAATTGGTCATGTATTGGAAGTGGGCTTTAACTAAAGAGCAAAGAAAGTGCACTGAAAACCTCAAAGATGCTTTAAAGTGTTTTCTTGCAAAGTGATGCTATTGGAAATGGTTCTTACTGCAGATCTCACTGTTTTTAATTATAATATTATAAAATGTTGGAAAATGTCTAAGAACTACTCTTTTTGATCTAAAAAATGTATGAATTTATTATTATGCATAATTGTTAGCTACACATACTTACTTATTTCAGATCTTGGAAGTTATAAATCTAATGGAACATTGAGAATTAAGTCCCGCTTTTCTACTACTTAATTACTGTACTATAAACAGAACTTAATATCCATTGCAAAATACTGTTTAATCTAACTTTTCAGTACATAAACAAGAATGTTTATTTATTTTCTATTTTCATAGTTTATAATGGCAATACTGACTTCCATGCTGGTCATTTCCCCCTAGTTAACCAGGTGGGTTAAGGACTTGCATTCACCTCCTCTCACTGTTTATGAATTACCAGGAAATGCAGTGCCGCAGTAATGCTGTTCTGTTTGCATATGCTTTTTCACAATTCTTTTCATACTGACTACTGATATTACCTAATGTCATTTCAAGGGCACTGCTTGGTCCAAATTTTCAAAGTTCTTATCCTCCCAATTCTCTAACAACATCCTTATTATTTATCCTGACAAATCTACCCTTACCTCCAACATATGCCTCTTAATGATTTGGATCTGTTCAGGGTCCAGCTTTGTAGAGGCCCTTCCCCAAATGCCAGTGTCCACTGTCCTCTTTACCACTTTTCAGAGATCTTTCTACAAGAGTTGAAGTTCCCCAAAGAGTATTAATGGCACATGTCTATTTCATAAGATGCCTCATCTGCTTTTGCTCCAAAGTGGAGACTGAAGTAATGCGACTTTCCACACCAGTAGTTCCAGTTTCTGGGAAATAAAATGTGGTCCTATCTTGTAGGCTGCACAGAAAAGGTCCAAAGGTATATCTCACTAATTTCTGTGCAAAGAGACCATCAGTAGAGGATGAGGAATTAACCGCATGACTCTCAGTAGCAGAAAAAAAAGTTTAGTTAAAAAAAAAAAGCATTTTCTGGAGAATGAACATGAGGATTGGAAACTAACTTTTCTCCTGATCTTCTCTGTTAGGTGCCTGTAGCATTCTGAGTAAGTGTCCAAATTTAGGATAGTTTCCAGCCCATGTTTACTGGAAGTAAACCATGCACTTCTGCATTCTGCATAATTGGAGTTAGATCTTTGCTTTTAAATGGTGGCTGGGTGGGTGAATATTGTCTACAGATACCCTTCAAATGGCATAGAGTACTTTGAAACAAACATTTGGACACACACAGCTCCTCAGTCCTGAGGACACATAAGACAGAGCCAGATGCCAACCAGTCAATCTGTATCTGCAGAAGTCTCCCTGTCCATCTCCATCCCTGACATTTCCCCATCTTGCACCATCAATAGCCAGGCAAAAAAAGGAAGTGGGGTGCTTGTGGATGGCCAGAGATGTGCTGACCTAAACCCTATCCTGGCTCCATTATTTGGGTGCAGAACAACCATGGGGCTGAAAAAGAATGACAAGTTACTCACCTGGGGCAGCTGACAGAACATATGATGGGGAATAGATCCACCAGGGGCTCAAGTGAATAACTTCTTCAGCTCACACCTGCATAGCAGGCCCAGGTTTAAGCAAGGTACAGTAAAAACCAGAGTAGGAAGCTTACGCTATCTTAAAACAATTCTAATATTTGCTTGTGACTGTTTAACATAACACCTTACAGTATTTGTATGGCTGAATAAACCTTTAGATCATTAAAAGACATTAATAAACCTTTACTCTGACTCCACATTTTTGGACATGCAAATATTTGTAATCTTGTATGACTCTAAGGCACCATAAACTGATCATAAAAGGGAATGCAAAATGCAAGAAAAAACTGATGAAAATTAGCTCCATAATGTACAACCTTTTGTTCTTTCTACTGCTCTGAGTATTGGTTCTAACAGGACAAGCAGCTAATGACGATATTTGGTGATACTTGTAAAGGTCTATTACATGGAATCTGTTGTCTTGAAAATGCAATGAATGCCTGTCGTCTTACCTCCCATGATATTTAATACCAACATTCACCTTATCAGTGATTCAGGTTTATTACTTTATTCTTCTCTATAGCCTAACTGGTAGATTTAATAAAATTAGCTTGCCTTACAGTTTGTATCTGCAGAGTTGCATCATTATTTTCCTGTAGCTTCATCCTTATAGTTGCTCTTTTGTTTGTTTTGTTTTCTAACCTACAGTAAGTGAACTCCAGGATATGAAATACCTCATAGTGATATAAGCAAGCAGTTGGAGATTGTTATTTATTGGTCTTACAAATAGCTGTTTGAAATGTAAGGAACAAAATTACAAGCTTACAATATTGCTCAGCACTAACAGTGGGGAAAGTTATACACAAAATAAATATTAAAGGATTAACTGTAAAATACAGTTCAGTAAGCCAAATAATTTCTTAGTATAAAAAAGAGCTTCTAGCTATTACAGAGAATTCATCAAGTCAAGTGGATTTTATTTTGATTTTCTATTAATCTAGCAAAAGTATTTTCCAGTTCAAGTTTTAATTTGTTTATTTCTGATTTCCCCCTCCCTCCTGTCAAGATGAAGTTGTTAAAAACTAAATCTGGAGATACAAAAGATGCCAGAATTTAAATTCAAACCCACCCTTAATAGGGGCTTGTCAGTTTTGCTGGCAAATCCTCCAGGCGAGTTTACTGAGACTTAACTGACAACATTCAAGACAAAGTACAAGGATGCGATATTACAAACATTTGTATGGAAGATTAGGGAGTTACAGCTACGTCAGAAAATCTTGTTAACAAGGCAAATCCACCACAAAATATAAAACAATAGTTTTGTGTTTGCTTCAGATTCTACAGGCTTGTTACACTTTGTTGTAATCAAGCCTTTCAAAGATAGGCAAAAGCAGTGAATTAGATTCCAAAGTACTGAGAAAGTTGAAAGCAAAAATTCCTAAATGTCCTAGAGTGTAAATTGTGAGGTATTAAGCCCATATTTGATGCATAAACATAAATAGCATAATCTCTCTGTATTCTTCAGTTGCCTGTGTTACTATAAGCCTAAAATTATTCCTCTTCCAAATCCCCCTAGTTTTATTAATTTTTATAAACTGCTTTAAATAAAAGCTACACTGAAAGATTTAATGTAATCCTCTCTGATCCTTGCTTTCATTTTATAACTATATCAGTGTTTTCAAGTCTTGAGAACTCCAAAATATTAGTTCTCATTTTAATAGCATTAAGTTAGGAGTATGTAAATACATCAGCAACGATAAAATCAACTAATTTGTTTTCTTGGGGAAAATATGTATAAAGTTCCCTATGGTTTATAATTATTGTTGAGTCAACATTTTACACCAATAACCTGGTAATCAGCTAGCCAAAAGGTAAATGATTACTGCAATTAATTATTTCATTGAGTTCATTGAAGACTCCTTGAGTATTTCATGACAGCATCTTTCCTGAAAAATGCATTCTGAGGTGTTCAACCCTCCTATGAAATATCAATCTTCACTTTCTGTGCTCATTTGTTTCACATAAAAAGCAGTAAATACTTTTCATAAATACTTTTCCATTGATCTAAAATGAATGAAGTAAATTTTCCTCCCACTTTATTGTGTGATGGCCAAATCACACAGATGCAGCAAGTTATGTGTATATGAAAAATTGTAACATAGAATTCTGCAAGTTATGACACCTTATCTTTTTTGATTAGTCACAGTTTCAGAGACTTTTCATTTACATTTCAGGGTGGTCAGAATCACTCCAGAATACCATTTTATACTTCTAACTTTTATGACAAGGAAGAACTATACCATTTATCTTTTATGACCTGTCTTACAGAAGATATCTGTACTTTAACACAAAAAGGCAGGCCTGCCTTTTATTCTGCCAGGGTGCCCAAGTGCAGTACTTTAACATATGAATGTGAACTGCTTCACTATTGTTTAAGTTCCATCTATAAAATATGCACTGTATAAAATAGAAGTTATTTGATTATATACGATTAACTAATTTCATAATGTGAATAGGTAGCTTATATCAGGATAGCCAGTGATATATTATTTATAGTATAATGTCGTGTTGGCCTTTGTCTTTGTGATTCTTATAGTTTTAAGCTTCTTTTCCCATTCACTTCCTGACTCTGTCACTAGAACCAAAAATCATCTAAAGGAATTAGGCAGACCTCAATACGATCTTGTTATTGACATTTATGTTGATCGATGTTGGCTCTTACAGAATTGGAATCTGCAGATCAATTCCCTTATTAGATTCTTTCTCACTGCTGCCATGATCATTTTATCACACAAGCTGCTGCTATCAAATGCTGTTTTATCACTTTATAATGGGATAAGCTAAAGCTTTCCTCCAGCATAGAGTTAGAAATGAAAACTGTTTTGAATCTCAAGACCATTTCCTCAAGTATTCAGAAATATCCTAATCATTATGTATATTTTAAAAGTTAATTTAAACTAAATTCACATAACCCCCCACAAAATTATTTCCCATGCTAAAATTCCAACTTATTTCCAGGGGAAAAAGTTAATTATTAAGGGCCAGAGACTGGCATGAATCTCGCTCACTCTTCTTCTGTATGTTGAGTCAGGGCAGTAAGCGAGCCTAGGAATGAAGGGATTTTCAGAAGAGATAATGTCAGGAACAAAAACACTGATGTCTGGGATGAAAAGAAGCACATAATTTTCTTTCTCTCTCACACACACACAAACAGGGCACAGGACAAAATGTATATACAAGGTTTGTTGCAGTTTTACGTCTTTAAAATGTGTATGGATAATGATACAAAATGCACATGTGCCTCTGCAGGAATGGCATTCCAGCTCCTGTTAAGAGAGGAGTTCCTCACATTAATTTAAATCTCTGATAAAATAAATTAGCTTTTTTATTGTCAGGTTGAACTATGAGACTATGATTGTTATGTATTACTTCAATCCAGGCCTTAATGGTATTTTAGCCCTGTGGTGGGCAAACAGAAACTATTTCAAGCCTTCCAAAGGCTATTAAAACATGTGCAGATGTCTGGAAAATTAATACTATTATCTAACTCTAACCTTTTGCCTGTAGGAGGAAAAGGAAAGACAAGGCTCAGGGAAGATATTTTAGATCAATACATGGCAACCGAGGAAGGTAAGCACTGCTTTGCTAGGAATCTCAGAGGCAGTAAGCTGGTGTCCCAAATAAGTGTTATATTATGTATTCTCAATAGATTCCTTCTTGCATAGTTTTCGCTGAAATCATTGATTTATTCTATAAAAAAAATCAGCAGAGATAAGCATCATTTTCTATAACCTTCCCTCACTGCAGTTTCTCAAAGTCCAGCATGTTAGACACTGAAAAGATTCATTTATTTACATGACAAGAACATGAATTTGTCAACGTTAATGTTGAACAAGCCATCTTTTCCTTTCCCAAAACGTTCTGCATTTTGAAAGATGTTTTTGTGTATCTTATAGAAATGTCACAAATGGTGGGGCAGGTTGCTGGGGGAAGGCAAAGGAGTAGCAGGATTTCCACAAAATGGCCTCATTCCTACTTTCAAGGCTTTCATAACTTTTTAATAAAAGTTCTCTTTCCAACACTGATCAAAATGTAATGTTTTCTGCTCTCAAAAAGCAATTCCAAATTTTGAACTTGTATAAAGGTTCTGTTAAAAAGCCTTAGAGGTGTGGACTGAAGGTGTTTTATTGAACACTTTTTCTTTAAAGTATCTTTTGGAGGATGGACAAACTGGTTTGGAAATAATCAAGGGCAGTCACCCAGTTGGTGTAAATTGTCAGCTTTACTGCTCCAAGGGCTCTGTGAATCTTTTTTTGTCTGTTTCTACAAAGGAAGATTCGGAAGTGTTCAATTAACTCTTTTTTCCCCAACTTTTTGTTAAGGTCCTCAAAGTCCCAACATAGAGTGAGAAAATCTAATCTTGTGGAATTTCCAGCCCCAGGCTAATGACCTCATGAAACACTTATGCACTTTCCCAAAATTACAGGACAGTAAACATTTGCAGGATTGGACCCCAACTTTGCAAACCCAAAGCCTTGAATAAGCATCCCAACTTTGGCTGTTTATCTGAACCAGACCCAAATTCAGCATCTTTAAGGTTTAATTGTCCTGTTCCAGTGGTTCTAATGAGAGGTTTATTCTATAGATTACAGGATTAAGACTACTGGATTAAGCAAAGAAGTGGGACTCAGGAATTCATGATATTTAGCCTACACTCGTTTCTGACTCCTATATGGACTTGAGTATGTCACTTAACTCTCTGCTTCCCCATCTGTAAAACAAATATAATGATACTTATCACAAAGGAGTACTGTGAGTAGAACTGGGAAAATAGTGGAAAAATCGATTCTCTAACTTGTTCCCTAAATTTGATTCACTATTTGATTCAACCAAGCAAGGTGCCTTTTTAAAATTCCCTTTTCCATGAACATTCAAATAGCTGGGTTTTTTTCTCAGCATAACAATGGAACTTCTGTTCATGTGCACAAGTGTATTCAGATGCAGATATGCACATTCACACCAGAAGTCTTTGCTTAACCTCATGTTTAAAAACTGGCGTTGAGGTTTTGGGAATGAGGATATCAGAAGGAAGAGACTGGGGGTATGTCTACACTTAGAATGCTGCAGCAGCGCAGCGGTAGTGCTTCAGTGGAGACGCTAGCTATGCCGACAGGAGGGCTTCTCCAGTCAGTGTACCTGCCCGAGAGGTGGTAGTGAAGTTGATGGAAGAATTCTTCCATTGACCTAGTACTGTCTACACCAAGGGCTAGTTTGGTATAGCTACATCCCTCAGGGGTGTGGATTTTTCACACCCCTGAGAGATGTAGCGATACACGTTACTAGTGTAGACCAGGCCTGAGAGAATGAGAAAGCCAAACCAATCATTTTCAATCAAGGGTGTGATCACCCAGCAAAAGGAGAAGTAAGCAGAAAAGCATAAAGGGGCATAATCTAAACAGCAGGTTTGTTTTTTTGTTTTCTGAAGTCTTATTTCCTGCTCTGCTGCTCTCTTTAAACTTGCCTGGAGATTCTGAACATGTTTCAGACTCTGGAACAGAGATTGTGCGATGTGACTAGCTACTGAGATGGAACAATTACTCTATGGAACTACAACTGTACATAGCATAAGATGTTGTATATTTTACTGGAGTCATATGGAAGCTCTTTGGCATGATTGGGTGGGTCTGTTGACCAAGAAAGGGCTATCCAGCCACACTCCTGCTCTGAGGAGGGAATGGGGGACCAGCAAGCAGGGGTGTCACTTGGTGTAGAAGGGAAAGCCAAAGATCAGCCACAGCAATTATTCGGTATGATTGTGACAAGAAAATACTGAATCTAAAATCTGCTGAACAGCCAATACATCTGACTTGTCTTTCCCATCTTCACTCAGGAAAGATCCTAGATATTTTTAAATCTGGGTCCATGTAAACAGACAAAAATAATCATCTATCTTTTGTAAAGAAAAAAGAAAACTATTTAAACAAGATATGTTTATTTTCTGCTATGCTTTTCTCTCTAAAAAACTCCACTCCCTCCCTGAGAGACTCAGCGCCCTCAAGTTATTTGTCCAGATTCTTGTTTATGGATGACTCGGTCATTCAATCAGAGAACAGACGGCATATCATAGCTGGCCAATCACACAGACTGAACACAAACCCCCATATATCAAATACTCAAGGGACCATTGACTAGGAAGAGTTCACAAAAACCCACAGGGCAAAATAGGTTCCTTAAAAACTATTTACAAAACAATTATGAATTATGAACAGTACAAATCAAAACCTGTTCCCTGACAACTCCTGGAGAGGAAAAGGCACCAAATCAGACAATGAATTGATCATAATAGTGTGACCAGATCTATTGGGAGGATTAACTACATGGTTTTTTACAGTGATTTGAAGATGACAAGTGTTAAGCACTATTATTGAGTCAAACTGTGATCTTGCAGTAGCATGGCAATCAGCTGCACAGACATGGACCTGCTCATTCCTGAGAACAGCCAGGTTAGGTGTGTAAGGGAAAGGGGAAGAGAGCCTCTGTGCCTACATGGTGGTTTGGACCAGTGCTCACCACCTACAATGAGGAGTCTTGTGCTGTTCCTGACTCCCCTGTCTCTTTGTGCTGGGCTTGCAGAAGTCAATGCAGTGCTAAAGTTGCAGATCTGCCATGGACTTGGCTTGGGAGTAGACAGAAGGACCAGGATTAGTTCCCAAAACTGATACCTTGGCACAGAAAGAGGATAGTGTTACAGGAGTCAGGTGTTTTCCCTTTCCCCCTCACACTCTGCTTCTAGATGACTGATCCCATTTTGGAGCTGTTGTAAGATAACCATCTCCAGCTATGTGGCCTATTCAATTCCACAGCTTTTTGACAGCTGGGGCAGCAGAGAAGCAGTGTCCCTCCATCGCCCCCTTAGGGTTTAATGGAGTCACAAACCTGCATCTGGTTGTGGAGCCTTATGAATCTATACCTGAACAGGAGGAGAGAGTGCCAGGTTTTGCTAAGGATTCTGTGGCCTTGTACCTCTAGCTAGCTCTTCTCTGTAGAGAAAAGCAGGGCCAAAATTTGGTCCATGAAATAATATTATGTGGACTAGATTTTCAGAAAAGATCAGCTCCCATTTTGGGACCAAGTAAGTGTCCAGAATTTCAAAGGTCCTCAGCATATTGACTGAGCACTTGAAAACCTGGCCCTGAGCTCCTTTGAAAATCCGGTCCTACGTGCTATTATATGGAAGACCAAAATTAAAGGTTAATTCTATTAGTTATTCCCTGATGGGCTGGGAACAACTGGTAACATTGCATAGGCAACTCTCTGTCCCTTAAGGAAGGCCATATGTCAGGTTACTGTCAAGTAACTCCCAAGGACTGGTTTACAGAATAGCATTTAAGGTGTCCTTTAAAAAACAAGGTTATATTCTTCCTCAGGTACATGTACAATATCTGAAGTCCATAGACAAATGTACAGTATGCACAAGTTTTATGTACACTGGAGGTGGACATATAAGGAAGAATTTTAGTCAACAGAAAATAAAAGGAAACTTTAAAAGGATACACATCAGTTTTTAAAACAATAGAATACTAAAGTTTAAAATCCAAGCCCTACAAAATGGGTGTAGAATAAAAACAATACACGTCAATGACTTTGTAGTTGAGAAAGACTAAAGAGTGGGCATCTCTCTAAGATTTCTAAAGTGCTGTTATTAATTCAAGATGTCATTATCCTGATATGCTGGTTTCCATACTTCAAATACAGTCAGCGAGAGTTTAATTCATAACGTTCAAGATGCCCTTGTATTCCACACGGGACACAGACAAATCACCACTCCTCCCAGTAACCTGACAAAGGTGAGTGACTAATGAAACATGGCTTGCTCATGTTTAGAGACAGAAATTAATTTTAACACCATCTAAAAATGCAAAAAAGTGAGAGTTAAGTCTAGCAATATGCTGCAAAATGTTTAATAACAAAGGTAACTTTTCCCTTCACCCTGCTCTTATCAAGAAAGAAGACAGGTGGTAATTTAAGAGTTAAAGCACTAATGGACTCTTCAGTTTCATTGAGCATCTATGTGCTGATTTTATCTTGCAATACAGTATTTCACATCCTCAGCAAAGTCAATAGAGATTTAGTCAATAGTGTCACAGCCTTTGGATGAGGATCTGAATTTTACCAGTATCAAACCATCATTACAGAGGATAGGTCATATGGGAAAGAAAGGAGCACATTAGTAAAATTCAATACAAAAAGATTGGGTTGTTTGACTAGCTGTTTCATGACTCATTATGGATCACGTTTCACTTTAAACTACTACCCCATCTCTTCTTACTACTGTGCAATATATATAATAGTATACTAAGAATACAGAATATATGCCAGGGAAATGATTTGTTTTGTAATAGATGGGAGCACAAAATCTTATAGAATAATCTTGTGTGTTAAAATCACTTAACTTAACTTTAGTTGGATTCATCTGGTAAGAATACATGAAGTTTAATTTAAAATCCCTAGCAAATCACTCTGACTTGATAAAAGTTTAAAAATCTTAAAATGTAATCAAGTATAACCTTTACTGGCATAGACATTTTTCGATAACACTGCTCTACAGCCAAAATGCTTCTGAAATAAATGTAGTCAAACTTTACTAATTCTGGGTCACTGAGAACGAAAATGATGCTTAAAATTGTTGATTGGCTCTAGTTTTCAAGATATGCTATTGGGTCAGTGTATACGACCCTTGACTTGGGAATGGCGGAGGATAAGTGAGTTATAAAGGGAAGGGATCTCAATTTAAACTAGAAATGACTAAAATACATCTTTGACTGGATCTATGAATAAATCTATGACTGGGTTTGGACAGTACTTGCTTTTTCGGCAAAACAATGAATGATGCAATCTGAAGCTGGTATTGCGTCATACATGATATGAATTGCATCATGTTATTCCTAGAAGTCATGGATGATGCAATCATAACAAAGCTTACATCACTCTGCTGAACAAATTGCCCTATATCAGCTCTAGAAACCATACAGTGTCGTGCTTTCTTATTTGTCAGTGTTTGATTTTGCAAAGGGACACATTTCTGTTTAGCCAAAGTGAGCAGAGATGCCTCGTACTTGTATGAACAGTGCAGATAACTTCTGCTATGTTTGTGGTGAAGTGACTTTTGCATCACAAAAGCGCAGTAGAACCACTATGGTTAAGAAAGCCTATCACCTTTATTTTGGCTGCAGAATTGGAGATCAGGACAAGAGGTGGGCCCCACACATATGCTGCAACACTTGTGCAACAAATCTTCGCCAATGGTTGAACAGGAAAAGGAAATCTATGCTTTTTGCAGTGCCAATGATTTGGAGAGAGCCAACAGATCATACCAGCAATTGTTACTTCTGCATGGTGCCTCCAGTTGGGAAAGGTGTGTCAAAGAAGAAAAAGTGGACTGTGCATTATCCAAACATTCCATCAGCTATACGCCCAGTACCCCACGGAGAAGGACTGTCAGTTCCTGATGCACCAGAATCCTTCTCACTTGAGTCAGACGAGGAAGAGGAAGAGGATGAAACTTCTGGTCCTGAACCATCAATGTCACAGGACCCACATTTTCTCCCATCCTCCTCCTCTGAACCACACCTTATAACACAAGGTGAACTGAATGACCTTGTCAGGGATTTGGAACTACCCAAGAGTAAGGCAGAGCTGTTGGGCTCCAGACTACAGCAGTGGAATCTCCTGGCAGGTGATATTAGGGTTTCCATGTTCCGTGACCGTCAAAAGGATCTTGTCCCATTCTTCTTTATGGAAGGTGATCTTGTAGCCTGCAACAACATCCATGGTGTGATGGCAGCCCTCAACATCGTTCACGATCCAGATGAGTGGAGACTGTTCATTGATTCATCGAAGACGAGTCTTAAAGCTGTTTTACTGCATAATGGCAATGTTTTGCCAACAATTCCAGTTGGTCATGCAGTCCATATGAAGGAAACCTATGACAACATGAAACAACTTTTGAGGTGCATAAACTATGACCAACATCATTGGCAGCTTTGTGGCCATTTGAAGGTTGTTGCTCTCTTGCTTGGTCTGCAGACTGGATATACAAAGTACTACTGTTTTCTCTGTGAATGGGATAGTCGTGCAAGAGATTCCCACCACATCAAGAAAGATTGGCCACTCCGACAGTCATTGGAGCCTGGGAGGAAAAGTGTTCAGCATCCACCACTTGTTGAATCAAGGAAGATTTTGTTACCACCCTTACACATCAAGCTGGGTCTGATGAAGAACTTTGTCAAGGCCATTGACAAAACACAAGCAGCTTTCAAGTACCTCTGTGGAAAATTTCCAAGGTTAAGTGAAGCTAAGATAAAGGAAGGTGTCTTTGTTGGTCCACAGATTCGTGAACTTCTTCGAGATGATGCATTTGACCATGCACTGCGTGGCAAGGAAAAGACGGCATGGAAAGCCTTCCAGTTAGTGGCAATACATTTTCTCGGAAACAACAAGGCAGACAACTACAGGTTGTTGGTGGAAAACCTCCTCAAGGCATACAAAAGCCTTGGTTGCAACATGTCAACCTTTTTTGCACTCTCATCTAGATTTTTTTCCACCGAACTGCGGAGCAGTGAGCGACGAGCATGGCGAGCCATTTCACCAGGACATTGCAACAATGGAGAAACGCTATCAGGGCAAATGGAGCCCATCAATGCTTGCAGACTATTGCTGGACAGTGACAAGAGATGCTCCATTTAATGAATACAAGAGACAAGCCAAGAAGCGCCGAGTAGACACTGAATAGGACTAAACTATGTACATAGTAGTTTTTTGCCTTTTGTTTCATAATAAATTTTATTTATATAACCCTTTTGCTGATTTTTAAAGTGTTACATAAACAGGACAGGTGAAATATTATCATGTAAAGCAACCATAAACACATGAAAAGACTTAGGTTTACAATTTATGATTAAAACTCTACTATCTACACAATATACATAGACATAAAATGTAAAAACTTAAATATCTTAGAAACAGTAGCCAATCAGTTGTTTTAATTGTCATATTTGAATTCAGCACATCAAAATACATAATAAATAGCACATTTTATCTCTGAAACAGACGACTTCTCAAAAATTGTAGACCAGTGTAATAGAGCCATGGGTTTGATTTTGTTTCACAACCCAAAGTTCTATCACCATGTTATATAAAGTAGTAATGGAAAAAAAAGAGATAATAAAATAAGTGAAATTTTCAGGGAAAGTTTCACATATTCATTTCAGTGATGCTACAGGTAAATTAATCCTCTATTTTTATTACGTCAGCCATTAATTTCATATATATACATATACACACATATTACATACTATTTTTTGAGCACTAGGCCTTTGTTTAAATTTCAAAGTATTTTAAGCGACAAAGAGTCCTGTGGCACCTTATAGACTAACAGACGTATTGCAGCATAAGCTTTCGTGGGTGAATACCCACTTCGTCAGACGCATGTGGTGGAAATTTCCAGAGGCAGGTATAAATATGCAGGTAAGAATCAGTCTAGAGATAACAAGGTTAGTTCAATCAGGGAGGATGAGGCCCTCTTCTAGCAGTTAAGGTGTGAACACCAAGGGAGGAGAAACTGCTTTTGTAGTTGGCTAGCATTTGACACCATCAGCTCAAGATTAAACAAAGACTGTGAATGGCTAGCCAACTACAAAAGCAGTTTCTCCTCCCTTGCTGTTCATACATCCTCCCTGATTGAACTAACCTCATTATCTCTAGACTGATTCTTGCCTGCATATTTATACCTGCCTCTGGACATTCACCCACGAAAGCTTATGTTCCAATACGTGTGTTAGTCTATAAGGTGCCACAGGACTCTTCATTGCTTTTTACAGATCCAGACTAACACGGCTACCCCTCTAATACTTGAAAGTATTTTAAGATAACCAAAATAAATACTTCATATTTAGCAACATTAATAATAATGATTATACTTCCATACCGTTTTAGAATTTCAGTAGATTTCTCTTTTACCATAAAGAACAGAAACCCTCTAAATCTTTGAATCATTTAATTTTATGCATTTTGTTGGAATTTCATTTGGGTGTTATGGAGTGTGAAATATGCACCATGATGAGAAAACAATTATCTAGCACACCTGTTGCTTATGCACATTGTGTTTAAGACAGTCCTGCAATGGCTATTATTTTATTCCACTGCATAATTTCAATGAGGGGGCTTTAAAAGTTGATCTGATGACATGAAATTACACTTTTATATGTAACACATGGCTAGTGCTTTGCCCACTGTGATAACACTAAAATGATGATTGTTTTCCAAGCCAAACTAATTTTCCAGTCTGCACTCCAATGAGAAAGATTTCTCAGTTTTAATGGGAAATAGAAGGAGTCTTGGCCTAAATATACAAGTTATAGAACAAAAAGTGAAAAAGGATAATATACACTGAACACAGAAATGCATCAACTGCAATATATTTACAACATCTATTGAATCTTTGATACTGTCCCTGTCATAAAATTGATGGTGATAAATCTGTGTACCATCTAGGCTGCATTCATTAAGAAAATTCCCCACACTGTTCATGTGCACTTTATGTAAACTTAAAAAAAAGTAAATAAGTACATTCTACTGCTTTCTATTTAATTAAAACCTACCCCACTCCAAACAAAGAGCGAATTCAGTACCACATCCCCAAAGAGTAAAGAAATGTTCTGGAGCTGGTCATAAAAAATACAAAAACAAACAGAGCTCACAGAATTTTCACACACTTCAGAGCCTAGAATAAAGGCTGCCTATAAACAGCTTTCACTTATACTTTGACCATTTACCCAGGGATTTACATGACAAGTTGACATCTTGCATTTATGTTCAGTAAACACAGCAGGTTGAAAAACCAAGGTGCCCCTGAGTCAAGTGGTTGCTTCTCTTTAAGGAAGGTGTGATTATGAGGAACAAAATACAACAGTAGAGAACAAAGAAAAGTGTATCTTTTTAATGCTTTTATAAAAAGTTTAAAGTGGAGGGCTCCTTTGAAAAGAAACTGTAAAAAGCATAGGCTTTCTTGTTTCTTACCTTTCACTGATTCCTACATTTAAAGTGTTCAGTTTACAAGAATAATGATATCTTTTTTTCCAATGATTATCTCTGCATACGCACTTTGGTCTACAAAAGCAAAATTGGATTTTTTCCATTGTGCACATCACCATCAGTAATAAAATCCTTACACCCAGGCAACCCCATTGTCTACATGGTATGTCCTCAGTATATCCTCACTGACAACAATTTGCCCCCATGGAACTTAGTAAACAATTCTGATGATGATGATGCGCAAGATGGAACGAAACCTACAGCTCACTCAGTCTCAGCTGTATGTATTGGTTTTGCTGCACTAACAGGATCAAAAAGCAGTAAAAAAATATTTTTGTCACTAAGAGCCTGGCGTAAGTGCAGTCCTACTGTTCTCTTGATGCACACTTCCCCTGAGTAACATCCATCTTCATTCATCAGGACTATGCCCACATATATCTTTCAACTGTTATAATAGATTGTATTCCTATTTCAAAATTATTTATAAATATTACACTAAAGACCATTTATATTTTGCCTCAAAACCATTTACGCAATTTACTGTTGGTAATCTTTCCCTGGCAATTTATTGTCAGTTGGGCAGTGGACAAATCTTGCTTTCAGAGGTTGGTTCTGAAAAGTGGCTCCATAAAATATCACAAAACCTCATGATCGTAGAGACATGGAAAAGCCTTTTAATGCTTTTATTTGGCAGTCCTAAAGGCTAATAATCTGTGTTACAAGGACTTGAAAAGTGCTGGCTGTTTCACTTAAAACATTTGTCATGTTCACCAGGATTATATGCTTATTGAACTTTGTTTATTTGGGGGAGGGGGGAGGGGAGGAGGGAGAGATCAGAAAGACTCCAGATGCTGAAATAGGAGAAGCCAGGCATGACAAGAAGGAGATCATAGAAACACATACATTAGAGATGGAATTGATCTGTTAGGTCAGTTAGTCCATCACACTTCTGATGAAAGATTGTTCACCATTGTACATTTATTAGTGCTGTATCTAGTTTAGTTTTCAATGTCCCAAGTGATGAGGCTTCCATCTCTTCCCGGGGGAAGCTATTCCACAGTATAACACAACTCATTATCAGGAAGATTTTCCTAATACTGAGAATATGCCCATATCAACATGAATATGACTCTGATCCAGCAAAGCACTTAACCAAGTACTTAATTTTAAGCCTGTGAGGAAGATTCACTGGGTTCAAATTTCCAGGATACCGCCAAAGGAGAAATTGGTCATTGACTCTCTAATCTGTTCCTTTTTATCTGAGTGATCTTTTAGGATTGAATTGGTCAGCTGTTCATCTGATCAGTGGGCTGTACTGCTAAGGAGGTTGAAAGTCTCAAGGCAGGAGACCATCAAGCTGGAGCAGAGGGAAACAATCCTATAGTTGGGACCCACCTTCCAGATGAAGTCATGATATCCTCTTGCTTTGATGTTATTAAAGCACTTTGAGATCCTTGGGTGAAAGGTGTTAACTGTTAGCAGTCTGTTAGGTCAGTTAGTCCATCAGACTGCTTGCACATAAAATAAAAAAGATTACAGAGGATTAGAGATTACGGGGACTAGGGGAAAATTGACAGGTGAGGAGGACCACCTGCTTTGGGCACAGACATCCCTTGGGGATGAATTTATTAAAGTGGGGAACACAATATAGTACAGAAGATAGGAAATAAGTAGGTAAAGTACAGGTAAGAGCTAACGAGGAACAATCACATGTAAAAGAGTCTCATTTAAACATAACACATGAAAGCAAGCAACTAAATATGGACAAAATGCACAAGTGCTTATATATAAATGCAAGAAATCTAAATACTAAGAGGGTAAATTAGAGAGCTTAGCATTAAATGAGGATTTTGATATAACAGTCATTGAGGAAACTTGGTGGAATAAGGATAATCAGTGGGACACGGTAATACTTGGGCACAAAATATATAGGAATGACACAGTAGGTACTGCTGGTGGGGGAGTGATATTATATGTTTTAACAAAGCATATTCAAATAAGGTGAAAATCTTAAATGAATCAAACTATATAATAAATCTCTAGGGATAGAAATTCTATGCTTCAATAATAAGAGTATAGCAGCAGAAATATACTACCAACCACCTGCCCAGGATGGTGACGGTGATTGCGAAATACTAAGGGAGGTCAGAGAGGCTACAGAACCAGAAAACACAATAATAAAGGGTGATTTCAACTATTCTTATATTTACTGGGTAAATGTCATCTAAGGGCATGATGCAGAGATAAAATTTACAGATACCATGAATGATTTATTCTTGGAGAAGCTTGTCCTGGAACCCACAAGAGAAGAGAAATTCTTAATTTAGTCCTAAGTAGAGCACAGGATCCGGTCTAAGAGGTAACTATAGTTGAACCACTTGGTAATAGTGACCATAATGTAATTAAATTTAGCATCCTTGTAGAACGGAAAATACCAGCTAAACCCACCACAGTAACATTGAACTTTAAAAAGGGTAACTGTACAAGAATGAAGATGCTACGTAGACAGAAATTAAAAAGATCGGTCACAAAGGTAAAATGCTGCAAGCAGCATGGAGAGCACTGAAAAACACCATAATAGGGACTCAGACTAAATGTATACCCCAAATCAAAAAAGACGGTAGGACTACAAAATGCCACCATGATTAAACAGCAAAATAATGGAGGCTGATAGTGGCAAAAAGGCATCCTTTAAAATTTGCAAGTCAAATCCGAATGAGGAAAATAGGATGGAGCACAAACTCTGGCAAGTAAAATGTAAAAGTACAATAACGAAAGTAAAAAATGAATTTAAGAAGCAACTTGCCAAAGATTCAAAAACTAAGAGTAATTCTTGTTAAGTACATCAGAAGCAGGAAGTCTGCCAAACAGGCATTGGGGCCACTAGACTACAAACGTGTTAAAGGTGCACTCAAGAAAGACATGGCCAATACAGAAAAGCTAAATGAATTCTTTGCATCAGTCTTCACTGCAGGTGATGTCGGGGAGATACCAACATCAGAGAGATTCTTTTTGGGTGACAAAGCTGAAGTACTCGCCCAAACTGATGTGTCAATAGAAGAGGTTTTAGGGAAAAAAAATTATAAACTAAACCGTAATAAGTCACCAGGACCAGATGATCAAGTTGATAAAGTGTACTTGGATTTTCAGAAAGCCTTAACAAGGTCCCTTGGCAAAGGCTTCCAAGGAAACCAAGTAGCCATGAGAGAAGAGGCCTTACCAATCTATTAGAATTCTTTGAGGAGGTCAACAAACACGTGGACATGGGTAATCCAGTGGACGTAGTGTATTTGGACTTTAGAAAGCCTTTGACTAAGTCCCACACCAAAGACTCTTAAGCAAAGTAAGCAGTCATGGATAAAAGGGAAGTTCTTCTCATGGATCAGTGAAAAGTTGAAAGATAGGAAACAAAGGGAAGGAATAAACAGTTGGTTTTCACAGCAGAGAGAGGTGAACTGCGGGGTTATACTGCAGGAAGTTCAGAGCCTTGAAATGGTTGAAACTTAGTTATGGATCTTGTTCCTAAATATGCCTTTAGAGTGCAGATATGCATGAGGTGGGGTCTAGATAGTTGGCATGCTATCCAGTCTGAATTATGCAGCTTTCAGCACATATTGGTACAGTTATTTAAATGAATGGTTAACTGTTGGCATCCCTTACTAGCAATATAAGATGATCTTTGAGTTTGTTTTCTCCTCCTCAACTGCTTACTTTTAGAAATACCTACAGATTCTGCATATTCAACTGGTAGAAGCCAACATAATGTCTCTTTTAACCATCTGTATTCAGAACATCATGATATCTCAAGATATCTGAATGTAAGGTCAGATTCTGGGCCATTCATTTTATACACTTCTGTCAGGTCTTAAACAATTAATTGTCCTATCTTTCTTCACATATATAATAATGTTGTTGGAGCAATTTACCCCTTTCTGCTAAGTTGATAACTATTTCCATCTAAGTAAGTGTATTTCCCTTCAAATACATATTTTAGAGCACACTCTTTGAATTGTTATAGAAGTCAATACAAAAATAGTTATTACCTACATTAAGCTGAGAATTTAGCAATCTGGCCATAGCAGTATGGACAAATTTTAGGTACACAATTAAGCAATACGGGAGATCCATGGAAAATGAATTATACTAATCCAGACAGATGTACATAAGGCATAAGTGGATGTTTCAGAAGTCTTCCTGCTTTTTTCTAGAGTTGCTAAAGTGATATTTGGAGCGAGAGTAATAAAATGACAATTAAAAGAGAGTCTGGGAGCAGAGATGCCCTTGGTCTTATGATTAGTAATATTATTTTATACTTCCCATACTCTATGCAAATATCACTATTTATTTAATGAAATAAATCAAATCAATAAACACGACTACTACCACTTTGCACTTATTTAACACCTTTCACCCAAGGATCTCAAAGTGCTTTAATAACATCAATGATAGTAACTCTGTTTACGAAGAGATAAAACAACATTCCTGAGAGAATTCAGCTAACAAATTTATATATATGCACTTTCTATTGTAAAATTGTTATTTATTTAGACCTTTACTTGATTTTCATGGTAGTATACAAGCTATTATAGAATGGCTTTGGTATATATGGCAGGCCAAATCCTGCCCACAGTTACATTTGTGCAATTGTATGAGTGTAACTGAGAGCAGAATTTGGCACTACCTCTTCTATAAAGAATTTTTCAATAGACTGGCTTTTTCTCTATGTATATGTATATGTATATGTATATCAGGAATAACTCCAATGAAATTAGTGGAGTTACTCTGAGGTAAAAGACGTGTACAACATGAGATCAGAATCAAGCCCAGTGTCTGTAATTCCATTTTCACCTGTAAGGGTGGGGGAGGGCAATGATGGGAAGAGAAAGCACTGAACTCATTTCTCTGTTTCAAGAGAAAAAAATAAACGATCTGAACGGACAAAGTCAAAGGTGTGTGTTGGGGAGCAGCAGCTGAAGGATGGAGAAACGAAGTTCATTTTTAGGCAATTTTAGAAATAAAATGTTTCCTTTCCTCCCAGTTTTGTCCTGACTCTCCTTTCTCTCTGCCAATATAGCCCACACTCCCTCTCGTTTCCGACCCATCTCCCCGGTCTCCATGTTCCCCACTTACCTGTGGGCTTTGCTCGACGGGGACAGGTGAAACTGGGAGGAAAGATCAAACCAGTATCTTAGATGCCTATATACAAATGCGATAAGTATGGGGAATAAGCAGGAAGAACTGGAAGTGCTAATAAATAAATACAACTATGACATTGTTGGCATCACTGAAACTTGGTGGGATAATACACATGATTGGAATGTTGGTGTGGATGGGTACAGCTTGCTCAGGAAGGATAGACAGGGGAAAAAGGGAGGAGGTGTTGCCTTATATATTAAAAATGTACACACTTGGACTGAGGTAGAGATGGACATAGGAGACGGAAGTGTTGAGAGTCTCTGGGTTAGGCTAAAAGGGGCAAAAAACAAGGGAGATGTCATGCTAGGAGTCTACTACAGGCCACCTAACCAGGTGGAAGAGGTGGATGAGGCCTTTTTCAAGCAACTAACAAAATCATCCAAAGCCCAAGATTTGATGGTGATGGGGGACTTCAACTATCCGGATATATGTTGGGAAAATAACACAGCAGGGCACAGACTATCCAACAAATTCTTGGACTGCATTGGAGACAACTTTTTATTTCAGAAGGTTGAAAAAGCTACTAGGGGGGAAGCTGTTCTAGACTTGATTTTAACAAATAGGGAGGAACTCGTTGAGAATGTGAAAGTAGAAGGCAGCCTGGGTGAAAGTGATCATGAAATCATAGAGTTTGCAATTCTAAGGAAGGGTAGAAGGGAGAACAGCAAAATAGAGACAATGGATTTCAGGAAGGCAGATTTTGGGAAGCTCAGAGAGCTGATAGGTAAGGTCCCATGGGAATCAACACTGAGGGGAAAAACAACTGAGGAGAGTTGGCAGTTTTTCAAAGGGACACTATTAAGGGCCCAAAAGCAAGCTATTCTGCTGGTTAGGAAAGATAGAAAATGTGGCAAAAGACCACCTTGGCTTAACCACGAGATCTTGCACAATCTAAAAAATAAAAAGGAGTCATATAAAAAATGGAAACTAGGACAAATTACTGTACAAAGGATGAATATAGGCAAACAACACAGGAATGCAGGGGCAAGATTAGAAAGGCAAAGGCACAAAATGAGCTCAAACTAGCTACGGGAATAAAAGGAAACAAGAAGACTTTTTATCAATACATTAGAAGCAAGAGGAAGACCAAAGACAGGGTAGGTCCACTGCTTAGTGAAGAGGGAGAAACAGTAACAGGAAACTTGGAAATGGCAGAGATGCTTAATGACTTCTTTGTTTCGGTCTTCACCGAGAAGTCTGAAGGAATGCCTAACATAGTGAATACTAATGGGAAGGGGGTAGGTTTAGCGGATAAAATAAAAAAAGAACAAGTTAAAAATCACTTAGAAAAGTTAGATGCCTGCAAGTCACCCGGGCCTGATGAAATGCATCCTAGAATACTCAAGGAGCTAATAGAGGAGGTATCTGAGCCTCTAGCTATTATCTTTGGAAAGTCATGGGAGACGGGAGAGATTCCAGAAGACTGGAAAAGGGCAAATATAGTGCCCATCTATAAAAAGGGAAATAAAAACAACCCAGGAAACTACAGACCAGTTAGTTTAACTTCTGTGCCAGGGAAGATAATGGAGCAAGTAATTAAGGAAATCATCTGCAAACACTTGGAAGGTGGTAAGGTGATAGGGAACAGCCAGCATGGATTTGTGAAGAACAAATCATGTCAAACCAATCTGATAGCTTTCTTTGATAGGATAACGAGCCTTGTGGATAAGGGTGAAGCGGTGGATGTGGTATACCTAGACTTTAGTAAGGCATTTGATACGGTCTCGCATGATATTCTTATCGATAAACTAGGCAAATACAATTTAGATGGGGCTACTATAAGGTGGGTGCATAACTGGCTGGATAACCGTACTCAGAGAGTTGTTATTAATGGTTCCCAATCCTGCTGGAAAGGCGTAACGAGTGGGGTAGCGCAGGGGTCTGTTTTGGGACCGGCTCTGTTCAATATCTTCATCAACGACTTAGATATTGGCATAGAAAGTACGCTTATTAAGTTTGCGGATGATACCAAACTGGGAGGGATTGCAACTACTTTGGAGGACAGGGTCATAATTCAAAATGATCTGGACAAATTGGAGAAATGGGCTGAGGTAAACAGGATGAAGTTTAACAAAGACAAATGCAAAGTGCTCCACTTAGGAAGGAAAAATCAATTTCACACATACAGAATGGGAAAAGACTGTCTAGGAAGGAGTACGGCAGAAAGGGATCTAGGGGTTATAGTGGACCACAAGCTAAATATGAGTCAACAGTGTGATGTTGTTGCAAAAAAAGCAAACATGATTCTGGGATGTATTAACAGGTGTGTTGTGAGCAAGACACGAGAAGTCATTCTTCCGCTCTACTCTGCTCTGGTTAGGCCTCAGCTGGAGTATTGTGTCCAGTTCTGGGTGCCGCATTTTAAAAAAGATGTGGAGAAATTGGAAAGGGTCCAAAGAAGAGCAACAAAAATGATTAAAGGTCTTGAGAACATGACCTATGAAGGAAGGCTGAAAGAATTGGGTTTGTTTAGTTTGGAAAAGAGAAGACTGAGAGGGGACATGATAGCAGTTTTCAGGTATCTAAAAGGGTGTCATAAGGAGGAGGGAGAGAACTTGTTCACCTTAGCCTCTAAGGATAGAACCAGAAACAATGGGTTTAAACTGCAGCAAGGGAGGTCTAGGTTGGACATTAGGAAAAAGTTCCTAACTGTCAGGGTGGTTAAACACTGGAACAAATTGCCTCGGGAGGTTGTGGAATCTCCGTCTCTGGAGATATTTAAGAGTAGGTTAGAGAAATGTCTATCAGGGATGGTCTAGACAGTATTTGGTCCTGCCATGCGGGCAGGGGACTGGACTCGATGACCTCTCAAGGTCCCTTCCAGTCCTATGAATCTATCTATGAATGTATATTAATTTAGAAAGACAAATAATGAGGCAGAGAGAAATACTGTAACACCAAGAATTAAAATGTTGTTCCTATATTACAGATATCCTGTGTCATCTTGGGCAATTCAGCAGGCATGGGCTTCCTTCTAGGTCTTCACCCTTTGCACTCTATCTCATACATTCACGTGTCTTCAGCTACCATCTTTATACCAAACACTCACATATCTGCCTCTCACCTCATTTAGTTTCTCTGCACTGGCCTTGTCTTCCTTGATTGCTCCTTTTCATCCAAGCTCAAATCTCAGCCTGTCTAACATTCCCTCCTGGTGTGTGGCTCACTGACAATTTATATGAAACATGGCTAGCTAAAACTGAGCTCCTGATCTTTCTTTCTATACATTTCCCAAAGGGGCAGGTACATTATTTCCCCTCAACCCCCACCCTCCCGCAGGTAAAGGAGTGGGGGTCAACTGGTCAGAAGCTCCACTAGTGCCACGGATCCTGGCCTTGGCTGTTACTGCTTTTCCGGTGGCATTGAGGTGACGGCATCTTTAAAAGTGGAGATCTCTTCCACAAATCTGTCCCAATGGGTCAAGGAGAAGGATGGTTAGATAACAGCAAAAATTACGTGCCCTAGGCACTTGCTTATTTAGCCTACATCTAATGCCAACTATATACATGACTTCCAGCAACAAGGAAGTGTGTCTCCAGAGAGTCTCAAAACAAACTCACCTCTAACATAAAGAGGTGATGGAGCAGAGACTGAATTACCTCCGGCTCCTGGAAACTCTGGTCTTTTATGTCAGTGTTTGGGTTACTTAATCTTTTCAAGATGGGAATGAGATTTCCCCCGTGTGACATATACTGCCAGCAATGGACGCACCGAAATTTCTAGTGTCAAAGAATTAATGTAGCAATCTGCATAATCAAATCCCCCAGATAAACACAGTAATTTCTTGTTCAGTACTATCAGTCCCTAGGATTTAATGGATACTTATATTTATCCAAAATTCATGAAAATGTGATACTTAATAACTGTTTTACAATGAAGCCTTCTTAAAGTTGTCTTTTAAACCTCCCTTGCATGAAATTTACTAAATCTGGAGTAATCAGTTTTTCTTTTTGATCTGCCTATGAAACATGAGGAAAAACAGCAAAGTGCATTCGGTATTATATAAGGAACATGTTCTGCACTCAAATTTAAATCACTTGTATCACATCCTTAAATGATCATAGTGAGTTATGTTCTCCTCTTGTTTATAAGCAGAAACCAAACAGATTGTGAAGGCTTTGTTTAAAGTCAAATGCACTAAAATAACCTACGATACTGGTGATTCATTATTTTGAAAAGCATTTAAGCTCAGTGATGCAAGATTTCAACACCACTGAAATGGAAGAAATCCATACTTTAATTCGCATTTGGTATGCCAAGAAATTCATATATAGTTTTTAAAGTACATTTAAGTAAAAGAATTTACTAATGTCAGGTTGCAGAATAATCTGCTGGTAACATGCAATCAAGTCACTGGTGATAATGGTATACATCTTAACTACAGAAGAAAACAACTAAGATTAACTCAATTTTGTTCTTCCCCTGCACTCACTTATTTCAAATTTGTAACTATTTAATTGTACAAATAATTTTAGGATGAGATTTGTATGAAAATAACATTGTACTGCATTGTATAAAGCAACAATAAACAAATGATGATATGTTCACACATGTGTAAGTAAATGAGTAGCACAAGTACAACTGACTTTGAATAGGGCTTGTGAGCCTAGGCTGGGATTTTCAAAACTCTCAGAGTTAGTCTCCTTTGAAAATCCCATCCCTAAGTTATCGGACTCATGTTCCTAAGTCATTTAGATGCTTTTCAGAATGTATAAATGTGTACACAATGTGTAAAGTGAAGACAGTTATTGATTATATAATTTCTCTAAACTCAACTATATCTTTAGAGAATAAGAATAATTCAACTGGGGAATAGTGCTTAGTAAATGAAGGTGGATTTGGGACTCCATTCTAAAAAACATGGATCACACACCCTGCCTTAAGACAGTGTTTCCCAAAGGGTGGTTCTTGACCTACCAGTGGGTCATGCGAAGGTTCCAAATGGGTCATAGGCGGCAGATCACTCTCCACCATCCACTACCTATCTTTCCAATGTCTCCCCTCTGCATTGGGCAAGGATTTGGGTTGCGGTGTCAGGGTGGAGGGTGCATGTACATTATGGTGGGTCACAAAAAAACACAAAATGCAGTTGGGTAGGTCGCCTCAATAAAATGTTTCGGAATGTTGACCAATATATGCTGGCTAGCCTGTACATATATCATATTAGTCATATGTATATTATTCACACCATATATATATATATTACTATGCATTAAGCAGAAATATCATTAAGCACAAATATTATAGCAGTTATACAGCCTAAACTGGCCTGTATCTTTACTATAATCCTGCCTATTCACTTATGCTGATATCCCATAACACCGTGCATTAGTTGAAGTAAGCTTTGGCTTAAGCAGATAGCAAAGTTGTCAGGATAAGGACATGTGTGTATTTTACCCTAGCAAGAGATACAGTTATTCCCACAGGCCAGTACTGGAATATTCCAAAGAAAGATGACAAGATATGATTGTTCTAACCTGGTACAAACCTAGAAGGTACCTTCAAACACCAGTACCTGGAATGCTAGTATCCAAAACAAAGATAAGATGAATCTATAAGTTAATGAACTGGGACAAACTGATGGGTTGAATTTTAGTGACGTAAAGAAATGTTAACTTGTAAAATCATCCGATAAATACTACCAGCTGAAATGTGTCTTTGTCCATGTAAGGTGAATGTGACAACACTGCACAAGACAGCTTTCCAGAGACTGGTATCGTATAAAAACTATTTCCTGTACTATATTATTATTGGCTTATAGCAATAAACCTGACTGACATTGGCTATTTGGTCTATTGAATATATTTCATAATGAACCAAAATGTGGTCAAGGAATTGATTATACAATTTATCAACGGGAACCACCGCCTTAGAACATCCATGTGCAGCTAAATGTGCAGAGATTCCACATGGAAGCTGCAAAGTGTCAACTCCACAGGTTTTGAGAGAGTTGTGGTCTCCTGGTTGCCTGTGTATGTAGAAGGGACCATCAGAACATTTAAGCAACCGCCCTTTCAAATAATTATGGTGTTTGGCTCCAACTCAAGAAAACTTTGTGATTCAGGCATGTATTTAAGTACACACTTGAGTACATTCCTGAATGGGGTAACTTAAGCAAGTGCTTAAAAGCTTTTCTGAATCTGGGTTTAAGAGTATAATCCAAAGTGTCCACTAATGTGGCAATCCCTATGGCAGACATATTATTAGTTGCCTAATCTAACAGAATTCAGTAATATCATTTGGAAATATCTTTTTGAAAATCTTAAAGTCTCAGATGATGAATTAGATTCCATTGGGCAAATTAATTTAGAAGATGAGTTAAATTTTGGTAATTCACAAATTTACTGTTCTGTTTTTCTGCAAAAAAATAATATTTGACACTGATCATCTTTATCAGAAGTCCTTCATTGTCTGAAATACAGTGACACTCTTCCTCTGATTTTTCCCAAGGTCTCAAAATATGTTGATGACCTAGTTCAGTTGAACATCAGCAGTACATTTTGCTGTCAGATGGGAGACATGGAGTTTAGGAATAACAGTGGTACTCCTTCTCACTTGGCCAATAAAGACTAAGCAAGTGAAGTCAGAAAAATTCTGCAGATATGAAGAGCATGCCTGCTAAACCATGGAGAGGCAACAATGATAAATGTTACAAATTCATACAAGCTAGAAATAAAAAGACTTACTAGATCATCTACTCCTTCCTGCTACCAAGGCAGGTTCATTCTCTTCAGTATATTCCATAGCACTTGATACAGTCCAGTTTCAAATAACTTTAGTCATAGGACTGACACCAGTTCTTTTGAGAAGATATATGACATCCTAAGGGCCAAATTTCACCATCATATACGTGTGTGGAACACCTGGTGATTTCCATAAGAGTTTCATTCATGCTCTTACATAGGCCAAATTCTGCACTCTCATGTATCTTTCTTTGATCTCAGTGAGAATTGTATACACATAAAGGGCAGAATTTGGATCTTCTTTAAGAAGCTTCTCAATCTCAACCTAAAGTTACCTTCATTTAATTTCAACCCAGCTCATGGTCAGATTTTCTGGCTAACGCAGAGGTGCTGCTAGACACTTCTAATAGGAAGGGGAACAAAGAATAATAGGAAAAATAAACGTAATTTCATATTAAGGGAAATGCCACATCAAAAGAAAATCTGCAGCCTTCCTGATTTTTCCAGGATAACAAGGAAGAGTTGGAGACAGGTCACTCTACATCTGAGTTCTTGACTGTCTTGTCCCAGAAAAGGTAAATAAAATATTGTTCTGGGTCTATGTAATATATTGAATCACTACAACAAACATGGAGAAAGCTAAACAGACTGAGTTCTTTCTCATAGAAAATTATGCTTTGTTTACTATCAAATGGAATATTATGGAATTATGTGACCACAATTTTTGCTCCCCAAAAGGAATAATGAACCCATATGTCATCCCATTTATCATCCTGAGGAGGCACTTCAAAAAGTAACTTATTCCTCAGATACACTTCTCTCTCCACATCTGCACATAATGTGCAGCCAAAGTTTGGTGGTGTACACTTTCAATTTCAATGCTATCAGATGATAGATAACCAATTTTCTTCTAATATATTATGTCTATCAGTTGTCACTTCTTGCGTGCTAACATTATCTTAAGAAGATTAATATTATTTAAATGTATTGAATCTAAATTTAGTAGATTCCAGAGGCAAAGGTTTCTTCCTACCTGGAGAAGGAGGTCGGAAGCTGGTTTGACCCTTTGTTGAAAAAGCACACTTAGCATTCGATTCTGTTGTTCCAAATCAAAAACTCTTGTTTTCAGCTTTACACATTCTTCCCTCAGATTCTACAGCACAGGAGAAAATAGGAGGATTGAGGGAAAATGCAGTGAAACTCTTGAAAATGCTTTATGGAATAGGAGGCTTCAGAAGAGACAAATGAGTAAAATTTTCAAAATAGCACAAATAAATCAGAAAAAAAGATACTACACCATTTCCCTGATTATTTGATCATCAAAAGATAATATTTAAATGCATGAAATCAGACATATTAGTTACAGTACATATACTTTTGGAGTGCAATGTCAGTTAGACCTTAGCAGCAGTGTGTTTGATTGTATTGATGTGGTCATAAACTGAATCAGAAAACATTAAAATAATTATGTTTTCATAGAACTGGACTGTGTCTTTAAGCAAAGCCCTAATATACCATGGGGTGCTTTGTAAGCTACACCATTATAGGAGTAGACCAAGGAGGCATTATGCCTTGGAGATACTCCTCCAAAATCCACTCCCCTCCCTGCTTCTGTTTGCTCTGGAGTAGTACGAAGAGCAAAGTATACCACCGCCCATGCTGGCTCAGCTGTACTGGCTTTTGCATCGGGAAATGGGGGGCACCAAGGCTCTTCACTTTCCATTCCTCTTCCTGTCCACCAGCTCTGGACTAGCCACTCTAGAGGTGGCTTGGCCATAGACTGATGTTGATGAGCCTGCTACAGCCTTGGCTGAGGAAGCTCATCCCAAGTTTTACAGGTTCACCCAGTTCCATTGCCAATAAAGGCTACCACTGGAAACCTGATGACCCTGGATGGGTTGTCTGCAAATGAGATTGTACTTGGGATCTCTGGTTCTTAAAGCATGAAGCCCTTGTGCCTGAGCTGAAAGGTTCATCAACCTTTACCTTTCGCCCAGATACCTGTAGAAGCGGACAGAGCACCACTTGTAGCCCACCTACACCCACTTCCAAGGGCTTGCATAGGGTTGTAAAAATGATTCTCACTCCCCTTTACTCTAGGGTGACCAGATGAGGGAAAGAAAAAATCGGGACACATGGGGGGAGGGGGGGGGAGGAGTAGAGAGAGAGAAAAAAAAAAAGCTGAGTCAGTCCCTGCCGGCAGATATCGGGACAATTTGCTTCCTGACCGATCTTAGGACACACCCTGAAATACCCCGAAATATCGGGACATCTGGTCACCCTACTTTACTCCCTCAGGTGGCCACAAAGCCCAAATCACAGTTCAGAACAGAGTGAACAGAGGTCTGATAAACTATGAAACCAAGTATGTGGGTTTTTTATATACCCAGCATGATTCCATACCATACAATATTTCAGCTGATAATTTTGATGATGCAGTTTTGTAACTGAAGGGACCTATGATAACTTTCTAAAGAGAAGCTGAGTAATTTAGCCCAATAATTTTATCTACTTTAAAACTGTTATAGTCTAATGGGAATTGTTATACTCTAAGATTTTTAGAATGTGTCTGTCACCTTAGCATCTAAGACTCCAGCAAAGCACTTCAAGCATTGCTTGAAATTAAGCATGTGCTTAAGTGCTTTGCTGGACTCAGGCCTAAGTGCAGATCCTAAAAGTTTGTTCTCTTTGCAGTCCCCATTCTGCTAGCAAAATATTAATCAAAATAAAGCACTTTACTAGACCCACTGTTTATGTAAGAACTGTTTTATGCTCTACTGCTGCAGCAGAGCCTGTTACCCAGATAGCTGAAGGAACATAACCTAACGAACGCTTTATTCTCAGAGCTGCAGTGGCATCTTTGATGCTGGTGGTGCACAATACATGAAATAAACATTAGCCATCTTGGTGGATATTCCACCACAATTATAAGGGGCAGGGAGAATCAGTGCTTGCCCAATTAAAAATGAAAAAAGTAATATGCAAATACATTTTAATAATAATTGCAAACAATAGCAAATGAAAAAAACAAACAAAAGAAATTATATGTTAAGGAATGGCTTTCGTCAGTGTCTGTAACCCTTTCATTGCTCAACTCTTCTACAATTTCTGTGCTGTAGCAGAATGTGGTGACTTTTCTTTACACTGTTGATATTCCAATGGAACGTCGAACCTTAAAGTATTTGGTACATGGAACAAAACCTGGCACATATTCTGAACCACATGAGTATACCTAGCAATTGGTACATTTAGCAGCATACAAGTATGCTGAATATAACATATTGAATCCATTTTTTGTACTGATCTCCCTCCAGTAGTAGGACTGAAGTGTTTGTTGATTACATAGTATTTTGGACAAAGCATCTTCCAAACATAAGGCCGTAAACTGGCCTGATGGTACAGCTTGGCTGAAAGTATATTTGAATACCAATTTCAGATATTGGCATAGGACTTCCTTTTGTGGCCATTTAAGGGAACATGGGATTCTGCCACAAAGTGGACTTCAGTAGGGTTCAGGCAGACTTTGACTCAAAATCTCTGCACAAGTTATACAATACAGGAGGCAGTCTTCTTTGAAGGACATGACATCTCTGTGTTATAGTCAATATCAACTTCAAAAATAAGAAAGGATTGCAACTCTAGTGGCACTTGTGTGAACAAATAAACTGCAGGCACATTTATTCTCACAAAAAGTGTAGCCACTCTTCTCATTTATTTTTTTTAATTTAGAACAGCTGCTACCCACTGGCATTGCCTAACTGCCTTTATTTTTCATCACATGGTGGAGAAACAGGCCTCTTGCTTCCAATATGCTAGTCCATTAATAGCGTTAACAACGTATTGACCCACAAAGGTGTATGAACCTGATGAGGTAGCAGCTCAGAGTGGGAAATTCTAGTCAGAAGTAACCAAGTACCTGTCTCCAGCAGTGCCAGTTCTTATCTAGAGTGTACTGTAGCCAGCACAGAGAATACAAAAGAGGTCACCACACAATGAGAAAACCTTGCCCTGAGACCATTGGAAACATGCTGAAATATCTTTAGTTACAGAGGTATCACTGGATGAATTATGAAGTTATTTTCCCTGGATACATTACCACGATGGTGCTTATTTTAAGTGGTTCTAAAGCTGTCCAAGTTATATATTTGGTGCCTTCTAAAATGATGAGGCAATGATATCTATTTGAGGTGTAGTGAAATCCTAAAGCTTTAATTCTCTGAGTGAACACCCCTGCTAAAAACTCTCATCTATTAACTTATATGGGACAGTATTTCTCGTCTGGGGAAGCACAAACACCAAAGCCCCTCTTTACATGGCTTTCACAAATAATCAAAGAAATTAAAACTGAGTACTAGCTGCTATAATGAAGTTTAAATACTGAGTTCACTGAAGAGGAAAAATGCTTCATGGGAACTGACAATTTAAAACAACATTGCAAACATAGCAATGTTGCCTCTCAAACTTTTCCTTTTAAGAGCCAAACCTTGGAAGTTTATATGCCTCTAACTCTGGACTTTTTGCTCAAGAGCAAGAGTAAAATTTTGGCACATTACCAACCAAGATGCAGTAAACTCTTCCAACACTAATGCCATTCACAGAAAGGTGAAAAAAAGTATTAACAGGAAATTAACATAAGAAAATTTATGTAAAGTAGCAATTCCTGGTTATATTAAATCAAAATAGTAAAATGATCAGTAGGCATGTTGTGTCATAATTAACAAAACCTGAAGTATATCATTATGCACATTCCTAATGGTAGAACCAATGGGTATTAAAAAAGTGATACTACAAATATCTATCTCAGTACTGTAATACTCGAGTGTCTCTCAATCTTTAAGGTGTTTATGCTTACAACACCCACTGCACTATTCCTCGATACCAGAACTATTCTTCCCTCAGCTGGGAAATGATGTTTTTCCTTCAAATTCTGGAAACCCACTGCCTTTCCTTTGAATCCATTTCCTCTGTTGTAATGCTCAGTTCCTGTCCACATATTCACCATATACAGCACTGAAGGTCACCTGTAGCACCAGATAACAGGTGGCAAGATTTTAAAGATCAGAAAGGGAAAAATTAAATGATCATGCAGATCCTGGAGCAGAGAATGTGGGTCAGCACTTGCCTGAAAGGGCTCAAGTATAGCAGGGTGACAAGCAAAGGTCAGATCTATGGATCAATCAGCAATTCAATTGTGCACTATAACTCCAATGTCACAATGTTGATCCAGATCTTAAGGAAAACTTAGACCCAAGCACCCAGCCGCACTTTTTCAACTGGGCACTAGGGATCTCTGGAGAGGGGATGGAAACCTCACACTGGCTGCAGAGATATTCCATGCAGTTTACTCCAGCCTACTGCCTGGAGCCTGCTTCTAGAGTGTTAGCCCGACCAACGCTCCCTAGCAGCAGTTCCCCACTGCCTACCTTTTCCGAGGCCCCTTCCCATGTGTTGCCACATAGGAAACCCCAGCAGAGACAGGTTACAAACTGTGCAGGGGATGTCACCTCCTGTGTGGGGCTTCAAAATACTGCATCCCTCTTTGCCCAGGGGAAATACCCGGGTTTAATTCTGCCACGTAGAGTTAAGCCACCCGTGGATACATGAAGAATGATGGTTGATGATCTGCACAGAAATCAATGGGGCTGTGCAACCCACCCACTAGCAAACACACAAAATGTATTTTGTGGGTTTGTCTCAAAATCATTTGCTGATTATCTGACTTCTCAGATTCCCCAGAGGTAAAACCTGCTATTTATAAGTGGGGACAAAAACACAAACAAATTTTCTGCATACAAAAGGTGAAATTTTGCCCTGGGGCTAATTCAGGAAAATTCCCAATTTCACCCATTTTCTGCATGCGCCTGGTAAAAAGCCAGCCATATCAGAGGAATTCCATATGTATTATAACAAATGATATACTCCAAAAGTGCACATTTAAGACTGTAATTCCATCTCAAGGTTTCAGTGACATTGATAAATCACTCAAGCTTTGCTCTCTCCGTTTCTCTCATCAGAATCCCTCAGTGGAATCAGTCTTCTCATATACTGCGGGGTGTACAGTACTTTATCCCTTACATTACAGTATGTACTTAATTTAAACAAAAATTAGCCCTTGCGGAGCAATTTCAAATTCACAATAAAACATACCCAATATATGTTACTGTGCAATATTACTCTTCTTGAATCTTTGAAAGCTCTCAGCTTGTCTTCATGCCTCACTATGCCCCAGAGGTGTGTTATCTCACTGTGGCATGACTTGATGGGTCTTACTGCTTAGCAGCACTATGGTAGATTTATCTGTTTACTAGTTATTACCTGGATTTGTATAGCTACTACCTTTTGTGATTGACCTGAAGAGTCCAATTTCTTACACTATTGTTTTCCTCTCCTTTCTTATAAATGATCTCATTATGAACAGAGGTAGGAGTACTGTAACAGTTAACATTCATTAGTATTTAGAAGAGTACCCTCTCTATTCCATGGACGTTAAATTAGCTGGTATTACTCAGCAGTAGGTAAGCAGCTGTTAAATCCCATCAATACTCAGCAAATTATTTTATTAAATGTATTTAAATCGATTTTTATTATATCTGTACAAACTCCATGGTTCCTACAAGTTTGGGTGGGTCCATTATTGGGAAAGTACATTGTCATAAAAAAATCTGACTCTCAGTGTAAAAGAATTCAGAGAGCTTCTCTCTGCTTTTGGAAAACCATCACAACATTTCCCAAATTACAGACTAAAATATGGAGACTGAAACTCTAGCAAATATGTCACCATTATAAGATGTGATTTTGCTTTATGTACTCAAGGATCAGTCCTCTGCTTATATGTAAGAATAGATATAGCAAGAACAGCAAAAGTGCAATCTTCCCCACACTGCCTTGCCTCATATCTGACCTGCGTGGACCACCACTAGGCTTGAGTGTGCAGTATCATTTCCAAACCTATGCAGGGTGGAACTGTGGGTACAGAGACAAAGATATTGTTCTGAAGACGTGGAGGTGAGGAATGGAACTGACAGTGGCATCTATGGAGCCATTTTGTAGTCACAATTACTGAGTGTAGGGCTTTAGGAAACATTAATTGCCCCCTCTATATGCTCCCTCCATGGGTCATCACAGTTTGTGAACATGGTGGCTACACTCCAGGATATTCCTGCATGGCCTACCTACAAATCCCTCTCTACACAGCTGTCATATGGCAGAGAGCTGCTAAAGAGCACAGTTTCCATAGCATGGGAAAGCATCCCCTGTACATCTTCTTCACTACCCAGTCTTAGAATATCCATTCCTCCGCTGTGTATATGGGAGCCTTCCACTGCCACTCAGGGAGGCACAGGATTTCACCTACAACCCTTATATTCTGCTCAGAGCCAACAAGGGTGCCAAGTGTGACTGTCTTTTTCTGATGTCCAACAGGAATCGGATTGGGAGATAGAACCAAATCATTTTGTATAGGACACAAAAAAGCCAAGAGATGGGATGGACTGTCCGGCATTATTGACTTTAGCCAGGCCTACCCTACATATCAAATGGGATGTGAGGCTATATATTCCATTACCAATCCTCCGAGGTGCCCAGTCCCAGAAATTATTATTCATTTTTGTTATTGGTAGAACACTTGTCATATTTCACATTTTGCGGTTGCATTACTGATATGTGTGCACAGCATTTGAAAAATGTATCCTGCATAAAAACATACATTTTCTAATTTAATGGTTTGCATTTACAGCCTTAAAAACATGCCAAAAATCAGAGAAACAATCTACCTTTTGAGTAAGTAGAGCTTGCACAACCTGGTTGGCTACCTGTAAGAAATAAATAATAAAATAATATAACTTAGCAGTGTATTATATTGATTTTTTTGGTGGAGGAGACCCTTTCCTGAGGGATCCCACTGTAAGCTATTCCCCCCCAGAGTAACCTCCTGAACCCACTCCCTAAATCAGATAGTGACATTGCGAGCGTATATAAAATCTAGGTTCCAACTTTTGCCTGGTTCCCCATTTCATACAAAACGTATACACCCTAATAACTTTAGTCTGACATTACAAATCTTTATTTTGGTCTTCTAGTCTAATACAGTCAAACAGAATATAATGTAAGGGTCAGGTCTCTGTAGTTGAACTGACTTCAATACCGCTACACTGATTTGCACCTGCTGAGGACGTGATCCTGAATGTTTTGATGAAGCTTAATTGTTTCTTGATTTAGCATTGGTAAATGGTACATCTATCATGACAGGCAGGCAACAATAAAGTGCCACAGAAAATTAAAATACCTACAGTCATCAAAATATGGTTGGAAGCATTCACACCATAATGTGTAATTACCTTGAATCACATTACACACCATTGATTAGTGGAATTGTATATGCAGGAGGGAATTTTTTAATTTATTTTATACAAGTGTCCTCTCATTATTTACATTTTTGACATGGGGGAAAAATAAGTATTTTCTGCTGGTGATACTTTTGCATGTTTTTGATAAATGTTTCATTAAAAAATGTATAACCATAATCAAATGTCATTTTTGAAACTATACATGAACTGTCACATTTTCAATGTCTTTGTCCTGATTCCATTCTGTCTAAGTAACATAATCTTAAGGCTTAACTCTCTGTGCACAGAGTCTAGTTATGAGTTCTAGTCCATTTTAGCTTTCTAAAAGTTAAACAATACATGAGGCTGTCATTTGGAAGTACAAATCTGCCTTGCTGCCTTTACTGTTAGTGAATTTTAAAAAAATAGAATAAATAAAATAGACTATTCAAGTGAACTGAGTCATGAGCAAAGAGCTGGAGCTAATTCATTTCAGTAAATAATTCAATTCTCTAAAACCCAGAACTTTGATTTGATTCATATTCTCATAAAATTACCTAGTATCTATTTTCCCCCCAAAACTGGTCCCTAATTTAAGGCAGCCTGTGGAACAATGGTCACATAAAATAGCTCAATACATGATTTAACAGAAGACAGACTAATACTGGAACTGTAATAACCCACAGGAGTAAATATGTTATATTTTTGAAATCCATGTGTTGCCCTACAGGCTTTTAGAATCTACATCTGACAGTGTTCCTTCTGGCATGTACTTTTAACGTCTGTTTGCTCTACCTGAAAATTGAACAAATCACATCTAATACATTATTCCTTTACTTCCTGACATAGGGTTACTTTACCAAGAAGGACTAAAGGGTTCTTTGCAATGTGTACAAAGCACTTGCAACAGCATTACCTATAAAATTATTCTTACAGCTTTATAGACTGTACAAAGAAGTGTAAATGGAATAATCTGCCAATTGAGGAGGGAAAAAAGAACTTGCTGATGCACATTGGACAAATTTTTCTAACTTGGGTGCATGAAGATAGGTATCTAAAGGTTTGTCTACCCAGGGACATCCAGGAAAATTAATCTGAATTATTTAAGGGTGTGAATTTGAAGTGGTTTAGTTAACATTCATGTTCCTGTTTGTGGGAAAGTGAAGTAATTGATAACTAAGGGCAGGTCTTCACTACAATGGGGGGGTCGATTTAAGATACGCAAATTCAGCTACGCGAATAGCGTAGCTGAATTCGACCTATTGGAGCCGACTTACCCCGCTGTGAGGATGGCGGCAAAATCGATCTCCGTGGCTCCCCATCGACGGCGCTTACTCCCACCTCCGCTGGTGGAGTAAGAGCGTCAATTTGGGGATCGATTGCCGCGTCCCGACGAGACGCAATAATTCAATCCCCAAGAGATCGATTTCTACCCGCCAATTCAGGCGGGTAGTGTAGATCTAGCCTTAGACTATTTTACACCTATACCATGCCACTCACCTGAGGATGTCAAAAGGCTTTCTGACATTAAGCCACACAACACTCCTGTGAGGTAGGCATTGTCTGTGGTGTTCTGAAAACTGTGTTAAAATTGCAAGCTGAACACTTTACATTGTAAGCGGTTTCCTGGTTCTGCTTGCAGGCTAGAGGACAAGGATCACATAGATGTTATTTTGGGGGCCCAGAGAAAAATCTGAAGGTGAGGTCCCTCACCACTCTTCTAAAAAATTATCATGGAGACAAAAGAGTTTAAGAAGAGGAGAAGGATTGGAGGAGGTCAGAGAGGGCCAGCCTTTGGGGTTGCTGCCCTCCTTGTACTGCCTGGGGGATTAGGGAGGGGATGGGGAAGCCAGAGAGGGCCCAGGTCTATGGAGTCACTGCCTTCCCTGCGGGGCGAGGGAAGCTCTTCCCCACATGCAGCTGGAAGGCCATTCCTGGTCCTGCCTCTCCCTGAGTTCAGGCCAGGGCCGGCTCCAGGCACCAGCTTACCAAGCAGGTGCTTGGGGCGGCCATTTTGGAGAGGGGCGGCACGTCCAGCTGTTCGGCGGCAATTTGGTGGACGGTCCCTCACTCCTGCTCGGAGTGAAGGACCTCCCGCTGAATTGCCGCCGCAGATCGCGATCGTGGCTTTTTTTGTTTGTTTGTTTGTTTGTTTTTCGATTGGCTGCTTGGGGCGGCCAAAACCCTGGAGCCGGCCCTGGTTCAGGCACGCTACTGGTGGGAGAATTTTCCCTGATTCTGCTCCTAACTCCAGGTTCTCAGCCTGGTGGGTCACCTTGGGCCCAGCACAATGATGCCAGCAGCAGCACTGGAATCTGAATCACTCCCCGCAGTATTAATGGGGGTGGAAGGTGGGGTGCCAAACTTGAGTGGTGCTGGACCTCCTGCACCAGTCTGCAACACTTCTCACTCAAATCTCGCCTGGCTACTCTTAGCACATCTTGGTTTCTGCCTGTGAAGTGTGTGTGTGTGTGTGTGTGTGTGTATATATATATATGTGTGTATTTTTTTTTACAGAACTGTATCTTATATATATGGCTTTGTGTAACATTTAGGATTTTCTAATTAATTAAACAGATGCTCTGAGAGATATTTTTCTTTATTTTTCTTTTTTAAAGTAAAATGCATATTGAAGAAGCCTTTATATGTTGGGGGTGCTAATTGGAAATGTATTATAGTAATATTAAGATGAAATCATTTTAAGATTTCATCTACCACTGAAGCAGTCATTTGTACGTTTTCCTCTATATCCGTACAGTCAAGCTTGACAGAAATCTTAGCTGGCACAATAACGTGAATAACCATTATACTACTTCTTGCCAATAAACTGACAGTCAAATTCCTGAATAGGAAACTAGGATTAAGCATGTAACCTCAAACCCATAAGGTACAGAAAGATAATTCTGTTTCTTGCATTGTGTTTTATAGAGACAGAGAGATAGGTTTACAGTATATTTTTGAATTTTAAATAAATGAGCTCTTTTTCGGATTTGTGTAGTATTGGACAGTTCAGTGCTATTTACTTCCAAATATTATTCCAGAAATGTTCATATGTCAACTTCTAATAAAATAATAGAGATGGGCAATTTATTTTAAAAATCTGTGAATATATTAATAGAGTTCATAAAGGATTTTGCTTCAGTCATGTTCATATCCCTTGTGTGTTTTCTGTCTATGAATATTTGAGTTTGATTGAGTTTTACTGGTGAAAATGATTGGAGAACGTGAAATTTTAAGTCAGAGATACAGTATTCTCCCTTGAATAGTGACCGATGGGCATGGCATGAATGAGGAAGAAGGAAGTACAAGGAATGATGGAATGAAGGAGACAAAGAGAGGAGGAGGAAATGGGAGCGAGAGAGGCTGCACTCATAGGTGTTAAACGTGAGCTCAAGCAGCTATTTGCTCCTCAAAGAAAGGAAATAAGAAGGAACTTTGATACCTTCACCTCTTTAGTTCTTGCATGGGGGGGGGCAGGGCCACTGACACTTCTGCAGAGGATTCTGTGTGCATAGTGGGGAAGCTTTGTTGTTGCCACCCCATCATGGCTAGGCTGCGATGATGCTGGAACTTCTTGCCCAGGTTGGAGCCCCACCCACCACAAAATTTTTGCTGAGGTGGCATGTATGGCCAAGCACAGAGTCCACTGACTGGGTGGCAGGTTTACCCTCTGCTTGGGACAGACCCTGGCCTACCTGGACAGGGAGCAGTGGTTTGGGAAGGAGGCCCATAGGACCTTGACCAGTCCAGCCCTACAACCATCACTACCCCAACTAGAGGCAGGGCGACGTCACAGGAGCACAGGGCCTCAGGATTTATGAACTGCCCTGAATCCAGCTCTTGAGTGTGCAAGACATGAAGAGGATGAAATACACCCTTGATTCCTAGCATTCCCCTTAACTGACAGAGATCAGAACATGACATGACCATGCATAATAGGAATCATCTCTGGCTGATGCAGTGGCCATGTATGGCTTCCTCTGCAGTCTGACAAGGATGGGACACCCACGTTTTTTGTGGGATCCAAAGATCATGATTCATGATCGATTTGATTGCTGGTAGGAAATTAAAAATAATTATTGTAATGGACTCTGAAACTCTCTTTCAGAGGGCTGATCTACTGCAACTCTGGGACTGATCAGAGCCTGCTGTTTTGAGGGACAACTGAGCCCCTTCCCCTCAGCCAACCAGGTCATTTTGGTGGCAGAAGTGAACATGTGAGACATCCTGGAAGGAAAGAGAATGAGGCAGCTGATCTCTGGTCCTAAGGATTGCAGAGGAAGCTCCTAGAATCTGGCCCAAACAAGAAAAGGACCAGGGAAGGAGCTCTTGCCTGTGAGAAGTGGAGCTTGTGCTTTGGGCCTAGAGCCATAAAGAACAGAAGTTTTCCAACCAAAAAATGGACAATTTTTCACAATTTTTTAAAATGTTTTTATTTTTTGACCAGCTCTGCTGAAAATCCCTGGTTAGAAATAACTTTGTATCAGGGTATGCTTGCTCCAGAGGGGTCCATGGGATCCAAGGCAATTGGAGCCACAGGGTTCCATGGGTATTAATGGATTATTTCTTAATTGTGTTTATGTCAGATCATTAATTCTGTTTATTGTTTCTTTACTGAATTCACTGAGATTATCTCAGAAGAGTAGAAGGAAAGGTCCCTGTTTATTTTGTGAACCCTTCCTGTGAGTGCCATTCCTGCGTGAGCCCACTCAGTGTTAGATGCCCATGTGGCTGTCATAGTTGGAACTCACAGTGTTTGTCTCCAGGTTTGTGGTGAGGTTGTCATGGCTGCTGAAACGAATTTATGTGCATCATTGCTCACATAGGTCCAGGCCTATCTTGGCTGAGATAGAGCAGGTTACAATATCACTAGGAAGAGAGAGGTCAAAGGATTGGAGGTGGGGAAAGAGATGAGAAATAGAGTGGGTAACAAGTGAGGCGAAGAAGAAGAGAAGAGCTTAGAAATAACAGAGGCATAGGAAAAAAATAAGGGAACACAGAAAAGACTAGAGGCAAGACACAAGAAAATGTACCTTACTGGAAACAGCAGCCCTTGTCACTTACAGACAAGAAACACTGCCTCCAGGACAGCGTTCACAGAGTGAGAAGGGACAGATATGCCAGTGGGAGACCTGAATCACCTGACTTAAGCACTGAGAAAATAAAATCTGGAGCACAGTTTCAAAATGAATATTATTTGTATTGCAGTAGCACGTAGGAGCCACAATCATAGTCTAGGACCCCTTTGTGCTAGGCACTGTACAAATACACACCAAAAAGAGGGCTCCTGCCCCAAAATGCCTACAGTCTAAATACACCTCTACCCCGATATAACGCAACCCGATATAACATGAATTCGGATATAACGCGGTAAAGTGGCGCTCCGGGCGGGCAAGGCTGCAAACTCCGGCGGATCAAAGCAAGTTGGATATAACGCGGTTTCACCTATAGCACGGTAAGATTTTTTGTCTCCCGAGGACAGCGTTATATCGAGGTAGAGGTGTATGTGGACCCCTTTTATTTTCTCAATGATGGATAAATGTCTCACTTAACCCAGTGCTGAAATGACTTCTGTAGCCACATCATATCCAAGACAAGAAGATAATAAAAAACAAAGCTTCACAATTTCATATTAAACGTATTAAATTCTTATATTCTATCCTAATTAGGTTCTTACACCACCATAATATCTGAGCACCTTCCACCAGTGGATTAAGTGATGTGGCTAGTATCTGTCATATGTGATTTGTTCTCTCTCTCTCGTCCTTTCTCCAAGGGGAGAATTGTGTGTGTAGTGTAGTGGTTAGCAGCCTGTGCATTTAAAAAAGCAATGTGTTGCTGTGATTCAAGGTGTAAAGGCTGCTGTCTATCTGAGTTATAGACAATCACAGATCTGGTTAAAGCCAAACTAGACAGAGCATGTGATGGTGGGAGCAGACAGCCACAAAATCCTTTAAAACCTTTTGGTGGGCCATATTTTATTTGTTTGTTTGTTTGTGTTTGTTTTAAAGAGGCTACATATCCTTCCATAGAGCAACAACCAGTAACACCAGCTCTCACACGAGTTAGGCAGCCGCAATAGCCTGACCATGCTTTGCTTCCAAGTAAAAAACTCCCAGCGCCGCTAGCCAGTGCCATCCACTGCAGGAGCAACAGAGCAGCAGTGGCAGCAGCAGCAGCCTGCCTTCTATGGCCAGCAGCAGGTCACAGCACTGCAGTGAGATCAGGAATTAATGTAGTGGGCAAAATAAAACACTCTGACAGGCCAGTTACCCATTGCTCCCCCACTCCTGCAGTGGTCACCAGCCCTTCTCCCCTCTCCACCCCCCCCCCCCCCCCGAGATGGGGGCCCTGTGCAAGGGCACAGAGTGCACATTGGTTAAGCTGGGCCTGGTGCTAAGCACCCTTCTTTCAGGCTAAATGGAAGGAGCAGTTAAGTCCCTTTATGTAATGAAATAGCTGAAAACAACAGAAGCCATCACCCAAGGCAATGGGCTGCATGGCGAGGCCTGAGCAGATGCTAAACTACCCATGTGAGCTGAGGGCTCCCTGATTGTAAACAAAGTGCTAAAGGATTGTTTGGCAAGCTGTGTGTGTTAGAGGAGAGAAAGTTAGCAGACAGTGAGAGACACAGTCATGAGGGTGGCCCTGAGAGCAGAACAACAGAGCTTCTAGGGCTGGGAACCTACTGGAAAGGCAGGCTTGGGGAAACTGCCTGTTTGTTGTTCATTACAGTCAGAGAAACTCAGTCATAAAATCTTTCTTAAATCTACATTACCTCATCGAGGCACTTTTCATACTGTTCTCTTTGATTCTCATTTTCCAGAGCCAATGCTGAATTCTCTGCCTGCAGTAAGATGCAAAAATATAATGCAAATGAATCATTGGGTATTTTGTGCTACATGACAACTTATTCAATGAATTTACTGCACATTCCTCCTCAGGATCCAAAATAATCTCTTAAAAATACACAAAACATATTTGCTTTAAGTTACTGTTATAAATAAAACTGAAATGTCATTAGTTTTATGAAGTTATCCAAAAAATACATTACAATTTAGAGAAATACAAGTACCGACATTTTAAGTATATCTATAATCTAGTCTTGTCAGCAGGGCCGGCTCCAGGCACCAGCCTGGCAAGCAGGTGCTTGGGGCGGCTGCTCCGGAGAGGGGCGGCATGTCCAGGTATTCAGTGGCAATTCGGTGGACGGTCCCTCACTCCCGCTGGGAGCAAAGGACCTCCCGCCGAATCGCCGCCGCAGATCGCAATCGCGGCTTTTTCTTTTTTTTTTTGGCTGCTTGGGGCGGCCAAAACCCTGGAGCCGGCCCTGCTTGTCAGATGCAAAGATAGTCTTTAGTAAAACACTGCAAATGATAGTTTGCACGTCAATTTTTTTTTCTGGTACTGTACATTGAAACTGACACCCAACCTGCATGGAGAAAGTATTTGGTGGAAACGGAATCTACCTCAAGCTAAAAGCCACAATAAGCCATTCCAGGGCACTGGAATTGAGTAACTGCAGATATAGTGGCCACACAATAATTGATGGGTAAATTACATCTCTAATCATAAAAAGTAATTTTCTTAATCCACCACATTAAAAAACACATGCCAAAATCTATCATTTCAAGAGTGAAAAGGAATTATATTTTATAACATCTAAATAAAATCTTAAAGTCAAAAGTTTCCTGTATACTAACGGCTTTAATCTGTCCTTAATTATCCACTGTTCTTGAGTTTTTTGCATAATGCACATGAAAAAAAATAGCACAAGCTGGTATTAAAATTTAAATTGCGTTAAATCACTGTATTCTTCTATATAATTTTGCCTTCGCCTTGGGAAGCTCCTGTGTTGCAGAAATTCCCCAAAATATAACAGAAACATATACATCAGTTTAAAATAAGAGCAAGTTTTAACTATATTCCTCTCAAAGACTGAAAAATAAAACAAAATATAAAAATGTGCAAATTAAAGCTGGCCTTGGGAATCTATATGTTGTTCCTGCTCCCCACTCATACCCTTCACATCACGCAACCATAACATCACAATCAATACAATCGGATAATTACAACCATTAAAAAGTTTACATTTCTCACCTCCCTTTTACTACACTGACAATCCATAAAAGTTTAATAAATGAGGTTCCAAAAAATAATTGTGGTTAAGAGACAATGGTCACATGTATGGTTAATGTTTGCAATTCCAGACCGAAAAGTTTATTGTTGTAATCAAGTATCAGAGGGGTAGTCGTGTTAGTTTGAATCTGTAAAAAAGCAACAGAGGGTCCTGTGGCACCTTTGAGACTAACAGAAGTATTGGGAGCATAAGCTTTCGTGGGTAAGAACCTCACTTCTTAAGCTTATGCTCCCAATACTTCTGTTAGTCTCAAAGGTGCCACAGGACCCTCTGTTGTAATCAAACACATCCTAAGGGAAGATTTTGCCTGGAGAGTCAACAGTTATCTCTTTATAATAAAAAAAAAAAAAAGAAAGAAAGAAACCTGAGCAAAACTGCAATTAGTTAATTCACCGACCTTTATTTCAAATTCAAGTTTAACCTAAAAATAGTGTGTTGGGAGGAGAAAGGGAAATGCCCATAATTAGCCAGTATTTAAGAAGCATAGAGAAAAGCCAAGGGGTAAGAAGAGAGGGCAACATATGGAGATTACTTACATTTCTAAACAAACAGTTTTATAAAGTCAGCAATACACTCCAGAGACATCTATCAGCAAATGTTATGAATTTCTCTGCATCATATCTGCACCATACAGCACACCCATAGATTCAACATTTGGTTACAAGGGAGTTTCTAAGTGTCCCAGCAAAATGGTGGAACATGATGCAGCAAAAGGTAGAGGTGCAGTAGTAAATTCAAAGCAGAAGCAAAGGTGGAAGCAGAAGTCAGAATAACAAAAGCAGCGGTAAGAGTTTGGGAGCTGGATGCTCAAATATCCAAGAGGACATCATACATGCATACTGGAGCTAAAACAGAAGTAGGAACACACAAACTATCTGAAACCCAAGGAAAGTGCCAGTCCACTCAGGAAACAGACACTTGTTATCAGTTTGGAAAAGTGTTCCATGCTCCTTGTGATTGCTTATTTAAAGATGCACAGTGCAGAAACTGTAATAAATGGTAATGGTTAAGAACATAAGAACGGCCATACTGGGTCAGACCAAAGGTCCATCAAGCCCAGTATAACTGTCCTCTGACAGTGGCCAATGGCAGGTGCCTCAAAGGGAATGAACAGACAGGTTATCATCAAGTGATCCATGCACTGTCACCCAATCCCAGCTTCTGGCAAACAGAGGCTAGGGATGCCATTCCTGCACATCCTGGTTAATAGCCATTGATGGACCTATCTTCCATGAATCTATCTAGCTCCCTTTTGAACCCCATTATAGTATTGGCCTTCACAACACCCTCTGGCAAGGAGTTCCAGAGGTTGACAGTGCGTTGCGTGAAAAAATACTTTCTTATGTTTGTTTTAAACCTGCTACCTATTAATTTCATTTGGTGGCCCCTTGTTCTTGTATTATGAAAGGGAGTAAATAACACTTCCTTATTTACTTTCTCTATACCGCTCATGATTTTATAGACCTCTATCATATCCCCCCTTAGTCGCCTCTTTTCCAAGCTGAAAAGTCTCAGTCTTAATAATCTCTCCTTATACGGAAACCATTCTATACTCCTAATCATTTTTGTTGCCCTTTTCCAATTCCAATATATCTTTTTTGAGATGGGACAACCACAACTGCATGCAGTATTCAAGGTGTGGGCATACCATGGATTATATAGAGGCAATATGATATTTTCTGTCTTCTTATCTATCCCTTACTTGATGATTCCCAACATTCTGTTTGCTTTTTTGACTGCCGCTGCACATTGAGTGGATGATTTCAGAGAACTATCCACAATGACACCAAGATCTCTTTCCTGGGTGGCAACAGCTAATTTAGACCCCATTATTGTATATGTATCGTTAGGATTATGTTTTCCAGTGTGCATTACTTTGCATTTATCAACATTAAATTTCATCTGCCATTTTGTTGCCCAGTCACCCAGTTTTGAGAGATCCTTTTGTAGCTCTTCACAGTCTCCCTGGGACTTACCTATCTTAAGTAGTTTTGTATCATCTGCAAATTTTGCCACCTCACTGTTTACCCCTTTTCCCAGATCATTTATGAATATGTTCTTCTGGACTGGAAAGATCTATAAAGTCACTTTCAGTATACCCCTCTAAAACAGCTGGAAGGGATACTATGTCAGGCATTGGGAATAATCTAGGAGGGCACAGGAACACTAAAACACATGAAGGCTAAAATAATCCTAGCCGAGAAGGCACAACCCAAGTTTCACAAAACCCAGCCTGTACCTTACAGTATTCGCTCAAAGGTAAATGCTGAATTGGAACGTCTGGAAAATTTCAAAAGTGGCCTGGAGCAAGTGGGGAACTCCTATCATTCCAATTGTAAAAAAATGTGGTGCAGTAAGTGTGGATATTTTAAGGTCACCATAAACCCTGTACTGAAAATACCTACACATGGAAGTTCAGGAAAAGTCTAAGGCAAACCTCACAATCAACACACAAAAGGCTCTCTACCAGTACAGCAGGCTAGTGTGTACTATACTAGTGTGTAGTATTGCTTCAGCTCCTGCTAAATGGCAATGGGCAATGGACCAAGTTTTGCAAGGTATTCCGAGAATACAGTGGTATCTGGATGACATGACTGTGACCAGTAGAAGTGACGAGGAAGATCTGGAATCCCTGAAGAGGATATTAGAGTGTCTAAAAGAATATGGGTTACAAGCCAATTGAATAAAATGTGAACTTTTTAAGGACTCAGTAGCTTATTGTGTGCATGTTACTGATGCACAAGGCCTACATAAATCTCAGAAGAAGATTAAAGTAGTGCTGGAAGCTCCGCTGCCAAAGAATGTGTCATAACTTAGATCATTTCTAGGATTTATTAACTACTATAGCCGATTTACACCACACCTAGCAACTGTATTGCATCTGCTCAACTGTTTGCTGCAGACTGGTCAAAAGTGTGTATAGTCATGTGAGTGTCAAAAAGCTTTCCTGGAAGCAAAACAATTGGTCATATCAGACAGTGCGCTAATGCACTTTAACACTGGTGCCCTAACCTGAAGCAATAACATTATACCAGAAAACAGCTGCATTGAACCATCAGCATCATCTGAGGGAACATCCAATTCAGACATTACTGTGGACACACCACTTCCTCAGGGAAATGTTCAAAATGTTGGCAGATGCTAACCACAGAGAAAATACAAACCACCTAAAAGATTTGACTTGTAACTGAACCTTTGGTTGTTCCCCCACAAATATTTCTGAAGGTTTTGGGCCCATTTGATTTCAGGGAGAGGATAGATGTGATATATTTGAATGTACTGAGCAGTGTTGAATCTGCTTATGTGAATTTGCTATTATAGTTTTATTTTTGAGTCAGTACTCACCAATGTGAATAGGTATTGTACAATCTAGCCCTAAAATAATAATCTTGGAAAAAAATATGATACAGATTGCTCCCATGTCCAGATGCCTAAAAGATCTGCTAACAATATATGGTCATATAGTAAACATACAGCTACAAAATATCAAAACTGAGCCCTACTTTCTTTCAGTCTGTCTTATTTTGACTGCTGTGATGTAGTAATAAAATGGAAGCTGAATCTAAAACTGCTTGTGTTTTATTGCCTAATATATGACTTCAGCAAGCTATTCCTCAATGAATACACTGCCAAAATTAGGAAATCTGAGCGTGACAGCATTAATAATAAATAGTACATTTTTCCTCTTTGCCTGCCACAGTGGAAATATCTGTATAATACAAACTTTTTCACACCAGTGGCTTTGAATGTGTACAGAAAGGATGTAATCCAGTTTATGCTAGCTTGCTTCTTGATTGCTGAGCAAATCATGCCCATTTATTTGGTATTTTTGTAATGAGGACTGAGCAAGGAAGGGGACATTTCACAGACTTCATTCAGACCCTGGTGCCAATCCCTGTAAGGTTGACAGATCTATACTTTATACAGTATGTCACCCCATTGTGATGGGTTGGATCACAGAAACCCCCTTGAGAGCTGCCACCCGATGTGCTAAGACTACTTCTACCTCTGCCTTCCTTGCCAGCTCAGGACTCCAGCACCCTGTCTTGCTGAGCCAGACATGCCTGTTTGCTCCAACACAGACTCAGGGTCTGAATTACTTGCCCCAAAGCTGCAGGTTTATCTGAAAGCAGCTAACAGATGTGTGCTTGTCTCTAACACTCAGATGCCTAATTCCCAATGGGGTCTAAACCCAAATAAATCCGTTTTACCATGTATTAAGCTTATACAGGGTAAACTCATAAATTGTTCGCCCTCTATAACACTGATAGAGAGATATGCACAGTTGTTTGCTCCCCCAGGCATTAATACATACTCTGAGTTAATTAATAAGTAAAAGGTGATTTTATTAAATACAGAAAGTAGGATTTAAGTGGTTCCAAGTAGTAACAGACAGAACAACATAAGTCACCAAGCAAAATAAAATAAAATGCACAAATCTATGTCTAATCAAACTGAATACAGATAATCTCACCCTCAGAGATGCTTCAGTAAGTTTTTTCCTCAGACTGGACACCTTCCAGTCCTGGGCACAATTCTTTCCCCTGGTACAGCTCTTGTTCCAGCTCAGGTGGTAGCTAGGGGATTCTTCATGATGACTCCTCTCCTCCCTTTGTTCTGTTCCACCCCTTTATATATCTTTTGCATAAGGCGGGAATCCTTTGTCCCTCTGGGTTTCTACCCCCCCCATTGGAAAAGCACCGGGTTAAAGATGTATTCCAGTTCATGTGACATGATCACGTCACTGTAAGACCCCAAGCCTTCATTCCTCCCAGCCTGATTCACAGGAAGGCTTGCTTGCAAACAGAGCCATCCAGTCAATTGTCCTGGTTGATGGGAGCTATTAAGATTCCAACCTACCATTAATAGCCCACACTTTGTATAATTACAATAGGCCCTCAGAGTTATATTTCATATTCCTAGTTTCAGATACAAGAGTGATACCTTTATACAAATAGGATGACCACACTCAGTAGACAATAAGCTTTGTAATGATACCTTACAAGAGACCTTTTGCACAAAGCATATTCCAGTTACATTATATTCACTCGTTATCAAATTTTTATAAAATCATATAGATGAAGCATATTCCAGTTACATTATATTCACCCATTAGCATATTTTTATAAAATCATATAGACTGCAACGTCACACCCATATTGCAACAGAACACTTACAGTAAACCACAATCGCCTCCATAATATTTACATATATATAAATTTGGGAATAGAGTTTGTAGTCTTAAAAAAAACACCTTTCTTTAAAACCAATGGGCTTTTTCTCTTTGGAAGAACAGAATGGTAAAGAATTGTGGAAGTCTTTCAGCGCTCTTATCACCCAGACTTTTTACCTCATGGTGTTCTCTGTTGGGAATCCTAATGATCCTTGTTTCCTCTACTCTCAAGAATTCAGATTCCAGACATCTTCTGATTAGAAAAGGCTTGTGGGATTCGCGCGGAGTTAAAAAGCAACACTCCTTATAATTATTTGAAAAGGTGGCTGTTAAGCAAAAGAAGTACACTGAGAAACTCTGTATATTGTGCCTCTATGACACATTTTTTGTGGGGGGTGGGAAGTGGGAGGATAGTATACTCCAAGCTATATCTATACCAAGCTAAGTTGCTATAGCAAGCTGATGACCTCTATAGAATGAAAACTAAGTCATGTTTACTAACCCTCAGAGGCATAATAGAGAAATAGAAGTTCTACACCTGACATAACCTAGGAGATGAGTCCATAAATCAAAAGGAAGAAAGCTGGAAGATTACTGATGACGACACTGTCTTAAATATCAATTGTCTGGTTTCTGCAGTCATTCTGGTTTTAGATACAGTTGTACTTTTATTCTAATGGATCCGTGCACATCTTTTTTTCTTCAGTGTTTTCTTACGTCCCATTACACACACGGAACATAAAAAACTAAACAAAACAGCCTAAAAACCAAAGCAGTCTAAGCATGGTAAATAGTCCCAGGGACCAGGGATATGTATGGTCTGTCACTAGTGTTTCAGCAGCTCAGATTGTGGGTAAGCATTTCTCTGCTAGGATCTTAGCCCCCATCATATAGTATTGTAACAGTATCATTCAGTCAGCTGAAGACATGTTGCAACAGAAAGCTTGCCATTAGATGAGTCATTACATACTGCTTTGCATGCTATTAGGGCACTATAAGATCCTGCTGATGCCAAGATAGAAGCTTATGTGCTTCATATCTTCAAATTAGAATAAAAGGTTTCTACTGTAGAAGAGACTCTCCAAACAGTTAGTGGGAAATATAAGGTTTTAAATCAGTAACTGGATAATGGTAAGCAGCTTTCAGCTGCCTTAATTAGAGACAACTTTGTTCTAAACCATATGACTGAATTTATGGAAAATCAATTAGAAAGTGAAAACTTAAGATTACTTTGTATAAAATAGGGGTTTTCTGGCATTGACGCCATCGCCGAGATACAGTCATTACTAGAGACTTATTTGTTTCTTAATTTGATCCACTTTTCAGGGTGGAAAAGGCAGATTGTATCTCCAGCAAAGCTATAAATATTTTCAGGACATGTCAGAGCTGGAATAACAATATTTCCCATCCCCACCCCGGCAAGGGTCTTATGAAACATAATGAATTAGTTCATGATACGTACTTTGAGATCTGCAGAAGAAAAGTGTGACACAGTATACCGATTGGAGAAAATCTTGAACACTTTTATAAATACGATGAAAGAAAAAAACCCCACTGAATTTCCCCCCAAAAGACTGATTTTCTTTCAAGAACCAATTATTGTGGAGTCAAGATATGAAACAAGGGATATGGAGGGCAGGATAGCAGACATGTATTTGGCACTGAGGGGAAAGGAAATGAGGGTTTAAAGGTCGGATGTCGAGTTAGCAACTCAAAATTTTTTGAAGGTATCATTGATAAAGGTCAAGGGGAACAGAGTTATGACAGTGAACTTTAAAAACACTGACAGAATGCTAGAACACTGGTTACTCTGTGCATTTCCTTGTTATTCATACTAAACCAGTAGTCCCTTTATAGAAAGGTTTATTGATTTACACAGACACTCATTTGTCATACCCTGTATAGTACATTAAGAGCTGCCCAAGTACTTCAAATGAACTCAGCAATTTTTTTCATGTTTTTAATCTATGATTTCATACATTTTGTGCTCAGAGCTGTGTAGATTCCACCATTTATAGCTATCCAGAAATGGCTGGTTTGAACATAGGAAGAAGTTTGTAGACATAGTTATGTTAGTTAGGGGTGTGATCTCTGTAATGATAAAACTATTCTAGTAAAAGCCCTAATGTAGATGTAGTTACACCACTATAAAACTGTTTATTCTGGTATAACTTTTGCTGGTTCCGTGTTTCCTTTTATATTGATATAACTGCTTCAATAGTAGGAGTTATACTGCTATAACTGCATCTCCAAAGTGTCGTTCAACCAATACAATTCTTTCTCTTCCTTCAGTCCCAGCCTCATTCACCACACAGCTTCCAACTTCTGCAACAAATGAGGCAGGGGTCCTACATTCAGCATCTTCATTCACAACACAGCCTTGATTCATTACATAAGCACTGTTCATCCTACGATTTGAATGAGGCAGGAATCCGGCAGAAACAACAGTATGCATCCATGTAATTAAATACTACTATAATACATATGCACAAGGAGATCAAACTGAGGTTGCAAAGACAATATTAACACTGGTATTTCCTTACTTTTGAGTGCTTGACTATGCAAACTTAACGTTCTTTTACTGTCTCTTACCCTTCCCCCCACAACCCGTCTGGGCTCAGCTCTACATCTATTGGCTCCCCACTGCCTGCCTCTGCCCCCCATCAGCTCCATACCACAACCTCTCTCTGCCTACATCAATCCCCCCCTCCCATGGGCTGATTTCCCCCCTCCTGCCCCCCGGCTCTATCATCCCCCTCTGCATTCAAGTCAGGCTACTTCCTCCTTCCCTGCCACACTGTCTGGGTGCCAGCAACAGGAACATTGAGATGACAGCAGAGACAGTCTCCCGCACTTCATTTGCTTGGTGTCATAATAGCCCTTGGGAAAGTTCTGCTCTGCCCTTACATCTCTGGGTGTGACAGTCTGTACCCTTGTATTCACCCCTTAAAAACTAGTATAATAATCTTTGTACAAGTATGCCTTGTGAGGTATCATTTGAAAACTTATAACTTGCTGGTCAATGTTGTCCTGATAAAACACGTGGGGCAACATTGTGTAACGTAAAGTTATAAGATTCCATTGTATGGTGTTACTAAGACATATTACAAGTCTGGGGAGAGGCCAAACCAGTTCCTCAGAGATGAAAGACTAGCTGACATATCTAGTGTCAACAAGACAAATGGGCCATCACCTGCTTAAGTGGCTAGTCATTGGCAGGAAAAGGGACATGGGCGAAAAAATCTACATCTTAAAAAGAAACAACGTGGGGTTCCCATCCACACAGACTTTTTTTCTCCTGAACCTCAACTGGAAATGCTTCTCAAAGAAGGGAAAGAACTGTAATAGGGGAGGTTAGATGCCCCAAATCATTCCTTCCTTTCTCTCTACCTATGTCATCCACAACACCTGAAGAACAAAGGAAGCAGCATTCAACTGGACGAGGGATCCTGACTGAAGGAAGTTAAGCCAGTAGGACTGCTGAACCGTGATAAAAGAGACCTTGCTTTGAATTCACTCTAGTTTGCATTTTACTTCTATTTTCCTTATAACCAATTCTGACTTTTATGTCTCATTACTTATAGTCACTTAATATCTCTTTGTAGTTATTAAACTTGTTCTATTGTTTTATCTAAACCAGTATGTTGACATTGAAGTGTTTAGGAAACTCCATTTGGGATATCAGGACATGTGCATATCATTCTCTATTAATAAAATGACAGACTTTATATGAGCTTGTATTGTCCAGGAGAGGGCTGGGCAGTACAAGACATACATTTCTGGGGAAACTCTGAGACTGGGAGTTTTTTTGGTGTTGCTCTGTAGTGTAACTCAAGAGTGGCTGGCTACAGCACTCATACAATATAACTATGAATACAGTAATATAATACTACATGCTGGAAGCTCTGTGTGAGCAGGCCAGGAATGGTATCTCTCACCATGAAGCAGTTTAAAAGGCACCTCAGGTTAGAGACGTGAGGGGACACAGCTGTTCATCAGTCCAGATTTTACCTTGGGTATGTCACACTACAACACAGCATGATCAGTCACAATGTGTAGAAGGCACATCTACAGTCCAGTCACATACAGGAGCTGTGAGGGAATGGAGCATGCTCAGTACAAACAGAATCTTCAGAGAATTTAGCTGCTGAACTCTAACAAGAGATTTTACTGTGTGAAAACATGACTTTTCAATGGCTCATAACTTGGCCAAATTTGTTTTTGCCCACATGCAAACAGCAAAATGTGCATCCTTCCTTCCATATTTCAAGTCCCTGTTCCAAAGCATGGAGGTACTAGAACTTCTGAACTAAACTGTCTAAAATTTGGTGAAATTATAAACAATTGAAAATAGGAATTTATAATGGGAAGAGGCAGGTAAAGCCTTAATTGTAAGTATTGCTACCAGCTCAGCCTATAATCGAAGAACTTATTAGACCTCAGTATGTGTGGGATTCTCTCTATTATCCTTACATTTTCTGAACTTCCACACTAATAGTCAGCATTACTAGTTTTTAAATCTTACAAAATACAATGATATAAAATAAAGCAGTGCTAGAATAAGCAACCAACAGTTTTCACGTAAGTTCTCTGAAAACATCCACTCAATGTGCAGCGGCAGTCAAAAAAGTGAACAGAATGTTGGGAATCATCAAGAAAGGGATAGATAAGAAGACAGAAAATATCATATTGCCTCTATACAAATCCATGGTACGCCCACACCTTGAATACTGCATACAGATGTGGAATCTCTAAAAAGATGTACTGGAACTGAAAAAGGTTCAGAAAAGGGCAACAAAAATGGTTAGGGGTATAGAACAGCTTCTGTATAAGGAGAGAGTAATAAGACTGGGACTTTTCAGCTTGGAAAAGAGGTGACTAAGGGGGGGGTATGATAGAGGTCTATAAAATCATGAGTGGTATAGAGAAAGTAAATAAGGAAGTGTTATTTACTCCTTCTCATAATACGAGAACAAGGGCCACCAAATGAAATTAATAGGTAGCAGGTTTAAAACAAACATAAGAAAGTATTTTTTCACACAATGCACTGTCAACCTCTGGAACTCCTTGCCAGAGGGTGTTGTGAAGGCCAGTACTATAACGGGGTTCAAAAGGGAGCTATATAGATTCATGGAAGATAGGTCCATCAATGGCTATTATCCAGGATGGGCAGGAATGGTGTCCCTAGCCTCTGTTTGACAGGGCATGGATCCCTTGATGATAACCTGTCTTTCATTCCCTTTGGGGCACCTGCCACCGGGCACTGTCAGAGGACAGGATACTGGGCTAGATGGACCTTTGGTCTGACCCAGTATGGCCATTCTTATGTTCTAAGTTCTCTCTAAGATGCGTGGCTGCCCAGCAGTCTATCAAGTGCCATGCACGTCAGGTGCCCCTCCCCCCACTGCTGCATGGCTCCTGCCCTCCGCCTTGGAGCCCCTGGCCAGCAGCTCCCAGGAGCCTCCTTCTTGCTGTTCAGAGTGTGGGGAGAGGGCTCTGATATCAGGGTGTGATGTACACACCCATGTACCCCATCTCCACAGGGGGGGGGGGGACACGACAGAGCTCAGGAATGGGACGTGGGATAGAGCTTGCTGGCAGCTGCTACTATGTCTGAACAAACAGGCTTCAAACTGGTGAGTGCCAATCTACTGAAAGAGGCAGCATACTTAAGGGGCAGCACGTGTCTCTCTCTCTGTCTCTCACACACACAGTGTCTCTCTCTCACATACACACACACAGTATATCTCTGTCTCACACACACACACTTTCACACTCACCTCCCAACACATACTTTTATTGTTGTTGTTGTTTCTTCTCAATACTTCCTGCAATGCACATATAGTGAGGTTTTTACCCACGAAATGCCCAAATAAATCCGTTAGTCTTTAAGGTGCCACCAGACCAGGGCTGGCTCCAGGCACCAGCTTTACAAGCAGGTGCTTGGGGCAGCTAAGGGAGAGGGGCAGCACCTGTGGCAATTCTGGGGCGGCAGGTCCCCCACTCCTTCTAGGAGCGAAGGACCTGCCGCAGCTTTTTTTTTTTTGCTTGGGGCAGCAGAAATGCTGGAGCCGGCCCTGCACCAGACTCCTTGTTGTTTTCATATATTCTCTGTAATTTTATTCTTTCAAAGTGCTATTATTTTAGTTTTTTGACTGGTCTACACATTTTATAATTTTTATTTCTCACTTATGCTTAAATTTAATTATTTTAGTGAGTTCTAAAATGCCTAACCTGTCCTGGCTGGAGTAATTATCCCTACAGTAACTTTTAAAAATATTTACTATAGCTAGGTTTTTTGTTTCTTCTGGTGCCGCCCATCTGCACATACCTCGATATTGGTGCACATAACAAAATTCATTTCGCACATGGATGAAAAAAACTAGAGGGAACGTTGGTTTTCACATATACTTTTTTTCCTCATAGGTTGAGTGCTACTCTACAAGGCAAACTGGGGCTCTCCTCTCTTTCCTTGTCAACGACAGCAATACGACAGTGTTACAGCTCTGTTTTTGATGTGTGCTAAAAGTCAGGAAATAAAACTGGCTTAATAAAAGAAAGTTAACCGCTTCCCACAGCATCCAGTTACCATATCTTAGAGTAGAGTGGACAAGTAGCATGCAGCTGCATGTGATGTGATATGCAAACTAATAAACAAGCTAAATTGCATATGTGTACATCATTTGTATATGAACCTAAACTTTAGCTTTCAAAAATTGTGTGGATTTAGTGCTGGAGAAAGACTGGAGTAAGGAAGTTACCCATTTATCCACAATCCAGCAAGAGAACAGGGGAAGTTGTTACCCTCATGCATTGCCCTGCCAATATGCCTCCACAGAGATATAGTGGACTGCCCCTAGGCGCCAACAAAGGTAGCATAGTTTCATGGTTCATGTAGTTCTAACTCTCTCTGCTGAGTCTCAGTCTCTGATTGCTACCGAGAATAACAAATGATGTTTGACTTAAATGATGAAGTCAAGTTATCCCACTCATTCACCTGTTAGCAAACAAGAAAAAAATCAAGCAGAACTCAGACTTCAACTGGGCTTCTCAAAATGCCCCAGGAAAATTAGATATATTTTTTATTTTCTGGTTAAAATCAGAGTTCTGCCTTGTTTTGTCATTATTCATTTCTTTTTGCAAACTGGTGAATGAGTGGGATAACTTGATTTTTAACGTTCAAATCTACTTATGTTGGATAAACAATTGACCTTCACAAAGCTAAGCCAAACAAACCCCAACTATCTGAGGTTCACACATTTTACTAGAGATGAGGCTGCTTTTTTAAATATAAAATATAAATCCAATTTTTCCAGGGCTTTGCAAACTATCTTTGCTGAGCTTTTTTAGGATTTTTCAAGAGAAGCTATGGCCTGATATTTTTAACTGGCTCAAACATCATAATATTCCTGGTTCTTATTTCTGTTGACTATATGGTAGTTAAGAACAACAAGCCTTTAAAACCTTCAACGTTTTCCCTCCTGATACCATAGAAATGTCTGGAGCTGACATTTTAAAAGAAGCTTAGGAGCAGGCTCTAGCAAAACAGAATGCACGATAACTCAAGACGTAGCTTTCAGCAAATAAATACCCAGGCTATAAACAGATATATCAGCATCAGTAGATAGAGTCATTTTTTAGCAAATTCTGGTGAACGGAAAATTTCAGCATCTTTGTTATATACTGTTTGTAAATACACACACACAGTATAATGTATTTACAATATAATCACGCATACAAACGTATGTAGGAAACAATTAGACATCTCTACGTGACCGATGTAAAGGATGCCATTATTACATCATTTTTGACATGGTCAGACAGTATGCTGTTGGAGAACAGTGACAATATATTGGACAAACCGACAGTGCTGTAAATCATGTGTGTTGTCTCTGGGGCTCACAGATCTAACAAAATCTCAAAGCTCTGACATTGCCTAAGAGAGGAGCCACTGCTAGTGAAGGGAAGTGATGTAGCCAAATCCGAGAGAATGTTTTCCCACTGACTTCAGCGCCACCACCACACGGTATTACCGCATATGCTTCTTGTTCTATTCCGGACATGATGCTAGAGGCAGTAGTGCCAAAACACAAATGCAGGGCAGAAGTCTGAATGGTCCTGCAAGGGAACATTTGTGCATGTCACCCCAAAAAGGCAATCGTAATTACTGGTGTATCTTTGCTTTCTTATATTCAAACTCTTGGGTTTGGCAATCTGACTCTTTGCAAATTGTGAAGCACCTCCTCGATCTCTGCTGTGTTTCATCTCCTTGTCCAATCCTGTAAATGAGCTGATGCCATAATGACTCTCTCTCCAATTGGTATCCAACAGAGCATCTCATCTTGGTGTATTTATTTTGCTTCTCCTACCTAGTATTAACAAATATTTGCATCTTTCTCAAAGAAATAAAAATTAATCAGTTCAGCAGTACTGAAATTGTAATTATTATGAACTAATGAAAGGCCATAAATAAGAAATACAACCCTAATGCCAACATGACACATCTTTAAGAACATTCTCTCTCTCTCTTCCTCCCGGCCCCCGCACACACTTGCATATTATATTCAATATACATAAGCACACACACTTATAAACACACAGAGGATTCACTTACCACTGAAATGGATTTTTTTGTCATTTTGGTTTACAGGCTTGTTTATTTGTTTGGCTAGTTGCATTTCCTTAGAGGTTTTTAAGGTCAGGCTTGACAAAGCCCTGGCTCGGATGATTTAGTTGGGGATTGGTCCTGCTTTGAGCAGGGGGTTGGACTGGATGACCTCCTGAGGTCCCTTCCAACCCTGATATTCTATGATTTGCTTTAACTCTCTTTCTCTGCTTCAAGCAACAAAATCTTTAGAGAAAATCCCTGAGATCAATATTTTTGGAATTCAATAAAGTATTCACGATAACTGTTTGGCAGCTTTGTACCAATATGTACAGTGATAGCATACACTGTGGTTGAAAATTTTCCTGTGGAACACTTTTCTGTCAGAAAATGCAGTTTTGTCAAAATCAAAACATTCATAGGAACATGTAAAATTTTGATGGAAAAATTTCAAAATGGTTCTAATCAAAATGGAGTATTTCATTCTGACTTCCTTGTTTAAATTTGACAATTTTTAAATGTGTATTTTCTTATTATATATATTTAATATTTATATACGTTATTGAATATATTTTAATGTTTCAACTTTATAAAAATAAAACATTTTGACATCTAAACACAATGTTTTGATAAGTTTCAGAAACTAAGTATTTTGGAATTTTCAGCCAATTTTAAATTTCAAATTTTTGCCTTTTCATCCCAATCAGGATTAAAAGAAATTTTGAAATGTCTGAATTTTCTCAGGATGGAAATTCCATTTTCTAATGAACTCTAGCCATCCCATTATGATTTAGAACCTGATGTGAAGTCCACTGAGGTCAGCTGGAAGTGCTCCTACGACTTCAGTGGGCTTGGGATCTGGCACTTAAGAGCTTTTTGAAAATGATGTTTGTGCCAAATCACCAATTTTGTTTTTTGAAAGTAGCATATTGTAGGATTTTTTTAAAATTCATAACGTGAAAGAAACTACTCATGTGCTTAAAGTTAAGCATGCATGCAAGTGGTTGTAAGATGGGAGGGACCTCAAGTTGGAATCAAGTTATAACATCCTTTCCCTCAAACTTTTGTAGTGATGAGCACCTGGGGGAGGGAGAAGACTTTATCTTGAATATTAGCCCGGTTCTACTGGCCGGGTGTGCATCATAAGGTAAGAGAATACTGTTCCTCCTGCCCAAAATGTCAGCTAGCCAGCAGCAAAGGGGCCCCTAAGGCACCCTTGGTCTTTCTGCCTTTGATCAAGATAGCCTTCAAGAGAATTTGTGTGGACATGGTCGGGTCCCTAGAGAAAACTACCTCAGGGCATCAGTGCATATTAGGGATAGTTGACTATGCAACCAGGTACCCGGAAGCTGCTCCACGAAAGCTAGGGCAATAGCTCCAGAGCTCTTGAAGCTCTTCCTCAAGCATGGGATTTCCCCCAGGAAATATTAACAAATCAAGGAACTAACTTCACCTCCCAGCTGATGAGTAAACTATTCTACCTTCTGAAGGTTATGTTCCTAAAAACCTTGGTGGACCACCCATACACCGATGACCTAATAGAGTGATTTAATAAGATTTTGAAAGGAATGTTGAAATGCTTTGCCAGTGACAGCCCCAAACAGTGGGACCAGCTACACCCATCATTCCTGTTTGCTATGAGAGGTATTGCAAGACTCGTGGAGTTCTCTCCATTTGAATTGCTTTATAGTCATCAACCACAGGGAATTTTGTACTTGCTCTGTGAAAGGTGGGAGGAACAAGACATAGATGGTGCCTTAAGCATGACCCAATATGTCTTGCAACTCAGGGAACAACTCAGAAGCATGGGGATGTTTGTCAGAGAAAATTTGAGAAAGGCCCAACACACAGAGGAAAAAATTATAATAGAGGGGCGCAATTACAGACTTTCCACCAGGTGACCGCGTCCTACTGTAGTCTGTAACCTATCATTTAAATCAGCTTCTGTACCAAATGACTGGAGGATAGCTAATGTGATGCCAATTTTTAAAAAGGGCTCCAGAGGTGATCCTGGCAATTACAGGCTGGTAAGCCTGACTTCAGTACCAGGCAAACTGATTGAAACTATAGTAAAAAACAAAATTGTCAGACACATATATGAACATAATTTGTTGGGGAAGAGTCAACATGTTTTTTGTAAAGAGAAATCATGCCTCACTAATCTACTAGAATTCTTTGAGAGGGTTAAACAAGCATGTGGACAAGGGGAATCCAGTGCCTATAGTGTACTTAGATTTTCAGAAAGCCTTTGACAAGGTCCCTCACTAAAGGCTCTTAAGCAAAGTAAGCTGCCGTGGGATAAGAGGGAAGGTCCTCTCATGGACTGGTAACTGGTTAAAAGATAGGAAACAAAGGGTAGGAATAAATGGTCAATTTTCAGAATGGAGAGAGGTAAATAGCGGTATCCCCCAGGGGTCTGTACTGGGACCAGTCCTATTCAACATATCCATAAATGATCTGGAAAAAGGGGTAAACAGTGAGGTGGCAAAATTTGCAGATGATACAAAAGTACTCAAGATAGTTAAGTCCCAGGCATACTGCGAAGAGCTACAAAAGTATCTCACAAAACTGGCAACAAAATGGCAGATGAAATTCAATGTTGATAAATGCAAAGTAATGCACACTGGAAAACATAATCCCAACTATAAATATCAAATGATGGGGTCTAAATTAGCTGTTACCACTCAAGAAAAAGATCTTAGAGTCATTGGGATAGTTCTCTGAAAACATCCACTCAATGTGCAGCGGCAGTCAAAAAAGCGAACAGAATGTTGGGAATCATTAAGAAAGGGATAGATAAGATGACAGAAAATATCATATTGCCTCTATATAAATCCATGGTATGCCCACATCTTGAATACTGCATTCAGATGTGGTCGCCCCATCTCAAAAAAGATATATTGGAATTGGAAAAGGTTCAGAAAAGGGCAACAAAATAATGGAACGGCTTCCGTATGAGGAGAGATTAATAAGACTGGGACTTTGCAGTGGTCAGGCAGGTTGGGCTAATGGACTGTGAGATGAAACTGCCATGGAGGAGAAGAAAATCAAGATCTATCACATGAATCTTCTCAAACCTTGGAAGACATGGGAGGCCCTGATAATAACTCCCTGTCTTCTGGAACCTGAATTAGGACCCCAAGGACTCAGCAGCCAAGAATGACAACAGTACAGCAAGGGAAGGGGCTCTCCCCTGTGCAAAGAAAGCAGCTCTGCAACTGTATTCAGAACTTTGCAACAGAACTTCGCAACTGTATTCTCCATCCACCCAGGGAGAATGCAGTTGGTTCAATACCATCTGGAGACCAACCTGGACCAGCTGGTCAGGAAGAATGCTAAGCCATTGCCATGGATGATATGGGATATAGTCTGAGGGGAAGTACGAGTGATGTGGATATGGGGGTAATCGTCCCATCCAAAAGTGAATGGACAAGCCCCATAATTCTCATTCCCAAACTGGACATTTCAGTTCTGCATTGACTTTAGAAAGGTTAATGCCATCTCAAAATTCAACACTTACCCAATGCCAAGTGTAGATGAGCTACTGGAGCAGCTGAGACCGATGAAACACCTGAGCACTACTGACTTAACAAAAAGGTACTGGCAGATTCCTTTATCCCCTTCTTTGCATGAGAAAACATCTTTCTACACCACTTTTGGACACTTCCAGTTCAAGACTATGCCTTTTGAAGTCCTTGGAGCTGCCATGACTTTCCAAAGGCTTATGAATAGGATCCTCAGGCCCCACCGTCAGTATGCCGTGGGCTACATAGACGGCATCGTTGTCTATAGTCCTACCTGGGAAGACCACCTACTGCACTCAAAGGCGATGCTAAAAGCCTTATAGGATGCAGGACTTACAGCCAATCCAGTAAAATGTAAGTTAGCCGTAAATGATGTAGCCTACTTGGATACTGCATAGGAGGTGGTCTGATGAAATCAGTGGTCAACAAGATACAGGCTCTAACAGTGTGTTCCATTCCCAAGACAAGTAGGCAAGTAAGATGTTTTCTCGGTCTGGTCAGCTATTAGTGGAGGTTTATACCTGGTTTTGCCTCAATTGCAGCGACCCTTACAGACCTCATAAAAGGCAACAACAGTAAAAAGATCCAATGGGATGAGAAATGCGAAGTCAGTTTTAATGAGCCGAAAACACAACTGTGCCAGGCACTCATGCTCTTCAGCCTTGATTTCTCCTGGGAGTTCATGCTGCACATAAAAACCTTATCATTGAGCTCAGCGCTATACTCTTGCAAAATGTTGAAGGAGAAGAACACCCAGTCCTATACCTGAGTAGGAAGCTCTTTCCCAGAGAAAGACTTAATTATTGAAAAGGAGGCACTGGCGATTAAGTGGGCCATGTTTTCCTTTGGGAATTATCTGACCTCTCTCTGGTCACAGATCACACTCCCCTACGCTGGATTCACACCATGAAAGACACAAACCTACATATAATGAGATGGTACCTTGTGCTACAACCCTACAGTTTCAGAGTACAGCAGTAGGCGGAAGGGGACCATAACACCGATTTCTTTTCATGGGAGATCAGGGATGGCAACTAATGGCCCCAGTATGGCTTCTCCAGATTGAGAGGTGAGGTACGTAAAGAGGCACAGTCTCACACTGACATAGAGGAGAGTATCGAGCGCCTATGGGCCTGTCCAGCACTAACAAGGTACACCTGCAAGGTTTGTCTTGCCTGGAGAGTGGGGAGCTTAAAAGGGAAAACCTAATCACAGGAAGGGGCAGTGAACAGGGAGAAGGCTGCCCTGCCTCAGACGTGAGACAGGCCCACTGAGAAGGAGACAGCAACAAGCCATGCTGCTCCCAAAGCTGCACAACCCAGCCTCAGAGCAACACGCCTCATGAGGAGGGGCTGAAAGTGGACCTTGTGTAGATGAAGCCCAAAGGCCTGACCCAGGAAGACTGCCTGAATTGTTTTGCCTTGCGTCTGTTTGATTTCCCACATGCTCCCCTCTCCCACAGGGGAGGAAAGAGGGGGACAGGACTTTTCTTTTGTTTGCTCCAAGAACCTCTTGGGCATCTGCTGGAGGGGGGAGAGTACAAGGACCTGCAGTGGGGTCTAGAGGGGACATGTAGGGACCCTTGCCCCCCATGACTCCCCAAAGCACAAAACCAAACAAAAACACATTATATTTTTGTTTATGATATAAAGCTTGATATTTCACCTTGTCCCCCCCAAATTTATTTTTCCCTGTCTGTCTTTTAGATTAGAAATATTACTATTGTCAAGTCTTCCCCTCCCTGGTTTTGCTGGCTGTGTCACTGGGAGGCCAGAGAACTGGAATGGATGCTTTTTCCATCTTTAATTGAAGAGGCAGGGTGTTGAATCTTTAACAGCGATTTTTCCCCCCAACCATTTATCCAGTGTTTGGAATAAATAGGTGTTTTAAAAAACAAACAAAAAATAAAAAGTCTTTAGCATACAAACAGCCTGACCAAATATTTCTTCTTTTCTTAATTGTTCAAATTTCTCATCCTTGGTATGTCTGATGTAACAATCCTCTGAGTTTTCCAGCCATCCATGGAGTTTTCATGGTGGAAGGTGATACATTACACCGGAATGTATAGGTAAAAATAAGCAGAAACTTTTCACCACCACCACCCACAAATGTTCAGCCTTTTTTAAACATCTTAAAGAAACAAATAGGACACATCTTCCCTCCCCCCTCCCCACACACACTTTTTTTTTAAATTTGCAAGTTTCCTTTTTAGTTTATTGTCCTTTTGGGTGTGTATATGTGAAAAGGGAATCATCTCTTTTGCTTTGCTATGTTGTATAACAGAAACATTTAAAGTATAGTATGGTGCCATAATATTATACTTTAACTGTATTTTTTCATGAAAGCTAAAAGCTATTTACCATCCTTCCCCTACAGTGTATAAACTTTGTTTTATTCCACACTTTAAAATTATTGACTTTCATCACAATTTAAGCTATTAATGTCAACTGTTTCACAAATCCTAAAAGAAACTTATAACATGTGTTTTTCTATATTTAGCCATACAGAGGTTCCTGAAAGGCAGGGTTAGCTGCAATTTCATTTTATTCAATTCCATAGAAGTGCATCCATAAGTCAACTGTCCCCAGGGATTTCAAAATGACCTTCTTCTCAAGGATTTCATTTGCTTCCCTCTCCCCTCCAGGTGAGAAGTTAAAAAAACACCACCACAACTCAAAACCAAGCATGGCAGGTATCTGGTCCATTGTGCAATAGATATGACACAATGCCACATAATGCGATGAAGTTTTTTAATAGCCAATAGCTAACTTCTCATAAGTGAACCAGCAAAGTATTGTTTACTTGCTGCCAAATGAAATAAAACTCCAGTCACAAACATCTTTCTTTCCCTGAAAGCTTTGAATTTCATCTATTTTTCTTCTTACAGGCACAACACACAGAAAATAACATCCTGTAAGTCACTCTGTTTACATCATGATACACAATAGGTTAAATTAAAAATGAAGTTGCTTTTTCAGTGCAATTTTACTTCACCTATAACAGAACAAAAGCATCTGGAATTTAGTATCTTTTACAACCTGCCTTTTCCCAGGTTGTGCTACCTTCAGAAGGGATGGATGCATTTTGCTGGGCGGTGGTGGCCTTAGAAGTGGTCTATCATAGCAGCACACCATGGTTATTCTAAACCATCTCTGGGGGATGCCGGATGCAGCTGCGACCAGTAGTCTAAGGGTAGGTCTACACTACCCGGTAGTTCGGCAGCAAGCAAATCCAACTTCTGGGTTCGACTTATCGCGTCTTGTCTGGACGAGATAAGTCGAACCCGGAAGTGCTCGCCGTCAACTGCGGTACTCCAGCTCGGCTAGAGGCGTACCGCGAAGTCGACGGGGGAGCCTGCCTGCCGCGTCTGGACTGAGGTAAGTTCGAACTAAGGTACTTCGAACTTCAGCTACGTTATTCACGTAGCTGAAGTTGCGTACCTTAGTTTGAATTGGGGGGTTAGTGTAGACCTGCCCTAAGAGTTCTTATTACCAGGGGCTTGCCCCTATGGAGTCATCACCTACGTCAAGGAAACTTCCCATAAACCCAAACTGAAAGATAGGACAAATGGGATAGAAAGCCTTGTTCAAAACATAGAATGGCATTCTTCTGTATAGCTTAGAGCCAATCCAGAGGCATCTGTGACAAATTATTAAAAAGAGAATTTTCAAAAGCTTTTACAGGGTAAATGTTGTGAATTTACATTTAATGGAAAACCGAAAATATGCAACACTATCACAAAAAGTACATAAAAGAAAACCAGGTGTGTGTGAAAAGTATATTTTTATTTGACATACTCATTTTTTTGGAATCAGTATAGTACCACAATAAGTATCTTTACTCATTTAGCATGCCCCGTGTTGAAGGTCACAATATAAATTTTGGATTGCACATGTGACAGAAACATCCCCAGTTCATGCTGAGATTGTTAGGTACACATGTAAGGGATGCAACTACGGAACAAAAATGATGACACTTGATATCTTGTAACTAACCAACATAGTGAGATTCCACATTGTAAAAATCAGCAACAAAGCTTAGGCAAACAATAGTTGCTGAAGGATTTTATGACTAATTTCAAAGAATGAGAACATTCACGGATTTCTCAAACTGTCTGTGACTAATTCAAAAACAGAATAAAGAAAATGGAGTGTTTTGAATTATGTGCCTAGCTCTAATCACATATGTTAGGCTAAATTCTGTGAGATACCTCAGTGCTATTTACATTGATTTCACATGAGATACGCCTATGAGAAGGAGGGCAGAATGCAGACTGTTATCTGATTTATATAACTAACGACAAAAAATGGGCAAAATTCAGACTAGTGGTATGGTCAACTCCACTGCAGTCAGCGGAATTACACCCACTTATACCAGGTCCGAATTTATCCCAGGGAAGTCAAATATACAAACATTACTATTGACCATGAGGAAATGTTGCTGTTTTCTTAATCCCAAGTGCTACTCAAGAGCAATATCAATGATTAATCGATTGGCCTGGGGGGAAATGTGTACAAGAGAACACAAATAAATCCATGTGTGAAATATTATGCAATGTAATATATACCTGGGATCGATCATATTACTGCTCACTCAGATAGGCCTGCAACTGGGAAATAGCCCTGCTCACAAGAGGTCACCAGCAGGGCAAACTGGTTGTTTAACAAAAGAAATTTTCATCATTTTATGCATACCCTATTTCTCCTGTGGAGGGCAAAGGAGATGGGCAAGGAACAGAAAGAATCGCTAAAATGAAAAGAGAAATAGTTTTGATAAACAAAGGGGAACTGAGAGGAAGAGAGAATCTGTTTCACAAGCAATAAGTGATGCAGCAAAGAGGCTAAGTTGTAGGAAAGACATGATTTAATGATCATGCATGGAGGCTACGTTACACTGGACTGTCTGTCTGGTAGGAACATGGCCCTGGACTGAATTCTCAAGACCCTTGTGTAACAGCAAAGTATGTCCTTTCTGAAACCTGACCTTCTTTCTCCAGTTCCACTCATCACACTACAGAGTCAGTGGGTATTTAAGTTAAGTTATTGAAATCAGGGAAGTCTATCTCAAAACAGAAGTGTTATTTTGGCAAAATATTCAGCATGATTTGAATGTCTGTCTGATAAATGTATTGGTTTGTCTTAAAATAAATGGGCAATTACTTTTTAAAAATGAAAACAAGATTGATTAAAGAACAGGGTAGTGTCCCTAGAGCTTGGATTTATTTTATGGAAATTTAGAGACCTAGCAAAATAATTACTATTGTGATGATGTAGGTTGGATTTAAGGAAGAATTGGCATTGTCTATTTAAGAAAATGAAGAACATAACTTCCATTGTTCCTATCAAAGATGGTAGTGATTAAAATGGAGTGAAATAAAACGCAATGACAAAACTCTTCGGGAGACTGCTAAGCAATAGGCAATGGACTTTTGCTGAGAGGAGGGGTTTACTGAACATGTAAACAAAAGTCAAAAGAGATCTGGATATTGCTGGGGAGGGATAGCACTGCATGTAGCAGAATGGAGAGCAAAAATGTAGGCATGTTTGAACTCCAGAACAGAAAAATTCCATAAGAATGAAAACAGCCATTGATGAACCTCTAGAGCAGGGGTTCTCAACCTTTTTCTTTCTGAGGCCTCTCCCCCCACCCCCAACATGCTATAAAACTTCCATGGCCCACCTGTGCCACAACTGTTTTTCTGTATATCCAGTAAAAGCCAGGGCTGTCATTTGAGGGTAACAGGCAGGGCAATTGCCTGGGGCCCCACAAAACTAAGTTGCTCGGTCTTTGGGTTCAGCCCTGGGTGGCGGGGCTCAGGCTTTAACTTCATCCCCAGGCAGCAGGGCTCTGGCTTCAGCTTTCTGCTCTGGGCCCCAGAGAGTCAAACGCTGGCCCTGCTCTCTGGATTATTTTGGTGGTTCTCCCGAAACCTGCTCGTGGACCCTCAGGAGACCACGTACCTCTGGTTGAGTGATGCTACTCTAGAGAAAAGGCAGGGAGAAATTTTTTGCACTCTAACCAGGTCAGTTTTTCAGGGAAAACCTCTTCCAACTGATTTCCAGATTGCCACAGACTGTTAAGAGAAATGCTAACTGCACATTTCAAATAGAAGTGCCACAAATGAGCAAGACTCTACTGCTTAAGGAGGTATTAGGGTGACAAGAGGTGTTTTGGGAGTGGAATTTCAGGGATGAGTTCAATATAAGGCCAGGATGAAAGATTAGATGTGACTGTTGAAAAGACTGAGAGAGTATAAAGTGCAGGCAGAGTCCTCAGAGGTTTAACCTAGGCATGAAGAAGACAACAATTGCAAGGATATGAGAGTAGAGTTAGATTAAGTGGGGGATTCTAGAGGTACAAAGGTGCTTGGAGAGAAACTGTGAGGACGACTGTCATGGAGCACTTGTAAATGAGAGAGGCAGGCTTGACTGAGAAGACAGGGGGACTCATGTATTTTTCCTGATTAAGAAGCATGATGGCATTACATTTGGTGTGCTCTTTAATTTTTGGACATGATGCTCAACTGTCAGACTCAGTTTTTCAGCTGACCCTCAACTGCTGTTGGAATAACCTCATCAGAGAATTTTACATAGCAAAATGACTAACTTGTAAGATCCCTTCTTTTTCAGCAGATTGCAGCAAACTGGAGTGAAAAAAACTAAAAGCTCTTATCGTTACTCTTTCTGGAAAAGAATCTTGTCTCACATTAAAATTTCAGATGAAGTGTATGAGTGTTACAGTCAGCAAAGACTATTTTGGAAGCACTGTCTGAGGGCTTGACTGGGGATAACAAGGAGTTTACATATTAATTAAATAGGGAGAGTTGTCATTCTCAATAAAAGGGCATTTCCATCTTCTTTTCTGAAATGGTTTTCCAGTTTGGGCCTTGCATGCAGTGTGTGTTAATCAGGACAGGAATATGGAGATATTGAATTGCAAAGGCGTATAAGCACCATCACCATATATAATGGAAAGGGAGTGTTATCTCATGTCCTTATGTAGAAAAGGAAAGGACTATGTCCTCTAGATGGCATTATGAACCTGCATATTTCAGATTTTAATGGGTCAGAATGTCAGGCAAACTATTCACCCTTCCACCTATGTAGGAAATTTGTGCATGTAAGTCAAAAAGATCAGATGGCTGCTTTTGGTCTCTGTGGGATGGAGACAGCTGCTCACTGTTAAAATGCAAAAAGGTTGCTGTCCTGGGAGAAAGCCACTTTCCTGGCCATTTGGTTAGTACTCCAGGTGCAATGAGGTGAAGAAAGGATGCTCAGAAATCTCAGGACAAAAAGGACTGAGGATCTCCAAGACACCATCTGGGCAGATTCATTAAGGGTAACCACACTTGATAGTGTGCCAAGGACGGCTGAGATATCAAAGCATGAAAACAAACACAAATATAACAAATCTCAGGCATTAGAAAAAATGGGGGAAAATGACTGCAAAAATGGTTGTGTCTTTCTGTAAAATCAAACTCTTCCTTCTACGTGCTGTTTAATACCATTGCAAATCTTAATCAGGCAAATATATACTGACATAAAATATACATATATTTGATGTAGCTTTTTTTGGTTTTACTGCTTAATTGAAAGCAGATATTTGTTGCATAGTACATGCTTGATTTATTCATTCTATTTTAATTTTACATAAATTATTGAAATTATAACTAATCTTAAAGTCTGCATGTACCACACTGACAGGTTAAACTGACTTTTAAAAATCAGAATAAATATTTAGGTTTTAACTGCTGTGGACCAACAAAGGACTTTAAAAAACAAGGATACTGAAACAATGATGTTCTGATTATGCATATATGTCAAAGGTGTGTGTGTGTATATATATATGTATGTATGTATGTATGTGTGTGTGTGTGTGTGTGTGTGTGTATGCACCAAACCCCCCCCCCAAAAAACGGAATCAAGAACCTCAATTGACCTAAGTCAGCTAAGGATCTGGGCCAGCTGGGTCAGGTCTGGGATGTGGGTGTCTAATTTGTGGTGTTATGCAAGTTTAACAAAAATAAAATCATTATCATTTTTTTAAAGTTGTGTTACTCTCCTAACCTCATTCATGTTTCATCATCTTCCAAAGCCCATAGAAGAAAATTAATTGAGAGAAATTCTTTTTTGCTATGTGAGAATCAAATACCTTGCAATTCTAACTGCTGAAGTAAATTAATGGGATTTCCTCTGCAGCCAACAAAGAATGCTGATGGCATATGGGATTTTCCTATTTAGATCAATTTGACATGAATTCCAGCTACTTGTTATTTTAAGTCTATGAACTATTTATTATTGGAGACTTGCTTCATTGGATCACAAAACGCATTGCATTAGTATGTAAATTAGAAATGTAGGGCCTGATCCTACAAAACTTCTCTCAGTTAAAAAGCCCTTGCTCCATGAGAAGCCTCTTGCAGACTCACTTAATCAATGGTTTGCAGGATCAACCTCAGAATAGATTTCCAATAGAAATTATATATACATAAAAATAAATTATTATGACTTACTATTTTAAAATTACAAATAAGAGCGTGGTAAACTAAGTGAAAGCACAGGAAGCTTTGTTTGGCAAAATTTTCTCTCATTTGAATAGGATGCTGCATTTTCCTTTTTTTTTTTTTTTTGCATTTTTGATTGTTAAGAAGCTAAGTTACATTACTTACTGATGATACGCAGTGAGGTTCTCTACACAGAATGATCCAACGATACTTAAAGTGATTAACAGTGGAATTATAAAAGTCTTTTAAACACTTAAGCAAAAGTACTTGAGATTCAAAATATGAGATTAATTACAACCCAGCAAGGATTCACTACAGAATGGGGCGGAATATGAAATAGTTGTTATGGAAGGTCTGCAAAATGGAAGCCTTTATATTTAGTTGTAAACAATTATATTTAGCTGTGTTGCAGACAATACAGAAAATGTAAATCTCTGTTCTCCAGGTTTTTCTGTAAATTCAGTAACTCAACACATTGTTTCGAAGAGCCTCAAGTTTAAATACAGTTTCCATTGCTTGTATACATTATAATAGGCTAAAACATTAGTAGAAAAGTAAAAATAATATTTTTAAAAGAAAATGTAGTGCATATGAAAGGAGCTGAATTGACAGCACTGAAAAATCAAGCCCCATGTCAATCTACCTTGAGTAAATATAAATAGGTAATAGCATAGGTTATCTGCCTTATCAATTAACCTTAACCTGACCTGGACAGTGTTATGTTTGTGGTAAGAGCATTTAAGTATCTGAAACCAAACCAGAAAGTGAACAAAAACTTCTATTAAAAACTATATTAATTGCATGAGTAGGCTGAACAAGGAAAATTCTGGCTTATGCCAAAATGATCTCCAAGCTTGGTGAGGGAAGGGAATGCAGTCACATGGCCACATGAGTCACCTGAACTACAACTACCCTAAGAAACTATGGCAGCATTTTGGAATTTAGATATTTTGGAATTTTAAAATTTGGTATTCAATTTATCTATCAACAATTTTCATTTAGTCAAAACCCCTCCAATTTTTCATCAAAAACAGTTTCAGCAAAAATTTTCTACCAGCCCTCAAGAGCATACCTAAGGCAGTAGTATGTGTTCCATGTCAATTCAATCCTTGACCTCTTTTCTGAGTGTAGCAATAAAGGAGCTATTTAGTACTAATTGTGCTTGATAAAGCCATTTGTGAATATGAACGTTTCTTTACCAGAAGCCAGACTGATACACTTAACTGATTGTTCAACAGTCAATCGATAACATTCAGTTATCCCACACAAATTGCATTCAGCAGTGACCTAGAGGTGAAGGGATTTACCTATTACTATTATTAACCTATTATATCCCCCAAACTCCCAACATCCCAACTGAAAATAATTGCACTCAATTTAAAACTATAAGAAAAATAAATTGAGATACTGTATTCAGCGTTATTTTTTCCAGACATCAAGAAATCAGGAGATCATGAAAATGCCACTAAGCATAGGCATGGTATTCATTAAATTCCTTACGCTCCTCAGGGGAGCAAAATAACTTTAATCTGATTAAAATGTCAGTTCTTTCTAAAACAATTTTAAGTTGTAAATATTTAGGACACAGATGTATGTTTAGTTCAAACTCATTATAAGGACTCTTCTGGGAGAAAGGAAGTGTTTTCAATGGTGTCCATATTTGGTGGTGTGCAGTTTCATTTTAACAGTGCTTGGAAAATATATTACCCTTAAATATGGTTTTATAATAGCTTTGTATTGTTAAGTACATTTTCAATGCCATCCATCACTCATTTCTTATTCCCCCCACTTTTTAATATTTAATACATTTTAAAAAGCTCTTGTAACAGGAAAGGGGTTTGTTTAATTTAAAAATCTGAAGCAAAAAAAAGCCATAGGTAGATGTATGTCCCCATGTCACCTTCCTCCAGGTGATGGCTATTTATGCATATTTATATTAAGAGACTGTTCCATTTAGGGGGAAGGATTGTGTGGTGGACTGCGCACCACCAGCCAGTTCCAAAGACAAGCACAATGGTTTCAGCAGTGATAGGGGAGTGCAAACCGAAGTAGTTCCTGCTGTATCCAGAGGGGAGGGGCAGGGCTATCTTCATCACCTTTAGGGAGACTAGTGTCCACACTAGACATTCTTTGTCTTTGCGTGCCAAGAGTCCTGGCAAGACTACAAAAAGGGAAGGTGCTGGATAGAAAAGATCTTATACCTTCTTCATGTCATTTTCTAGCCTTATATACTGAAGTATACTTTATTAACTTTGAATGTAGCCAATGTCTTCATGTCACAGGTTCACCAGAAGCAATGGACTCACAAGGAAGAACCCTATAATTTTACAGCAGTCAACTGATGCCCAGCTCAAGGTGGAGACCTCAGTTTTACATTCCACAACATAAAACAATCTTTCATTGACTCAATCAGAAATGTGCAGAGTTAGCCAATGGCCGGACTGGGCTTTGGGTTAAGAGAGGTGTAGATCCTTCCTCTCCTGTCCTAACTTCACCTAGAACTGCCCCTGGGAGGAAGCATCCAACCCTTTTTACCTCACCTGTTGGGGTCTCATTGGCTTTTTGTCTGCTCCTAGCCTTTCTAGCCACCAAAGAACCTATTATCATTGGTACTGCCTGCAGCTGACCCTGGGTGACCTCTCTATGCAGCTCTTGGAGATCTAAACTCACTGCTTTTTTCTCCAAAAGGAAACCTTCCTTGGGCCAGGTGCACCAAGGTGGTGGGACCTCCAGTATGGGGCAGTAAACCTTGGTATACCTCATCACAGTCCAACAGATATTTTCAGTAGTCCAAGTTCTTTCAAGTGAATATAACACCTCTATTCACATTTTTATTTACATTTTCATATTTTTAGTAATAAAATAATAATACTTTTAATATTTAGATTTCAGTAACTAAAATATCTGACATGTAGTTTTTGTAATGGTTATGTAATCTAGCAGTTTTATCCATTAATTAATGTGGTGTGTGTGTGTGTGCGCGTGGTGGGGGAGGGATAGATTTTTAAATAGATTAGCCATAATGGTATAATTACAGTAGATTTTTTATTTGAAAAATTGCTTAAATACTGGGAAGTAAAAGTTTATCATTATTATTACAAGCAAACAGCATTGTAGTTTGGAGAGAGCATGCCATCTTCAATCTAAGAGCAACAAAATGGTGAGTTTGCACCAATCATCTTCACCGCTCTGTGCCATACCCCGTAGCATATCCATTAGTGGAAACCAACTAAAGCAAGTTGACAGTTTTACCTATCTCAGCAGCAATATCTCCCATGATGGATCTCTTTACAAAGAGATCACAAACAGTATACTGAAAGCTTCTCAGTCATTAGGAAAGTTATGTAACAAAGTCCTGAAATCCCACAACAACAATCCTCTCAACAAAAATAAAACTTTATAATGCTCTTGTGCTCACATCTCTCCTCTATGGCTGTGAGACCTGGACACCATACAAATGGCATATCAAGCAGCTAGAGGCCTTCCATATGCAGTCTCTGTGCACCATTATGGGAATCCGCTGGCAGGACAAAATTACCAACCTGGAGGTTCTCCAAAAGTCAAATGCCATAAGCATCGAGGCCATGCTGATAAAAGCCCAACTATGCTGGGTTGGACACATCATTGGGATGCTTGAACAGCGACTCCCCAGAAAAAATTTCTATGGAGAATTGGCGCAAGGCCACCGGAACCAAGGCCACCCCAGAAAGGGCTACAAGGACAGCATCAAGGACAGCACACACTTTGGTGCAATAAAACCGGATGATCTTGAGAAGGCTGGATTAAATAGATCAGCCTGGCAACACACAACACTCAGAGTTTTCCAACCCTTTGAAGAGGACAGCAGTAATCAATGGTTAGCTGCAAGAGAAAAGCGTCATACTACCGCTATAGCTACCAAGACGCTCACCAATGACTTTGTCTGCCGGATCCGCTCACAAGCATGCATGTCACACTTTGGACTTCAGAGTCACTCCAGAATCCACAAAAAGAGAGAGCATGAAAACGTCGTCATCAAACCGATGGACTACACACACATGTGAGTGTCCAGGAAACTGGGGAGAGAGGCTGTTTGGATGAATCAAATTAAATGTGGTGACTGAAGGAGGACTATTTGCTGTAGATTATTTTTAGGCAATTCAGTGATTATGTTGCAATTCTAAGTAATGGGATTAAACTTTCTTGTAGGCAACAAGTGCAGATGAAGCAGTTCACTTCCAGTAAATAACAAGTTTCTTCTTGTTACCAAAGGGATTTTAGACTCCTTGATGCTGGAAACTGTATACTTTCTTAGGTGAAAAAAAGTCTATCTTCTAACAAACTAAATAACGAACAAATTATTTATTTAATACACATCATAATCCATATGGGAATATCTGTTTAAAAAAAAAACCAAGGAAGCCCAGAATCTATAAACTGCAACATTACAGATTAAAATGAAGTTGCTTTCTCTTTGAAATTTCAGTTCACCCAAAGGAAATAAGTGTCTTTATAAACACTGTCTCTCTCAGCTATTTGGTTATCAAATATTCTTTCTCCATAGAGTAATAAAAGCATAATATGGGAAGTATTTGACATACTTCCTCATTTGTTTAATGGTGATGATATGGGGGAAATTACCCTTTTAATACACTGAAACATTTAGCTTATGATCCTAAGTGAACCTTCTCCCAAAAGCTCAATTTATTAAAACAAAACACATTTTCCCATGATAAACTGCAAAGAGTGAGAGGGAAAAACACTATAATTAGAATCAAGGGGAAGGCTTTTTGAGACTCTTCTCAAGTAGAAACTAGGTCTACTATAGTTCAGTTTACTGAAACTTTCATTGACTTTCACTCACCCGCGAGCAATGAGATTTTCACACATGAATTAGGCCTTTCATTGGAAAACTTCAAGATCACAATTTTATGCTACCTCAGTGGCTTGCTATTTTGGTGCAAGAAAGTAAGGCTGACAGCAGCCTACGGTCACTAATTTCCTCAGCTTGTGGAACTGATGCAAATTGCAGAATTTAGGTGCTTGAGGCAGGAGGGCTGGTTGCCTGCTACCTAGGTATGTAACAACCTGTAAGAGTCACTGATTGCTTACCAATATCTGTCTTAACTGGAAGTTATGTTGTACTTTTAATACAGAATGTGGGTTAGAGGTAGAAAAAAACAAAATGGTAGCTTTGGGAATGAACTGACTTTCATTCAGGGACAGGGCCAAGTAATAGTATTTATTATTTAATGGCTCTATCTTCCCCAGAGGGCTAGCATCGACATCATCTACATTTCCCACAGGCAGGGCGGCTCCAACATACCTCGGATGGGCGACCTGGGCGACATGGCAGTGACCATCCACGCCTTCCACCTCCTGACATGCCTGGACCCGATGATGAGGAGCATTGCAGATGAAGCCATGCGGGACATGGTCAGGAAACGAATTGTCAGGGCCCCCTCCGAGCAGGACGTCGCCACTTACCTCAGCGGCTCCCTGGAGGCTGAGTTTGTGAGAGCGGGGGGAGACCTGTCCTCTCTCTGGTCCCGTGCCCGCAATGCCTCGAGATGCCTAGAAAAGAGGATTCGCTGCCGCTGGAAGTGATGCGAGGAGCACTGGGAGTTGGGAATATTGGTGCCGCACATAAAGACCCCAGACCACACCATCGTCACCCCAACCGCCAAAACGATGCTGGAAAGGACCCTGAAAGATGCCATCCACTGCCACTATGCTGAGAACCTCAAGCGGAAGCCGGACCAGGGCAAGGTGTTTGAGATGTCCAGTAAGTGGGACGCCAGCAACCACTTCCTCCCTGGGGGCAACTTCATCAGGTTCACCGACTGGCAGTTCATCCACCGGGCCTGACTCAATTGCGTTCCCCTCAATGGAGCCGTCCACCACGGCAACTGGGACAAGCACTGTAGGAAGTGCATATGCCAACGTGACCCTGTCCCACATCCTGTGTGGATGCAAACACCACTACGGAGCCTGGCGGCACCGCCATGACGCCATCCAGAATTGGCTGGTGAAAGCCATCCTGCTGTCCCTGGGGAAGATCACTGTTGACTCCGCCATCCCCGGGACAGACAGCCAACTGCAATCTGACATCATCGTAACTGACGCAGAAAAGAAGAAGGTCCTCATGGTAGACGTCATGGTGCCATTTGAAAACAGGTCACCGGCCTTCCACGAGCCCCGAGCACAGAAGGCACTGAAGTACACCCTGCTGGCCAACACCTTGAGAGCCCAGAGTTACAAGCTCTAGATACACGCCCTGATCGTGGGAGCCCTGGGCACATGGGACCCCCACAATGAGCCGGTACTGAGAGCGTGCGGAGTCAGTCAATGCAAAGTCCAGCTCATGAAACAGCTCAGGAGGTCACCATCAGGAGATCCAGAGACATCTACAAGGAACACATCATGGGACACCGCCAGTACCAGGTCGAGTAACTGAGACCGCCAACCAGGGAAATAATCCGCTTCCTTCCCTGATGAACCGAGGGATGCACCCCACCTATGTACTTATTCTCTACACCAATACTGACTTGGACTCTTAATACATTCCATGGGTGGCGTACCCGAGCCCACTTATCCACTGATGCTTTAAAAACTCCCACACCCCAGTCTGGATCTATGCTGGTTATGTGATATGTATGTACCCCGTGAACCTTGTAACCGATACTTGCAATCCCCCATAACCCAAGCCTGACCCCAGATGTACAGCACCTTCCCTCTCAACTTGTGTAAATTTAATTTTAAACATTTACTTTAATAAAATTTGTATTATTTGTATTACAGTAGCCCCTTGAAGCTCCAGCTTCCAACATTCTAGGCACTCTACAGACACAGAAAGAGGCAGCTCCCGCCCTAAACAACTTACAGTCTAAGTAGACAAGACAGAAACAGGATGTACTATCATCTGTCAGAGAGCCTCAACAGGCAAATTAGTTTGTAAGTATCACACCAGTACTCCAGATGGTTAGATAAAACTCAAAGTCCCATTTTATTTATTCTTTCCTTGCCCATTTTGGAGATGAAGGGCCAGGACAACAGACAAACAAAACACATAAAAGGGCTATCAATATTAATAGCTAGAATAGCCAAGTCTAAGACAGTACTTACTAACTAGTCCCCCATTTCCTCTCTGACCTTTGTTCTCCTCTTAGCCAATAGGCACCATTTTCTGTTACCTTAATGGGATAACCCACTGAACTGTAAGTCTCCATTTTCCCAATTGTGACCCTTGTGTCCCAGTGGTTCTTTGATTTGTGTTTCTGGGTCCAAATCTGTAAAATGACCCCTGAGGAAAGAAAGCCAGCAAGCCAAACTCAGGCACCCTCTCCCCAAGGTACTTGATTGCCCTCTCACATCCCCATTCTTTACAGATAAGGAATTGAAGCACCGAGAAATTAAATTACTTGTACAAGATACAGAAGGTCTGTAGTTGAGCTGGAACCGGACCCAGATTTCCTGAGTCTCAGTCCAACCCTTAACCACAACCTCGTTCCTCTTCAAGGAAAAGGACCCAGGGCCTAGTGCAGGGGTCTCAAACACGCGGCCCGGGGGTCGCATGCGGCCCATGGGGTTATTTTCTGCAGCCTGCGAGCTCCCCCGCCCTCCCCCAGCATTTACCTAGAGCGGCTCCGGCCTGACGCGCACTGGGGGCAGGGCAGACTACCTGCCTGCCTACCCTGCCCCCGCGCCGCTCTGGGAAGCGGACGGAACCTGGGGAAGGAGGGGCGCATGGCCACGAATGGGGAACCACCGCCAATGGGAGCTGCTGGGGGCGGTGCCTGAAGCAATAGCCACACACACCCCTGCACCCCTCCTTCCCCAGGTTCCATCTGCTTCTCGGAGCGGCGCGGGGGCAGGGCAGGCAACCTGCCCTGCCCCCGGTGCGCATCAGGCCGGAGCCCACCCCCCAAATCCCTCCTGCAGCCAAACCCCCTGCCCTGAGCCCCCTGCCTCACCCTTCACCCTGACCCCCCGCCATACCCTGCATCCCTCCTGCACCCCACACCCCAATTCCCTGCCCTGAGCCCCTGCCACACCCCTGGGGGCAGGGAGGGGACAGAGTTGGGGTGGGGATTTCAGGGAAGGGGTTGGAATGGGGGCAGGGAAGGGGTAGGAAGAGGCTGGGCAGGGGTGCTGCCTCATGGAAGGGGTGGAGTGGGGGCGGGGCCAAGGGCGGCGTGGGGGAGGTGTCAGTAAATGCGGCCCTCGGGCCAATGTACTAGTCCTCATGTAGCCCTCATGGTCATTTGAGTTTGAGACCCCTGGCCTAGTGCATGAAAGAAGGCCATCAGACAGAAAGATTTGTGTATTTTGCAGAAACCTTTTCATAAAGTCTATGTTTACTGTTTTAAAAAAAAATTGTCTTTTTGAAAGTGCTTTCATTCAGCATCCTTTGGTTTATTCCCTCAGGCTAACACCATTTGACAGAAAGGTTGCTTTCTTCCTGACTGCTCAATCAAAAGCAAATGGTTTTTAGAGAGTTGCAATGAGAGAACTTAAAAAAAAAAAAAGGCTAGAACACTTAATACAGTCCGACCTAATTATTTCATGCTGAATTCTCCACAATGCATAAATGTCTGTGTATCAGACAGATTTTAATAAGCCTTCAAAAGCTGACACAGTATTTATCACTGATTTGTTAATTTAATTTTTTAAAATCAAAATGACTATTGCTTTTAGGGCTAGATTGGGGCCAGAGTCCTGTGTAGCGTAGTGAAGGGCTGCACCATTCCAGGAGGACAGATTGGAACGCGCCCTCCCAGGTGATCCCTGTATGCACAGGAAGAGTAAAAACTGCTCTATTCACATATCACCCCACCCCACCTCTCCCCACTCCACTCCACAGGCTGGTATAGAGGGGACAGAGCTATGAACTAGACTGTCCCCTGCTCCTTTTTGGGGGACTTGCTCTTTGGTCAGGGGAGGTTGTGAGAAGCAAGAAGTCCTAGGGTTCCCCACAGCACAGGAACTGCTACTGTGGGAAGCCTTTCCTTGCTGCATAGTTGGAACAGAAACTTCTTGCTTGATGGGAAGGCCAAGCTTTTTGGTATTCCTGCATGGCCAGGGAGGACATACTTGCTAAATAAAGCCTCAAAGGGCTTAAACGGAACACAGAAGTGAAATTCACAAGTAATTCAAGTGATTCAGTAGTAATACATAATGAGAATCCTTTGCTGATCTTTAGCATTTTATGTGGGGTTGTTAGCACTGTCTATTATTAAGGTTGCCTGACACTTGCAATGATAAGACCTAGTTTTCAGTTGCTCTTCACTTTGCCAAACTTTAACTTTTTGGGCTGAAATGTGCTTTTTGTCATCCCGGTAAAATTTCACCCAAATCTGGCCAAGTTAGAAGTCCTTGGAAAATCACAGTTTGTACATGCTCAGGAAAGACTTGATGGTACTTTGCAGCTAAATTCCCCCAAACTTCCATCCACACTGGGCACAGTCCAGCTTGGGGCTAAGCAGGACTTTCCCTGCAGTTGCAATTTAGGGATGCTGTGAGCCAGGGCCAGGCCCCAGAACCGACAGCGGGAAGCCTCTCTCCCCGGTGCTTTCAGTAAGGCCCAGGAAGCATGGAGAAGGAAGCTGCTTTATTTGAATGTGGAGAGGGCAATAGCTGGACGTGAGGAGAGTGGGGCAAGTAGAATCAGTGAGCCAGGGAGGGTGGGGGACTGGAGGCTGTGGTGGGGAGAGGAAACTGGGACTGGGAGTTAGGGAAGGTAACAGGGTGCATGACTGGGACTGCCTAAGTAAAGGAACTCCGACCAAGGTTATGTCTTCATTACCGGCCAGATCGGTGGGTAGCGATCGATCTACGAGCGCTCTCCTGTCGACTCCTGTAGTCCAGCTTGGTGAGATGCACAGGCAGAGTCAACGGGGAAGCGGCAGCGGAAGACACCACAGTAAGTCGATCTAAGTACATCGACTTCAGCTACGTTATTCATGTAGCTGAAGTTGCGTAACTTAGATCGATTCTTCCCCCTCCCCACCAATGTAGACCAGGCCTTAGAATCAGTGAGGCAGTGGAGAAGAAGTCAGGGGTTCTGTTGAAATAAATAGTATGTGATAATATAATTAGAGACTGTATCTTAATGCATACACACAAGGGAGTCAAATTAAGGTTGCAAAGGCCACCTTAATTCTGGCATTTCCTAATTTCTGTTTGACTTTTCAACCTTTTTCACATAGTGTGGGTAATATGTAGCTATACTGAGGGTTGATCCACGTACAAAATATACCATGTTGCGCAGGTTTTCCTGACTGCCTTTAAAAAAATATATCTCCAATTACTCTTGTGCTGAAATCAGACAAGAAAATGAAAACCAACCAAAGAGTTGCACTACTCTCCTTACATCATTAATCTTTTATCTTTTTCAGAAGTCCACATACACAATGGATTTACCAGTGGAATTACTTTTGCTTCGTAAGAGTTATAAGGTGTTTGATCATAACTGCTGGAGTAAATTAAGCGGATTTCATGAGCAGCTAACTAAGAATGCTGATGCCACAAGGGAGTTTTGATATCCAAGAGATCACAATTTGATATGAATTCCAATGACACAGAGTGGGGTATAATGGATTTTGAACCATTTGTTATTTGTCATCTGTTTCATTTGATTAAAAATGTATGGTATTTATAGGGTTGGAAGGATTCCATTTAAATCATTAGTCGTCAGTAAATGTCAATTTCACCTGACACATAAAGCGAGGGGGAAAATGTCCACTGAAAGTAGTCAGTGAGCGCAGCCTCCCCGACACCTATCACCTTCAAGGATCTGGTATCACAGGATCCTGTTGCCCTGCTGTCATGGCCCTGCTCACTCATTCACTGGCCGAGAATGAGGGGGGTCTGCTTACCATGGGCTGGAGCTGTTCAGCAGTGAGGTGGCTTCCCCTGTCCTTGTCATGTGCCTTATCGGGGGGGGTTTGCTCCACTCAACCTGGAATGCAGCCTCCCGCCCACAAAAAGGCCTGAGATTTTTGTTTGTTTTAGCTTCAACCTCCTATCTGTGGAGGCTTTATGGGTAAAATTCTGTAAATTAGGCTTGTTACAAATAAATAAAACTTTAACTTTTTGAATCTCAGCATCTACTGCCATTAAATAATTATTGCCTGTCCCCTTCATGCAACTGAGAAAATTAAAATAATTAAAAATAAAAATGTGCTTAAAATTCATATTATCCAACACAATTAGAAAATAATAAACATCATATTCCGCCATGCATAAGAGTATTTATCAGTCAGTAGGCTGGAAAAAGAATTGCTATGACTGATAAAAGATGTAAAAAGATCATCATTAAAAGGGCAAATGAGGGAATACTAAACTTTGTCAAAGGGATCATAACACCTCATCTGGGGGAAAAAAAATTTGAGTAGGCTGACAGTAAAAACACTTTACTAAATTGCTCTGTATTGTTCACTGAGAAACCATCTATGCTAAGATTCAGTGTGGTGGTTTATTCGGCAAAGTACTCAACAGTTAATGAGAAAAATAGTGCTAAAAACAACTGCACTCTTAAAGTCATTTCCTCCCTTTTAGCAACATATTACTTGAGAATAAAATGTATAACTGTTTTTACTCTAGAATGGATACTCTGCAACATTCAGTTCAGCATCAGTTTGTACTAGCTTCATCATATTTGCCATTTTGGCAGCAGACCATTCGTGCAGAAACCCATTACTTGCCTCCCAGCTATTGTGGTGATGTTCAGTATTCCAAATACTATTAGCATACAAAGAATTCTCTTCCTGTTATGTAATTAGAACATAAGATTATTTTTTCCTATATGGGTAGCATAAAAATATAAGCTGAATAACCCATTGGTGTGCTTCTTTGGGGCTAGGGTGTTGATAGATGGTAACTCCTCTGCTTTAGTATGTTGTTCTTCAAAGATGTTAGTATATAGCAAAACCTTTTTTTTTTTGCTACTAGTTCAAATTCTTCCCTAGATTAATTATAAATATATTACCGTCTTTAGTGCAGGGAGAGCACACTCCAGCAATAAGATGATGAGGAAGGGCTGGGAAGAGAAAGGAAGGACTCTGTGTACCCTGGGAATCTCTTAGGTGTTGAAATTGTATATTTGGCTAAATATGTGAAAACATTCTTGATGCAAATGATCTCTTCTTAAAATATGTGCTGAATTCATAAGTCAGTGTCAAATATTCGTTACAAGAACATGTGGGGGTGGGGGAGAGACAGTGATGAGGAGTATAAATCCCACATTAGAACGGAAAGCGTTAAGGAGCAGTTCTGTAAGTCTGCACCCCCTCCTTTCCCCAAACCCACAGAGCATGCTCCAGCTGGAGGAAGGACTTTAAAGGGAGCCAGACAACTCAGATGGGGGAACAGGTCAGATCTACCCTGAGTTCTCCAGACCAAAGCTACCACAAAAGCCTCTGCTGGGGAGGAAGGGACTACCAGATGACTCTAGCCAGGCTGAAGGTTCAGTTACCCTTTCCCCCACCCCCCTTTGCTATATTAAGTTGGACTTTGAGACTGTGGAAGGGGGTGGATAGTAGGAAGCGGTCCAAGGAGGCAGTCTTGAGGCACACCCTGGTGCCTGACTTCGTTTGCCTCGCATAGGGCCCAGAATAAGAGCTCAGTGTAGTGGAAGGGTCCAGGCTCCTTTCTCAAATGCCCTCGTCATACAGGGATATATCCGTCACTTCCACCCCTCCCAGAAATAAGGAGAAGATGGAGATGCTGAAAGCCTCGTGGGAAGGACCAGCCATCTGCAGGGGCCAGGAGATAAACTGAGGATCCTCTCTTGTCAGAAGGATGTGGGACCCTCTACAATTTGTTGAATGCTGCTGCCCCGAAAGGGGGGATAAGTTAAATTGGTGACCCTGCTGGAGGACTGAGTTGATACACAACCAAAAGGTAGGTCAGCCCAGTTCTAGAGGAGTTGCTGACAGGAAGCACCAGAGACTGGGAGGGGGAAATTGAGGGCCCAATGACTTAACTACTAAGTGATGCCACCGGTAAGCCCAGCTCCCGGCACTACATACATACATATATATACACAGATACAAATAGCATATTTCTGAAAATATTGATATATTGAAAATATTTTTAAATCACACACATATGCTATATTTCTGCCAACTTTTTAAATAAAATTTCCACTTTGGGCCAACAATTTTGAATGGGATTTTTAGGAGGTGGTGTTATGATTAGGGTGGTTTCCAAAGGAAGTAAGGGCTTGTCTACATTACCCGTTGGATCAACGGGCAGCAATCGATCCAGTGGGGGTCGATTTATCGCATCAGACGCGATAAATCAATCGCCGAGCACTCTCCCGTCAACTCTGGTACTCCACCGGAGCAAGAGGCGCAGGCAGAGTTGAAGGGGGAGTGAAGACATCACGGCGAGTAGATTTAAGTACGTCAACTTCAGCTACGTTATTCATGAAGCTGAAGTTGCGTAACAGTGTAGACCAGAGCTAATAGAGCTAGGAAGATACACAAGGCTTGAAAAGACATTACAAGTCTGTGATACAAAATTATTTATAATCAGATGCTTTATTTTAGCTTTTATTAGTTTGATGAGACTAGGCGCATCTTGCAAATTCCCATCTCAAACTGTGTCCAAAATTATCTACTCTTATTTTACTGCCTGGTGTACATATACTTATAATTTCTATCTATTGTATTAAGCCATAATGCTATTTTAAAGTACCAATTGTATTTGAGATGAGTGTTGAGGTCCTTTATGTTCCTTATATTTGGGAATGCATCCCTATTCAGGAGAGTCCTTGAGCAAACCCAATGTTGCTTAACCACTTAAGCAAGTGCTTTCCTGAATTGACGCCTTAGTCCTAATTTTCCACTATAAGTAACAAGCAGTTTTGTTTAGAACAATGTATCCTGCTCACAAAGGAAGCAGGAGATATTACTTCCACACAACCCAACTTATACACTTTACTAACAGAAATGTTATACATGTGATTCATTTAACCAAAGTAAGTATTAAGACTTAGAAAGAGAAATATCAGAGAAAAAAATTAAGTGTTTTGGATAGTTGGTGAATGGAAATACTCTCTAGCATATAAGCAGTGTGCTTATTACTCATGGCAGTGTTTACATATACGGGTTTACCGTGGTTTTTAAATCACTGACTGAATGTGACATGTGTCCATTGCATGATAAGCTATGTCACATCTAACTATATATTAAATTATTTCTTGGTGCCTTCTTCTGATATTAATGTATGCTAATGCCAGCAATCCACTGCTTGTAGAGAGAAATATATAATGAAAATATTTTCTTGTAACATTTCCCCCCCCACACACAAAAAATACTACTGGTAAAATTATGCACTGGGCCAACAAATAATTTTTAAAAAGGAATCAGCTCCTCCAAATGGTCTTCCATTGATCAAAGGCTGGTCAAAAAATTTCCAACAAAACTGTCTCAGTGAAAAATTGAGTTTCCAATGAAATAACATTTTTCATTAAAAGAGTCTGCTTTCCGCAGAAAATTTTGCATTTTCATCTTATACACTTTGGCCAAAATTGCAAACTTTTCAGCCAAAAACATTTGGGCTTTGGCTGAAAATTTTCCGGTTCCAGTTTTTCCAAATCTATCCACAGGGGAAAAAAATTCCGATCAGCTCTGCATCAGTCACCATACAGTGGGCCGAATCCTGCTGTTAGTTACCTCCATGCAAATATTAGTGATAGCACAATGTGGTCCTGAGAAAGGTAATATTCATGAGTTTTGTTTATAGGCATAATCTTAATGCATAACACTGCACAGATGATGGACTAACTTTACTATGTGCTTTATTAGACTTGTTAATTTTATGAATCATGTCTGATAATTGTAATAATTTGAATACTCAAGATGAAGGAACCTGCTAATTACTTTACTGTGAATGTAATGTCAAATACCCATTTTCTGTTTTTTTAATACATTAATGAAATACTAAGATTAATTACTCTCAGAATACTAAAGGATGAGAACTGCTAATTGCAAATAACCGAGAAAATGTATCTCTTGATTAATAAACCAAAGAGCTTTCAGCCTTTGACATAAAAATTTATACCCTCCAAGAAAAAACAAGGGCAAGGATATATAACATTAAACCAACACACAATTAACAACACTTTGTTTTAATTATCTTTGGGCACAATTAATGTTGGCCCTGCAGTTCATTTTTCTTCTTTGACTGCTCATTAGACTATTTATGTAGATTAATTCTTGAAGTATTGGCATTTGCTAATACATGGTTTTTTACAAGCTACTGCACAAAGCTGACATCAGTGAGGAAACCTATTAACTGACCTCCCAGAGACAGATCCTGTCTGTCCTTAATGTTATGTTTTTTTTCCTTCTAGGCAGTTTGCCATAATTGATAAAAGGTTATGACTTTATTGAATGATTTCTTATCAGCTGAAAGGACATAAAGGACTGCACAGTCATGCAGATTGACTGAAAACAAGGCCAAGGGAACTCAAATTATGCATATTTGGAAAAAGAAATTTACAAGGAACCTCAAGTCACTCAACATCAATGATACAATTAAGACTAAATAAGTGCTTTTGTTTATTTCAAGTTCTATAGACCTAGGTAAAATGCATACATATTATGAAGCAATTGTTCTATGTAGGATTAGTGAGAATTAACATTTAATATGTTCATTTCAGTGATATTTGTGTGGGTCTTTAAAGGGAAAATATATTTACAGACATAATTATAAAGACCTTGTATAATTTTAGGTGAGGCCTGTGCTTTGTACTTAGATCTGAACACACCTACCACTTTTTGTTTTATTTTTGTTTTACAAAATCTTCCAGGACACTAATATTGAACTTGATTTTTAATTGAATTGGAGTATAAATCAAGTGAGAATGTTATGTGGATTATGAAGCAGAAGGAGAATTTTCCTGTTTGCTTAAACCAGAAATCTATAGCCCCAGTGACTGACTCTTTAGTCCTTGTTTTTCTCAATCTCAGGCAAAACTCCTGCTGAGATCACTAGAAAGCATTTGTATACTGTACTGCTGAACCACTGTATAAGAACCTGAACAGACTACAATGAATTGAGCACTGAATAAGAACTTCAGAATTTGATTCTATGTTGGTCCAGACCTTGGTTCCGAACCTTGAGGTTATTACATCATGCTTAAGTACATGCACATTGAACTCAGTGCACTTACTCAGGTACATTCTCCTTGGGGGGTTTGGTAAGGACTGTGAGGTTTTCAACAATAAGTACTCCAAATATTGCAACTTCAGCAGCAAACACCAGAGTGAAGGAATGCTATTTTTATGATGGTTATTAAATCATGTATGCGACACACAATTTAAAAAATTAACACTTGAAAAAAAGTCAGAATGACACAAGTTTTCTTATTGGATAGTGTCAACGGGTTTGATTGAGCCTATAGCTTGAACTGAATTAAAATTATTTATGAAGTACTTTTTAAGGATATATGATCCTTGACATTAGAGACAGTAGTTCCAAGATGGAACTTTTTGCTCATCCTTGATAAATGAATCATGATAAAAAAATACTGTTACATGAGTCTAAGTGAACTGAGAAAGACTGGATTTATACCACATTGATTCAGTACCACTATAAGAAGTGGTATATTTTATGTGTAAAGTTATTTTATTTCTTACCTCCAGAGCTTTCAATCGTTCTAATAGCAATTTTGTCTTTTCTTTCTCTTCTTCAGTACTGCTACTTTCACTTCTTGAATCTTCATCTACTGCAATATGAATGTGTTCCATAGTTTCTTTGCATTTTCTGTCCTCTTCTGACAGTTTTTCCTAAAAAGATTAAGATTTTTTTTCATTACACACAAGAGTAGATGAAATTAATTATGTAAGAGTAAATGCCTAGGAATCTCCTTTGAGAGACAATGTGGGTGAAGTAGTATCTTTTATTGGACCAACTTCTGTTGGTGAAAGAGACAGGCTTGCGACCTACAGAGAGCTCGTCTTCAGGTCTTCTCAAAAGCTACCTTTTCACAGAAGACCTGAAGAAGAGCTCTATGTAGCTCAAAAGCTTGTATCTTTCACCAAAAGAAGTTGGTCCAATAAAAGATATTAGCTCACCCACCTTGTCACTCTAATATTCTGGGACCAACACGGCTACAACAGCATTGCAAACAACATAGGAATTTCCTTTGCACATGCAAAAAAAGAACTTGTACCTTGTTTGTGATCACAGTACTCATGAAGATTCTGCTGAACGCATTATGGCCTCAGTCCTGCAAAAGGGTGTGCATGGGTGAACCTTTATACCCTACCTGAATTCCCAGTGAATTTAATGGGACTCTGTGCAGGTGTAAGAGTCTGTCTTTTTGCAGGTTAGAGACCTAGATTATCATTAACAAAACAACTTTTGCATTTTCTTTAAAAGTTGTTGCAACAAGAACTTTATACAATTGCTCCAATACAAGTGCTCTGCCACTGACATACAAAGACAGTTTACCTAGGGACAACCAACTTAATATATGGTATCCTTCTTCATCTAGCGCTTATTCATGAACTATCATTTAGTGGGCTCAGAATCTATTACTTGACTACTACTTGGATATTGATTTCAGCACAGGATATAAACTAATGTATAACTGGAGATAACCAAAGTAACAGGAAGTTTTCAAGTGTGTCTTTTGAAAATAAATGAGACTTAGGCTCCGAAGTAACATAGGCACTTTTAAAAAGTTTGCTCATAATCCAGAAATTTTGCATTCAATTAACTTTACTTGATATGTGTGTTTTGGGGTTATAGTTTGCGATAGGCGGACTCATTTTTGCTTAATTTCAAGCCCTGCTGAACAGCATCATCATTATTTAGGGCTAGATTGCTGATTACTTCTAGCCTAGAGAAAGGGTTAGCATGTAGCTGAGCAGCCCTAGGAGCAACGTAGGGAAGGAACTGTGCTTCAGTTCCTCTCCTGCTCTTCCACTCGGTTCCCGGGGAGTAGGAATTGGATACCGATCTTTACCACTAGCAGATTCCATGACCCTATCAACTTAATCTGCCCAACTGCATGGTGGAGGAAGGCAGATGTAAGAGAATACTAGGAATGTGGCCCTGCTTCTCCAAATATATGTAGCAGAAATGTGGACAAGCCATGGAGGAGTATGCAGGGATGGGGGGGACTTTTCTCCCCATCGGGCCCCTCTGCAGCCATGTAGGCAAGACCACAATTGGCACTAATTGCTTGTTGAGAGTAAATAGTGTACTCTATGATGTAAAGAAGAAACAGAGGACAAGGACTATCACCTCAAGAAATTTAAAATCTAAGGCCCCCTAAGACTTCTCCACATGTATAACTTTACACACAAATTGAGATTACTGGGATTGTTCACATGTGTTAAATGTATATGTAACACCAACAGACCCTGGTCGTTGGCGGGTGGGATCAAACCTGGGACCTCTGGATCTTAATGCATGAGCCTCTACTGCATGATCTAAAAGCCATATATATGACTATTAGCTAAGGCTGTAGCGCAGACTCATTAATCTCTCTTTCTAAGTGGTCTCAGTGCCCACCACGCCCAGGAGGTATGTGGGTTACATATGCATATGCAGAAGCATTTTGAGGATTAGCACCTAACCAGATGAATAAAATGAGGCACACATACATTTTACTAAAAAAAGAACAGGAGTACTTGTGCACCTTAGAGACTAACAAATTTATTAGAGCATAAGCTTTCGTGGACTACAGCCCACTTCTATATGCATCTGAAGAAGTGGGCTGTAGTCCACGAAAGCTTATGCTCTAATAAATTTGTTAGTCTCTAAGGTGCCACAAGTACTCCTGTTCTCTTTGCGGATACAGGCTAACATGGCTGCTACTCTGAAACCATACATTTTACTGAGAGTGGAAGTATCAGTGGGTGACTCAGAAATGTTATTGTGTTTAAATGTTGTTTTTGTTAAATGATTAAGGCTGGTGAGTTTCACAAGAGACCTGTAGAAAACACGAGTTTGAATGTTGAACTGTACTAACTCAGTAAGTTATGGATCTCATTCTACAATTAGAGACAAGAGGATGGCAAAAATGAACTGAGAGAAACAAATCCAAAGGAAAATTATACCGAATGTGAGATATTGTGCAAAAGGAGCAAAGGAATAAGGAAAAACAGACACACACACAATGTTACTATTCATAAGACATTTATGGTGGACTCCACAAATCAATGTAGCCTCCTTCTACTTCTACTGAAATCAGTCACTGAAATCAGTAGAAGTTAAGGTCCTAACTTCTATCTAGACACCTAAGTTGCTTTGTAGATTCCACCCTGAACACAGACAATAAAATATACATTGTCCCTACCCTGAAGAGCTTACGATTTAATTGTGTATATGAAGCGAAGAGTGGAAGTAACAATGGTGGGGATAGGAATGGGAAATGGGAAGAAAAGAAGGACAACTATGAAAAGGTAACATGGGGATGGGTGACCTTACAAAAATCTAGATAGATATATTAAATCACTTGGATATGTAATGTGCACTTCAGGATTGTTCTGATATACATCTGCATATATGTGCACACTGTGGCAAGGCACCTTTTCGGTCTCACCAGCCTCAGCTGTTTTTAGCCTTGGCGAGACGGGCTTGGGGTAAAACAGTCCCTCCTGGCTGCACAGGGGCAGTCCACTCCTTCTCTCAGTCTTTTAGGCTTGTTTTCCTCCCTTATGGAAGGGAATGCAGCCTCTACTCCTGGTGAGCTTGCCATCTTGCTGCTCCTCGCCTACTGGCAGCTTGACTCCCCCCCCCCCCAACAGGGGAAGGTTTAAAAAGGTCTCAGGCAGCCCTTAGTTGGAATCAGCTGATCCTAATTGTCCTCAGGTAACTCTCTCTCAACTGATCCTGATTGGGAGGAGGGCCTTTTACCCTTCTGGGACTGTTTTCAAACCCCCCCTCCCCCCCGCAGCTGTCTGTCCTGAGTTTATCACAACACTTACAGGTATACAACATCACCGTCTCATTCACCTGCACGTCCACCAATGTTATATATGCCATCATATGCCAGCAATGCCCCTCTGCTATGTACATTGGCCAAACTGGACAGTCACTACGCAAGAGGATAAATGGACACAAGTCAGATATCAGGAATGGCAATACACAAAAACCTGTAGGAGAACACTTCAATCTCCCTGGCCACACAATAGCAGATGTAAAGGTAGCCATCTTACAGCAAAAAAACTTCAGGACCAGACTCCAAAGAGAAACTGCTGAGCTCCAGTTCATTTGCAAATTTGACACCATCAGATCAGGATTAAACAAAGACTGTGAATGGCTATCCAACTACAGAAACAGTTTCTCCTCCCTTGGTGTTCACACCTCAACTGCTAGCAGAGCACCTCACCCTCCCTGATTGAACTAACCTCGTTATCTCCATATTGATTTATACCTGCCTCTGGAAATGTCTATTGCGTCTGATGAAGTGGGCATTCACCCACGAAAGCTTATGCTCCAATACTTCTGTTAGTCTTAAAGGTGCCACAGGACCCCCTGTTGCTTTTTACAGATTCAGACTAACATGGCTACCCCTCTGATACCTGACTTACAGGTATTGTGTATCAGCCTATACTTTGAGAGGTGCTTTCTTATTTCTAATATATAGCACATGCTCTGTAATGATTTAATGGCTTGAACAATACATTCAAACCATTTTCCCTTTTCAAGTTGTCCTGAATCAGGAAATCCATGTAAAACTTTATCAACCAATTCAGAGAACAGTTTGTTATAATGACTCATCTTTGATGCAATGCCAGCATGAATGACTCTTTTAAAGACAAAAATACAACACAAATGAATGAAGCCTAGTAATGGAAGGACATCTTAACACCCATACAAGGGCATCCTAACTGCCAACTTCATAAGCTTGTTAAAGGAGAGTGTGTAGGAAAGCATGACCCCAGACACTTCACCACAGAGGTGGGAACAATGTGATTCCTATCAAAGTAAATTGCAGAAATCAATGACTTTATCTAATACAATGCTTAGAACAAAGAAATGACTTCTCGCTCTTCTTTGAATTACAAAATTTGATGTCCTTGGGAGACAAGGTTGCATTACCGAAAATTCACACTGTCAACTAAAATAGAAATACATATTTGAGCATTGTTTGCTCAAAAATGATACTTCAAACAAAGATGCTTAATAATGTTACCCTATAACAATATATACATGCTAAACAGAATATAGTCAAAGATCAAATCCCATTATAAAGAAACTGGGTCTCCTGCTCCCACTGAAGTCAATGGGAATTTAGCCATTGAGTTCAATGAGAGGATTGGCCCACTGGATCAGATTCTCAAGCGGGTGTAAATCTATGTAGCTCCATTGAAGTCAATGAGGCTATACAGATTTAAAATAGTTAATGATCTGGCCTATTATCTCTACATATACAAAATGTTCTATAAAAGACATAAGTAGTACACTGATGATGCATCTTTTGGTCTAATACCTGGGGGAGGGATAGCTCAGTGGTTTGAGCATTAGCCTACTAAACCCAGCGTTGTGAGCTCAATCCTTGAGGGGGCCATTTAGGGATCTGGGGCAAAACTTGGGGATTTGTTCTGCTTTGAGCAGGGGTTTGGACTAGATGACCTCCTGAGGTCCCTTCCAACCCTGAGATTCTAATTCCTATTGCCAATAGAGCCAACAGTTGCAGATAGACCCAGTGCAGCCTCGAAATGGTAAGAGTTCTCAAATTAATGTGAAGATATAAATCACTGAAGACACTGATCTATGAAACTTCACAATGCAACAACCTCAATGAGATTTGTCAGAAAGTTGAATTTCAAAAAGATGAACTAAGAAGGAGCAATTCAATTTCCCCTCTCCACCAATACATTGAGATGAAAACGACAAACTGACATTGGATGAAATCTTGCTGAAATTCCATTATTTTCATTATGGTGAAAAGCCACTGTCCTCCCTAGCATCCCCACCCCCCAGTTCTATGAGAATATTCTCATTAACAAGGAGGCATTCACAATCATAATTATAAATAAAACAACAGTACAGTAACAATATCTATAGAGGGAAACATGAGGGACATTTTCAAAAGGCCACACTTCCTTTTTGGTATGGCACTGGAAAAGAAATCTGACCACATCTAGGAATTATACAATTTCATGAAAAACATTTGGAAAAAAATCAAGTTACTATTAAAATATTTCATTTAATTACAAAGACATTTCAAAACATTAAACAAAAAGAGTGAATGGTTAGAAGACACAAAGTAGCAAATTCAGTTAAGAACAGCCTCAAGAGGCTCTGAAGTATCCACAGGTGACAGTAGTGTTCAGCTCCCATGAAGCCTGAGAAGAAATATGTCCAGGTTGAAAAAGAATGCCTGGCAAGGAAACAAAGGCTTGATTTTTCTGCTGTTATTTATATTACAATAATGCCTAATAGAACTGGGGCTCCACTGTACCAGGTGGTGTACAAACATATAGGGTGACCAGGTGTCTCAATTTTATAGGGACAGCCCCAATATTTGGAGCTTTGTCTTATATAGGTGCCTATTACTCCCCACCCTGTCCCAATTTTTCATATTTGCTATCTGGTCACCCTACAAATATATGCCATGAAATGGTCCCTACTCCATGGAGCTTAAAATCCAATTTGGGATCTTATGACCTAATTTGGCAGTTTACAACCTAGGAGTCACTTGCACTGACTGGGAATCTTTTTGTCTGTTAACAGAACACAATCCATTAGTGTCATTGATCAGCTGTCAGGCATTAATAAATAGAGCACTTGCCTGTCTTAACATTAAGCCGCCTGAAGCATATGAAGAACCATTAACATCAGAGTACATTCCAGAATAAGAGCTGTTAGCAGTAACCTACATGCTATCAGAGTGTCTTGTGACAGAGACCTGTCTAAAACAAAAAGGTGACTTAAAGGGGGTCAAGGCTGTTTGTGTAACTGGAGTGGCTGATTTCTTTATTAGCAGTTGATGATGATGTGACCCACTTTTGGCCCCGACTGCACTAAAAAAGTACCTGTTTTATAGCTACCCCAGTACTAGCAATGCTGTAAGTGCTAGGACAGACAGCCTCGGGTGTTTTAAAAACTCAATCATGTAAATCTGCTTAAGTGGCAAAAATGCCAGAGCCCTGTCTATACTTGCTGCACCATTGTTGGCTGCTGCAGGTACTACAGATACTAATTTTGCTAGCACACATGCTGAGGAAAACCAGCTTACTAGATAGATGTCTCACCTCCTCCCAACAGGCAAAATTAAGAAACACATAACAAAGAAAAAACAATACTCCATTCCTGGTACTTATTGTTCTGGCTACTAATAAGGAATCATTAGAAAAATTACACTCTCACTCACAGAAGTTGGAGCTTACTTCCATGTTTATCACAGCCAGATTGTGCTTAAAATGCACTTATGTGGAAAACCAGAGCAGTTCCATTTTCAGACATAGTGAGGCTCCTGCAGATGCAGACCATGTCCTTATATCAGCTTCAGATGTTGGACTATGAAATGTCAGCTTCTACTTTTTTGGTTATAGTTTCTTTAATTTTTAAGTCACTGGACTTTGTTAAAAATAGATTGATCACTGATGTAAACTCATACTAAGCAGAGATCTGATGTGGGAATAGTGCTTTAGAAATGTATCTAACCCAGGAATGAAACAGACAAAAAGCACATGGCATGGGATAACTTTAATGTTATTTGTGAGGCAGAAAAGTACCTCTGCTATATTATAATCATTCATACACATAGCTCCAATTAAAAAACAAACAAACGAACAAACCTCCATCCCATATTTATCAATGCATAGTCAGCAAAAGTGTATATATTGTAAAGTAACATTAATACTAGCTCCTAGTGGGTATCTGCCCCCAATTAGTTAAACTGCAAACTTCTTCTCTGGAAGCTATCAAAATGCACGGAGATGCCTCTGAGGCTTCCATAGGTTCAACTCTCCTTGAGCCTTCTCTGCTATTCTAAATGCATAAACTTGACCTCAGTACTCTCTACATTTCAATTTACAAAACAATATACATGATAACTGATGGAATAATAAATTCTGAAAGTTGTTTCTTGCAATGTCTCTATACAGTCTTGATATATTCCTATACAAAGTACATTAAATGCTATTTTGTCTGCAGACCTCCTAGTGTTCAGCACTATCCCTCATCTTGAGTGCGTGACATGGAAGAAGAATGTTCAGGCTGCAGATATGGATAGTGAATGTACATGGAGTTTCTTCACAGGAAGTCTTCATGCTGCCATAAGACAGACAATCCAGGGCTGTGCACAACTCACTCAAGTAATTTGACTAGACAAGTTGAAAAAAGGCAGCAAATGCTCCCAATGATATTTGCTTAGAAATTACAACAAGCTTGAGGATTCAACAATCTCATCTCATTCTCAGTGGCATCCAATTTTTCCCCAGGATCTTATTGTCCTAATCATAGGATGAGATTCTTTCATCCTAGCTTGCTACAACACTTTCTAGCTCAGTCACTCTTAAATCTGCCTTTTGAATTTTAATAGCAACCTCATGTATTTTTTGTTATCTATTACACCCAACAGGACCTGAAGTGAATCAAGGCATTTATATACTAAGTCCAACCCTCATGACAGTGAGGATCTGGTGAATTAAAGCAGTACCTCCATTGAGATGGCTTTTTAGGCCTTGGCTACACTTACCAGGTAGTTCGACGGCTGGAAATCGAAGTTCTGGGTTCGACTTATCGCGTCTAGTCTGGACGCGATAAGTCGAACCCGGAAGTGCTCGCCGTCGACTGCGGTACTCCAGCTCGGCGAGAGGAGTACCGCGGAGTCGACGGGGGAGCCTGCCTGCCGCGTGTGGACCAAGGTAAGTTCGAACTAAGGTACTTCGACTTCAGCTACGTTATTCACGTAGCTGAAGTTGCGTACCTTAGTTCGAATTGGGGGGGGGTAGTGTAGACCAAGCCTTAGAAGGGCAGATGATGAGGTCCTAGTGACATTAACTTTTCTGCTTTCTAAGTGGAATTTTTTTAGACTCTTTATTTGTTAATGGGAATCCTTTCAGGCTATTAAGGTCTGTGATCCAGGTCTGGACAGCTTACTGTACTAAGCAAAAGTAACTAAGCAATCAATTTAGAATGCAAAATAAGTATAACAAGAGAAAACGAGAGGTCCAGTATAAATTAGCTATCAGCTTTGAAACCAACACATGCCTCCTATAGGTTTCAGAGTGGTAGCCATGTTAGTCTGTATCAGCAAAAACAACGAGGAGTCCTTTTGGCACATTAGAGACTAACAAATGTATTTGGGCATAAGCTTTCGTGGGCTAAAACCCACTTCATCAGATACATGGAGCGGAAAATACAATAGGCAGGTATAAATACACAACACATGAAAAGATGGGAGTTGCCTTACCAAGTGCAGAACTTACTCCAGTTTTGCAGTTTCTCAGTGGAGTCTGTTTTTGAAGTTTTTTTTTTTTTTTTTTGAAGAATTGACACTGTTAAGTCCGTTATTGAGTGTCCAGGGAGACTGAAGTGTTCTCCTACTGGTTTTTGAATGTTATAATTCTTGATGTCTGATTTTTGTCAGTTTAGTCTCTTGTGTAGAGCCTGTCCGGTTTGGCCAATGTACATGGCAGAGGAGCATTGCTGGCACATGATGGCATATATCACATTGGTAGATGTGTAGGTGAACGAGCCCCTGATGGTGTGGCTGATGTGGTTAGGTCCTATGATGGTGTCCCTTGAATAGATATGCGGACAGATTTGGCAATGGGGTTTGTTGCAGGGATTGGTTCCTGGGTTAGTGTTTATGTTGTGTGGTGTGTAGTTGCTGGTGAGTATTTGCTTCAGATTCGGGGGCTGTCTGTAAGCAAGGACCGGCCTGTCTCCCAAGGTCTGTGAGAGTGAGGGGTCGTCCTTCAGGATAGGTTGTAGATCCTTGTTCTTTGATGATGCTCTGGAGAGGTTTTAGTTGGGGGCTGTAGGTGATGGCTAGTGGCGTTCTGTTACTTTCTTTGTTGGGCCTGTCCTGTGGTAGGTGACTTCTGGGTACCCTTATGTCTCTGTCAATCTGTTTTTTCACTTCACCAGGTGGGTATTGTAGTTTGACAGATTGACAGATATAATTAATTTGCAAGCTGGACACCATCAAATTAGGCCTGAATAAAGACTGGGGATGGATGGGTCACTACAAAAACTAATTTCCCTCTGCTAATACTCACACCTTCTTATCAACTGTTTGAAATGGGCCACCTTGATTGCATTGGCCTCATTAGCACTACAAAAGTGATTTTCCCCTTGGTATTCACCCCTTCTTGTCAACTGTTGAGAATAGGCTACTTCCACCTTAATTGAATAGGCTCGTTAGCACTGACCCCTCCACTTGGTAAGGCAACTCCCATCTTTTCATGTGCTGTGTAGTTATACCTGCCTACTGTATTTTCCACTCCATGCATCTGATGAAGTGGGTTTTAGCCCATGAAATCTTATGCCCAAATAAATTTGTTAGTCTCTAAGGTGCCACAAGGACTCCTATAGTTTTTTCTTGATTTGAAATACATTTATTCACTTGTTTTATTTTCTGGTGGCAGTGGGGTGTAGTAGAATAAATCATTGCTTTAGACAGCACATTAGCAAATGCAATAATAATGTTTTCTTGTATAGCTAACATCTTTTGTTCAGTACGAGCTGACCGAATTTGAACGAAAAAAAAAAAAGGATTCGCATAAATCAGAAGCAGAAACATCCCAAATTGTTCATAGTTTAACATTACTGCTGTCAGGCAAAACATATAAAATTCCTCTTTTTCATCTCTGGATTTGACTTACAAAGTGAACAGAGTGAGCAGTAAAATCCCCTAGATTAAATGTGTATGATGGATAAGAGAACAAAGTGTTTTCTTTATGTCTCTAATATGAACCCACGACCACTCGCATATCAATCTAAATCTACTCCACATTATTCTTCACTCAAAATACTCCTAAATGTTGCAGGCTATCATCCTTATTGAACAGTTCTGCAGAGTTACATTAATAAATTTTCTGATGATGCTTTTATTGCCTGTTCCATCTATCAGCAAACATTTATTTCTTTTGAAAAAGTTCAGATTTAGAAGGCATGTAAAGTAAAGGGAAACTGCATAGTGAAATGAAAAAATGGAGAAAAACTTAAGACTAATCCTAATTAAATGGCGAAAGCAGAGCAAATAGCTTATTAGATGGATAATGGAATATGGAGTCTTTTGCCACTAGGTCAGCAGTTGAAATGTAATCTGTAATGACCAACAAGTAGAATAGCTGTCCGGTGACCCATAAGAAATGAGTTGCCGTTGGTCTCATCCAGTCCATAGTAAACAGATATCTACATTGCAAACACCTCCATTGTATCTAGGACTTTTGTTGTCTGCATTGATATCAAGGACTGCATAGACAAGGGAACGGAATGACACTTTCAGCTTTGGTGACCCTTTCAATACAGGACTGAGACAAGCTGGCAGAGCACTAAGGGAGTGGCATGTGGCACCTGGTGTTACAGTGACATGCGTAGTGTGTGATAAAATGGAAAATTTCAAATTCATTCTATGGCTATGGAATTTGCACGGTAAAATTATACTAAGGGACAAATTGCATTCTGTGGCTCCTACTGATGTTGCATGCATGTATATGTGCATAATATCCACTGCATTTTCTGATATACATTTGTAATCTGTTATAAAATGGTTCATTACAGTATTGCAAAACTAAAGCAATTTTCTTTTCTCACAAGGTAACCTATCTTAAAGCTAAAAAGGAACACAGCATTTAAAGTGGCTGTAGGAATTTGTGAGTATCAAAATATCTACAGTTAACTGAAGCAAGATGAGCCAAATTCTGCTCTGATTTAAATTTGGGGTAAATTTGAAGAAACTGCCGTGAAGTCAATGCAATTACTCCAGATTTACTTTGGCAGAATTTGGCCCTATTTAAAACAAATAAAGATTGTATTCTCACTGCCCAGATAAAGGAGGTCAAAATGCTTATTTTGATCAATTAAAGAACTTTAAGGTAAAAAGTTTCCCTGCCATGAATCTCATTGTTTGTGTTCAGAAACACCAAAGTGTTAAAGATCCTTACTCAAGCTTCACAGAGCTATGCCAGTCAATTTATTCTGCCTGTTCTTCCCTTTCTAGGGATTACCACAAAGAAGCTACAACGAACATAGCTCAAGAAAGGCACTAACTAGTATTTTGGAATGCCAGCATATTAGCTCTCATGGGAGACAATGTCAGTGCAGGTACAGAGACCAGAGCCAACTATGCTTCTTGTAGAATTTAGATACAAAGCAAGTATAGTACTGTAACTGAGGTTCTCTTTAGCAGGTGCCAGGAAATATTTAGTTGGCTGTAGAACCAGCCAGAGATGCAAGCATGGAATGTATTTTTTGGATGGGATTCTCAACTGTCAACACCATTCCGTGGAGGGAATCTATCAGTGATATGGCTTCAAAGATTTGCTAGACTAGCTAGATCTAAGCGTTCCATTCGTCTTAACCAAGAGATGCAGGAGCTAAAGGATGCTTTGTTGGCTTTGGTAGGCTACAGGGGTAGATGGCTATTAGGAGAAAGTGGTTGTGATCAAAATCTCTCATACATAGAAATCTAGCTAACACAATAAGTATTTGTCTATGAGAGATAAGAGGATAGGATTTTTTACATTTCCTGAATTTAGTTACTTACTTTTACTAACTACAAGTTATTTACTTTTCCTGCATATAGAAATGTTGTGTGTCATAATTTTGGTTAGAGATGGGCCTGAAACAAACTCTGGATCTCAGCTCTATAAAGGGCCTAACCTAAATTTGAACATTCTCAGATTTGGAAGTTCAGTATCCTGATTGGAACCTGCCCAATTAGAGTGATAAGTATGAGCTGAGAATTCAGATCCAAATCCTTGATTCTAATCTGGGATGTTGGTAATTGCCTTAGAAAGCTTGGTTATATTTTTATGGCTGTATTGTAGATATCTGACTCACAATATTGTCTCACTTGTTAATAAATCTTTGTTCTTCCCTTATCTCTTGGCTGCTGTTTTAATCTCAGAAGCAGTAACTAAGAAAGGGGGGAAATCTAAATCTAATTTCGCTTCTTCAGAAATATGGTCGAGAACTGTAGTTGAAAGTCAGAATGATGACCATTGTTAGCCTTGAGACTGGTCTTTAAGTAGGGTTACCATATTTTGTGCCTCCAAATGGAGGACACTCCACGGGGCCCCGGCCCCACCCCCAGCCCCGCCCACGCCCCAACTCCGCCCCCTCTCCAAAGTCTCCGCCCCCTCCCCTGCTTCCCGCGTTCGCGGGAAGCCTGAAGCAGGTAAGGGGGAGTGTGGGGGGAGGAGGCACGGCCCAGGCTGGCCCCCCAGCGGCTCCAGCCTGGGTCGGCTCGGGCCCTGGGGTGCCGGCCCCGGCCGACCACCCCCGGCCCACCCAGCACTGCTGGCCCCCAGCGGCCCGGCGCACCCCCCAGCGGCCCAGCCCCGCAACCCCGGCCCCGCGGGCCCGGCCCCGCAACCCCGGCTCCCGGCCTCGCATGCCCGGCCCGGACCCCGGCCCGGCACCACGCCCCCGGCTCCTGGCCCGGCCTGGCCCCCGGCCCGGCACTGGACCTCGGCCCGGCACCGCGCGCCCGGCCCCGCGACCCCGGCCCCGCACCGGCCCCGGCCAAAGAGGCCCCGGCCGAGCCCTCCCGATTTTCCCGGACATGCCCGGCTTTTGGGGATTTCCCCCCGGACGGGGATTTGAGCCCCCAAAAGCCGGACATGTCCGGGAAAATCCGGACGTATGGTAACCCTATCTTTAAGAAATATGTGGATTAATTTTGTGGCAGTGGTTCTAGTTCATATTACAACCTTTAAAATAAAATCCTGCAAATTCCTTTGTCTTGAACAATAGATCTGTAATGCAAGTGGCAACAAACTATTTTCAGAACAGACAATATCAGTATAAGGATGTTCAGCCTGTAAAATGATAATATGCCAAATAAAAAAAATTGATGTATATATCGCTTCCTGCTATTTTGCTAAACAAGAAATGTATAGCATAGTTTATAAACTTGTTAAAATATTATATAAATACTATAAATGCTTAGTGGAGCCAGGGTAGCTCCAAAAGGGGGCAGAGCTAGCCAGGGAAACCAGGGATCTCCTGTGGAGCTGCCAGCAGAATGCAAAGTTTTTCTTCCCATCCTCCTCAAGAAGGAGGTGGCACTTTGAATCTGCTCTGTGGAACAGCCGGCCAGGTTGGTGCAGCTCGTCACTGCATCAGGAGTAATTCTGGGACTTTATCTTTCTCTATCATCTGATATAGGCCCTATGGCATTCCTGACCCTAGTCCAAACATGTGAAGAGTCAGGATGAAATAAAAAGAAGTCTCTGACACCTCATGCTATCTTGACCTTATAAATGAAACCAGTTTAAATATGTGCATATTCCTTTAAAATATGAAAGTTATAATGCTGTACCATTGTCTCGGGTGTGTTTCCAAGAAGAAGTCAAAACCAGGTGCTTTCTTCATTGCCTTTAAAGCCCTCAGTATCTGCATTGCCCTACCAGCAATCCATTTCTAATCATAGCTTCCCTTTGAAACCAAAGCATTTCAGGAGTTCTGTTACTGAAACATAATAATTTGATGTCACTCCATAATTTTATATAGATATGACACTATACAAAAAAGGATGGAGACATGTTTATTTTTTGATCAATTGGATGACCTGACCCCTAGCTGGGGTGAATACCTTTGAATCAGAGGCAGCTCAGACCAAAGATACTGCATTAAAAAAAAATCCTGTTTCATTCCGGGGCAGGTTTAGACTTTTAAATTTAAAAGCCTTTTTTCAACACTATAATCTATTTCAACAGCTGCTTTCACCCAAGTCAAAGACAATGACCCTCCACCTCTTCCTCTGCTTCTCCAGGGTCCAGGTCTTCTGCTAGGCAGCAGGTTTGACTCCAGTATCAAGAGCCCAGTAGAACCATCCTAGGATTATAAGCACTTCTATCCAGTTCCTTCCTACATTTCCCCCCATTGCCCATGCTTTTTAGGGAATCTTCTCATAAGATACTGTTGAAATAAGAGGTTCACTTCCTCTTATAACTCACAGCAGTAGAGGATGTCCCTTTAGAGTTCAGGGGAAGTGAGGCTTATTCCCATTATGTTCTCATCCCAAAGAAGAAAGGGTGTTGATGTCCCATTATGGATCTTTGATATCTCAAAAAATTCCTCTATCATTTCAAGTCCAGGCTGGTGACTCTGGCTTTCATAACTCCCTCATTTGTGCCTAAAGACTGGTTCACAGCTCTTGACCTGCATGATACGTATTTCCATGCATTTATTAATCCAACCCACAAGATTCCTAGTGGGAACAGCATTTGGTCTTCCCACAACAATGAAGGTATACACCAAGTGCTTGGTATTTGTGGCAGCTCATCTAATGCCATAGAGAATCCAGGTCTACCCATAACTTGATTACTGGCTGATCCAGGGAGGATCACCCCAACAGGTGACCATCTCAATTCATATAATCTTAAAACTCTTTGTCACTCTGAGCCTCAAAATCAACAGAGAAAAATCCACACTGATTCTGTCTCAGAGCACTGAGTTCATAGGAACAGTGTGAGATTCCAGATGAGTGAATGTTTACCTTCCACAAGAAGGGTTACAAATTATATTGAACCTTCTCAACCAACTTCAAGCCCAACCAAGGAAATCAGTTAAAATACACCTCATAGACTCTTGAGACACATGGTCTCATGCACCTATGTGATGCACTTTGCCAGACTTCACCTACACCCACACCTACACCACAAGAGTGGTTGAAATCAGTGTATTTACCCACGAGACACCACATGGGCATAATCGTCACAGTCCCACAAGTAGTCTTCTCCTCGTTAAACTGGTGGAAAGGCATTCTGCAGGTGTGCAATGGCGTATCCATCTCTGCACTTCTACCTACCAAGACACTAGTGACAGACACATCCTCTCAGGGATGGCAGGCTCATCTACATCACCATCCATTTCAGGGCTTATGGTTCTCTCAGGAAGTCTGTCTCCACATAAATGTTCTAGAGCTCAGAGCCACCCACCTGGCATGCAAGGAATTTCTACCACTATTCCAGGGATCCATAGTCAGACAACACCACAGCCAAGCATTATGTCAACAGACCAGGGCGAGCAAGATCATCTCTGCTCTGCCAGGAGGCCTTGTGGCTCCGAAATTGGTGCATTCTGAATTAAATCATGCCTGGTGTATCAGCTCAGTAGACAGTTCCCAGACAATCATGAGTGGGCTATCAAAGACTCAGTCCTACAGAATATCTTGTGCAAGTGGGGATTCCCAGATTCACCTGTTTGACTAGAACAACAACTGCCAGACTTTCTATTCCAGTGGGGCTCCAGCCCAAGCTTCCTGACAGATGCCTTCCTCTGCCTCAAACATGATGCATGCCTTTCCGCTGATCCCCATGATACCAAGGCTTCTGAGGAAACTAAGGCAAGATGCAGAACTGATTATTATGAATTCCACCTGGACTTCAACAACAATTTCCACCCCACCATCAACCTCAGCCTGGACCAGTCCACACAAGAGATCCACTTCCTGGACACTACAGTGCAAATAAGTAATGCTCACATAAACACCACCCTATACCGAAAACCTACTGACCGCTATACGTACCTACATGCCTCCAGCTTCCATCCAAGACACATCACACGATCCATTGTCTACAGCCAAGCCCTAAGATACAACCGAATTTGCTCCAACCCCTCAGACAGAGACTAACACCTACAAGATCTTTATCAAGCATTCTTAAAACTACAATACCCACCTGGGGAAGTGAGGAAACAGATTGACAGAGCAAGACGGGTACCCAGAAATCACCTACTACAGGACAGGCCCAACAAGGACAATAACCACTGGCCAAGAACACCACTGGCCATCACATACAGCCCCCAGCTAAAACCTCACCAGCGCTTTATCCACGATCTACAACCTATCCTGGAAAATGATCCCTCACTCTCACAGACTTGGGAGGCAGGCCAGTCCTCGCTTACAGACAACCCCCCAACCTGAAGCAAATACTCACCAGCAACTACACACCACACCAGAGAAACACCAACCCAGGAACCAATCCCTGTAGCAAACCTCGCTGCCTACTCTGTCCCCATATCTACTCTAGCGACACCATCAGAAGACCCAACCACATCAGTCACACCATCAAGGGCTCATTCACCTGCACATGGCTAACTGCCTTTTGGCGGTAGACGGTGTAGTCCTCGCTTACAGACAACCCCCCAACCTGAAGCAAATACTCACCAGCAACTACACACCACACCAGAGAAACACCAACCCAGGAACCAATCCCTGTAGCAAACCTCGCTGCCTACTCTGTCCCCATATCTACTCTAGCGACACCATCAGAAGACCCAACCACATCAGTCACACCATCAAGGGCTCATTCACCTGCACATCTACTAATGTTATATATGCCATCATGTGCCAGCAATGCCCCTCTGCCATGTACATTGGCCAAACCGGACAGTCCCTACGGAAAAGAATAAATGGACACAAATCGGACATCAGGATTGGTAACATACAAAAGTTTGTATGTTAATCTCCCTGGTCATTCTATTACAGATTTAAAAGTCACTATCATTGAACAAAAAAACTTCAGAAACAGACTTCAAAGAGAAACAGCAGAACTAAAATTCATTTGCAAATGTAACACCATTAATCTGGGCTTGAATGGGGACTGGGAGTGGCTGGCTCATTACAGAAGCAGCTTTTCCTCTCCTGGCATTGACACCTCCTCATCTATTATTGGGAGTGGACTACATCCACCCTGATTGAATTGGCCCTGTCAACACTGGTTCTCCACTTGCGAAGTAACTCCCTTCTCTCCATGTGCCAGTATATAATGCCTGCATCTGTAACTTTCACTCTATGCATCTGAAGAAGTGAGGTTTTTACCCACGAAAGCTTATGCCCAAATAAATCTGTTAGCCTTTAAGGTGCCACCAGACTCCTTGTTTTTGTAGATACAGACTAACATGGCTACCCCGATACTTGATTTCCATGTCAGTTACTTGAACATATACATAACCTTAGATTAAGTCTTAACTGCCTACGATTCTGAAGCCTCTGATCAAGTGTGACTGTTACTTGGCTTTGCATTTTAGTCTGTCCTCATGCTCTGGTTGTAAGAGGGGACATGAAAGTAACTATACACTGTTTTTCACAAGTGTCTCATTATCTGGAGAACTGCAAAGTAGGTCATGTTTCAATATTTTATTTCTTGTAGGATTGTTAGTAAAGGTATGAATACGCACTGAGGCCTTCTCTGTCTGACCAAGGAAATGCAACTTTTAGAATAATTGGGACTGTCTTTATTAAATATTTAAGTAAGTGAATTTTCAGAATGTCAGTGTAAATGCGCAGAATATATCTCAACATCCTCAACAGAATGTAAAGACCCTCAGTTAGCTCAAATCTCATGCTCTTCTTGGGTAAAGTAAAATTCTAATAAATCATAAACCACAATATAAGCTTCCTCCCTCAACTTGGTTCTCCCTCAGTTTTTCTCTCCAGAAACAACTCTGTTCTAGCCCCTTAGGACTCTCTGTTCAGAGGGACGCTCACCTTCCCTATATCCCCTCTTCAAGTGACAAAGCACACCTACTACGCAAGTCAGATGAATTTTTGCAGCTTTATACAGGGTTCTACCACCTCTGAAAATATGGGTTGACAGAACATTGCTGTGACAGTTTTCTGGTAAAATATTGTGACTTAGGAGCTTTGGAATATTTTACCATAAATTTCATGTTTTTAATAAGGCTTAACATTTGGTTCATGTTTCCCTTCTGAAAGGTAGATGCAACAATCAAAATAATAAAGCAAAGAGTTTCTTGGGAAGGAGCAAGAAGATAAAAATGTAATTATGGAAATGGAAAATCTTAAGCAGTGGGGGAAGAATACATAGAGAAAGTAAGGAGGAACGAGGTATGCTGAATTATTTAATAATAATGGATTAGCAGCATTCATAACTCATAAAGATAGAACAAAAATACTTGGACATGGATGTCGGAAATATAGAGCACTTGTTAGATTTTTTAAATATGTAAACAACAGAAAAGCTACCAATACCTGATACACCTTCATGATATTAACTGTGCCCTCTCCATTCTGATCTGGAGATCCTTGATTCTGCAGTAGATTTCTCACCGTCTCCTCCATCCTGGAGAATGAAAATACAAAAACATTTTAAAGGTCAGAAATCTCTGCATGTGGATAAGACATGTAGTGTTAGGGTCATTTAAAGGACAAAATACATCATTCTACTGTCTACTAGCAAATTAATATTCATAGGATATCCTGGTCTTGGAACTTTCTTCACTTCTATACTGGAGCCTATGATTAACACATTTAAAGGGCTTCTTTACCTTTTACATGTGTAGGGTAGTGAGAGCTTCCTTTTTATGTGAGCTACAAAGGGAGTTTAATAAACATCAGACAACATATGCAGCTAGCAGGCATCTTCTTGATGTCAGTGTTGTAGCAGCAGCAGAATGATAAAATTAATGCCATCTAAAAAAATCATTCATGATTTTCCAGAAAAGTACAGGAGTACTTGTGGCACCTTAGAGACTAACAAATTTATTTGAGCATAAGCTTTCGTGGGCTACAGCCCACTTCTTCAGATGCATAGAATGGAACATATATTGAGGAGATATATATACACATACAGAGAGCATGAAAAGGTGGGAGTTGTCTTACCAACTCTGAGAGACCAATTAAGTAAGAGAAAAAAACTTTTGAAGTGATAATCAAGATAGCCCAGTACAGACAGTTTGATAAGAAGTGTGAGAATACTTACAAGGGGAGATAGATTCAATGTTTGTAATGGCTCAGCCATTCCCAGTCCCTATTCAAGCCCACGTTGATTGTATCTAGTTTGCATATCAATTCCAGGTCAGCAGTTTCTCCCTGGAGTCTGTTTTTGAAGCTTTTCTGTTGCAAAATTGCCACCCGCAGGTCTGTCATTGAATGACCAGACAAGTTAAAGTGTCCTCCTACTGGTTTTTGAGTGTTATGATTCCTGATGTCAGATTTGTGTCCATTAATTCTTTTGCGTAGAGACTGTCCGGTTTGGCCAATGTACATGGCAGAGGGGCATTGCTGGCACATGATGGCATATATCACATTGGTAGATGTGCAGGTGAACGAGCCTTTGATAGTATGGCTGATGTGATGAGGTCCTATGATGATGTCATTTGAATAGATATGTGGACAGAGTTGGCATCGGGCTTTGTTGCAAGGATAGGTTCCTGGGTCAGTGTTTTTGTTTAGTGATGTGTGGTTGCTGGTGAGTATTTGCTTCAGGTTGGGGGGTTGTCTGTAAGCGAGGACAGGTCTGTCTCCCAAGATCTGTGAGAGTGAGGGATCATCTTTCAGGATAGGTTGTAGATCTTTGATGATGCGCTGGAGAGGTTTTAGTTGGGGGCTGAAGGTGACAGCTAGTGGTGTTCTGTTATTTTCTTTGTTGGGCCTGTCTTGTAGGAGGTGACTTCTGGGTACTCATCTGGCTCTGTCAATCTGTTTTTTCACTTCAGCAGGGGGGTACTGTAGTTTTAAGAATACTTGATAGAGATCTTGTAGGTGCTTGTCTCTGTCTATGGTATGTTCCAGGATAACTGAAATAAAATTTCTTATAATTTTCCCACTCCATGTATGTTTGGTTTACATTCAAGTAAACCTCACAACTAGAACTCTGTGAAAATGTGTCAGTAACATTTACAAGTGTGTTGATAACTCGCCTTCTGAAGGATTGAGAAAGTGGGCATACCTTACTGCTCTGTTTTTTCCCCTCTTCACTTCAGTCCACTACAATCTGTGGCCCCCAAATTAAAAGTTTAATGTTAAAGCAGTAGTAGTGGGAGCAGGATCCTTTATGGTCCTGCTGCAAAAAGGGGTTGAGGTGGGCTGTCACTCATAATATACCACCAACCCAGTGAAGAGATCCAGGTGTAGGAGTGGGGAGCAAACTAGTTGATCTTGAAGGCTTTTGAGGTGTTTTGGAATGAAGTAAAAGCGAACTTGATTTCCTCCTGGCACTGAGGGTCGAGGATGGCCTGCACTGCAGAAGGAGTGCCTGAAGAAGACTAATTCAGACACAGTTCTATGAATGGGTGCAGTATGTTCTCCCTCTTAGCACAGCAATGCTAGCTAGTGTGGAGGGAGGTAGAGTGCGAAGACTGGGATCATGGCTCGTTCTGCAATAGAGGCACAAGTGCACTGCTTGGTAACCTTTTCCCCACTTACATCCCATGTAGGGCTGGCCACAATCTGCCATTATAACATCATGAGAGTTTAGTCAATCTCAGCTCAGACATTAAAAAAGAAAGAATGTTTGTGCTATTATGCTGGTAGGTATTAATGGCTTCCATCAAGCATGCCTTTGATCGATCTGCAATCACAGAGCTTGTTAAAGCTGATGGGCATGCTAGCTACTCTTATTTCAGGCTGAATGGAAGAAGCAATTGGGCTCCTTTATTGAGTAAGATGGCTTTAGATAATGGAAGACACTGTCCAAGGCACTAGGCCACATGCAGGGCTAATCAAAAATCAAGCCATGTGGGTAAAGGGGTTCCACAGGGACTGATTGCTAGTGCAGGGGCTAGGGCTTTGATTGGTTGCAGATGTGTTTGTCCAAGTGTATCAGAAGCAGAAACAACCAGAGAGCCAGAGAAGCTGTCATGAGTGTGACCTTGCAGGGAGTAGACAGAGCTCACTGGATTACAAGACTGACTGGAAAAGCAGTCTTAGAGATTGTGAGTAAGGAAACAACCTGCTTCTGTTTGTTCCTACTAAGTTCACAGAAACAGGACTTTGTGAACCTTCTTTGTAATTAAAAAGGACTGCACCAAAGAAATACCTGACTCTCTAATGGAAACAACCCAGTAAGGCCCCAAATGTTAGCTACCCGGACAAGGGGCAACAGTGCCATCCTTACATAATCTAGGTGCACCTGCTTGTCATTCGAGTCTTTCAGTCTGATCAGAATCAGTAGTTACTAATCTAATGACAACATTCCTGCTTGCTTAGTTCTCTCTTTTATAGTCATCCAGCAACATCCTACTTCCTGAGAAGCAGGCACTGTGAGGCATTCATCCTAGTCAGATGCCCAGTGACATTTCCCTTATTTTTATTATATTTTTTTAGTTGATGTGAATGTTTTTGCATTGCCAGAATGCACACGGAACAGTTGGACCATCTGTTGACCAAATGTGAATAAGAATAAGCCAGCTCTAATCTCCAGTGCAGACAGTGGTACATAGTTTTTCAGTGGCAGACTGGAACCATTTCTGCTCATCGGCTGACCTTAATCAGAGCCTTTTTACTCAGGAGGCCAAATCCTTTTGCTTCAGAATATAATCCATAAAAGACGACAAATATTTTAATTCCTAAAATGTGAACCCCTAATTTTTAAAGTTATTAATATAGCAGGGTCTCTTTCTACTGATATATATTTATAATATTATGAAAAGCCCATGCAAATGAATAAAGAGACTTAAATCAGAAAAGAAAACGAGGAACAGATCCACCTCTCACTAAAGTTAATGGGAGTTTTGTCATTGAATTCTGTATTAGCAGGATCAAGGACAATAATATGAATGAAAAACAATGTAGGTGCAAAAAATCAAACCACCTATGAAAAAGAATTGTGAAAAGCACTATAATAGAAGTCATTTGTTGCATGATAGCTTCTCTTAGCCTATTTTCTGGGCACAGACAATTAGGTTGACTGTCCTGGATTGCTTCTGTGTGTGTGTGTATAAAGCAGAAACTTATTTTCTCTAAGAACTTTGTAGGGATTGGCTGTACACTGTTCTATTTGGAGTATAGTGATCAGATACTCTTAGCAAAACTCCAATTTACACTGGCAGAACAAAATACAAACTCACCCAGACGACAGGCAGAGTTGTTCTAACTAGAGGTTAAATATAGTTTTTTTGTTTGTTTGTTGATATTAAAGAAATGTATAAAGACAAGCTTGATTATCTGTAATGCTGATTCAGCCTGTACAATGAAATTTACTTTAGATTTCCAAAGGTCCTGATTTCCCTTTAATCAGGTATCAGTGGAAGAGTACGAGGAGAAAGAATAAACAGACATCTGCCAAAAAGGCAAGTCAAATGCCCTTAGATTCAGCTTTAGCAAAGTTTGTCAGGCACTGCCATTGTGGTTTACCGACTGCTATTGCTAGCATTCCTTTTTTATTTGAATCCCGGTCTTCCATTTTAGGAGGAACTGCTTAACCAAACATGCTGCACCACAATAATTTAATCTGCTTCCTCATTAAATCAGCATTCAGTGCTTCTAATTTATGAGAGCATTAATAAAAGTTAATTGTTATATTATAATCTACATTAGTCTGCACAATTAAAGTATATGCCAGTAAAATTTAATACACTATTTTAAAGTTTGTCCAGGCCCTCCCCGCAATCCAGTTTGAGAAAGAGCCTCTTGCCCCCAGGAATTAGTTCTCTAGTGAGGCCTTCCCATGGCCGACTTTATCTGGGAGATAGCATATAAATTTTGAACCACAGTGACATTGATGAACTATATAGTTGTCAGTCATGTCTGATGATGACATCACAGCATCTTGTGTGTGCTCTTGTGGCTGTACAATCCGATCTGCAAGGAGCAAGGTCACAGTAGGTGTCACACAAAAATGTCTCCCATTGAAAACGTGGCATGATGCTTGGCCCTTTTTTCAACCAGTTTTTCACAGATGTTTTTCTCAAAGTGTTCACAAACTTTATTGATAGTTTCTCTCCATTCAGGTCTGCCTGTGGCTGTGTCTTCTAAGTTATTGATATTTATGCTGCTTGAGTTGAGATTCTGCTTAAGGATGTCTTTGAATTGTTTATGTTAGTCACTCAGTCCAAGTACACTTACGCCAAAGATTTTCATTTTTCTGATAAAAGCATTAACCTTCCCTACCCTTGTATTTTCCTGTAAGTTTCATTTTCTTTTCAGGGCACTGTGCTGCTAAAAATATGTGCATTACAGCACCATACGGGACGAAGTCCACATATACACAAAACCCATTCAACATTTCAGGAAATAAATCTCATAAAGACAGAGAGAGAGAGTGCGTGCACAGATACAATTTGTCTTCCATTCGGTTCATCAGTACTAATGCTTGCCAACTGGGAAATGCCAGGTCAGAGACTGCTGCATTGGAACATTCCAGATCAGGCTCTGAGCAGATAATTCAGCCCTGCAGTATTCCCCAAACAATAAAATAGACCTTAGTATCCACTCTGGTCTAGCACTTAAAACTTCTTTTGCATCACCCCAACCAATACCTCCCGTCCCCCTCCAAAGAAGTAATAGGAGGATACATTCATTTACTATTTGTATTATAGTAATACCTAGATGTCCCAACTGAGATGAGGGTCCTATCATGCTAGACATTGCACTATTTTATATATAGTGCAATGAAGTAGACAAAACAGCAAAGGATGGGAGAGAAAACAGAGGCACAGCAATGTAAAGTAACTTGCCCAAGATCACAGGTAATGCTGTGAGTAGAACTCAGGGGTGAAATTCTGGCCTCACTGAAGTTAATGGCAAAATTCTACTGACTGAGCTCCAGTCTAATGCCCTATATATTGGAGGAAGCTATTTCCCCCCATTAATGTGTTTTGGATTTTAGAAAAATGTACACGTTCTCATTTTTTATAAATAAATACAAATACATGTGCAAAGAAAGCTTGTGTCAAATCAGATTTAGTTTATGCTCTTAAGTTTGATCTGTACTCCTACCCCATGCACCACATAAAATTACACAGTAGGTCAGAGATCTCAAAACATCAATAACACTGAAACAAACTAGACATCCTTGCTGTAAAAGTAGATTTCGAATCTTTAAACAGAGATTATGTGCATGTGTGCGCTTATCTCTCTCTATATATATATATTTATATATACACACACATTACATAGTCTTTAATTTGGTAAAAATACTTTAAAAAAAAATAAAAAAACCCACTTTGGCACAGAGAGAGACTGCAGGCTTGAATTCACTGATGGGTATGTTATGCCATTAAAACCAACCAAAAGTGTTAGTCTCATTTTGAATGCAGTTTCATAGCCATTCCAAGAACATCTGCATGTGTGAACAGAGAAATATCTGTGTGTTTATTAGTAGTAGTGATGGTGCTGTGTGGAACACAGCAACTTTTGAAAGGATGAAGTGGATACAGAGAAGTGCAAGGTGAAAACTAGGTCTGTCATCGATGACTATTTGTGGAAATTCTCTGAATGTTAACAAACTGTTCTCATGTGTTTTCACACCACACGGCATGCTTCATGACATTTTCAGGCTCATAGGGTGTCTACACTACAAAATTAGGTCGATTTTATAGAAGTCGATTTTTAGAAATCAATTTTATACAGTCGATTGCGTATGTCCACACTAAGCGCATTAAGTCGGCAGAGTGCGTCCTCACTATTGTGGCTAGCATCGACCTACGGAGCTGTGCACTGTGGGTAGCTATCCCACAGTTTCTGCAGTCTCTGCCACCCATTGGAATTCTGGGTTGAGCTCCCAATGCCTGATGGGGCAAAAACATTGTTGCAGATGGTTTACATGTCATCAGTCACCCCTCCCTCTGTGAAAGCAACAGCAGACAATCGTTTCATGCCAGACACCAGGGTGATTAGAAGAGCACAGCAAGGCACGCTGCGCATCAGAGAGGCTTTGAAAACCAGTTTCATGACTGGCCAGGCTTCGGTGTGACAGGTGTGTGTGTTTCTCCTTGATGCAAACCCACCTCTTTGTTGATTTTAATTCCCTGTAAGCCAACCACCCGCCCCCTTTGAAATAAAGTAACTATTGTTTTGAAACCATGCATTCTTTCTTTATTAAAAAAAATGAGATAACGGACAAGGTAGCCCAGGTGGGGTGGAGTGGAGGGAAGGACAAGGCCACATTGCTTATTGCAGCCACACTAAAAATCAAACTGTTTGAATGACAGCCTTCTGTTGCATGGGCCATCCTCTGCAGTGGAGTGGGTAGGTGCCCGGAGCCTCCCTCCCCCACCCCCGCATTCTTGGGCGTCTGGGTAAGGAGGCTATGGAACATGGGGAGGAGGGTAGGCAGTTATACCGTGGATGCAGTGGGGGTCTGTGCTCTTGTTGGCTTTCCTGCAGCTCCAACAGATGCTTCATCATGTCTGTTTGCTCCCCCATTAGCCTCTGCTCTTCCAGCTCACTTAATTCTTTCCTTGCCTCTGCCACTGAATGCCTTCATGCATTAAGCTGTGCCCTATCAGTGCGGGAGGACTGGATGAGCTTGGAAAACATGTCATCACGAGTGCATTTTTTTTTCACCTTTTAATCTGTGATAACCTCAGGGACAGAGATGATGGGGGTGCGTAGAAACATTCTACGCTCTACGATTCTGGGGGGACTGCATAGTCACCTGTGCTGCTGAGTTCGCCATGCTGACCAAACAGGAAATGAAATTAAAAAGTTCCCAGGGCTTTTCCTGTGTACCTGGCTAGTGCATCAGAGTTCAAAGTGCTGTCCGGAGCGGTCACAATGGAGCACTCCATCGATTTGCGTCCCCACTACCCCAAATTCAACCCAGCAAAGTCAATTTTAGCATTACTCCCCTCGCCAGGGAGGAGTACAGAAGTTGATTTTAGGAGCCCTTTAGGTCGACGGAACAGGGTTGGTTGTGTGGACACATTCATTTTTAAATCGACCAAAGGCAGCTAAATTCGACCTAACCCTGTAGTGTAGACCAGACCATATTATATAGTTTTCTAGTAGACACACAAGAGTGCTATCCACAGAACTGATGGCAGGTGGAGGCAAGCAAAGAAGAGGAAGGGATTTTATTCCATGAGGAATTACCATTATTTGTTTTTAGTCTACAAGTATCCTGCAGAGTTTTCTGAGTCTATCAAAAGGTTTCTCATCTCATAACAGAGATTACATCACCTACATTTGTTTGAGTCCTGATGATTATGTACTCAAGAATTATTCTTTATCAGGGACCATCTCTATTCCAGTAATAACTTCCTCTTATCATGGCATCAACACTTCCAAAAGTCCTGTGATTTTTGAGGTACTTTTAAGGGCTTTAGAAACCCCTTATAGCCCTTTGAAGTTGGATATATATGGTTTTGCTTCAGTAGGACAGACTTCAGGAACTGGCCAATAATTAATCCTATTACTAATAGTACTTTTCTACAGTGCCTTGCATCCAGGGATTTCAAAGTGCTTTACAGTCATTAAAGACTACATTTTCCCATGGTTATACTCATGTAACAGAGGATGGTAGGAGTTGCCTGAGTATCTGATGACAGATTCGCCCTCAATTAATCATCACAACATCCCTTTGAGTACTATTATACCAGACTTTTGTAATTCACACACATGACTGTGAGACCCACTGCAAATTACTGAATTTTGCAAATTAGTATGTGAATAAACAAAGAAGCAGAGATGAAGATGATGCAGCACAAAATATACTCTGTTCATTCAAATGCAGCGTATCAATAACTAGAATAATTCATTGTATACTAGGAAATATGATGTCTAGTTTGTAAACATCAGCAAGCGATATATATGTAAGCAAGCACGTATTAAAGCTTTTGCTAAGAAGTGATCAGAGAATGATGGGGTTCGGTGCATGTCAATTGGTGCGTGGTTGGGAAGGTTAGTATAATTCTACTGTATACTCATTTTACATTTGAAAACTGAGGCTCAAAGAAGTAAGTGACTTGCCAAAGACATAGAACCTAGCAGTCACAAATCCTTGGTCAAAGCAATACATGACAAGACATATTCTCTGTTTTTATTTTACATTGATTCATTACGGTGACTGAGCAGACTAATGCTGTTTCCATGAGTTATCTGACTAAGTTGCATGCAGTAATACATATCGAAATAACTGCAAATGTATTGGCAGCTATGCTGTTTCTATATTATGATACTATGATGTACATTTCATATCAATAGCATAAGTTCCTGCTCACATAATTTTAAACAAATTCCAATTTGATCTGGAATGAAGAATGTTATTGAAGATCTTAGTTCTGTCTTTTTACTAGTTTGGAAGGTTTTGTACTCATACTATGGACTTAGAGTTTAAAAAGGTACCTGACAGATGTGTGTGGGGCTAAAAAGAAATAAAAATATTTCCACATTTTATAGTTATTTTGCAATACAAAGGTAATAGTTAAAATATAGAATTATTTTGATTAACTGGCTGCTATGTGTATTATTAATATTTAATGGGAGTTTTATTATATTAAAGTCTACATAAAATACCCAAACTCCTGCAGAACTAAAAGTGTTACATTTCACTGAGCTGATGCATTGTTTTTTCCTTTAATTTTTACTTGTGACTTTAATGTCCATGAAAGTAAGGTGCTAATTGTGCTAAACTAGCTATTTAGTGAATAAGGACCTCAGGATTTGGTCCCATAAAACAAGTTCTTTGTTAAAAATATAATTCTCAACAGAGAGCTGGTGTCTTGGTACCCCAGAGCCATGTACTGTAGGCATATCCTTAAGGATAAACCTCTGCAGTGCACTGCACATATGCCCTGTCATAAAGTCTGAACAAATAGGAGTGTGGGGTGGAAGTTTCCCCCACTGATCTTGGCTCCCCACAAAACCCAAGAAAAGGGCACTCTACAGGCCCTCTGTAACATGGACAAATTTGGGAGTCCAAAAATCATGATTCAGGACCCAAAACATTGCAGGATATCATGAGTTTGGCTTAAAATAAGTTTTAAAATAATACATTGGGGGATTTGTATTTTATGATTTTTAATCCTTTAAGGTTCACCTTTTCCAGCTTTTCTCTGAAAATGAGGGTTAAGAATTTTTTTTTAAATGAAAACAGATTCTCGTGTAATCACATGACTCCAGGAGCTGCGGACTTTCAGAAAAACATCAAATATCATGAGACACACAAAGTCTCATGAGTCAGCAACACTGCATGAATAACAAATGAATAGTACAAGTGAGTTCTACAGTAGCGAAGGTGCAAACCACATGATCTTACAGCCTGATGATAATCCCTATCCACATATTACATGTATAGAATTCAGACTCCTGGCAGGTACAGTCTGGATTTATATGTGGGGCCAGAATTTGGCTTTTGTTTTCTCCCCTCTAACATAATCTGATTGGGGATTTTCAAGTAGCTAAACCTAAACAGAGAGGACTAGGTTTTGCCTGGCTGCTGTGATGTGAGTAAGAAGCCTTCCTCTCCTTGCCCTCTCTTTGCTTCAGCAGGGCCCAGACTCAGCAGAGCACAAGGACTGCTGACTTGTAGTACCCCATGAACAAGAAACCACAGTGAGGAGGGGAATATATTTGCTCTTCCAATCTCCACTGACCAGCAAAGCTGGATGGGGACAGAGAGAGGAGTATGCTGCATCAAGTTAAGTCCTCTTATGTGCATGGAAAGTCCATGAGGGACAGTACTTTCTGATCTCACACATACTCCAGGATGATGCCCCTTAATGTAGAGCTCTGCCTTAAAATACAATTGAGACTAGAGGTGAGGAATAACTAGTGAAATAAATAGCAGTTCTCCTGTTCTAAAAAGTACCTTCCTTATTCTAAAAAGTTTTACTAATATGGATGATGTATTTAATAATTTCTCTACATAACAGTAGCAAAGAAATCTACATTTCAGGTATTAAATTTCAGGTAGTTAAAAACAAACAAGAGAACAAGTTGTTCCAGAGACTTGTAAGAAGGAGAAGGCTTAATTTTAATTTAATGCTCTTAGTCTTCACCAAATTTGAGCAATGTAGCAAAATGGTTGAGCAAGTAATAAGTAGTTAGAATAATGGTCTCCAAGGGCTTAATTATTTGTATCATGTTAGGCAGCAATAGTCTCCCTAAAAATGATATTGACAGCTCTTCTACAACCAAACCATTGATAATGAGGCAGTAAAAATACAGCTTCTATACATCATGACTGAATATGCCCTGAAGATGGCTGAAAAAGCCTTAAATACATCATACAGGTCTGGACGTTGATGTAAAGTAGGTGCAGAATTTAACCATTTGTGAAATTGACTTTACAAAAGAATTTTGTAGTCAATATTTTGTCATTAACAGTTTTAATGCTGCACATTCCAAGCACCCAGACCAGGAAAAATCCTGTTATACATTGTTGCTCATATCTTCCTAATTGTGCTGCTGTACCACAGCCATTATCCTATTTTATCAGGCAACGATGGAAAAAAGAAAACCCACATTAGGCTTCAAGGGCCAAATCCATCCATGTGGTAACCCCATTGGCTTCTATGACATTTCCTTGGGGAAGAATTGGACTCAGTGCTTTAAAAATATTTACCATTATAATTAAAAAGCAATCGCTTCTCGGCTCTCTATGAGCTGAGGGGTGAAAACATTATCTTCTCTCCAAGTGTGCAGTGTATTTGATTGAGATACTTGAAAAAATAATGAAAAATATCTAGTAATGGTGGGCGAGATGCTACTGTTCTTACAGTGAGTAGTGCCTTACTCTGGGAGTAGCCCTATATATTACAGGGTTTATAATGGTTAAAACACAAAAAGAGGGGAAACCAGACTATGTGGTGTTCTTCACAAGGCTTGAATGGAGCTGCTATAGAAAGGATGCTGGCACTTTATTTCTGTCTCCTGTACCAACTATTCCAGCTCTCTCCTTTGTTGCTGAAGCTGTGCAGAACACTTCCCCTCTCACAGTCCTCAGGTCTAGCCCACGCCCACCCACTGATTACCAGGGCCATTAGCATGAGGCCAATAAGCAGATGGGGATGGGGAAAGGAAGCTTTGTCAGAGGTAAATAGTGGCCAAAATGCAAGAGAAAGACATGGAGAGGGAAAGGTGAGAGGCCCTGAAGAACCTCACTCCATGGATCAGGCCCACCCAGAAGCACAGCAGCAAGGCAGACCAAGATATAGCAGGGTGGGGGAAGAGACAGACATTGGGTGGGGGATAAAAGGGGAAGACAAAGGAAGAGGTATACTGATGCGAAGGGGATTGAAAGAGAGAGAGAAAGAAGGGGAAGGTGGGAATACTGAAAAGCGGAGGCAAGAAAAAGACTTGGGGACCAGGGAAGAAAACAGAAAAGGGAGAGAGAAGAAAAGGAAAGTGGAAAAGAGATGGAAGAACTGGAAGGAAAGAGTATGATGGTACAAATGAGATGCAAGGAAAGAAAACGAATGGAAAAGAAGAAAAACAAGGAAGTAAGACATGAAGGAAGAGAAAACATGAGAACATTCAGACACCTTTACGGTTGAAAAGGGTTATTTTATTTATTTTCAGCATGTTTTATTTTACTTCCTTTGCGGGAAAGGGAGAGTCATAAGGACGGGGACTCCACTCCAATGGAAAATCATTTAGATGAGCTGTGAGAGTGGAGGAGGATTTTTGGCCTGATTGAAGAGTGAAAGCCATTCCTCACTTACTCCCCCTTTTCAAGCACTTACTCTTTAAGCATCTATCTTCAGCACAGCACGAGGTACATTTTCAAACTGCTGTGTGGGTTTTTAGCCATGCAGCTCCCATTGAGTTTAATGGGAGTCCTGTGGATGAACCCTCATTTGAAGCTTTCAAATTGTACTCCAAAATGTCTAAATAACGTACTATTTGAACATTAACTTTTCATATGGCAGGAGTGAAGTAAAACAAGGACAGAAGGATTTTTAAAGCTATATCATTCTGTTTTGCAATATGTATTGGGAAGCTCACCAGGGTTTAGTTAAAATATTTAACACAAACTTATCCACCTCTAGGATTTAGTTTTCATAATGATTAAAATAAAATTACTCATATGTGTTTTTAAATGGAGAACATAAATCAACCCATGCAGCATTTTTCCCCACAGAGGAAAGATGGTCCAGTGGTTAAGGCACTAGTCTAGGACTTGGGAGACCTCTGCTAAAGTCTCTACTCTGCCACATACTTGCTCTGTGACCTTGGGAAGTTATTTAGCCTCCCTTTGCCTCAGTTTCCCATCTGTAAAATGTCATAGTTCCCTACCTCACAGGCGTATTGTGTGGATAAATAAATTTAATATTTGAGGTACTCAGATACTAAGGTAATGAAGGCCATAGATGTACCTGAGGTAAATTTATTCAGATATGGCAAGAATACAGGGGCGTTCACTTCCCAATCAAAATGCTTTCATTTTCTTCCCTCTAGAGGATGGGGTCTTCCTCATGCTTGGGACTGAAAAACACGTGTGGTAGTCCTGGAATGTTTAAACCACCACTGCCCATGTTCTTCCTGTCCTACAAACAGAATCCAGTCTCTAATATAGTCATCTTTCACTAGAAGATTATTCAAAATAAATCTAAGCAGGTACAATTTTATCTGATGTTTACATGTCCAAGTATTTGATGATCATATTCTTATACTCTTATTCATGTTGAGTAGCAACTTTACTCCATTACTTGTGAATTAAGATACTATTGTAAGTAATAACATGAGTAAGCATTATTAGAGGGTGGCCCTCAATTAGTATTCTAATGAAGAAAATGGGTGAAATGGCACGCATAACAACACATCTAAACTTGTGGGGCCAGATCCTCTATTGCAGGCAATGTAGCTATGCCAATTTACACCAGCTAAGAATCCAGCCCATGAATCTCGGGGGGGGGGGGGGGGAAGAGGGGAGGGTGGAAGGAAATTAGCTTACATTTGAGCATCTGCTATGGCTCTATTTTACTTGTAAGTCTCCCTGGATGAGTGTGTGCTGGCAAGTGGGTAATGAAGTCTTACAGTGATGTGATCATGTCACTTGAACTGGAATCCATCTTTAACCTGGTGCTTTTCCATTGAGAAGGAAGTGGGTGGGAACCCAGAGAGGGACAAAGGATTCCCGCTTTATGCAAAAGATAAATAAATGGGTCAAACAGAAGAAAAGAGGAGCCATCATGAGGAATCCCCTAGCTACCACCTGAGCTGGAACAAGGGCTGTGCCAGGGGAGAGGACTGTGCCCAGACTAGGAAGGCATCCAGTCTGTGAAAGAGACTTATTGAAACATCTCTCAGGGTGAGATTTTATCTGGACTCAGTTGTATTACTGTATTAGGCTTAGATTTGCATGTTTTATTTTATTTTATTTTATTTTACTTGATAATTCACTTTGTTCTGTCTGTTATTACTTGGAACCACTTAAATCCTACTTTCTGTATTTAATAAAATCACTTTTTACTTGTTAATTAACTCAGAGTATGTATTAATACCTGGGGGGAGGGCAAACAGCTGTGTATACCTATATAAGCTTTATACAGAGTAAAACGGATTTATTTGGGATTTAGACCCCATTGGGAGTTGGGTATCTGAGTGTTAAAGACAGGAACACTTCTGTGGGCTGCTTCCAGTTAAGTCTGCAGTTTTGGGGCATGTGGTTCAGATCCTGGTTCTGTGTTGGAGCAGACTGGCATGTCTGGCTCAGCAAGACAGGGTGCTGGAGTCTTGAGCTGGCAGGGAAAGCAGGGGCAGAAGTAATCCTGGCACATCAGTTGGCAGTTCCCAAGGGGGTTTCTGTGATCCAACCCATCACACTAGGCAAATGGGAACTAAAAAGACTAAAAAAGCTACATGTCTACCTGCTTTGGGCCCCAACCATGCAAACTCTTTCATATGAGTAACTTAGTGCAAAGTAGTCCCACTGACTTCAATAGGACTATCCACATCTTAAAATGTGTGCAGAATCAGGGCCTTGGTAAGTTACATAGTGAACAGATAGCATATATTTACCCAAATCTGGTGGAAACAAAGCCTCACAGGAGCATCCTAACCTAAGAAATAATTTAGCAGCTTTCCTGAGGAACTCAGTTTGTTGTTCTGTAAGCAAGTATCAACACAAAGAAATGGATCCTTTTAAAACCTTAATTAAATATTACAAAAGCTGAAAAGAAGCTATCATTACCCGATACTTCTTCATTACAATGCAAAGCCCCAATTTCTGAAGAACCCAATTTAGATATCAATGTCCAGCAAGGTAGAATGGCAACAAGAAAAAAACTCCCCAAAAGAGTAGCTGTGTATGACAGTTGCCTTTGTATGTAAGAATAACCACTCAACAGCAGTAACCCACAGTTCTGGAACATTAAAAATTCTACCTGGTCTAAAGGAAGGCAGTATGCTTTGTCTTCAACAGGAACTCCGTGTTATACGCTGGAATTAGCTTGCAGGACAGGTGAACCCATGCAGGGCAGATGGAGTTCTAAGGCCTGGTCTGCACACCAGTTTTGTATTGATACATCTATGTTGATTAGGGGTTTGAATTTTAACTGATATACTGGTATACCCCTAGTGTGGATGTGATTATACTGGTGTACTGGCTATAAAGGTGCCTTATACCAATGTAGCTTATTAACCTTCCCATATGGGAATAAGTTATACAAGCACCTTTATACCAGTATAATTATGTCCATATTAGGGGGTGTTTACATCTGTAACTAGACCAGTATGGTTAAAGTAATACAAGTCCTAGGACTCCCTGCCTAATTATCTTTCTGTTTAACCAATTTAAGCTAAGGCTTGCAAATTGTGAAATATATTTAATCAGGTCTCAGTGTTATCTGTGGGGGTGGGGGGGAATCAAGCTCATTTCAGAGGCAGATGATGGAGGCTAGGTAGAGACTACAAACTTTTGGCAGAATTGTGGTCAGTTAGGGGTGTGAGGAGGTGCCATTTGTGACTGACATAGCAGTACCACCAAAAGCCCCCAGTGTGGATGTAGTTATACCAGCAAAATTGTGCTTTTGCCAGTTATGCATCCATATACAAGTACAGCTCGACCAGCAAAGCACTCCTAGTTTAGACCTGACCAGAATGTTTGTGAACTTCAAGACAATTAAAAACACTCTGGATACACATATGAATTGTGCCATCTTGCGAATAAAGTCTGATATTGTGACTAATTGTAATATCAAAAGAAAAATACAGGAAAATGCATTATTTTATCATTCAAATTTAAAGTTCATATTATCTCTAAATTATCACCACTGCTTTATTAGCTTTCTTCCATATAGCAAGCACATTTTTGTACTTATGATAACATTTCAAGACCAACATAAAATGAAGCTGTTGGCAGTATTTTTATTAACAAAGTACTAGCATAATACGCTTGTACCTATGTTAAGCTGTCTGTTAGTGTCTCATTTCAAAAGCAATTTCTTCCCTCCTATCAGTTTACTCAGTGTAACTGTCATACATTTTCTTAATCCTTGCTATCCTAAACCTTTTTTATACATTCCTCTCTGCATTCCTCTAGCATATCATGTGCTTGGAGAAATCCCTTGGCATATAGACTGAGTTTCTAATCCTGCTCAACAAAATAAACTGTCATTGTTTTGGAAATGTAAGATTTTTGCATTTTAAAATATACCACTGTGCAATCTGAGATTGCTGGAGGTTTGTGGGTAACTCATTTTTCAATTAAGGCTATGTACCCTTGTAAGATGAAACACAAGTATCATTTACTAATCAAGAGGTGTCCAATTGGAAATGAATCCATTAGCAGGAGAGATATCTGTATGTTCATTTTCAATTGTGACTCTTAAAACTATTTGCCAATAATTTGAATCTTTCTAATTTGAACAAATATCTGTTGGTTTAATCTTGTAGGATAAATCCGTACAGCTTTGGGCAAGTGGAATGCTCCTGAATTTAGTTTTTTTTTTTAACTCCCTCAGGGGCAAGTATTACAAACCACAACTAATGAGGAATTACAGAGGATTTGGAGAAAAAAGCTTATTGTTAACTTAAAATATAAGCAATTGTCTACTACTAATTTTTTGTTAGGTTTAAGACGCCATTGCTGTTTGATCAATGGGATGAATGAGCTGTGTTAAGTACCTTCTTTAGATGTAATGAAAAGGTGAGTACAAAGTGGAGGGGTATGTATGTTAATGAGCAAGTCATTGTGCCTGCAATTCTGAATACAAAAACACACTTACTGATTTGTATCTTTTGAAAAAAATCTAAAGATCCTTAATGCGCACAAATGAAATCTCTAACTTAAGTGTGCAGTTAGAAAGCCAAACCCCCTATTTTCTGTTGCTCTAGGAGCCAATCGTGACAAGAGTTTGTATTTATATAGCACCTTCCACCCACTTTAACTTACACACATTAGCCAAAATGGTCAGAAGTGACTAGTAATTTTAGGTGCCTTAATTTTTGAGCATCTACGATGAGACACTTCAAAAGAGCCTGGTTTTCACAAAGTGACGTACTCCCACCTTCTGAACATAGCTTGCTTCAACGTATCTCACATTAGACTCTCAAAAACGGAGGCAACCACAATCACTAGTCATTTTGAGAAATCTTGGGGGTGTTTTGAGTTTAGTGGCCATCTGACAGGTTACCACACCCATTTTAAAAATAGGTAAATGGAGGCTGGAAAAGATAAATGACTTATCCAGGATCACACAGTGAAAACCCACAACTGCTCCAATTATTTCAATGGGAGCAGGAACTGATAAAGCCACAGACAAAACCCAGCTGTCTTGGCTTATTCACCTGCTCTAACCACAACATCACACCAACTACTTCTGTCATTTTTGTGCAACATTTAGCACTCTATTGCCCCCACGTGTTGACTTAAAATGTTGGCTTAAGAATTTAGACCTAAATACTGACAGTTTTTAATTGCTGTTTTACTATTTACTGTTTAATATTGAAGGAACAATACAAAACATTTTGGGATAAATGTTAAATGTTTCTCCTATAGCTTTTCTAAATATCTGAACAGCATATTTTTGTGCTCTGGCAAAGGTCAGAAAGAATAACCAAAAGACGTGTGTGTCTTTTTGGCTCCTTTCTGATATGCCTTGGTACTAAGCTAAATATACAACCACAATAGAAAGAAAAAAAATCATCATGTAAATTAAAACAACATAGAAACCAGTTAACACAAAAATATTCTACTTCTAAAGATTCATTTTTCCAATTATATGCACAAACAAGTGTGATAATCCAGCTGAAATATTAATAGCCTTTTTACACGCATGACTCTGGTTAGTTACCCAGTCAACCAAAGCTTTCCTCAGTGTGAGTATGCAGCTCAAATCCTACCTCTACTTGTCTTTGCATAGTACTGTAGAATCCCTATTACACAGAGGAAGAGAAACTACAGCTTGATGTGAGGTTTGGCTGCAGCTTTAACTGCCTGATTTATTTGCAAACCTGGTATCTCTGTTATATTTTGCATTAAAAATATATCCAGAATAGTAAACCTAGCAACTTCACTAATGATTTTATGTGGAAGGCAATGATGGGTGGCAGTATAAAACCGATAGAGATAAGCCAAAATATACAACTGTATCACACAGTGCCAGACATCAGCCCAGCGGCCAGAATGAAAGAGGCAGGATTCCATGCCAGTCCTTGTGCTCCTGAATGAATCTGGTGCCACTCCTAGAAACACAGCTATGGTAAGGCAAGAGCTAGGATCATGAGCGCAGTCTTCCTTCCACACTGAACCAATTCACTGGTATGGGGCAGAGGAAGAGGAAAGGGAGTATACTGAAGCCCTCCAAAGACAGTAGCAGATAGAAATGGTTGAAATTTTTCCAACGGAACTGTTATCAGGCTGGTAAGGATTCAGGAGCCTTGAATCCCTGATAGCCCCAGCTCCCCAGCAGCCCGCCACGCAGGCTGCCAAAGAAGCCCTACCACAGAAGCCAAGGATCCAGGATCCAGGGAGCCCTAGGAGGGGGTGTGACAGGATAACAGGCAGGTTTGCAGGTTTTCATTGGGAGCCTAACTGGCTTCCATCAGAATTTCAATGAAATAGACACATTCTTGTGGAACACTTCAATTCTGTCAAGTCAGCATTTTCCTATGGGAACCTGTTCAGTCGGAAAATTTCTGATCAGCTCTATCCAGAAGGCTTTCAGTTCCATCTCAAACAGATAAACATACCCTGATTTCATCACACCTGCACTCTAATACGAAACCTTAATACAGGACACATATATGCTTTTAAATCAGCAGAACAGAACACAAGAGCTTCTATGCAGTTAGGAAGTTATTTTACCTTCACACTGCTGAAGTCAGTGATAAGGTTTCACATTACAGTACTAATTTCCTAGGGGGTTACATAGCTTTTATGTTCTTCACTATATTGCACCCCAGAGTCAGGGAGACAAGAATCTGCACCTGCCTGGGAATCTAACAGAGCAACTGGGATGTGAAAGCTGCTCCTGAATATGTCAACCCTGCTGAAAAGTGAGAGAAGCTGTGACGTGCTTCTGTAAACAGGATGTGCTTCGTGTAACATTTTATCCCTAATTAAAACGTACTTTCAGTAAGTACAGCAGGGGTTCTCAAACTGGGGGTCGGGACCTCTCAGGGGGTCGCGAGGTTATTACTTGGGGGGTCGCGAGCTGTCAGCCTCCACCCCAAACCTTGCTTTGCCTCCAGCATTTATAATGGTGATAAATATATAAACAAGTGTTTTTAGTTTATAAGAGGGGTCGCACTAAGAGGCTTGCTATGTGAAAGGGGTCACCCGTACAATAGTTTGAGAACTACTGATGTACAGCAACAGCAAACCCTCCATGTTTACCAGTGGTGACCTGTCAACTAGAGAGAACGTCTCAGAAGGAATCCAAAACTCTCTATAGTCTCTCATGAGCTTCCAGAAACTGGATACAGCCACAAGCAGCTGCAGTAGCAAGGTGTGCCTGCATTACACAAGTAGATTTGCCTACTGCTCCTCCTTTTCTGCCATTATGAATCGTACTGTTCCATGCCAATGTGAGACACCTGCAAGTGCGAAGGCCACCACCTTGGCCAACATCAATGACCTCTAGCACTAAAGAATGAGTCTTTAGAGTTTGTGCTAATGAGCCAGACTCTCAAGCTAAGAATTGTCACAGGCACTTTGAGGCATCCTCTGCGGATTGGTCACAGAGTATAGCCCATAACACAGATTACATAAGCAAAATGTGAAAAATGACTGAAATAGGAAGCATGCATATTCTCACGGTTCACTCCATAATTTATAGATTTTCATAGTTTTAAGGGGGAAAATCGATTTTAAAGAAATTTTTTAAACTATAAAAATATTTACCTTTGAATCAATAGTGTACAGAATGGCTACACAAAGGAAGCAGGATTTCTACTAATGCAATTTGAGAAAGGCAACAAATTACAAGGTATTATTTACTTTTAACTAATCCTTGTAGAATGACTTGATATTATTTACAATATTTTTGGAGGAATGGTATGAAAGTGAATTATTTATGTGTCTATATTCAGTATTCAATATGTATTCTTCAGTGTAACATAATAGAATTGGAATCACATTGACAATTTTTGCTTGAAAATTACGTAAAAGTGTAGTATTGGATATAATTTCCAATGTATAAAACGTACACCTCTCTCTTCAAATAAAAAAAAATTACTACAGAAACATCCTTTACAAGTAAAAAAAAATTTTATATGCAGTAACTGGTATGTAATAAACTTGTATTCATCTTTATTTTAAATAGTTATAGTTTTCTGGGCACTGAAAACAAATGTGCAAGAGTAATTAACATGATTTACTTCATCTAACTGGTTCTGCAATATGTAATCGAGTGTGTGTGTCTGTTTCTGACTTGAACACATTAAGGATTCTTTTTTGTCTCAAGCTGCCTATTTTTCTCTCTTCATGATCAACTTTTTATGAATACGAATCCTCATAATTTATAAAGATAACTTTATGATCATTTTCCCTGTTTCTGATATAATTCCGTACAGATGTTTAGTATTGTTCGTGGATCCATGCATCATAATACAAGACAGATCAAGCATATATCTTCTTAAAGTGATAACATTATTTGACTACACTTCCCATAAAAAATGATTATGGGGTCTGAAAAACAGCTAAGTCTTGTTTTAGTCTAGTTTTCTTTAATGCATATCTATCTGGGAGTTTTTCAGTTTCTATATCACCTAATGATAAATACCCTTTTTTTCTTTGTATGTAATAATATTGTTTCATAGTTTACCTTTGTAGTGGTAAAAATCAGGTGAAATTTAAAAAAAAAATCATTTAAATCATATAGGGCCAGATTGACTTCTTACCAGCCAGTGTCTGCTTACCAATGAGAGTAAGGAGTTCACAGCCTAGCTGCCAGTAACTAGGGGAAGGTAATTAAATCTCTGGAGCCAGATCCTGGGCTCCACTAAACACATACACTATGGCTAGATTGTCCTTTTAACTTTCGCCCTGATTAAAGGGAGATGCTTAAGTGTGTTACCCCAGCACAACCCAGAGAAGGAAGTGGGTCTTGCACCACATGAATGGCAGATGTAGGGACACTTACCTACTGCAGAGATTGGTGCTGGAGATTCACAATGTCAATTCCCTTCTTTCTTAGTCAGTTCCTTCCAAAACCCTCCCCTTACGCTTATTCTGAACCAATACCCAGCATGACATTAGGAGGCACCATTTTTGGTAAGACATAAAAGAAGGTTTTCACTACATGTTATTACAATTATAAAGGCTTCCATATAATCCGTTACTGGGTAATTATTTTCTATTTGTTGTTTCAGTTTGTGATGATATTTTTCACTGCCCAATTTAACTTGCTGAATCTTGCCAAGAGCTGTTAAACAGCTTCTGTATTTTACTCAGGCGTTGCTGCATTTGTTTGGTGAATGGAATGATCCCTGTGTATGAATAGAATGACCAGTTGATGTCTGTAAATTGATTTGGTATCCCCTAGACTGAAAATTATTATATAAAATGTATAACCACATTAAACTGCAACAAATGTATAACTTCACTACAATGTGATTCACTAATTTCCCATGCCAAGTAATATGCACACAAAAATAGTGGTCTTTCTTCTCAGCTAAGATTTCAGCAGTGAGGTCTAATATTCTCAAAAATTCATTATTTTTACAATATATTTTAGATTTCTTCATAATACACTAATTAATCCATTCTCATAAATAATTTAAATGAAAAAAATTATTTTGTGATGCATTCTCATTCTATTTTCTCACTTATAAATTCACAATGTGCGGTAACAGGCTACGGGTCTCCCCAGTCATTAGCACAAACTAGCACAGGGTAATTGTATTATTGTAAATAAAGCATTAGAAAAAAAGTGGAGGCCCAAAATTTGAGAACTATATTCTGTGAAATGGCTTTGTTCATAAATGGGCCTTATAAACCTGACTAAAATTTTTAACTAGTGGCACACAGAAAAAAATATTAATGGATAGAATTCTTAAACCCATTGAAAATTAAACCAACAAGCACTCATCTACACTCTTATATTATTCACAGCTGGGATCACATTCAAAACAAGAATAAAAACTGGCTAAAGGCCTGTCTGTGTAACATATAGAAAACTGCAGAAGTATTGAGCCAGTAATTGTATGGAAAGTTTTATTGGATGACCCCCATCTGGATGAGATACTAAAAGATCAAGACATTGTAATTTCCAGAGTCATGAGATTACTGATAGCACAAGAACTTTGGTTTTTTTTACTGATTTATGAGGGGAAAAAAGAGAGAGAGAGAAGAGATTTAGTGCAGGGTCTATTTTAGAGGACATGCTACTGCACAAAACAAAAGAGAAGGTGGTTACCATTATTGTTCACTATGGAGTTATTTTAAGAATAAGAACAAAGGGACAATTCAAGGGACATTAAAAATTCATAAGAAGAAAACTTTGAACACAAATCAGAAAATCAGATATACTTTTCATTCCATAAATTCTTACTAAATCATTTGTACATTTCCTTATTCTTAAAACACTAATCCACTTGGAAAGAGTTATATGACATAAGGATGGCTCATTGACAGAGACTCAGTATATCCTCTCATTAAAAAAACACAATGCAGAGGAGTATTAAAAAAAGTATATCTGAATCGTTAACATTCTAACTTTTGTAGGAATGATTAGCATCTTCTGCAAGTGAAGCAGGAATGTCTCCTCCAAAAAGTGCTAAGCATAGCTGCTTTGTAAAGTGATTTAAAGAAATATAGTGAATTTATAATTATTTAGATCCCTTCACAGTGGGTAGCAGCAAGAATTGTCTTCATCTTCATTGTCACTCTTGCCAACTGTCCCCTGGGCTATTCTAACACTTTGGGAATATACAGTACATCTACTGAATGCCAAACAAGAATGAAAATACTGGTTGAATGAAATTTTTCTATATTTCTTCTGACTCTTCAGAATTAATTAGAAAATATACTGGATTTTCTTCCTGTTTATTTCTAAGGTTTTCAGATCTGGAGTTTGTACACACAGTGTATTCAAGATGAGTTAAATAAATGGAACAACATACCAAATCTGTAGAGGAAAAAAAGAGCTAACAAAGGAGTTCTATGAAGTTACTTCCCAATTGTAGTGCATATCATCCCCTTTGTGTGTTAAAAGGATAGCAGGAAAGATAGATATGCAGTTTCTAGGTCACAGACACTTACATGCATCATACTCTTCTAGAAATGGACCAGGCTGCAGAGTGCATCATGATCAGTGGAAGTGAAGTCAGAGGGCCCATATTCCCTGGAGGGACTGTTATTGAGCAAATACCCTGGAAACAGGGAAATTAGACTAGAAAACACTCAGCCAAAGCAGTACACAAGGTTTAATGAAGTTCCACTTGTTCAACTTAACCTGCATTCAGCTTCTCTCTTTGCGAGTGATAGGGGCTGCCTTTTCTTGTAGGCAGGCCAAAGTCTCTGGAAATAAAACATGCCTGTCCAAAGGATCCTAGTCTGTGCCTGCATACGAAGCATGTCTACACTACAGACTTAAGTCAACCTATGTTAAATCAACTTATAGTCACTGCAGTAATTACATGTCCACACTACCCTCCTTCTGTCAGTGGTGCGTGTACTCACCAGGAACGCTTCCACTGACTCAAGAGGAATAGTGTGTGGGTTAGGGTTGCCAGGTATCTAATTTTTGACCAGAAAGCCCAGTTGAAAAGGGACTCTGGCAGCTCCGGTAAGCACCGCTGACCAGGCCGTTAAAAGTCCAGTCGGCAGTGCAGTGGGGCTAAGGCAGGCTCCCGCACCCCAACCCCCTACCCCAGCCCTGAGCCCCCTCCTGAACTCTGAACCCCTCGGCCCCAACCCGGACAGCTCATTGAAAACATCTGATCAAAAGTCTGTGGTGATAAAAGAAGCAAATGAGGTATTAGGCTATATTAAGAAAGGACTAGAGAAAAATACAGAAAATATTATAATTCCATTACAGAAATCAATGGTAGGACCTCAAGTTGAATACCGAGTTCAGTTTTTGTTACCTCATCTCAAAAACTTTGTAAGGGAAATCAACTTTCAAGCTTTTGAACATAAATTAATTACTAGGGGCCTAATCCAAAAGCCAATGAAGTTAATGGAAAGACAGATTAAGGACAGGTTAAATGGCAAGTTACCCTTGCAGTTAACGTATATATACACACACATCAAACATTTGAAATGCAGAAATCAAGCTGATCCAAATTAAAATCAGTTGCATTAAAATTTAACTTAAAATCAGGTACACTGATATAGTTAGTACATTACACATACATGGCAAAATATAGAAGTTTCATAATTAGCCATGACAACAATGAAAATCCAGTATGAAATGCTAATAAAACACTAATTTTGCTGAAACTGATTTGAAAATCTTTTCAATCATCTGAGGTTAATCAGTTTGAACTGAAGCCTTGCAGAAGAATACAGTGTGCCAGCTATTCATTATTTTTAATACAGTATGGGAGAAATCTTATAGATATTTTTATTTTTCTTAATTTTATTGTTAACTTTTGGATATCCACATTTTCTTGAGATCTTCATTTGAATCACATACTCTATAAACTACAGCAATGGAATTGAATTACAACACTAATACTTCATTTAAACAAATCAAATGTACACCACACAGTAAGGAAAAGGCGTATTGTACAAAACGTACATATTTGGGACTACACTTTGCATAAATTTACAATGAACTCTTTTTATGCTGTGTATGCAATGTAATGATAGCTATAGATATGTGAACAACAAAAACACGGTCAGCAGTGTTTTACTTATATAAAAATAAACTCACAACTTGGGAAGTATTGCAAATTGCCACTAACTAGCAAGCATCAGCTGGAGAATCCAAGCTACATATTGTTAAAAGCCTAGCAATTTGCTCCTATCTGGACTTCCTCAAGGGCCCCTGGAGGCATTATGTCTTATAGAGGCCTAATGCTTCTCTCTTCTATTACTGGAGCACTAGAGTAACACTCCAGTACTCAAAATAGTCACAAAGCCATTGTTTGGCACAAAGGGGTAGGGAGAGTTGTTTTTTGTTTTTATCATTTACTGTAAACAGAAACTTTTTCATATGATCTCTTTGAAAAATTAATCTGATGAAGACCACAATTTTAACTAAGAGCAGGTGTGCATAACGCCACGGAAAGGCATTATTTTCCTTAACCATCAAATAATGCGGTTTGCTGTGTACTGTAGTTAAATATTAAAATGATAGAGCTGTGATATTCTGAAAATTAAACATGTTTCTTATTATTCATAATCAATATTTCAACATAAATAGAAAGAGCTGAGCATTAATATATTTTAATGTTTTTTTAAATGTGCATCTCTTTGTATTCCAGAACATACTATAATGGTAGAGAGATTACTTATTCTCTTGTCCCAAATTAGATAGGGCAAGTAACCTTGTCTTTTATACATCTAAACTTTGGAGGTGTTCAAATATGGATCCAAACTTTCTAAAAAGGGACCATCACTATATTTGTTAGTGTTAGTGACAGGATCATCTGACAAAGAAATAAATAATACAGGGGTTGTCACTGTAAAGGCAGCACTCACCAATAGTTATCAAAACACAGTCTCAGTTATACGTCGGATACCTCCTCTATTTTGAATATGGAGAAAAACGGTTGTGGTTCAAATACTGCGGTTTGGTGACTATTGGCAGATGCTGACACATTAAATAGCAGCCATTTTATCCATCCATATTTTACTTAGAGTTTCACTGCCATTTTGACTGAAAATTATTTATATCAATACACTTGTGTTTTATGGAGTTTGCTCTGGAGCTCTCTTCTTAGTACTATCGTTTTCAGTTTAGCTGAAAACTTAATCCCAATATTTGACTGCTATGTTTTTTGTTGCTGTTGTTATGGGCAGGATACTCAGATTTATTTTACTCATATCCTTAATGCCTTGAATTTGAAAATGAACAGAATGTTTAGCTGAAGGAATAAGTGACAAAGAAGAAATGTTTTATGTTCCACCAGAAATGGAAACATTGTATATATTTTGATGGGCAATTTCCTTTAAATATTTTGTTTGCTACTATTTCTTTAGTTAAGAAAATGTACATCATCCTGGAATTAGGAACATGTAACTGTTCTTCGTCTTATCTAAGGAACATTTCTGAAGTGTGTCTTTAAAGAATAAATTTGAAGACTTAAATGTGTGCTGTTGTAACTTTTAGGCTAGATAATAGAAATTCATTCTATTTAAGCACACCCAATAAAAGTCTCTTTGTAAGATTCACTTAACACAAAATTCTCCCAGCTATGTCCAGTCAGCCTATTCTGCACTATCCTAGAGATTTATTTTGATTACTAGTGTGTTGAGTAGTGCATCATGACAGACCCAATCCTTCAAGCAAAATTCCATTGGCTATCCAATAGCAGCATGCTCAGACCAATTGATTTTAACAATAATTTACTACATTTTAGGGCATTCTTAGCACCATTTTCCTGATATTGCTGACTTTTTCACCCCCATAAGTTCCATTATGGATAGATGCATTCAAGTCGTATGGTGATGAGCACCACCAAAATGACTATACATAAATAAATAAATAAGAGGATAAGGATTGTCACACACACAACTTCCACATCCATCAGAAACACAGATTTGCTGAATTTAATAAAATAAAAACTCTCTTTTCCCACTGGCTTTAAGCTTAAATGATGCTGGATCGTCAAAGCTCTTTGTGACTGCATATAAAATACTGATAACTTGCATGAACACATCTATATAAATTTAGCACAGTGCATTGTGTTATTAAACAAGGAAACAGGAAGCAATAAAATTCCACAGATATGGATCCATCCCAGTCCTATCACATTGTGTGAAATCCAACATTCCCCAAAATATCCTACTTCTCTCTCCCAACCAGCCAATCTTTAGGGCCCTTACTGTGAACATCTGTACAAGGAGAGGGTAAAGCTAAGCTGGAGTTAACCAGGTATTGGCGAACACTGTAATAGAAGTGAATGTCAATACTCTGGATGGTACCTCTTTTGCAAAGAGACCATTCATAGAGACGTACAGTCTGAGATTAAAAACCCCACCAATATTTAAAATAACTGAACGTCCTCCCTCCTCCTCCCCCCCCCCCGCAAGGACGATAACCATGTAATTTCAGTTATAATTACAGCAGACTCTGATTGAATTTAATTTTAATTATTTAAAATTTGTACACACTCCAGAAAAACCTCATTAAGCTGGATCAGCCAGTTTGTTTTCAAGTGGGACCTATGAGTCAACATTTACAATCATCCATTACAATATCCATTCATCCACTCTAACGGTGCTGATTAATCAATTCAAGCAAGTAAGTAATGGTGGATAAAATCATTTTATAGTTGTACACGGAAGATGTTATTCAAATAACTGAAAACTTCAGACTGTTGGTACATAAACACAGCTGCCCTTTCTTTATTCTATTAGAACAAACTTTCAGTTTACAACAAGCAGTCCTCTCAATATAAAGAATGATCCCTCATTGGTTTACTGAAACAACACAGATCATAAGTACTTTGGACCACTATCAAAAGTACAGCAATGCAATAAAGAAGATGCTGTTAAATTAATTTTAATGACAATAAATCTATCTTAGCACATTGCACATCAGGCAATGGTGATACTCTTACCTAACTGAACCCAAAGCAAATATACCAGCAAATGCAGTTCAATAGTTTCTTCGTGTAAGAATCAGTTGTGCCTGGCCTTCATATAAGAACATCCCCACTCTTTAGAGTCCACGTGCAAAGACTAAGCACAATTTCATTAAGGATCCCACACACTGCTTCTGGGATCTATCTACCCAAAAAAAGGAGTGCACAGAGGGTAGTATCCACTAAATTTTCAGAAAGGTTTCTTCTGTAATATGTACTGACCATGTTGAACAAGGTGCGAGTTTTAATCATAGGATGAGTGAGCTTGTTTGGATGTTTGGTCTTTTTTCCTCTTTCTTTCAGGTTACTTGAAGTTACAGAATCAGTTGGGATTGTGCATTTGGGGACTGTTTGAGCCTTTGTTCCCTTGATCATCTTTGATCATCCTCAATCAGCCTTGAGATCACCATCCCCTGTTTCATTAACAAGGGGGTAGAGCTGATTTAGGAGAGAAAGGTTTAAAAGCCAGAGGCTAAACAACCAAGGCGAGCTAGCAAACAGGGGACAGCAAACAACGGAGTTTGAGATGGAATTTATGGGAAGGAAATGTAATATAATCAATATGGTTAGGAAAGGCTGTATTGCCACTGCCAGTGCTGCTCCTGTCTTCGCCACCCACGCCTGTGTCCAGACAGAGAGCCTGACCATGGATGCATCCTGGTGTGGATTTTCAGAGTCTCTGGCCTGCATTTCCCTTTCACAGAAAGCCACACTGGGGAGACCGTCCAGGGATTTGCTGACGGAATCTCTCAGGAAGCCGGTAGGAGAGCTACAAGGAGGAGATGGCTAGGCTGAGGAGCATCCATGCACATGAGGAATTCATCTAGAGTATTCATATGGTAACCCCAAGGCTGAGGAAGCTATCTAGCTAGAGAGGACAGCTGTCACACCACCAGGAGAGGAGGATATAGCTCTGTCACAGGGTGGTAGGCAGTGCTCCACCTCTGGTCCTAACCCACTGGTGATAGTGATGAAGAACTATTGTGCTGCCTTGGCAACAAGGGATGAGGAATCTCCCCCAAAGGTGGAGAAGGAGAAGCGTTGAGCCTCAAAGGCTGGGAGGATCGCAGCCACCACTCCCAAGAGGAAACGTAGGGTAGTGGTGGTTGATGACTCCCTTCTGAAGGGGACGGAAGCACCCATCTGTCAGCCTGACATGGCATCCCAGGAGGCATGCTGCCTGCCAGGGGGGACCGTATCCGAGACATTACAGAGGGAATTGTCATCCAGCCCTCTGACTACTACCCAATGCTTCTCATCCATGTGGGCACTAATGATACTGCAAGCTATGACGCTGAACAGATCAGAAGTGAGTAATGGGTTCTGGGAGTAAGGGTGAAGGAGCTGGGAGCACAGGATATGTTCTCTTCAATCCTTCCCATCAAGGGTAGGGGTCCAGGCAGGGATAGATGCATCCTGGAAGGCTGTATGGATGGTGTCTCCAGAAGGGCTTTGGCTTCCTTGACCACAGGATGCTGTTCTGGGAAGAAGGACTGCTAAGCAAAGATTGAGTCCACTTATCAAGCAAGGGGAAGAGGATCTTTGGATACAGATTGGCTAACCTAGTGAGGCAAGATTCAAACTAGGCTCAAGGGAGACAGGAGACGAAAGTCCACAGATAAGTCAAAAACATGGAGACCTGGGTGAAGGGTTGGAATCCAGAGGGAGGATGGGCAATTATAGCAGGAGACAAAGGGGAGACAAGAGGGAACACAGAGGGGAAAGCCGAATCAGTGTCTTAGAGGTCTGTAAAGTAATGCAAGAAGTATGGGGAATAAACCGGAAGAACTAGAAATACTAGTGAATAACCACCACTAATACACACGACTGGAGTATAGGTATAGAAGGGTACAGCTTGCTCAGGAAGGACAGACTAAAAGGGAGGAGGTCTTGCCTTTTATATCAAAGATGTATACACTTGCACTGAGGTTGAGATGTAAATAGGAGACAGACTTGTCGGAAGTATCTAGGGAAAGATAAAAGGAGTAAAAACAAGGGTGACATCATGGTAGGGGTCTACTATAGGTCACCTAACCAGGAAGAAGAGGTGGATGAGGTTTTTTTTAAACAACTAACAAAATCATCCAAAGCACAGGACTTGGAGGTGATGGGGGATTTCAAGCACTCAGACATCTGTTGGGAAAATAATACAGCAGAACACAGATTACCCAATAAATTCTTGGAATGCATTGGAAACATTTTTTTATTTCAGGGGAGAGGCTTTGTAGATTTGATTTTGGCAAATATGGATGAATTGGTTAAGAATTTGAAAGTGAACGGCAGGTTAGGTGAAAGTGATCATGAAATGATAGACTTCATGATTCTAAGGAACACTACGAGGGAAAAAAGTAGAATAAAGATAACGGATTTCAAGAAGGCAGACTTTAGCAAACTCAGGGAGTTGGTAGATAAGATACCATGGGAATCAAGTTTGAGAGGAAAAATAGTTCAAGACAGTTGCAAGTTTTTCAAAGAGACATTATTAAGGCCACTGCATAGGAAAGATAGGAATTATGGCAAAAGATCACCCTGGCTTTACCAGGAGATCTTCAATGAACTGAAAATCAAAAAGGTCCTACAAAAAGTGGAAACTAGGTCAAATTACAAAATGAGATTAAACCAGCTAGAGACATGAAGGGTAACAAGAAAACATTCTACAAACACATTAGAAGCAAGAGAAAGACCAAGGACAGGGTAGGCCCATTACTCAGTGAGGTGGGGGGGAAGACAATAACAGAAAATGTGGAAAGGTGGAAGTGCTAAGTGCCCTTTTTGTTTCAGTTTTCACCAAAAAGGTTAGTAGTGATTGGATGTCTTACATAGTGAACACCAGTGAAAATGAGGTGGGATATGAGGCTAAAATAGGAAAAGAACCAGTTAAAAATTACTTAGACAAGTTTGATGTCTTCAAGTCAGCAGGGCCTGAGAAAATACATCCTAGAGTACTCAAAGAGATGACCGAGGAGATATCTGAGCCATTTGCGATTATCATTGAAAAATCATGGAAGATGGGAGAGACTCCAGAGGACAGGAACAGGACAAATATAGTGTCAATCTACAAAGAGGGGAATAAGGATAAACTGGGAAGTTACAGATCAGTCATCTTAACTTCATTACCCGGAAAGATAATGGAGCAAATAATCAAGCAATCAATTTGCAAACACCTAGAAGATAATAAGGTGATAAGTAATAGTGAACATGGATTTGTCAAAACCAAAACCAGAACAAATCATGTCAAACCAACCTAATAGCTTTCTTTGACAGGGTAACATGCCTTGTGGATAGGGGGGAAGCAGTAGATATGGTATATCTTGACTTTAGCAAGGCTTTCAATACTGTTTTACATGATTGTCTCAAACAACCTAGGGAAATATAGCCTAGATGGAGCTACTATAAGGTGGGTGTATAATTGGTTGGAAAACTGTTCCCATAGAGTAGTTATCTGTGGTTCACAGTCAAGCTGAAGGCATATTGAGTGGGGTCCCACAGGGATTGATCCTAGGCCAATTCTGTTCAATATCTTCAACAATGATTTAAATAGAGAGTACACTTATAAAGTTTCCTGATGATACCAAGCTGGGAGGGGTTGCAAGTGCTTTGGAGGATAGGGTTAAAATTCAAAATGATCTGCACAAACTGGAGAAATGGTATGACGTAAATAGGATGAAATTCAATAAGGACAAATGCAAAGTACTCCACTTAGGAAGGAACAATCAGTTGCACACATACAAAATGGTAAATGACTGCCTAGAAAGAAGCACTGCAGAAAGGGATCTGGGGGTCATAGTGGATCACAAGCTAAATACAAGTCAATAGTGTAACACTTGCAAAAAAAAGTGAACATCATTCTGGGATATATCAGCAGGAGCGGTGTAAGCAAGGGTATATCTACACTAGAAACATAAACTGACCTATATTAGGTTGACTTACAGCCACTGCAGTAATTACTGAGGTGCTTCATGTCCACACTACCCTTCTTGGGTCAGTGGTGCACGTCCTCAGCAGGAGCGCTTCCACCGACCTATGAGGGGCAGTGTGGGAAGATGAGAGCCTGGTCTCTCAACTCCGCTGGCAGCTCCCTACCGGGACACCAACTGCCTCACAGGCTCCTAGAGGGCTGCCCCCGACCCTGCTCCACATTCCCCGCCAGGAGCTGGGTGGGGAAGCTGTCCAGGACTTCTCACCGCTCCATTCCCTGCTGGGAGCAGAGGGGAAGCTGCCCGGGGCATCTCACCTCCCAAACCCCACCGTAAGCTGGGGGGAGGTCACCCAGGGCTTCTCACCTCCCTGTTCCCCACCGTGAACAGGGGGTGGAAGTCGCCTGGGACTTCTTGCCTCCCGGTTCTGCACTGGGAGAGAGGAAAAGAAGCTGCAAGGGGCTTCTCAGCCCTCCCCACCAGGAGCTGGGCAGCCTTGTCAATTTCACAGCTCAGAACCATAGGGTGCAACCACCCATGTTTCTCGCCCCAGCTCCAAGCCTGGAGCAGGGTCCATTCTCATTCCGGTACCCAGCTGTCCAGGGAAGCAAGGTGCAGCTGAGCTCTAGCTGCCCGGCTTTCTTGTTAATTTCTCGGTGTGCTGTGAAATTGACAAGACAGCCAAGAGGTGATGTAAGTAAGGCAGTGTCTATACAACTACACTGACATAAGCCTTACACCTCTCATGGAGGTGGAGTTATTACGTCAGTGTAGTAGGGCCCTTACACTGGCCGGAGAAAGGCTGTAGTGTAGACACTGACATAATTAGGTCAACATAAGCTGCCTTATGTTGACCTAATTGTGTAGTGTGGACCAGTCCCAAGACACGAAAAGTAATTTTTCCACTTAACTCTGCACTGATAAGAACTCAACTGCAGTATTGTGTCCAGTTCTGTGAACCATATTTCAGGAAAGATGTGGACAAATTGGAAAAAGTCCAGAGGGGAGCAACAAAAATGATTAAAGATCTAAACAACATGACCTATGAAAAAAGATTGAAAAAATTGGGTTTATTTAGTCTGAAGAAGAGAAGACTGGGGGTCAGGAGGGGAGAGATGAGAAAAGTTTTCAAGTACATAAAAGGTTGTGACAAAGAGGAGGGTGAAAAACTGTTCTCCTTAACCTCTGGGGATAGGACAAGAAGCAGTGGGCTCAAATTGCAGCAAGGCAGATTTAGGTTGGACATTAAGAAAAACTTCCTAACTGACAGGGTAGTTAAACACTGGAACAAACTGCCTAGGGAGGTTGTTGAATCTCCATCATTGGAGGTTTTTAAGAAGAGGATAGACAAACACCTGTCAGGTATGATCTAGTTATTACTTAGTACTGCCTTGAGTGCAGAGCACTAGACTCGATGATGTCTCAAGGTCCCTTCCAGTCCTACACTTCTATGAGTCAATCCCAAAAAGAAATATTACTCACTAAACAAAAATTCTATCTACAGGCTCCCAGTACATCATGGATACTCTACACCACCCAACAGGCCACGAATGCACAGATTTAAAGATCATAATCTAGCACACATGTATTGTATAAACATGTGAATAATCAATAACATAGTAGTTTTCTATTAGAGTTTTCCTAAGAAGTCCTCCTAAATCTGAGGTCCCTATATGAGGTCACTGAGTTTGGACAGAGCAATTTTAAACTAAATTTAAAACAAGTTTTAAAAAGCTCAACAAAATGGTAAAATACCACATGCAATGTCCATTCTTGTCTGACTTCATCCTACTGCAACATTTTATAAAACTCTTCTGAATTGTTTCTTTTTTTGTTCTCTTTCCATTTCTTCCCTCTTCAACATTCTCCTTCTCCTCTTTTTATTCCCATTTATAACAGGTTTCACTAGGTCACTCCTACAATATTGCAAGAGAGAAGTGAACTCCAACATCCTGTTGTAAACATGTTTCCACAGAATAAGTGGCAGGTTTTAGTAACTTTCTGCAATTGTGGTGACTTAGTTTGAGCAGTAAAATCGGTTTTCTAATCTTGTCATCTGGGGAGGCAAAAAGTACCTCTTGACCCATTACCTAAGAATATGCAATGGACCCCAAATCATCAGCATATTAGAGTCAGTGGGATTTAAAGCAACAGGAGTGCTAACAACTGGAGCGTCAGCAGGAGCATATTATACTGAAGTTCTTATGTGAAGCCAACCCATGCCAAATTCTGAGTTGGCAGGTCAGTATACAGTCCTTTCCAGTCCATATGAAGAAAGAAAGACAGACAGAAAGACTGACAGACAGATTGACTTTTGTTTAAAATCCTTATTTAAATGTGTGGTTGACCCAGCCAAACCTAAATATGTTAATGTGAACTCAGTTATTGCCAAGGGGTTCATTCACCTTAAAACCACACATTTAACTCACCCCACCGTAGAATAAACCCACCTTCATACAGCAAGTCTGCAATAAGACCCTTTGTTATTTATATTAAAATATAATTCGGAACATCTGATTATTGGCCATACTCACTTCCTAAAACATTATTTAGAACATATTTCTTTAATTTTAATGAAATTGTACTGTAAGAAGGCATTTGTTATTCAAATCTCAAACTATATGTTATGGAGCACTAAAGTGAAACTATTGATATGGATTTTGGTTCTATAGCTTACCACTGTCATCTTCCAATCATTAGCTGCATAAGCATACAAAAACTTAATGAGCCAGAAATAGTGAAATCCAACCCCTGGATATCATTTTGGCAAGTTCCTCCTTGGAAACACTCCAGCTCACTTTCATGCTCTCAATATTAATCTTTTATTAATAGATTCATTGTCTAGGAGTAATTTCTGAAGTCCATTTTTGCCACTCATCCTAAGCTATATGTCAGGAAGTTTATTTAGTGTCTGTGAAGATAGCTGTCCAGAAAGCAGGACTGATACTGCTGATATCAGCTGAAGAAAATGTACAGTATATGACTGAGCTCTGTGGGAAAGGATTGGGAGTGGGCAAAAAAGAAATGTTCATTGGCATATATATTTATTCAAACAAGTTTCTGGCAATACTGTAAGAAGAGGAGGGAAAAAAGCAATATGAGGTTACCTCTGTGCCGCCTGTATTATAATACTGCAATAAACTTTTCTAGAAAGTCATCATATTTACTTGAAGTTTTCCAAATGCAATACATTATGTATTAAAATATGAAATGCTGCACCTTAGCCAGATATCCTAGATAAGCCAAAATAGGATGTAGAAAATATTCCCACATCTGTATACATACTAACTGTTAAATCTGAAGATTTTTAGTAGTTTTAGAAAACAATGTATTGTTAATATAATACAAGAGCAGAACAACTTTACTTTTGTTCCATAATATCTAAGCATGTTCAAACAGTATTTTACTCCAAGTCAATCATTACTGGAAAATAAATAAATGTTAACCATGACTTGAACTAAATAGACTGTAACATTCACAGTCAATCAGGTTCAATGGTTAAGCAAGACTCATCTTTTCACTGCACCAATCTTCACCTGTTACTATTCCCATTATCACTTAGCTCTAGCTTGTTTAAATTTCTTTTCATAGAGGAATATTACAACCTGGAAGGCATTGGAAAAAGGTCTGATAACACAAAAGGTTAATTGTACATTTTGTCAGGATCACATGGCATCATGCATGACCCTCATTTGACTGGTAAATCTTATCTCGGTTTCCCTTATTATTTAAACTCTCCTTGGCTGAACTGTATTTCATTTTTGCTGTATAAGCTGCCTACAGGGTAAGATTTCAAAGTAAAGTTCCAGTTTCAGGTTCCCTCACTTATGCTTTGGTTTTTGTTACTAGGGAAACACGTTTTTTCATTGCTCAGTATAAGCTTTTAATTCCCTTTCTCCTAATTCTTAAATAATCCATTTAAACTACAAAAGCAAACAATATGAGACATGTTCTCTAAGTACCTAAGTGACAACTGAATGAATAACTGCATAACATAAACTTAGCAATTTGTATGCCTTCCCATCAGAAATTAAGTTATAAGGGGTTTCCATGTATAATATGGAGAGATAAAGAAAGGTGAAATATTTATGTCAGCCATAACTTTTGACTCATGGGGACAGTAGTGGGAGTATGTCAGGAATGAATTTTCCCATTATCATAATTCAATGGCATGGAAACAAGACTTTCTATTTGCGTTTTTGGATATTTACAACACTTTATATAAACTTGCAATCAGATCTACTTGTGTGGAATTTGAAATAATGATACTCATTTCTACAATAAAATAACATTAAAAAAATGAACTGGCATTATATTCACATTAAGAACAACACTTTTTCCAGTTATCCACACTATATTCCATACGGTGCATCAGATAGGCATAGCTCAGAAAAGGTGAAACCAGGTCCAAATGCTCTTTAAAGTCAGTCAATGAACACTTACATACTGCCCTTATCTTTTGTTTATACAGTAGCAACCAGACACGGGCATTAATATTATCAAACTGTTCTGGTAATAGATGGTAATTTCATTATTCTCCCCCAACTATGATAAACTAGAAAATAAATTTTGTTCCTTGCTAATGTCACCTTTTACTGTTTGTGAAATACTAATGGAAATGAAATCAGTACAAGACTTTGACAGTGACATTGTATTAAGGCTGACGCTCCTTCAGACCTTATACCAAGTTTGTATGGTGCCATTAAAAGTCACCATATATCAAATGCATGAGAAACTTCTAGCAAAACTTTAGAAAGAATGCAGCTGAATAAAGCAGTCCAATTACATCACGTTATTAATGTCAATTATGGCAATAAACATATTAATACAAGTAGTTACTAGAGAATCCAAACAAACACTTTTCAGACGCGAGTATAAAATCTGTCTTAGCTGTTAGTTTTTCCTTCCAAATAAAGGCATATCTCCTGACACTTAATGATCAGTCAACTCCCTTCCACTGCTGTTTCAGAGGTAGCTAGAGCGGTCAAACAGGGCCAATCAAGGAACAAAAACTCACCTCTCAACTCACTCTCCAGAAGAAATTCTTCCCTATATAAAATTATTAACAAATACATTAACAAGAGAAATATATAACAAAATTGAATGCCCTGAATTATATACATAATATTTCCTGAGGATAATTTCAAGAAAGTTTCTCACTCAACCAACCTATTCCTTGTATAGAACAAAGAGGATTGGTGGACATACCTCTTTTATAGGGCAAGAAAAAAAAGTAGATAATAGACATTTGTCCTGATTGCTTTTATTCAGTGAACCATGCTTAAACCACTATTTGCTAAAGACGTATTGGCGTAGACAGAACCTTTTGAAACTGGCTTGTCTTTGTTAGAATGAAAGGAAGTGTCTGAAACTAAAAAACCCTACCTATGGGACTGATCTATAAATGAAAACCATGGACACAATCAAAAGATTTTTAGGAAGAAAAATATAGGGCCACATTTTGGGCCTATCTGTATATGGGTTTGAAAAAATACATGTATTAATCCATATCCTCAAGTGGATTGACACCAGCCAAGAATCTGGATTCTAAAGGTGTTTTTTTTTTTCAAAGCTATCAGTTGCCCTGTGCACATGGGCAGCCTATAACAAAGCAGTGAACATGCACAATGGAGGATAATTTAGTAAAGAAGTATCAGAGGGGTAGCCCTGTTAGTCTGGATCTGTAAAAAGCAACAAAGAGTCACTATATTGCAGCATAAGCTTTCGTGGGTGAATACCCACTTCGTCAGATGCATGAAAGCTGATGCTCCAATACGTCTGCTAGTCTGTAAGGTGCCACAGGACTCTTTGTTGCTTTTTAGTAAAGAAGCAGAATTCTACCTTATGCTTTCCAGGAGTTATTATAAAACAACAGCAAGTAAAATAATGAGTTTTAAAATTATAGATAATATTTCAGCAGTATCCTTTTAAGTATTTATTATTCGAAATAAAGGCACATGTAGGTTGACCATATGCATGCAAAGTTGAAGCCAGATGTAATTTAAAGCAGTTGAATTAGCAATCCTTGAAAACTGTGGGATTTAATGGAAAAACTAAATGATCCTTAAAGAATCATTGCTACTGATTTCTGTAGTATTGGTGCCACTGCTTGCAGATCAATGAGATTATTAATGGGAGTAAAGCAACATCTGCGCATAAGTGTTTGCTGGATTGGGGCCTTTGCCAATACATTAGCTTGTTCCTCTCACTTATTTCCTTCAACCCAGGGTTTGACATTCCTTGCTTGAAAATGACTGTGTAACACAAACACTGGAGCAAGGCATCACTGAACAAATCTGGCTGACTGGAAAAGAGCTTTTATTTAGACACTAACACTTTGGAAATCCTCAGTGATGCATTAGATCAATGAGGTGTTGGAAAATATTTATTTGATCAATAAAGTAAAGGTGGTTTGGGTAAAATAAATTTAAGCAGCTCTAACTGCAGTGTCATAAACACTAAAATTAAGATAAGCCCAAGAAATAAAAGTACATCAAAGAAACCTGAAACTATTACTCAGGAAAAAAACAACCTCATTCAAGTCAAAAGGAGGTTTTCCTGGGTAGAGTAAGAATGGAGTAGAAACTGAGTGAGGCTATCAGAATCTGGACTATTGTAAGAATATAGAAATGATTCTTCAGAAATGATTTTTTCTTTCATATTGTAAAGCTTTTGTGTAGGGACATCAACTGGGCGGACACCACATGGCAAATTAAATGCCAGCTGTTTATATAGCACCACCTACTCCGACCCTAACCTACTCACTAGCCCCGAGTAGGATGGATGTGTATTTTCCCAGCCTACAGTTTCCTTCCCTTAGTCACAGCACCACGGATTATTACAATCCATACTCATGCCTTTTTTTTAAGTATACAGACAGGATTCTGAAGTATGGACTTTATTTAATGGGAATGATTTTGGATGCACTTCTAAACATTCTGTAAGCTCTCAGGAAAGCCCCTAATGCATATCCATAAACATACCATACAGTATTGACTGCCTATCCATGTACATATTTGTGTCTGCATTTGTTTTCCAACAGTGTAATCTCGTGGTCAGGGGCTTAGAGTCAGAACTCCTGGGTCCCAGCTCTGGCTTACTTTCTGACTGTAGGAAACCATAGTCTCTGGTCTCCATATACCCATGGTTAGAGCAGATGTAATATCATTACCCTGTCTCATGGTGGGGGCTGTGAAATGTAATTAATTAATGTTTATAATGCACTCTGAAAATCAAACACCAAATATTAAAGTTGCTATATAAATGTGAAGTAGTATTATTTCTGTTTCCTGCTTAACTGCCTTGATGCAATATAACCAAGACTTCCATAGCAATTCCTAAACCGTCTTTCAGATAAATATTTTCCCGCATCTGACTTTTTTGCACATTTATTGAGTGTTCTTTTTTGTTCTCATCAGTTCCATTATTTCCCCTTCCTGGAGATTTATGAGTCCAGACATCTATCTGTCTTTGGATGAGATTATAATCGTACATGAAATCCAAATTCCTTAGAACCTTGCTAATTCACATTGTGCTAATCCTAATAATCCATAATTTGCACACATATAGAAATGGTGTATGTGCAGTTCTGAGCAAAGATTTAATTGCAGAGTGCTGTGTGAGGTCTTAATATTGAGACTTCATTACATTTACAAATATGTTACAAAACATGTATTAGTATTATGCATTATCACTTAGCATAAATAACTGAACCCAAATTGTCAGTTATATAAACAAAAGATAGTCTGTAATGCCTTTTTCTTATTTTTTAATTTGCATAATTCAAATTGCAACAGGTCTCTAGATCATTGGGGCAAATTAGCAAGGTTTTGCTACACTGAATAGCCCTCTGACATGGATAAAAGATGTGAGGACTTCCTTTTCTGGTGCATGTTTTCCCATACAATTAACATACCTTCCGAAATGTCTCCAACACCTGGTTACATATACTATTTGCACACTTAGAGGCAGATTCTTAAGTCAGTCAGTCAAAGTATTTATACAAGTAACTTTGATTAGCAGTAATGGAGATTACCTGCACAGAACTCCCCCTGTATCAATGGGTTGGAAGACCAACTGTTTAGAATTAGGTGTGAAGTCAACAGCCAATCTCCTACATTTATAGTTGTAGTGTAAAATCTTTGTAGGCCAGAATATACTCAGGCAACTGTGCCTTTAAGAATGAAATTCATCAACTGCACTTCAAAATTAGTAACTCCATAAGTGCTGGGGAATTTTACAGAATTCAGAGAAGGTTCAGTCACACAAATGAGTGCCTTTGACTGAAATGTTAATTTATGATTCAGAGAACACTTGCAAGCTGTGAAATTTAAACTCAACAACTCAAGCACAGGAAATTCATGCGGTATTTCAGAATATGGGGGGAGATCAAAAGGCTGTATTATTTATGATTCTTTGAGTTGTAAATAAGGATAAGTTATTTTCCTTCAGACCTGCAATTCCTGCATACAAAGGCTTAGTACATGAAGGTTCAGTCTGAAGAAAACAAGCCTACATGGCAAATCCTGTCAGGAAGCATTAATTTCACACAGAAAAAAACCACCCACTGTTGTAGCTGAAATAGTCTCACAGAATGTAATTCACCGGTACGAAGGAAGGGTGACACACTTACGGGATTTTTCTGCAAGGCTTTCCTGCAAAGCTGAGATACGTAGAAAGCAGCCAGGTCAGAACTGTGTGCTTACAAATGAAGGCTCCAATCTTGCAACTGTATCCATCCCCAGGGGGGGCTGTTTATGCCTGAGAGAGGAAGCACTATTGGAGCCAATGGCCCTCTGCATGACTAGGTATCTGCTGCAGGGGTCCAGCTACAGGATCAGGACCTAAAAGTATTGATGAAGAGGAACTCCCATTTGAGAAACAGACTCTATTATCATTATTTTTTGTATCATAGTAGCACCTAAGAGCCCCAGACAGGGCTCAGGACCCCATTGTACCAGGCACAGTACAAACACAGTGCCCCAAAGAACTTACAATCTAAATACATCTATGATCAAATGATCGCTATTAAATTTATATGAGACAAGATGGCTGGCAACATTATACAACAACAGAACACTGGAGAGTACTTCAGAACACTAGGCATGAAATGTACTGTATCCCTAACCACACTTTCATTACACATGGTTGAATTTGTTCTATTAACAACTTTTATTCATAAAGAAAACTGTCATAACTATATAAAAATAAAAATAAAACAAAACCAATGCATGGTAACGGCATGCTTCAAAGGCAACAGCTAGGTGCAGAGCTCAAATCTTTTTGTTCCCATCAGAGGAGATATCAACAAGGAGCCACATTCTGCACCAGTCTGCACATGTGTGACTCCCAATGAAGTCAACTCAGTGGGAAAATAGATGCATCCATCCAAAGCAGAATTTAGCCTTAAGAACGTAAATCTAATCCTCAAAGAATTTTTATCTATGCAAGGGCCACTATGATCAGGCAAATCTACACCAAGCAAGCAGTCTATTAAGAAATATTAGATTGGCCTCAAAATTAATTACACTCAGCCAGAATGACTTGATTCATCCAGATTAGTTGCTAAAATGTCTCTAGGGAATAGAATAGAATACTTTTATTCCTCAAGAATGAAATGAAGATGTGATTCCAAATGCCATAATTTGGGCATATAATCAATATTTCCATTGTCCAAACATCCACAATAAATGTCTTCACAGATACAAATGTTATCCATTGTAATTTCTGTAGGTTCACCTAAACCTATACGGAAAATTACATTAGAACATATACATATTGGTTGTTCTATCTTCGTAGAAATTATATACCATACAAAGTGCTTCAAAACACCAAAAGACTTAGCAAAGGATTTTTATTATCTGCAAATGAGCACCCTATAAAGCTGCATCTAAAAGTCACAATGACGTATAACTAAAACTAAGTCTTTCAAGATTCCTAAAACTACTTGCACAATAATAACATGACTACTAATGCAACTGGCTGTGCAATTAGCTAATACACATTTTCATCACTCACTTCAGACCTCTTAGACCCTTCAGAAATTCAGCCACTGATTTGGTCATGCAACCATCCCCACAGAAAAAAAAGATGAGCAAAACGCTTGCCATCTTCTGAGTCTCTGGCCCTGGTTATGGTTTCAATTTTTCATGAAACTCAACTATAACATGAGGGGATATTAGAGGTTGTTGATATTTTTTAAGCTGCTGACACTTTAGTATAAAGAAAAAATCTTCAAGATCTACAATTTGACAAATTTTCAGCAGTTCTTTTCTGCCTTCTGGATACACTGTACAATGCAGTATATACAAACTTATACTCTGGGAAACTCTTCCACATGCTTTACAAACCTTTGTAATGTCTGTTCTTTGCCAACAAGGCACTTTCTAAATATAAAAGCTTAATAGCAAAGAATTATTCTTCCATTTTTCCATAGCTTTTGATGACTTACGAAACTGAGCAACTTCAGACAGTAAAGGGGAGGAATTAAAGAAAAGATGCCTACTTTTTCTAACTGTATACAACTCACATTTTCTTTTATCATAGTTCTACCTGCTAGTCCCCAAAAGAAAAAAAATGCTATCAAGAAACAAATATGTGCAATGTAAACATTAACCATGCGAGTACAAGAAGTTGAAACTTTAGAAATGCTTTAATGCCTGGCTAATTTTGCCTGTGAAAAGCAACACTTAAAAAAATAAAAGAGCTACAGGCAGTCAAAGATGCAAGAGAAACTGAATGGCTTTTATTTATAGACAGTTCTTCTCAGTGGTCACGTGCAGGACAGTTATGCAAAAAGTGAAAAAAAATTATGGAGTGAAAGAAAATGAGTCTGCAGAACTGAAATTAATTTCTAAAATGATAATGCCATTTTCACAACTGTAAAAATAGATTAAGAAAGACTATTAAACACTTTTACTGCAGGAGAACTAGCTCAAATACCTGATGAATACACAAAACTGCTGCAAACAACAAAAACTTCTCAACAACTGGTAAATAAGGACACTTACAATTGCGGCTTGCATAGTTCATTGTTGCAGTGCACGTATTTAATGTGGTATAAGGAACAATTCGATTTTACATAAAGCATTGAAAGAAAGAACACAATTCCTCAGATCAAAATTTAAATAGCTTTAGAAGGACTGCGTGCTACTGCTTCAGATATCTTCAAATTGATCCTCACAAAGCTAAAGCTAATAAACTATTAGTATAACATATTTGAAGAAGACTATATACCTATCGTTCATATTTAATTCTTCCAGACATAAGTTAGGCAATAGGAAAACTTTTTCCAAAAGGACTTATTACCTGCAAACAGCCTTTCTTAGGATCAGATTAAATTCAGGGTCTTCTGAATATGATCTCAGAGTGATACTCCGGTTGTGTGTGTTCCGAGACATTGTCAGTTATAGTTCCTCTTTCTGACTAGGATAAATGACTTCTCACAAAAGGCTACTCAGGAACTGGACTGCTTCTTAAAAAAGCATTAGCTTGGCCCCACACCGTGCCATCAAAGGCTCTTCTGCATGATGCCTTCATTACTCATATGTTTCAAATCTGTTGCACAGTACATGGGATATCAAATCTAATCATTTTGTTCAGTCTTCTATTTTAAAGTCCTTACAGTTACACTTTCCACATACTACTGGGAAGAGTGACCTTTCTTTCTCGCCACATGTTGCTGGTGTCTGACCTACATCACGAAGATGACTGAATCTCCTACTAATCCACACCCTAATAGCCAGACTTTCAACTCTTAAAACCCCAAACAGGAAAGCCAGTCACATGACAAGCATCATTTTTCTTTTCTTTTTTTAATGTTAATTGTTCTCCCTGTAAAGTTATTTCACAATGTGAAAGAATTCTTTGAATTTATAATAATCCAACAGATGCATAATTTACAAATTTAAAACACATGTTCATCTCTGGAATATAGTTTGATGAAAGATACTGTCTTATATATATGCATATATATATCTATACACACACACACTAAACCTTTATAATCAGCTTTGATAAAGCGCAATTATAAGGAACTTATAATGAATAATGTATTATACTGTACATACAATTTGTGTTATTCTTTAACAATATATTAGTTTAATTTACACAATTTCAATGGATAAAAAACACTATTGAAGAATGGATTTTTTTTCTTCTACCAACATTTTAATGTTAAGCTGATTTGGGAATCCACAGACTGTTAAACAACAGGTAGCCAGGGTTTTCATGTACTGAAGTAGTGGGAGAACAATGTTTGACTACAATTGAGATTCACATTCTTTAGAAAGATGCATTAAATATTTATCAGTTAAGGCGTATATATTTTTCTTTCTGTAAAAAAGGATTTCTAATTATTTTACTAGAGGCAACATATTGATGGTTAGACCAAATAGCTTGGAAATACAGAGTAAAGTCAACAATTCCTTGATATTTAGAAATATTGCTCTCTTCCCCACCACTACCTTTATGTAAAATTTTCATCTCTATTCCTACGACTATAATGAATTTTTGTTGTTGTTTCTTCATCTTCTTTTTCACTTTGAAGTCTGTTATTCTCTCTATATTCTTTTAAAGTTCACAAATTTCCTTGAATTAAATCAAAAAGGCATCTCTCTCTCTCTCTCTCTCTTTCTCCCCTTCCCTCCCAAAAAGTAAAGCATGGAGAAGGTGCTTAGAGAACGTAAAGCATAGTTCAGTGTACAAATAATATACACATTATAATATATTTCAGTGATAACATCAACCTATTTTTTTAATCTATGTATGTTTCTTAGGGTTTGTACTGGTTCCCATCACAACAGCATCTGAATGCCTCTGTCATCAACATTATGTGCTATGTGTACACATTAATCCCACTAGTGGCAGTGCAAGTTATACACATATGTGTACCCAAGGAAGACCTAAGCACCCTAAAAGTATATTATATTATAACACAGCAAGATCTACCTTCTATTTTGTGGTTTGCTTTGGGGACTTTGATCTCTTCAGTGTCTGTGAGTAACTCTTAACAGCATTAATGAGAGCTATATACATATACCAAACAGACCTCCACAAAAGGTGTTTAACAGGTTAGTATCTGTCAAAGTAACATTCAGCAAATTAAACTGAAAGGACAAATAAATAAGAATCTGGGAGTGAACCACACAATCTAAATTTGAAGTTTTAAAATCATGATTTACAAAATAGGATACTCTTATTTACACTGTTCTCTGCTTACTGTGTTGGCTACTAAATGTTAATTATGATGATGTACAGGAAAGTGAGCAGAGAGAAAAAAATTATTAAAGCTAATGTTAAAAAATTATATCGTACACGGGTTAAGAAAAGAGCACCTGTACATCTGGGTATAGTACAGTGGTTCTCATTTTGTACTGGTGGCCCCTTTCACACAGCAAGCCTCTGAGTGTGACCCCCTCCTTGCAATTAAAAACACTTTTTTATATATTTAACACCATTATAAATGCTGGTGGCAAAGCCGGGTTTGGAGTGGAGGCTGACAGCCTGCGACCCCCCCTGTAATAATCTCACAACCCCCTAAGGGGTCCCGACCCCCAGTTTGAGAATCCCTGGTATAGTACTTGGATTATTCACAATTACAAAGTTTGTGTTTAAAGTCATAAGATACATATAGTGCATAATCATCAATAACCCAAATTTAGGTGAATAAATTTAAGAATACAGTTTAGATATTAGCATCCAAGTATTTGGGTACATCACTCATGAAAAGTTATACAGAGAGTTGGTTGTGGAAAGCAAATATAACAATGAGTGAAGATTGTCCCTTACTAATTGATTTACTAAACCAATATTGCTGTGAAATATGTAGCACCACAAAACACAATTGCAAAAATACAACTGTTCCTGCTCCCATCCACCCTACCTGGAAGATGGTTCTGCAAATCAGAAGGCCAAACTGGATCCTAGTAATTCAGAAGTTCTTACATAGTGAGAATGTAGTCAGAGCATCTATTTTTTTCCCATTGGCACTTGTATGTAACCCACATTCAGGTTAATGGGAGTTATGCATGCCTGACCCCATTCACTTTACCAGGTGTTTGCATGTACAGCAATGAGAGATTAGACTCCTAGAACTAGCAAGAAACATGTATATTTTTGTATGTCATGTATACCTTGACATAAATTCCCCCATGCTTCTATAGCAGAAATAAGAATCATTAGCCATTACCATAACAACAATAATATGTAGCTAGCACTTTTCAAATATCTAATTAAGCTCAATATGGCAGAGATAAATTTATGCTATTGACTGGAAAATGGGAATAAATCTGGAGGCAAGGCTAGATGATCAAAATTTAAAAAAACACTCTTATCTACTATGTTTATAGGATCACAAAAACATTGGACAACGGAATTTAAACAAGATGAGATGAATTTGCATTCTCAAAGGAATTAGTTAAAAACAGTCCTAATCCTTCATCTTCTAAATCCAACTCTACCTTTGATGCAGTATATTGTTTAATCTGATGACTAAACGGAACTGTCATCCAGTTCTCTCAACTCCATGATAACTAACTCTTGCAACATGAAAAAGTAAGATGCAGGTTGAAGATTCAAAGCAATTAGGACCCCACATCTGACTCCCTGCATTATTTTAACTAACAAAACTGTTTATTTACTTTGTTGCACAAACACTTGTACAAATGAAGTTTTGTTCACGTGGGTGTTAGTAGGAAATGAATTCAGGATCATATCTGAAAGCTCTTTTCTTACAGAACTACATTTGTTTCAGCTGGAAACAGAAGTACCATATTGGACAGCCTAGAAATTCACTCTGGTGTTTGTGAGTGAAAGAGAAGATCAGGGTAGGCATAAGGTGGAGGAGAGGATGAACAAGAAAAGACAGATAGAGAAGGATCAGGATGAGGTGCAAGAAGGATGAGAAAGAGAGAGAAGAAAGGGAGACAGGGGACAGTGCTGAGGCAACTCTTCATCTATGGGGATCCACTTCACTGAGGTTTCTGGGAACATGACCTCTGCCACCAGCAACCAATGAGAGCATCAGGTAAGCTAAAGTGCATCTAAGAACAGATGCATTTTAGCTCCATGGGCTCACCTGAAGGCCCACCGCAGAGTCCAGCTCCATATCCTGTTGTCAGCAGTGGGTAATTGTACAAGCTGAGGAAGCAGTATCTACCCCAGAGGAAGTGGCAGCAGGATGGCGAGTAGCCTGTAGTACTCCACTGCAGAATTCTATGTCTGTGGAGTAGAACATACGGCTTTTCCTTCTTTAAGGCTTCCAGAACTGTTGATCCACCTACACCTGGACTGTGATGGTGGAGAGGAGAACCCAGAAGCATGGAAAAGAGGTCAATCCTGGCAGTGCAGATGAAAATGGAAGTCACATGGAGCCTTTTATAGGTGGCTGTGGGAGTTGGGTCTTCCCTGAGCCTATGTCCTTCTTTGCACCTTCTCTCACCTTGTCTCACCCAGCCCAGTAGCATCTTTCCCACAGTTAATATCACTGAGTACATACTAGAGTGCTAGAGTAAAAACATAGTAATACCTGCTTCCATTTAATTAGAGAACAGAGAGAATGCCATGTGACTTAAGCGACCGGTCACACAGTTTAAGGAGTGAATCATGAATACAGAAAACTCAAAATGAATACACATGGGGAGCTGTTTGCAAGCAATTCACAATTTCAAATTTTTTGAGCACAACACAGCTGTCAAACAAATACAAATAGCAGACCAAAATAAAGGAGCTAAAATCATTGACAGTAGGATGCATTACAAACTGTTTGCCCAATACACATATATATGAATCTTTGTATTGCAAAAACACTCTTATCATATATATTTTATTGTGTCCGATCATTATAATTATTTCAAATTTAAAAACTACATATTTTAGATATAAAAATGGTTAACTTTTCAGTATCTTTCATTGTTATTTTTTCTAAACGCCTTCAGATAGATTAAAAAAAACTAAAGTATTGAGTTTTTCTATTCCTGTGCATAATATTTCTCTTCCTCAGAATTTTGCCAATGCCAACATTGTTCCAGTAACGTGCCAACCTAATGATGAAAGGTTGTTCCACATCTTTATGTTCTCCAGATGGCAATGGTTCAGAAAGAATCTCTTTCCTTAGTTCAGCAGGATTAGGAAACCTCTTAAAACAACCTCAATTGACATTTCTCATTCTGCCAATGCTGCAAGGGATCACGATGTGTGTGTTCTACATACTAGTTGCCAGTATAATTGTCCCATTACAAGCTCACTGATTGAGAAATATTGAAATAAACACTAAATATGTCATGAAATGTGCAACTTGATGTTCATAATGAACAGTGGGCAGGTCTGGAATTAGAAAATATGGCTCATTATTTTACTGTACCATAAATTGCAGCAATTCAAAGCTGAACAAAAGGCTGAATATTTCATGTAATTTTTAATAAGAATGCTCTCTAGTTAAAATATCAAACAAAAAGATTTTCCTTTTTTGTATCCTTTAGCATTACCTCAAAGAAATATTTCTGAAATTTAAACAAAAGAGTTGCAATCAAATATACACATTTTAAGTAGACATAGTATCTATCAAGTAAGTTTTAGGAAATATTATGGGTGATGGGGCCATTCAAACCAAGCACTATAATGTAGTCCATATGGTCAGTACTCACTGAGTATTAAATTGGCCTTAGGCAAATGTAGCTTTTTTTTTTTCCTGAGGAATTGAGATCAAGATATAATCATTGAATCTGGTGGCACTAGTAAGAAACAGCAGTGTCACAGTACCATATGCCATTCTCCTAGTTGATGCCCACTGTTTTCCAATAGAGAATCAAATGCTGGCATTAGTCTCTACTGTCTATAAAATTTTGATGAGCAAAAAAACATCCAGGAGTAATATTGTTAAATCAATTGTTAACATTTTTAGGAGCAACAGATGGGATTAGAGGAGATTATTTATCAGATGACCAGTTCATTCCAAAAGTTCCTTAAGGCTAATATAGTATTTTGTTAGGAAAAAGTCTTAATTGAAAAAAGCTCGCTAGAGCTAATTGAAAAGCAATCTTATCACTAGCATATCCCAGATAACACTTTAAGGTTATTTAGAAATAAATCATCAGGACAGCGAACTAAGACTTCTACAACCACTTCAAATATTGTGAGGCACCCTTATACGTGGATATTGCATTACTATATATGGTCCTTTATCAAGTAGTCTTTGAACAGTAGGTGATCTTATACACCTCTACCTCGATATAACACTTTCCTCGGGAGCCAAAAAATCTTACCGCGTTATAGGTGAAACCGCGTTATATCGAACTCGCTTTGATCCGCTGGAGCGCGCAGCCCCGCTCCCCCGGAGCGCTGCTTTACCTCGTTATATGCGAATTCGTGTTATATCAGGTCACGTTATATCGGGGTAGAAGTGTACTTTATATCAAGTCATTCATCTAATTTAAAATAACATGAAGAGTTTCTTACACTTCACAAAACAGGATGAAATTCAGATTATGTTTCTGATTCTACTGTCTTTATTCAGGCAAAATCCAAACTGATGTCAGTAGGTGTTTTGCCCAAGTAAAAAGAGAAGAATCATGCCCATGAGGTTGAAAATCCATAACAGCAACCCCATCTTAGATTTTCACCCTTAACTCTGCAATGCTTAACAATTTCTTGGAATTGATTTCATTCACTGGATAATTTTCTAACAGTCTGCCGTGAATAGCATACATCACAAAACACACGTTACAACACATTGCATTGAAAGACCTGGTGATTCATAGAATACTGGGCACTTAAAGAATGCACCTCCTACATACTCCACCACAGGTATAAAGGTAGAGTGCTGCTGCTAAGTAAACTGCCAGCATATCAGATAACAAAACAGAAAGGAGATATACCAGCCAGAATACAGGGGCAAACCCTAACTGTTATGAAAAAAGCTTAGAGATCTTTAATAGCAAAAAGGAACTTGATTGTTAGTTTCTTACCTGTGAATATGAGTATATCTCAAGAGTTCCTGTGCAATATATTCACTACGAAAAATTTTGCTAGTCTTAAGAAGAAAGTGTTTATTTTTGAACTACATAATAATGTGACTGACAAGCAAGCCAGGCAGGAGAACTCTAATCCATATAATTATTTAACACAGCTCCACTTTGATCTATTGTAACTCTGATTTTAATTATTAAGTCTGAATCGATACTTTGCTTTCATATCTGTTGCTTTACCTCACTCTGTTTTGGCTGGTCTGCGGAGAGAGTACAAGTGCTCAAAGTTTTATGCCAGTTTTATGCTAATTTTTAGCTAGTCCCATAGAAAGGATCGTGCACAAGGGCTTGGTGTTATTGTTACTTAGTTTGTCTACCACACTGCTGGGATTAGCACTTGTACATTTTACAGGTGTAAACCAAAAGACTGCTGAAAGAGTCTGCAAATTAGCTGACAAGTAAACTGAAGATAAAAGGCGCACGCACACACACATGCACAAAACCAGCCATTTCTACCTTTTCAGTCTTCATGATTAAGGATGAAACCCTCTGATAGAGACAGAAAAGTAACCCTCTGACAGAGTGAGATGGTATATCAGCGTTCACCATCCTCATTCAATTAATAGACTCTGCTGTATGCAAACACTGATAAGTGGGCAAAATGTGCTACTCCTTAATGATCTAATCTGCAGTCTCAGAGAATGCAGACTGAGCTACACACAAATAGCTCACTTGGATTTCCCAGACGATGATGCTTCAGAATGTTTCAATAGTTTATTTTGCTAGAATGGCAAGATGAAGACCTCTGCTGCTAAATGTAACATGCAGTACCACTAAGAAGTACAACGCAAACATAAATGAATTCTACTGGTGTCTAAATTAAAAAGAACTGCATTAACAGAAGATGATTGAAAACACTTTCTCAGGAAGGTAAATGAGATGCAGCAGAAATATTTGTTGCCTTGTATCCACCAGGCTTAACATCTTCTGCCTCCACCCAACCATCTTACCTACCATTAGACTCTACTCTGTGCTAATTGCTGTGTTGTGTTCTGGTGATGGACTGGAGGGACACCGCTACTTCCCTTAGCTGGTTTTCCCTTCAGTGGGAGTCTAGAGAGATCATTCAAGTGCAGAGGGACCCAATAACTTCTTTGCTTGTTTATCTGCCTTTCTAAGTTGTATTGGCACCCTGCACTTTATGCCGCACCGTGCCCTGCAATTCTACGCAATCTCTAACCATGCAAGATTTATTTTTTTCCATTCTCAAGATTAGCAGTTCTGACTGGCTTGCTGCCACACACCCTAATGAAGTCACCGTTCTTCTGATGGTTTAGAGAATATTCAACATGATGCCTACCTATGAGGCTCAATACCTTAGGTCTGAAGTGAAGGGTTCTTCACTTACTTCCCCCTTTCCTACTCAAAAATAAATGGTTACAAATATGGCAACTTGCTGCTCAGCACCATAAACCAACTGCTGATGCAAGCAATGGATCAAGGACTTTGCTGGGTTACTCAGAGGCAGAGATCAAAGGGCCAAATACATCACATTCCATTATTTGATGCAATTCATATCCCTTATCTTTAAAATGATTCCATTACAATTCAGGTATTTGTTTATCATGAAATGAAAATAAACCACAGAAAAACTCTTTAGAGGCACATACAAACTAAGGCTATATCTACACTACAGGGGGGAGTCGATTTAAGATACGCAAATTCAGCTATGTGAATAGCGTAGCTGAATTCGACGTATCGCAGCCGACTTACCCCGCTGTGAGGACGGCGGCAAAATCGACCTCTGCGGCTTCCCGTCGACGGCACTTACTCCCACCTCTGCTGGTGGAGTAAGAGCGTCGATTCGGGGATCGATTTATCGCGTCCCGATGGGACGCGATAAATCGGTCCCCGAGAGGTCAATTTCTACCCGCCGATTCAGGCGGGTAGTGTAGACCCAGCCTAAGTATTTATCTGGCAACTCATATAACCAACACGCTCTGTGGGTTAAATGTAGTTTCTTTCACATCCATTTGCAGCACAGACTTTGGTATCATATTCTCCCAGGACAAGCTCCAAGAGTTTGGGCAAAGCAACATACTCCTGACATCTTTAAGGATATGTTTGCAGTACCCAATAGTTACTATACTGCATGCTTGATGGATAACCTAAGTTTTACTAAACAATTTAATATTTAATTAATGCTATTTAATGCAACATTATAATAACGAATAACATGCCCTCATTTGTACTGTTTGTGACTAGAGAGAGAGAACACCACAAATGGTACAAATGAAATTATTTCCCGTGTAATATGGTTTTAATCACTCACATCAATCTACATTTTTTGCAACATCTGCAAACTGGAATACACTGTATAGTGTGTATAGTGTGACCAAAAATAATCACATTGGCAAAACTTTACAATAAGTGGACAGTAATTGTTGCTAAATTGCAGCAGAATCTCTATGGAATTAGATATTACATCCATATTAGGATCAAGTAACTTCAGCATGGTTAATGACACTGCAACAAATATCAAGGGCATTTAAATGATTAGCCACTTAGGGCTAGATGTTGTAGTCTTTATTTGGCTAATATTTTCATTGAAGTCCATTGGTCAAAGCCTATGGTACTTATTCAGGGCCTGATCCCGCAATCCCTCACTCAGAGGAATCCCTGAAGGGTGCCAAAAATGCTCCACACTCATTAACTTAACTGGTCATTGAGAATATTCACTATTTTTCAGGGGATGCTTAGAACCTCGCAGGATCTGGACCAGGATTAGTCCTTACACATACAAGTAGTTCCATTCACATCAGCTTATTTAAACTGTAAAGCAGGATGGGACCCTTACTTTTTTTTACTCCACCCTTATGGAGAGAAACTCCCATTGGCTTTAGTGGGAACTTCTCTGAGCTAGGACTGTGTAAAAACTGAATAAGAACGTTGGGCGTTGTCATTACTGCTATGGATTGGCTACAAATTGTGCACCATCGTCCCGTTATTTTTGTTTCCCCATGCTCCCTGCTCCCCCATCCATTTGTTTGTATCTGTTCTGTCTTTTCTTCTCACTTTGGAGCAGGGATTCATGTTTTATAGGACTGAACAGTCCCTAGTATAATGGGACCTCAACTTCACTGAGGCCTCTGGGTTCTACCACAACATAAATGAGAAAGAAGAAGAAGTTGGCCCAAGTGTAGCGCTGTCTGAGTAAGTAGGGAAGGTTCCATCATTTTGCATTAATCTGTTTCACAATTACTCTATAAGCAAAACTTTGAATGAGTCTCCCTGCTGATGGCCTCCAAGCTTTATATATATGCATTGCAACTTTTAATTAAAATATATTTAAAATATTCCTGTAAGAAAAAAAAATCCAAAACATTTTGCTATGAGAAAAAAGGTTAAACTAAATTTTCTAAATTGCACTGTCCAATTTTGAGCAGAGACAACAAATGAACTGCTGTATAGTCCATTACATTAAAACAATAGTATGGAATAATTGCAAGTTCCTAGATAAAATTAAAATTACCATAATAATTATTCTGTGAAACAATCCGATCTATGCAGTCTACAAATTGCTACTAGGTTGAAAAAATACATATTACTACCTCAGGTTAAGCAGAAATATTATTCAATTTCCATTAGTTATTGTAACTATTTAAGAGGTTATGCAGACTAAAATGATAAACAAATTATATTTACAACTTATGTATTGTTACATTTAGGGACCAGCTCTTTTATTTGCACTCTGGTATCAGAAAGCAAACAAGGCAAAAATGTGACTAAAGACCAACTTTTATAATAGCTTCTAACTGATTTTTAAAAGAAAAATACATCCAAAGGAGGGTACTGTGGGCTGGGGAAAGTTCCACTGCCACAATCCCCTATGGGACGGCGACACTCCAGGGGGCATGAGCCGGTAGCAGCTCTTAACCTGAGGACCCTGGGTTTGCAGTTCTGACTGGCTTTTGTGCAGCAAGCACAGAGCATGGAGGGCCTTCTTGGCCCTCTGTGACCCTACACATCCATGAGCTCCTAAGTGGTTTGCCCAGGGTCATACAAGGCAGTAACGCAAGTGGGAATATAACTCAGGAGTTCTGACTTCCAGTCTCATCCTCCATTTGCTAGAAAACACTCCTTTCATTGTTGAACCTTGCATCAGTCATGTCTATTGGGCCAAATCCCAAGGTCCACTTGTTATTTAGGCATCTGCCATCGCCAGAGCTAAACAAAATTTTTCAGCTGAAATTTTTCAAGAGGAAAAAAAAAGCAGATTCAGACAAACTTTTCACATGCATGTCACTTATTCATTTTAATTAATGGATTATTACTGAAATTTCTGAAAAAAGGAAACATTTCATTTCAACAGTTTTCAAATGAAACATTTTGATATTTTGATTTGCAACGATTTTGTTTCAAAGTGTCCTGTAATTTTCTTTTTGAAAATTCAAAAATGTTTAAAAAGTGATCAAAATGAAAAAGGAATGCTTCAATTTTGTCAAAACAAAATGTTTCATTGAATCCAAAATGAATATTTCTTGGTCCAACCCAGAACGTGTTTTTTTTTTTAATATATATTTATATATATAAATAAAAGACATCAGCAAGTCTGGCCCAAGTGCTAGCTGTATGCATTTGTGCACACTATACTTTCCCCTATGCTTTCTCTAACAGGTGAGCAAGTGGAAACAGGATATGAGAATCCTGACTTCTGAGAATTTGCTCTTGAAAGAACAAAGTACACAGAAAGAACAGGAGTACTTGTGGCACCTTAGACACTAACAAATTTATTAGTTACACAGAGAGGAGGATCAGCAACACAGGCAAGTGTGAATGAAATTACATTCTCTGGGTTTGTTGTAGAAATGACACCTAACGGAGAAAAATCATATTTCTCTTAAATTTGCTGCCTTTATTTTATTATAGATGTTTGTCGGATGATATAATTTCACAGGATAAAAGCATGTGTCCCCAGTCCTAAATTATGCCTCCAATACCTTATACAGTATTATCTCATTCCTACATGGTCCCTGAAACCAGTCCAGGCAAATAGTTGGATAAATGGGAGGCAGTGCTCTATCAGCTGGGAGTTTAAAAGGTGATGGATAAACCAGCCACACACTTCATATTCCTCTTCCTTTTGGAGAGAATAACAGAGCTCCTTATCAGGAAATGAGAGCATTGCTACAGTAATAAGTACAGTAATTCTATGTTCATGCATAAGCAGTTTATTGTCATACTATCCTTTTCTCTCACTTTTGCATTTGTTTAATGTTAAATTCTACGGGGAAAAAAACCTGGGAGAAAAGCTGCAAAGAGCTAGATAAAGCACTGTGCACACCTACATTCAGCCTGTGGCAGCCAGCACTCAGGATTACATGTTTTTATTCCCTGTGAGATGTATCTGTACTCTTTATGGGCTCAGTCTTGCAAGGTGCTGAGGACCCTCAAATCCTACTGATTTTAATGGGAGTAGAGGGCACTCAGTCACACCAGAAGGGGCTCAGCACTTCGGTGGATCATGTTTATATCCCCTTGCAATTAAAAGTGCTTTTTAAAAGTAGTATTTTAAAAGTATGCAAAATTTAGGACCTGTCAATCTTGTTAATATCCATTTAAGATTACAATCACAGCTCATAAAAGAAAAGCATGTTTGTGTCCCAAACTAAATAGGTTTAGTTTTGTAATGTCTCCTCTTTAATCATAATATTTGCTTCTGATTTAATTTAATCTATACCTATTTCAGTCAATCTGAATATATAGTAGTGTTTTTAATAATACCTTTACAGTTGTAGTACAAAGTATACAGCATATGGGAATTAATAATATGAACTTCAGCACACTAGTACAACCACTTTACAGAAAAATTGTGTCTTTACAAACAGAAAAATTCCTGATCCTAAACTCAGATATTCATATTCACACTACATAGAAATGTGGAATAAATCTATGCATCGGAGGGTTTCACAGAAGCCTTTGCTGTCAGCTACAGCTGGTCTTCAACATTTACCCACTCCTGACAAAAGAAGTCACAAGAATAGCATAATCCAAAAAGTAAACAGGGAGGCAAAACCACAAAGCATCTTGCAAAGGGAATTGCATTCACAACTTTTGTACAATTATAAGTCCAGTATTAACAGATTACTACATAGTGTTGGATTTTGTATTTTATTTGTTTGTAGTGTATCTCAATATGTAATAGTAGGCAACCAAAGCACTGCTGAACTAGAAGGACTGGCATGTAGCATAGCCATCTTTGAAAGGTTTATACACAGTCTGGGGTATCTCGTTTTTTCTGCCATTTTCAGTAATATTCCTCCTCTATATAAGAGGGAATTCCATTGGAAAGATAGAGCCTTTCAAATTGGAACAAAATTTTAAAGGTGACCACTGTGCAGGACTACTAGTGGGATGGAAGACTTAAAAGAAAGTTATCTGGTCACTTTAAAGGTTTGGGAAACAACCACTGTTGTATCTTAAACCAATTGGACATTTTTGTGGGGGGGGGGGGGGAAGTGGGAGCATTAAACTTATCTCAGTGGTCTGTGGGCAGATCTTTAAGTCACTTCTGTTTTCTCATATCTTCTTCTTTCCTGTTCTCCTAATCTTATTTCTGTTTCTCTAATCATTTTAGTGTGACATCATTTCCAGTTAGACAGATCCCTTTGTATTTTTGAATTCAGAGATATAGTTGACAAGACTGTCTAAAAGGTGATTCTCCGTAATGTGTTTTACTGTAAAGATTCAAGACCTTTATCACCACATTGTCTTTGTCTCCTAAGTATTCTTTCCAGGTTTCTCCCCTGCACACACACACTTTTTTTTTTTTTTTTTGGTCCTTTGTTTTGTGGCTATTATATAACAAAGACAATCTTTTAAAATAACAGAGGTACATATTAAATCTGAAGAGACTGGTACCGTATTCACAAGTTCTGGTAGAGGAATGAATCTGGCTTTGAAGTGATAAATAGAGTAAGCTTTCCAAAAAATCCACACCACTGTGGACCCTAAAGAAATTTAAAGGAAAAGGAGACTATTTCCACCATTTTATTTTCAATGTGGAACAAAGGCTTGAATGAGGGAGTAGTTTTTGACATTTTTCAAAAATAGGCAATGACATGAAGAGTAACAATCTTTTCTGGAAGCCAAGAATTTTCAGAACAATAGGGTAACAGTTAAATATAAAGATTCCCTGACTTATGTGAGAGTCAAAGGCCGTTAGTGAGACAACAGATGGTAAAAATAGTTGGAAAAGAGCTATCAAATCTTATAAATTAAACTTCCAGTTTTAGGAGTCTTTTTAAAAGTCTGTGAATATTTAACATGTGCTTGTATATCTTAAATTGGTTTTAAAATAGTACAATTGCAGTCTAAACACAAGAATGTTACATTTAAATAAATTGTCTTAATTTCTGCAAGACATTTACTGTAAAATTCTTATAATAAACTGTGTTGGAAGGAGCCACTAGTGGGTCAAATAAGGCATAAGCTCCTTCAAGCCTCCGGGCATAAACAAGCCACTAACTGCATGGGGTTTTGTTTCAGTTGAATAGGAACAGTATTAAACTAAACCAAAATAACCCACTCAAACCAAATAAGATTGTTCACACAGCCTTTTACACCAGTTTACTTATATTGATGCAAAACAATAATGTAAGTTATTCGTGTAGACAAGCCCTTTAATCTCTTCATGCTTCATTCCCCACCCCTCCCATCTGTAAAATGATGGTAATAATACTTCCTCAGAGAGGTGTCCTGAGGCTAATTCAGTAAGAATAAAATTCACTCCTGTGCAGCTCCAGCCCAAAGCCTAAGCACCATTTAAATCCTACTTATATATAATTGTGTGCAGTGTGTGTGTGTATATACATATATATATATATACACACATACATATATTGGATGCAGTGCTGCTTGCACAGTCTCAAAAAAGATACATTAGAAATGGAAAAGGTACAGAGAAGGGCAACAAAAATGATTAAGGGTATGGAACAGCTTCCATCTGTGGAGAGATTAAAATGAATGCGACTGTTCAGTTGGAAAAAGAGACAACTAAAGGGAGATATGATAGAGGTCTACAAAATCATGAATGGTGAGGAGAAAGTGAATAAGGAAAAGTTATTTATCCCTTCTCATAATACAAGAACTAGGGGTCATCCAATGAAATTAAAGGCAGCAAGTTTAAAACAAACAAAAGGAAATACTTCTTCACACAATGCACAGTCTGTGGAACTCATTGCCAGGGGATGTTGTGATGGCCAAAAGTATAAAATTAGATGAGTTCATGAAGGACATTTCCATCAATGACTATTAGCCAAGATAGTCAGGGATGCAACCCCATGCTCTAGGTGTCCCTAAGCCTGTGACCGCCAGATTCTGGGACTGGATGACAGGGGATGGATCACTTGATAATTACCCTGTTCTTTTCATTCCCTTTGAAGTATCTGGCACTAACCACTGTTGGAAGACAGGATACTGGGATAGATGGACCACTGGTCTGACCCAGCATGGACATTCTTATGTTCTACTTAGGTTGTCAAAACAGAGCCCAACTGATAAGTAGTTCAGAAGTCTAGAACTTGCTCCCTGCATTGGGATGAATTTCACCCCATGTCTCTGCATGTCTCTTTGAGACCCTCAGATTGAAGGTGTTACATAGTCAATTTATTATAAGACCTCCATGGACGGTAATTGTACAGTCACCCTTGTAATTATTCTCTCATTTGTTTAACAGTCCTTTTACATTTCATCTTTGTATTAAACCTAAATTCACCCTGTTGCAGTTTATGTCCATTACTTATTCTGTTAGCAGTTACTGAGTGTCAGATTAATCAACCAGGTTATAATAATGTCTCTTGCTCTGTCCCTGATAATCACTGTCCCATCTATAACTTCCCTTCCTGTACATTTCTGTATGTAAGTATGACTTTCCTCAGTCATCTTCAATACAGACTAAACGTTCCTCTTAACTTTTCGTCCTAAATCATATTTTTCAAACCTTGAATTATTTTTGCTTCTGGTCTCTGAACTCTCCCCAATCTATGGCCCTCTCCAATCAATCATCTCTTATACAGGAAAACCCTTTCATGTTTCTTCTGGAATTTTCTCTATGAGGAGTCAGAGTAGGCCAGAGGTTAGAGCCCTGAAACTAGAAGGGTTTCCCAAAGATCTATGCTGATACCTGAGATCTGTTGGAGGCCAGGGCCATGTGGGCAGATGTAATGTACCTCCACATTGCTCGTGAGTTTCCCTGGAACCCCACTCTATGGACTAGGGTTACCATACGTCCAGATTTCCCCAGACATGTCCGGCTTTTTAGGCCTCAAATCCCCGTCCGGGAGGAAATCCCAAAAAGCCAGACATGTCCGGGAAAATAGGGAAGGAGGGGTCGTGGGGCTTGGGTCCGGGCCGGAGCCGCTGGGGCCGGCAGTGCTCGGCTGGGGGCCGGAGCCGCTGGGGCAGGTGGTGCTCGGCCGGGGCCGCTGGGGCCAGGGTGGGCCGGAGCCGCTCGGCCGGAACCAAGGCCGGTGCCCCAGGGCCCGAGCCAAGCCGGGCGGAAGACGCCGGGACTAGAGCCTCTTGGCCTGGGCTGGCCGGTCACTGGAGGGAGCCGCTCAGCCAGGGGGGCCGGATTGGGCCGCGCCGCGCCCTGCCCCAGGCCCAGCTTACCTGCTGCCTCCCTGTTTCAGGATTCCCGCGAACATTTGATTTGCGGGAAGCAGGGGAGGGGGAGGAGCAGGAGGCGGAGTGTTCAGGGGAGGGGGCAGAGTTGGGGCGGGGACTTTGGGGAAGAGGCGGGGCAGGGCAGGGCTGGGGCCCCATGGAGTGTCCTCCTTTTTTTAAATTAAAATATGGTAACCCTACTATGGACAAACCATGCCACTTTCCCTACATCACCCCATGCAAGGGGTTTTTCCTCACAATGCACAAGGGAAAGCATACAATGATAGTGTCACAGAAGTACACTTTAAAAGGGAGCAGGGCTAGTCCATCTGTGACTTGTCAGCTGATCTCAGTTGAGCTTTAAAAGAGGGCACCTGGGCTTACACAGAGAGAGACTTGGTAAGGGGGTGCCAGGGTGAGTCAGGCTGAGAGCCATTCATTAGAGGGGGAGAGAGAGTGGACATGGGAACAGGGAGCCCTGTAGAGCTAGGACTGCCAAAGACCCCTGGGAGGGGAGGCAGTGGGACCCTGAGAAATAAAGGGGTTAAAACCTCCTGGGAGTTATAGCCCAGAGTGAATTGAGGCACTGTGCTTTTGCTGATCTGCCTTACGTGTGGACAGATACACTGCCTGGAAAAGAGATTGTGTGTGTGGCAGAGAGTCTTCAGCAAGCTGGGGTGAAGACCTGCCTTGCTACAAACAGTTAATATTCACTCAGTGGGGGAGATGATGGATGCAAGCAAGTAACCCTGATTCTGGCCCACTCACAATGCTCTCAAGGCAAGGGGCCTTCGGCAGCACACTCCCCATTTCAATGCCTCCTGACTGAGGATCCACAGAAGTGGAGGAAACAGTTTGGATTTATGTGTCTTTTCTAATCTGTAATGCTCAAGGGTCTGAAACCTACCCAGAACTAAGCAGAGCAAAAATATTATTTCCTATGTGAACCACTTGACACTGGCTTTCATGGCAACATATATGATTAATTTCAGCCCATTTCTGAAGAACATCCTCCAAAACTCCGGAGTGTTTGCATTCCCTTCCAGATTTGCATCACCTGCAGATTTGATAGGATTATTCTTCACCCTCCTTCCACCTGCTTTTATGAAATGTACTTTACAGAAATGGCTGCAAGTTTCTACAGTGTATCTATTTTTGCAGTAGTTTCAACATATTCACATTTCCCCAGTTTCCCCATGAGAATGTAAAGTGGAACTGTATCAAATTCATTAATAAAGCAAGATATCCTAAGCCCATCACATTTCCTTTATCCATTAAGCTTGTTATCCTATCAAAGCGATTAAGTTGGTTTGGCATGATTTGTTTTTGACAAATCCATATTGCCTCTTACTATTCATTTTATTTTCCTCTAGGTAATTGCAGATCAACTGTTTTATCAATTTTTAACAATTTACCATGTACTGAAATTAGACTTACTGGTCTGTAAATCTTCTGGGTCTTATTTCTCAGCTTTCTAAAAACAGGTACCATGTTTGCCATTTTTCACTCCTCTGGGACCTCACTCATCCTCCATGTAGCTTGCACATAAAATTGCCAGTGGTTCTGCTACAACTTCAGCTAGCCATTCTGAGCACTTCAGCCTTGGTGATCTCGTTCTCAGTATTTGTTAACCTATTCCTTCCAGATTCTGCCTTATGACCTCATCCTTTCCTTGTTAATTATTATTACATTAAGCATCCTATTACAATCATCCTTTTAGGGAAGATTGAAGCAAAGTAGCCATTAAGCATTTCAGCCTTCTAATCCGTTGTGTGTTCCCTTGTCCTGATAAGTCGCAGACCTACATTGTCCTTGTCACATTGTCATTATCTTTCTCTTCTTTTTTACCTGCTTAAAGATTATTTTCCTTTATTGCATTTTACACCCTTTGCTAGTAATCATGACACAGCTCTTATTTAACACTTTTCATCAGTAGATCTCAAAGCACTTTACAAACAAGGTCAGAACCCAGGTTTTAGATGGGGAAACTGAGACAGATGGCAGTGAAGTGATTTGCCCAGTTACCCAGCAGGTCAGTGGCAGATCCAGGAACAGAATCCAGGTCTCCTGAGTCACAGTCCAGCGCTCTAACCCTAGGCCACATTGCTTCTCTTGCAGCAGAACATCTATTTGTGTCTTTGCATTTCTGCCTTTGCCCCATCCCAATGTTTTATTCTTATTACTATCGAGGGAAAAGGTGAACGAAGTAATATCTTTTATTGAACCAACTTCTGTTAGTGAGGGAGAGACAAGCTTTCAAGCTACACAGAGCTCTTCTTTCTGGGATTCACATGGCTACAACACTCTTATTAGTATCATCAATTTATTACTATTATCCACTCAGTTTTTCATGTTTTTTCTTTTTTTCATGTTAATATGACTACAATCCTGTGATGTAACCAGACTTCAATTCAGCAAAGTCCTTGGGCACAGGGCCAGCCTTAGGGTAAATGGCACCCTGGGCGAACTTGCATTTTGGTGCCCCTGGCCTCCGTGGGCATGGTATGCCCCCCATAGCACCTGCCACCCATGGGCTCCCCACCCTCCCTTGACTCCTAACCCCTGTACTGTGCCCCCTTTGGCCCTAATCCCTGCACTCCCCTCTTGTGCCCCTAATCCTTGCACTCCCTTCACTCCTACCTCCTGCACCTCCCTCCTGCTCTCCTAACCCCTGCACTGTGCCCTCTTTACCCCAACCCCTGCCCCCTCCTATGCCCCAACCCCTGCACCCCTAATCCCTGCACTCCCCTCCTACACCCCTAACCCCTGCACTGTGCCCTCTTCACCTAATCCCTGCACCCCCTTCACTCCTACACCTTGCACCTCCCTCCTGCACCCCTGTCCCCTGCACTGTGCCCCCTTCATTCTAACCCCTTCCACCTCCTGTGCCCCGACCCCTGTGCCCCTAACCCCTGAACTCCCCTCCTACACCCCTAACCCCTGCACTGTGCCCTCTTCAACTAATCCCTGCACCCCCTTCACTCCTATACTCTGCACCTCCCTCCTGCGCCCCTAACCCCTGCACTGTGCCCTCTTCACCCCAGCCCCTACCACCTTCTGTGCCCCTAACCTCTGCATCCCCCTCCTGCACCCACATGAGAAAACTGACCTGGATGCAGACAGAGCAGCTGGCATTGCTGCTCGCTCCCACCACCCCCGGACTTCTCTGATCCTGTCAACTTCAGACCCTCACTTTTTCTATCTGTAAAGTGGAGAAACCAAAGAAACCAAACTATGACAAATTCCACAGGAAAGAAATATTGTCAGTACTTCTTATATTTTCCACATTAAAAATACCACTTTTTTAAAAAATATCTATGAGAACTATATACCAATAATAAGTAACAAAAATGTATCCTTATGACTGAAGGACATACTTCCTGTAAAAGTATCTCAAAATGAAGGATTGTAAAGTGTCAAGGCAGTTGTGTGTTTTTTCATAGGGACCCATAATACTTAGTTCTTCTGTTAGCACTTTTCTGTCCCTGATTTTCAAGGTACTTTACAAAGAAGCGTTAAGAAAAGTTGATTTGTGGTTACGGAAAGTAAAGGATATTAGCTCTGACAATGTGCCTATTGTAGAGTGCAAAATAAATTGCAAAATGCCTTGGATTTTGATTGGTGTAGCATGTCATAGTACTGTGTACTGTCATATTCAGTACAAGGCCCCCCCCATCTCCTTTGCTAGGAATAACACAGACAGAGCTGTGGAGGGACTGCAAATTTCAGCTCATGGAGTTTTTTCACTGTTCTGTATCAGAGGGGTAGCCATGTTAGTCTGGACCTGTAAAAAGTGACAAAGAGTCCTGTGGCACCTTATATATATATATATATATATATATATATGGTACCCACTTCGTCAGACGCACCCACAAAAGCTCATGCTCCAATACTTCTGTTAGTCTATAAGGTGCCACAGGACTCTTTGTCGCTTTTCACTGTTCTGTGGCAGTGGTGAAGAATTCCACCCTCTCCACTACTTATGCCTGGAGAACTTGTGTCCATAATGCCACCTGACCTCTGGTCAGCAGCCCCTATTGCTTGCCTCCCAGCACTGCAGAACTCCTGCAGGAGACATACTGTCTGGAGTTTCCCTGGCATCATCTGGAACCCCATTTGGGGAAGGAAATGCACCAAACTATAGATGGAGGAGAAGCGTAAGTTACTACACACTGTCTACTGTAAATTGAAACAATTTGCTCCCAAGATCTGTTATGTGTGTGTAGGATTCAGTGTAGACCAGTCAGAACTACCTTCCCATCCCCACCGTCTCCTGACTCACAGAAGCCAAACACTGTGGAGCCTTTCTGAAAGAGATAACTTCCCAACACCATGCCCCCTAAACAGGAGTATGCTCTGGGCATATACCCAAAGAGCAGTATGGGAACCTAAGTTTGAATTTGTCTGTATTTTTGATATACTCAGAATCTGTAAGTAACTTAAGCACCATTTTGTATGTGCTCAAAGAAAGGGTAGCCAAAATGAGCATAGACTAACTCTAAGGTTATTGAATGATATTATACGAAGGAAAACAACCATCAAATTGTAATGTTAGCCAAGAGACCTGAGAGAACTCTGTGCTGGTTAGTGTTCTGATACAAAGATGGTGGGCATGTTATAGATAGAGCCGGCCAGAAATGCACATATGTAGTCAAGGCATATATAGAATTACAAAATAGCCAATACAGACACACAAAGTAAAACTGTGGGCATCAGAATAAATAAATTAGTCTGGTTTTGCCATGGCAGCACAAATTACTCATTTCCTGGACCCCTTAAAAGAAGTATTCACAGCAAATAAGAGATTCAAGAGAACAGCAATCCACATTATTCACGAGTATGTCAGAATATTGAGACAGGTTTGACTATTACTGCAGCTTTAGTGCCTCAACAGCCTACAGGTGTTCAGGAAATATATGCATCCTTAATAATGCCTGGGGCTAGGCAATTCAGTGTTCTCTACAAGTGTTACATAAACCTACCGGTGTCATATGAATGTAGCCAATTATAACTTCTCTTCACTGAATAACTTCTGACACTGTTTTAGTGTACACTGATTCTATAGTCATTTTAAGTAGCGACAACAGTGAGGTATATTTTGATAACGACAATATGTGATCTCTCTTTTCACCAATGCAGATGAATCCCCTACACCATAACAGAAAAAAGACCATGGTGAGAAAGCCTGTTTTGTTTGTTTTGTTTGTTTGTTTGTTGTTTTTTTAAGAAAAAACACATTTAAGGTATTAGGCATGAGTACTCTCTAATCCAAAGAAATTATTTCTAAACTACAAAAGAGAAACAATTTATGCTAACCACATTCACATCTGGAATGGAAAAACTGATAGATTTAAGCCGGATATAGAGAGACCATCTTTCTCTATTTTTTCCTTATTAAAATATAGCTTAGAGCCTAGAAGGCTGGTCCAGATTAGCACATGAATTGAGAGAAATGATACTGTCAAATCAAAATTCCACCTTGTGGAACTTCCCTCTAGGAATCTGGACCACAGTTGCTTAAGAAAAAATTCTTTTGTCCTGCCAGATAAGACTCCAAGAGGTAAAGTATGGAGCTGTTCAAAATAGAACCTGTTTGATCTTCCTTAACATACTATCTGCCATTTCAGTTTCACCTTTGTTTATTTAGATAAGTCACACTAGTGGTGGTGTCCAATCATTTTGCACCATCTCCTCCTGACTTTCATCTATCTATCTATCTATTTATTTAATAAGCAGCAACAATATTTAAACAAATATAAGGAAGTACTTCTTCACACAATGCACAGCCAACCTGTGGAACTCATCACCAGTGGATATTGTGAAGATCAAAAGTATAACTGAAACAAAGAATTATGTAAGTTCATGGAGGATAGATCCATTAATGGCTATTAGCCAAGATGGACAGAGAAACAACCCCATGCTCTGGGTGCCCCTAAACCTTTGCCTTCCAGAAGCTGGGACTGGATGACAGGGGATGGATCACTCAATAATTGTCCGATTCTGTTCATTTTCTTTAAAGCATCTGACACTGGCCACTGTTGGAAGACAGGATATTGGGCTAGATGGACCACTGGTCTGACCTAGTATGGCCATTCTTATGTTCTGTTATTTAAATATGCCCATCACATTGTCCATGTGCACGTGTATGTAAATAAATAAGAGCAATCCTATGTTCAACTGACCACTGTAAACTAAAATTAAAAGAAACTTCATCTCTCCACTGTCAGCTCTAAGCAAACAGACACCCACCCCCATTCAGGCCAAAGCCTCAATAAGCAGATGGGCTTCATACTGTGCCCTGAAGCTCAGAAACTTGAGTCCTCTCAGACCAATGGGGAAAGTGGGTTCGGCAACCTTTCACTGAAAACACTCTACCCCACGACCCAAATAACCAAATTAGGCGCTATGAGCTTTTGCCCATCAGCTGGGCCCCAATGTGTCTCAGGTAGTAAGGACCCAAACCATTTAGGGTTTTCAAGATCAAAATCAACAATTCTGATTGTAGCTGGAAGCAAAGAAGAAGCCACTGCAGTCTTTAGCAGGCACCATGTGCACCCTTCAGTCAGCACTTCTAAGTACCGTAAACAGGCTGTTGCATTCTGTACCAGATCTGTGGCTTACACCAAGTAATTAAATCTGGAGGTAACTCAACCATAGGTAAGTGTTGCAAGGTCAACTTCAGATATAAATTCTCTCCATCCTTATGACTAGCTGCCTCCCACAGTGAGCGCACATGCAGGTTGAATACAAAAGGTGTTAGGATGGGTCCCTGAAGATCTGTGCAGACAGCTCTTGGGGAGAATGGAGAAATCATAAACAGACACCATCTGAAATCTGAAAGGGGGCCATTTAGGGATTTGGTGATTTAGTTGGGGATTGGTCCTGCTTTGAGCAGGGAGTTGGATTAGATGACCTCCTGAGGTCCCTTCCAACCCTGATATTCTATGATTCTAATACATAGAGTTTTGTCTCCCTCTCCCCATAAGGGTCTGCAGTAGATTCAACAAAGTTATATTGTCAATTATATGTGAGGTTGCTGACAGACAAAGCTGATTTTTTTGTTCTATCACTAGGAAGAGATAATCTGAAAATGAGTCTGGTGAAGCCTCCATACCTGAACCAGCCAAATCATTAGAGTCATAGAAACGTAGGTCTGGAAGGGACCTCAAGAAGTCATCAAGTCCAGCTCCTTGCACTGCGGCAGCACCAAGTAAACCTAGACCATCCCTGACACGTGTTTGTCCAACCTGTTTTTAAAAACCTCCAGTGATGGGGATTCCACAACCTCCGCTGGAAGCCCGATCCAGAGTTTAACTACCCTTATGGTTAGAAAGTTTTTCCTAATATCTAACTTAAATCTCCCTTGCTGCAGATTAAGCCCATTAGTTCTTTTCCTACCTTCAGTGGATATGGAGAACAACGGATCATTAGCCTCTTTATAACAGCCCTTAATATATTTGCAGACTGTTATTAGGTTCCCCCTCAGTCTTCTTTTTTCAATACTAAACATGCCCAGTTTTTTTAACCTTGTATCATTATTGTTGCTTATCTCTGAACTGTCTCCATTTTATCCACACCTTTCCTAAAGAGTGGCACCCAGCCTTGGACACAATAATGTAGCTGAGGCGTCACCAGTGCCAAGTAGAATGGGATAATTACAGCTGATGTCTTAAATATGGGACTCCTGTGAATACTCCCCAGAATGATATTCGCCTTTTTCACGGCTGTATCACATTGCTGATTCATATTCAATTTATGATCCACAATAATCCCCAGATCCTTTTCAGCAGTACTGTCACCTAGCCAGTTATTCCTCATTTGGTAGTTGTGCATTTGATTTTACCTTCCTAAGTACTTTGCACTTGTCTTTACTGAATTTCATCTTGTTGAATTCAGATCAATTCTCCAATTTGTCAAGGTCATTTTGAATTCTAATCCTCTCCCCCTTCCAGCTTGGTGTCATCTGCAAACTTTATAAGCATACTCTCCTTTTCATTATCCAAGTCATTAAATTAAAATATTGATTAATATCAGACCCAGAACTTACCCTTTCAGAACTCCATCAGATATGTCCTCACACTTGCACAGTGAACCATTAATAACTACTCTTTGAATATGGTCTTTCAAGCAGTTGTGCAGCCACTTTATAGTAATTTCATCTGGACCACATTTGCCTAGTTTGCTTATGAGAATATCATGTGAGACTGTGTCAAAAGCCTTAGTAAAATCAAGATGTATCATATCTACTGCTTCCCCCATCCACTAAGTCAGTCACCCAGTGCCCAGGTGAAAGGAATGAAGTAAGTAATTATGCCAATTTTCCCCAACTCTCACCTTCTGAATAATCCTGCCCCAAAAGGACAGTTTGGTCAATGTGGACTCTCCCTTCCTCTGTTTCCTTTTTGTGGATTTGGAGGCTTAGGAATGTTCATCAAACTGTCTCTAGGTACCAAGCCAAAGTATCTTGCTGTTCCATGGGATTAACCTGCAGATCCATTAGGCCTAGAAAGGCTAGGACCCGCTGAAAACAAGAACTTCCACATCCTCTCCAAAGGGGAAAAATTGTCTGAGCTTTGCAGAAGTCATGTTTATTATCTAGCTAGTCCCTTAAACAGGGGAAGTGCCATTTGTCTCCACAATGGTTGAAGAGAGAAAAATCTATTGGAATTGTTATGCCAGAGAACTAAAATGGTAATGGAACTATAATGCAGGGTCCTACAGAATCTCTGGACTGTTTATATATCCTAGAAAGATATTTACAGCAGTGTGAAAAACACCTTTTAGGCTTTGACCATTGCTAATGAAATAGCTACTGATTTTTCATTATGCTCATTTTACTTCATGCATGTTTGAACTGTACTAAACATCTTATTTTTGCATAAGTAATTCAAGAGAAGGAATTGCTGAGTACACTAAAAACATCTTAGCAGGCTTGCAACTTAAATCTAAAAGTGGTTCTGACACAAAGGGTATAGCTACACTACATGCCGGATCGGCGGGCAGCAATCGATCCAGCGGAGGTCGATTTATTGCATCTAAATTGACCTCCGAGCGCTCTCCCGTCAACTCCTGTACTCCACCACCGCAAGAGGCGCAGTCGACAGGGGAACAGCAGCAGTTGACTCACCGTAGTGAAGACACCGCGTAAGTAGGTCTAAGTATGTCGACTTCAGCTATGTTATTCACGTAGCTGAAGTTGCGTAACTTAGATCGATTCCCCCCTTTTCCCCCCGTGTAGACCAGGCCAAAGAGTGCCTGATCCTAGAAAAGGTTCAAAGACTGTCTGACTTGATCAGATTAATCATGTTAGTTTTTAAAAAGGTAAGACCTTTACAAGTACTTCTTCCTAATAGTACTATAGATAGTACTGCTCCTTCCTAAAGATGCAAGGAAGCCATGGAGATTCCGTTCAAACATACAGAAGGAGAGGAGATTGCACTAACTCATAAATCTGATGGCTTAAACTCAGAGGAAAAGTCCTTCCCCTTATTGTTATTATGTTCATATGACTCCATCAGAGATGTATATTTAAAACACTTTTAGCTATTTGGTAATCGTTGATCAAGAGATTCTAACCTCAGATTAATGATAAATGGAGAAGGGGAAGCAAATTTACAACCTCTTCTCCATGAGCAGGAGAATGTATCTACATTTTAACATCCAAAGATGATTTTGAAATAAGATTAATAGTCTGACTGGTGTTAAATGGACGTTAGACAAAATGACACTACCACTTTAGGCTATACAGGTGTACCAAGGCTTATAAATCTCCAAGCCATTCTACCCAAGATTCAGTCTGTGCCATAGATGGATTGTTGTGCACTGCAATAAAGCTTCTCTGGGGAGTAAGCAGGTTGCAATCTCTAGGTCAGTTTGATGTGATTAAATTCTAACAGAAGTGCAAAATATCCCTTCATCCCCAGTGGTAGGGAATTAGTTATCAATTCTGGTCTGATCTTCTGACAAGGCATCACCAACATCACCAAATAGAATACACCAGGAGCAAGCTAAAGAATACATGTTTGCACCCACTAGAGAGACATACTGTCATCTTATGCAAAGTGTTATTGGATTTGTAATGGTCATGTTCCACCTGTTAGAAGTGACAGATATAATCCTATGGTCAATATTAGTGTGAGGGGAATACTGAAACAATGCAATGAGAATTCTAAGACATCTAATTTGTCAGATTCCTACAGCCACAACCTGGATAAATTTCCTTCTTTTCCAGCAGCATGTGTTCTTAAAAGTCAGCTGCAGTTTTTCAGCAACAGATGTAGACATCTATAACAAAGGCCATCTTAAGGTGAAAAATTTTGTGCAATGTAAACAAAGTAGAACTCACCTTTGCAGCTTCAATTACTCTTAACAGATTCACTATACAATTATGCATTTTATTAAACTTGCTTTCTGTAGACTTAAATTGTAATCAAAATAATTTAAGACAGATCTACTTCTACTACTGCTTTAACATTTAATCCCAGCATGGATTCCTATGTACTGCATGCACTCAAGCAACATTTGGTACAATATGATGATGTATAGAAGACAATGCGATCAATTTATATTCTGTATACTACTTAATGTACCTTCTGGAATGATACTATAAATCACACTTACTGTTTTGGTTCTTCTTGGGAGTCACTGCACATATTGCTACAAGAAGTTGATGAAACTATCAGACATAAAGCACAATCCAAGCCCAGAGCAGCCAAGAAGAGACTGAGAGGCACTTTCTACTCCAATGTCCAAAATACAAGGGAAATACATGAAAGAAATCTCCTCGAATGGTAAGCAATCATAAAAATCATTTAAGCAAAAAGGAGTAACGAAAAACTGTATCTAACCCTGGAAGAAAGGAAAGACAGCAGAGATTGGATCACACTATGTAGCAATCTGACAGTGCAGGGGTGGCCAAACTGAGCCTGAGAAGGAGCCAGAATTTACCAATGTACATTGCCAAAGAGCCACAGTAATACGTCAGCAGCCCCCCATCAGCTCCCCACCCACTCCCAGCGCCTCCTGCCCACCGGCAGCCCTGCCGATCAGCTGTTTCGTGGCGTGCAGGAGGCTCTGCATGAGAGGGGGAGAAGCGAGGGCATGGCAGGCTCAGGGGAGGGGCGGGAAGGGCTGGAGTGGGGGCCAGGCCTGTGGCAGAGCCAGCGTTGAGCAGTGAGCACCCCCTGGCACATTGGAAAGTTGGCGCCTGTAGTTCCAGCCCCGGAGTCGGTGCCTCTACAAGGAGCTGAATATTAACTCTGAAGAGCCGCATGTGGCTCCGGAGCCACAGGTTGGCCACCCCTGTGCCAGTGGATCAGGAATGGCCATTGCTGAAAAATGGAAACAGGAAATCAAATCCTAAACACAATGTTTACCCCTATACTGGATGGATCTTACCCAACTCTGATAGATACCTGAAGGCTCGGTTTCTTTTATGCACTCTAGTAACACTTGTATGGTTAGTCATGCCAATAAAGTCTCATGGAATTTAGTTGTTACGAACAAGCAACAGACTTCAACAGGTGAGAGTACAGCAGACCATACCCATGTTATGCTTTGTAAGACAACACAAGAATCATTGTACACAACTCCAATGTAAAGATTTTGGATTTAAGGTTAAAGTGTTTTTCTGTGGCATTCTGAATATTTTAAACAGATACTACATCTAATAGTAAAATTGCTCCTATCTGCACAGTACACTATATAATCCAGGTGTAGAACGTTTGGTTTGTGAAAAATATTTTCCTTCTTCCACAGTAACTGTCAAACATTTACATTAAAACTGTAGCCACGGTGTAATTTTAAGGGTCTAGATTTTTACAGATGTTAAAAAGGAGGACTTTGATTTTGGGGGCAATCTCAGCCAGAAATATTGCTGACTGAGTAGATGTTGGGACTTAATCAATACAAAAGAAAGTCTGCTTCTGGAGTCTCGCACAGAGGACTGTGCACTCAAAATTGAATGCTTATAAGGTACATTAAAGTTTTCACGTAATTTAAGATATGAACAGAGCTTTCTGACGCTGATTACAAAAGGGTCAGTTTACAGTATCATGTTTCATTCTTCTAAAGATGTGGAGAAAATATTTTTATGAGAGGGAGAAAGACAGATTGAGCACCTGCTCCAAATCTCTGTTTAAATTACTGTATTGCATGGAGTGCATAGGCATGAATATATACACTGACTCAGTAACAGAGATATGCAGACTTGCAAAGCTATGATGTGCTACCTGCTTTTCTCTCCGATTTTCTGTTCTCTTTTGAAAACCAGAAGATTTGGGTGCAGAAAATCCTTTCCCAGATATCACGTATTTACTGTTAAAAGTGCTTTCAATTTCCCCTTAACTTTCTGTCTCCTCACTACACACTTTTTTTTTGGTCTAGTGTAATTTTTTTCCTTTCCTTCAATTCTTCAACTGAGATATCACATCACTCTGGAACAGTGGTGTAGTTAGGAAAAAAAGAAATGGGTAAACTAAGCTAAACTAAACTTCATATTCTCCAAATGAGAAGTAGATAATCTCCATTTACCTGAGCTTCCCCTCAACTACACTACTGCCTTGGGGCACAGGTCTTCACCAGCATCAGCCCCCTACTAACATGGGGCTGGAAAAATTCACTTGTCCAGAGATAAATCAATATGATGTGTGCGCCATAATCCTCTGCAGCATGAAAACTTTCACTAAAAAAGAGGGAAGTTTTTAGCCTCATGGTTACAAAGGTGACACTCCAAATGGAAATGGAGTTTAAAACAATGTAGTGCTGTCTTCCAAATACCTGGTCTACATACAAGTGATAAAATCCTGGCCCACTGAAATCAGTGGGAGTTTTGCTGATGACTAAAATGGGGCAAGGGATTTCACCCAAATTCACACTAGTTTAACAATAGGTGGGTTTTGTTAAACTGGTACAAAACTATGTGATGAATGCTCTTAAAACAGTTTAATACAGGTTTATATTGGTTTAGCTTGCACTGGAAAATGAATAGGTGCAAAGCAAATTTAACCATTTTTAAACCAATATAAATGTGTCCACACAAAGGTTTGCACCAATTTAACTAAATCTGTTTTAAAACAGCTACAGTGTGATGAAGAGGACATTGTGAAAAGAAATGGGAAGGAAAGAAATGGATTAATTTGCCACACAAACAGGGATTTTCATTAAAAGCAAAGGTAGTCATTTTGTTGAGCTATTGGAGATTTAGTCAAACGTTTTTACAGGAATGGTAAAGAGATTTGTGCACGAAACACTGGAAAATTTCCGTCACAACTCCAGTTACAAATTTATGGCAAAAAGACGCAATACATGCTAACAGTACTGCATCAGCTTAAATAATTCAGGAAGTTTTAAATTCAACAAAATTATCGTTTTATAATCAGGAGCTTAAGCACTTTTTCCAGAAACTAAGATTCAAATGCAACAGGAAAAAAAAAATCCCAACCAACTACGTTCAGTAGATGGATTTAAATTATTGTGAATTATTCAATGGGACTCATCTAAAGAGAACACCATGCTGGAACCTCAAAAAAGGTGTGATATGTTTTCAATATTTTTTCATGGAAAGTTCTCATCAAACAGAAATATATTTTCCTAACATTTCCAAAATATTGGCCATCTATAATTGTATTATTTATTTGTGTTGCCCCAGTCTTGGACCAAGACTCCATTCTGCTAGGTGCTGTACAAAAAGACAGCTCACTTTCATTGTATGATTAAAATGGAACTTTGTGAGAGAAATAGTTGATACTCAAACACTGTCTCATTGGACACCATACAAAGTGAAACTCCATTTTCAGTTCTGATTCTGCTTGCTCTTCTCCATGTGAACAGAAGCCACTAAGAATTGCAGTAAAAGACCTCATTGTGTATTATAAAAACCATACAGCACTCTATTCCATTTCTCAGCCATTTCAATTAAGTGTTTGACTATGGAAATAACTTAAGGACCCAATCCTGTAATGACATCCATATGGGTGGACTCCTACCAAAGCAAAGTATTCCATTAAAGTCAATGCAGAAACAGGCCTAAAGTATGTGAAACAGGGAAATAGCCTGCACCCTTTAGGATATTATATATTTGACAATGGATCATAAGAAATTATCACACTTTAATAAATTATTTTAAAAAGCATTATTTTCAATTGGTGATGAAGGCACAGTGTTTTTTCATCATATCGAATAATAAAGAAAATGTAACTTTGATTTGGCCACAGTATGCATTTCTTGAGAAATGTGAAGCCCTGTGATCTTCCAGAAAAATACACACATACACACACACTGGGAAATATAACAGATAGTAATTGCATTTCCACAGATTTTGTTTATACCATCCTATGGAATTCTACAACAAGGTATAATCCTCTTAAATTCTATAGGCCGTATAAATCATTTACCCAGAAGCATAATGGATTTTCCCAATTAATTATATGAGAGGTTTTGCCTCCTTTCATGCTGAGCACACTGTCAGAGGGTTTCAGGCACTTTTGTATCAAAACGTTCTTTCTATATTGTGAATAATGTTTACCATCACAACGTACCTCGAAAACTGCTCCTGCAATCCACGCATTTGAGCTCTGCTACGCTCCGACTCCAATGTCGCCTCCCGTAATCTTTTTTCACTCTCAAGTCTCAAATGTCTTTCTTCCTCCAATTCATGTATCAGCTTCTCGCGCTGAAAAATATATCACCAGAGGTTATATATTAGTTGTATGTGTCCACGTTTAAAAAATAAAGGTGCTTCCTTTTGAAGATAAAGATAGTAAAACTTATGAAATGTCATGAGAAAAAGGTCACGTGTGTTTGATTCTGATATTTAATCAAATCAATGCTACAATTAGAATAATATAAATTAGAGATGGAAAAAAGACCTAACACAGTAAGCTATCTAGTCCATTCCCCTTCTAGTAAAGGGATATTCTCTACAATATGATTTCTAAGTTTCTACTTGTGTGTTAAACTTCTCAAGCAATAAGGACTTTTACTTTTCCACTGTTCCACATCCAATATCCTACACTGAATGCACATACACACACATTGGTAGATGTGCTGGCACATGATGGCATATATCACATAGGTAGATGTGCTGGCACATGATGGCATATATCACATAGGTAGATGTGCTGGCACATGATGGCATATATCACATTGGTAGATGTTCACCTGCACATCTACCAATGTGATATATGCCATCATGTGCCAGCAATGCCCCACTGCCATGTACATTTGCCAAACCGGACAGTCTCTACGCAAAAGAATTAATGGACACAAATCTGACATCAGGAATCATAATACTCAAAAACCAGTGGGAGAACACTTTAACCTGTCTGGCCATTCAATGACAGATCTGTGGGTGGCTATCTTACAACAGAAAAACTTCAAAAACAGACTCCAACGAGAGACTGCTGAGCTGGAATTGACATGCAAACTAGACACAATCAACTCAGGATTGAATAAGGACTGGGAATGGCTGAGCCATTACAAACATTGAATCTATCTCCCCTTGTAAGTATTCTCACACTTCTTATCAAACTGTCTGTACTGGGCTAGCTTGCTTATCACTTCAAAAGTTTTTTTCTCTTACTTAATTGGCCTCTCAGAGTTGGTAAGACAACTCCCACCTGTTCATGCTCTCTGTATGTGTATATATATCTCCTCAATATATGTTCCACTCTATATGCATCCGAAGAAGTGGGCTGTAGCCCACGAAAGCTTATGCTCTAATAAATTTGTTAGTCTCTAAGGTGCCACAAGTACTCCTGTTCTTTTTATGACCTGCTAATTCTTATTAGCCTCTTAACTTCAGCTCCAAAAACTAGTGAATTCAAAAGCCTATTTTGAACACATGACTTGCCAAAAAAAAAAAAAAAGCAGCAGCAGCTTCAAAACCCACTGTTGGAACCATAAAAAAATACATACACTATCCATGAGATCCTACAACCCACAGAAATTAAATTCTAATTGTATTTGATTATTCCACAAGCATCTAAATGAGACAGCATCAAATAGGTCAATAAGAAACTGATCAATTGATCAATGTTCTACTAGAGAAAGAGCTCAGGCATCAGTTGACTATGAAAAGGCTAAAGCATCATAAAATTACATTACGTACACCATTTATATACTTTGAGAATCACTGTAAACATGATGTGGTACAATTTGTGGCCTGTCAAAGATTTTGATGTAGGTCTGTTACTGACCTAAATTTTTGTGACATACCCACAAAAAATGTATCAAGAAATTATACATATGGTTTCATTACAAAATAACAAAGGGTTCTTACTGTTAAGCCATTACACAGAGGAGATTATTTATACAAGTCTCGCAGCTATAAATCTTGCTGGATAATAATTTATAATAGCAGTAACCAAGGGACCAAAAATATGAGCATTACCAAGTGGATAAGGGATCTTAAAGACAGTGATAAATAAGCAGATGCCACAAAGGAAGGCTGGCAAGGAATTAAATGAAATATCTATATACTTGTGGAAAAATATGGGGAATTGTGAAGAGAATACAGAGCTTCTGTCTAGCTAGCCATACCTAGTATCTCAAAAATGGAAATTTTCAAAATAGGAAATAAATTATTGGAAAATAAATGATTGTTCTAATTAAATTATCCAATTAATGTTCTGCCACAGACCTCGATTCTCCAAGATGCTCAATAGTATGAGACTCATCTGACTTCATTGGGAGTTGAGAGTGCTCAACATCTGGCAGAAGGTGCTCAGCACCTCACACTACAAGAATCCTGAATATATGAGAGCATGGAGGAGTAATTCATGCTTAAAAATACTGAGTGGGATTTTCAAAAGTGCTCAGTATTTGCCTAACTGTTCTTGTTGAAGTCAATGGGGAAATGCCCAATGATTCTAATAGGAGCAGCGCTTGGCCAATGCTGAATGCTTTTGAGGATAGCCTGAATTATAGATGCATCTTCCTTGCCATATGGGGGGCTTAAGAAAGGAACTCCTGGAGCCAAAAGGCAGCTGTGAAAATGAAAATGAAATGAAAAAGAAATGTCTGGCTGCTTAATCTGTACGCTTAAGACCCAGTGGGGGCTGATCCAGAGAAAAGGAGAAATTACTGGTGAAGAGCTGAACTGTCATGCCTGTACCAAGCAAGAATTGCCTGCAATAAGCCAGGGACTGCCCACAAGCACATTCAACCGAAGCAAGCACATGGTTCAGGAAAAGTTAAGGGACTTGACTCCAGCAGGTTGATGTGCATTTCATGTATTGCATGCAGGGTAATACTGTAACATAAAAGGATTCCATGTTTCTAAAACTAAACCGGTTCTTTATTAGGAAAATTATTTACAGAAATGGTGCAGCTAGAATTCTAGCCATGTGCACACCTCCTGACTATCTGGTCCCTCCTCCAAATTCTTCCTTCCTGAAATCTGTGCTCCTCCCTCCAAGTTCCATACAGCATGCTTCATCTTGTAACAATTTTATTGTGCATCATGTGCAAGCATTTGCTGACTTGGTGGGGCCAGAGGTGACTAGTACATAGCTCACCACAGAGACATGGCCTTTGCCACTATCCACAGTCCTGGGGTGCTATTCCTCTAACAAGTCTCCCACTTCTTGTTTGTGTTATCACTGTTCATGTGGGACTTGCTTCCATCTGTTGCTGTTTTCATTCTGGTGGGTGGCATCCTGTTGTCCATCTGTGCTGTCCATATATCTTGTTTCTTCTGACTTCTACATCAGGACAACTGAGGCTGTTTCTGAGTCTTCCTGGTCTTGACCTTGCCCTGTTTGTCTGGGTGTACCAGCCGTCTGCTGCTACTCTGCAGTGGTCTTCAGTTTTGTCTCCCCTGCTGTCCTGAGTACATAACCACATCATGTGACCCACTGCTATTTGAACTGCTGCTTTTGCAATTGCTTTGTGAGGCTATTTGAAGGTTGGAGCCAGACCTGATCACCTCTGTACAGTGGACTCGGGTCTTGGCTACACTGTAGGTGCAAATTATAAGCTTAGTTTGGCATTCTCTTAACTGCTTCTGTGTCTTGCTCATTATTCCTTTGTATGTCTCCACAGTCTGCTGCAACAGACTACCCCTCGTGGGAAGCAGAGTCTTGGTTCTCTGGCCCCATACGCATCAGTCCCTGTGCTAGGCTAATACAAAGTCCCTAGGTATTGTAGGGTGTATTGCGATGGTCCAACGTTGTCAGCAATGGACCCCTTTCTGTCTGTTAAGTCAGTCTGTTCAGTCTCTTGGCCAACTTTACTACTGGCTCTGCCTTCCCATTGCTTTTTGGTTACCCAGGGGAAGATATCTTGTGTTAAAATTCCAATTTGATGCTGAATCGTTCAAATCCAGATGCAGAGTACTGTGGCCCATTGTTTGAGTATAACATGTTGGGTATTTTGTACCTTACAAAATTACCATCAGTTTCCAGATCACAGGTCTTGCCTGAGGGTCCTCCATACAGTCCTTCTCCCAGAAAATGGAGTCGCAACTTACTGTAACCATGTACTTCCTGCTACTGAGAGTGAACAGATCTGTAATCCAGCCTTTTCCCAGGGTCAGATTCAGATTTCCTGAGGCTGTAGAGTCTCCTTCTGTGGCTGGTCCCTATACTCTTTTCTCCCCTTGCACTGTTCCATGTCGCTCTCAATTGGGCATTTATGCCTGTCCTACATGTAGGCACCCTTTACTAGAAGGGCCTCTGAACAACATCAGGCACCCAGGCCCACAGATGAGTTTTGTCTGGTCCTGAGTAACCCAGGGAGGAAAGGGGGGCTATATACAGGTACACTCTCTGGTTCATATCATGCATACCTCTATCCATAGGTGTGAGGTGTGTACCCATCTAATGATATCAATTCTTAAGTCTGGTCGGAGTACTGCTCAGTTCCTTTTAAACAAAATCCCCATCTTGCACACACAGCTCATCTCTGATCTGGTAGCATAGGACAACCTCCTGTGGGACTTTCTCCTTGAGATCTGCCCAGCTCTTGAGTATGAAAGTTTTGCTGCCTGTAGCATCCCAGCCTGGTTGGTGCTGTTTTTGGATTGCCTGGACCCTCCCCTCAGAGATATGACAGTAATCTATGAACATGCTACAATATCTCCTGCTCCACAGATCCATCTCTGTTGTACTTTGGAAGGTATGCCCTGATCACCGTATCTGCCACCAGTCATGACTTTCCTGGGCAGTACCTTATCCTCACTTCATAGCACTGACCAAGTAATATGCATTGGTGTCACTTCGGTGCACTCAGGAGTGGTTCATGCTGCTTTCTAGCACATCTATCTTGTGCCTAAGGGTAAACTGATAGAATTGTTCCATTCCAAAGACAACAGCCAGCAGCTCCTTTTCTATCTGAGCACATGTATGGGCTGCTGGCTTTGCATCAGTGTTGCTTTCCACAGTATATACATGTCATCTGCATTCATGATCGGTCAGTCTCTCTCCTGATTCCTGGGTTCATTTAGCTTGAGCCTCTAAACTTGTTCTCCACCAGTGGCTGTTATTGTTTCGATCCTTTGCTTGGATGGTTTAGCTGCCTTCGCTATTTGGAGTCCTTTCTCTGCAGTCAGATCTGTTACTCTCAACAATCTCTCTTGTAAGCTGAAATCACATTTCCCACAAAGGCTCCTGTCTTTAATTAAGGAATCTTTAATGTCTCCAAAGTTGCATGTGGATGGCAGAATTCCCAGGTCTGTAAAGTTAGTATAGTTTTACTTCTACTTCTTGGCATTGGGTTAAAAAAAATCCAGTATCTCTCTACTGTCTCATTCCATCTGGGGTCACAGTACTCATCAAAACACTCAACAGCTGTTCCAGTGTTTTGTTGGCTAAGTCTCATCCTTTTCCCAACTCCCCCCTCCCCAATGAGACAGTAAAAAAGCTTTACCTTCATCTTCTCATCTTTATTCCCCATATTAAGCTCTGTATATAGACTCAATTCTGGCTTCCATGTTTGTGCAAGGTTTTCTGTCTGGAAATCCAGCTTTCCTGGTGGTCTGAGCCACTCCCTCCTGATCAATATCAATAATTCTGTGTACTTTAAAGCTCTTATTATTGAGAAAAGCCTCATACCCCTTAATTAGGTAGTAGACGAGTAAGTATCATTCCCTCCATTTTACAGATCTGATAATTGATAGGTTCTACAAGGTCACTTCAGGCAAAGCAAAGAATATAACCCAGATTTCAGCTACTCAGCCACTCTGCCTTACAGAATGATTGTGTCAGATCCATATATGTGGCCATACTTCCAGTAATCACCAAACCACACTCCCCCTTCCACAGCAAAGAATAGTGTCCAAGATTCCTGATTGCAAGTATTCCTCTACTGTCCAACGAAGAGTTCTGTAAGCCACTGGCAACATGTATGTCACAAATGCCTGGGACTCATACAGGATAACAGCCTATTACTGCTACTGGTTACTCTTTTAACTCATGTAGTAGAAGTATGTATTATGGAACTAAAGGTTCATATCCTGCTGATGACCAATACAGGAGGATCAGTATGGGTTGGCATGATAGAATTTCTGTTTTGTCAGTTTGCTTTAAAAAACAACAAAAAAAAAACCTATAAAAGTACCTTTAAAATTACATTAAAAGAACAATAAGGTTGCAATGCAAATGCGCAAAGTTAGGAACTATTATACTGAAGATTTCTAGAGCAAACTTAATTCAGCTCCATTGTGAGTATGCATTATGATATAGTTTTTAATTACATGATTACATACTATTAGTTGTGCAGGACACATACTTCCTTCAAGTATCAGAGGGGTAGCCGTGTTAGTCTGGATCTGTAAAAAGCAACAGAGTCTCCTGTGGCACCTTTAAGACTAACAGATGTATTGACATACAACCGACGAAGTGGGCATTCACCCACGAAAGCTTATGCTGCAATACATCTGTTAGTCTTAAAGGTGCCACAGGACTCTCGTATACTTCCTTCAGTGCACAAGATGGACAGCGAATGAGGCAGAGGGATACAAGGACGGAAAGGATGTTCTTTTGTATGCAAAGCACTGGACTGGGATCCAAAACAGCTGAGTTCTTTTCCTGACTTTACCACAGATCCTATGGGATGTTGGACAAGACTTTATAAATGCATATATGCAAGTGGGCTGAACTAAGGTTGCACTACCAACCTTAATTCCTGCATTTACTAAATTATGAGTGCTTGACTTTGCAATCTTAGTGTTATTTTATTGGTGTTTTGCGTGTGTGTGTGTGTGCACGCGCGTGTCTAGTTTATCCAAAATTAGAGACGCAAAGGACTCTGGAGATAAAAATAAAAGTACGAATGTGAAACTCCCACAGCTAAGGAGTCAGCAGAATTCAGGATATAAATTACTTATGTGCACTATACACTGAAAGTGTCCCTCAGCAATTCTAATCTAGGGTTACCATATTTCAGCGAGCAAAAAAGAGGACGGGAGGAGCCCCGCCCTAGCCCCGCCCCTGCCCCTCCCACTTCCCGCCCCCCCGACCTCCCAACCCTCCCCCCGTTCCTTGTCCCCTGACTACCCCCTCCTGGGACCCCTGCCCCTAACTGCCCCCCAGGACTATCTAAGCCTCCCTGCCTCTTGTCCCCTGACTGCCCCAACCTTTATCCACACCCCCACCCCCAGACAGACCCCTGGGACTCCCACGCCCCATCCAACCACTCCCCACCCCCTGACAGCCCCCCCCAGAACTCCCAACCCATCTAAACCCCTCTGCTCCCTGTCCCGACTGCTCCGATCCCTCTCCCCACTCCTGCCCCCTGACAGCTCCCCCCCAGAACTCCCAACCCATCTAAACCCCTCTGCTCCCTGTCCCCTGACTGCTCCGATCCCTCTCCGCACTCCTGCCCCCTGACAGCCCCCCCCAGAACTCCCAACCCATCTAAACCCCTCTGCTCCCTGTCCCCTGACTGCTCCGATCCCTCTCCCCACTCCTGCCCCCTGACAGCTCCCCCCCAGAACTCCCAGCCCCCTACCCCCCCGCTCCTTGTCCCCTGACTGCCCCCTCCTGGGACCCCTGCTCCTAACTTCCCTCCAGAACCCCACCCCCTACCTAAGACTCCCTGTTCCTTGTCCCCTAACTGCCCCCTCTTAAGACCCCCCCCAACTGCCCACCAGGACCCTACCCCCTACCTGTACCCTGACTGCCCAAAACTTTCTCCACTCCCCCCAAAAAGCCCCCCCCGTTTCTTGACTGCCCCCTCCAGAACCTCCCTGCCCCTTCTCCTGCCCCCCTTACCCTGCTGCTCAGAACAGGGTGTTGGGCTCTGTGGGAGCCAGACACGTGGCTAAGCTCCCCAGCACAACAAAACCCGGTCCCTGGCCCTGCACAACAAAACCCGGTCCCTGGCCCGGACCGGGTTGCAGGGGAGAGCTGCCCTTGTATCAGCACAAAGTGCTCTCGCTCCCGTTTTGCTATGCTGCATGGCAGTAACCGCTCCCAGTTGCAAAAGGGGAGGGCTGCACTTTGTGCTGAGACACTTGCTCAGAATGCAGGGCGGAGCTCCTCTCCAGCTGCTCCGGAGTCCAGCCCGGGACTTTCCTGCAGCCCTCCCAGCCGCTCCGGGGGAGGGGGGAAATCCCGGACATTGTGAGTGCTTTACAAATTCCCCCCGGACGCTATTTTTAGCACAAAAAGGAGGACATGTCCGGGTAAATCCGGACGAATGGTAACCCTATTCTAATCTCACCTACAAAAATAAGGATATTTTCATTCTAACTAAAAAGACAACAAAATGGTGAGACAGAAGAAGCAAACCCAGCCCACAGAAAGGCTAGGACAAGAAAAAGAGGTTTGTTTGTGATGGAAATAGATTCAGCATTCCTGAATCACCTACTAAATACTGTGTGTTTGTAGCTCTCTTGTTAAAGTTTACTACTGAGCAAAGTGATTGATTGGGTGTGAACAGAAAAGCATTAGCCAGTTCCATGTTTAAGGTTCCATAGTGAGTATAAACGTAATGAAGGGGGATACATGAGTGCAACAGGTTTGATGGGAAGTTAAGAAAAATGAAAATAGAAACAAAAGTCGTATTTTTAAAAAAAAAACACCAGGAAACCATGGTTATCTTGTCAATGGAGTTATCTGCAAAAACTCTTGCCACAATTTTCTCTAGTTATAGCTTTCTTTCTTTCTCTTCTTACTATTTTCCCCATCATCAGGGGTTCCTCTTCCCTGCACTCAGGAATGCTGCTATCACACCCCTTTTAAAAATAACTCTCACTTCACCGACTTGCTTGCTAATTGCTACTCCATCTCCAGCTTCCTTGTCATCAGCAAAAACAACGAGGAGTCCTTGCGGCACCTTAGAGACTAACAAATTTACTAAGGTGCCGCAAGGACTCCTCGTTGTTTTTGCTGATACAGACTAACACGGCTACCCCTCTGAAACCTGTCGTCAGCAAGCTTCTGAAGAAAGTGTTCTGACTCATCTTTGATCACTTCTTCTTGCAAACTCTCTGCCATGGTTTTCAGTCTGGTTTTTGACCCAAAAAGAATTTGCTCTTTTTCATGTGTTTAGAGACCGGTTGATCAAATACCACAACTATTTCCCAACAACCATTAGTTAGAATTTTAAAGTGAATTTATTTTGCACATGATCTCGGCACTGTTTGTATTCGCTCTCTGTGACTGTTTGAGTGATCCAGTTTTACAGGTTAGATGTTGTGAACAAAACTGAAGAGTTACATGCATGAATATTTGCAAAAAATCCTTTTTTAAATTTGCATGTGTAAACATTCTTGCTAAAAGTGCTTCTGTTCTCTTCCAGTCCAGGAACAGAAACAATCCTATGTGACCAATCACATCTTAAGCGACACAATTATATAAGCAACACAATTCCAATCTGGAATATTTACGATCAATACAAAATTTGAGAAAAATGTTTATTGACTACATTCAAATGGTGAATACATTTGCAGAAATTCTGACCTCCTCTTTGATATCCCACAAAGAGCAAAACAGGCTAAATTTGTTCTGTAAATTATTGGCTGATTATTACATTCTCAGCTTTATTAATGACCGAAGACCAATCCAGTGAGGTGATGGTGTCTCCCCCAAAAAGTGCTCAACTTCTCAAATCCCACTGAGCTCAATGGGAGTTAAGACAATAAATTGTTCTCTATGGTTTCCTTACCTATCACATAGCTTCGACCACTACCACAACTTGTCTAAATCTATTATCTTAATCTTTTGGCCCATGTACACTAAGGCTCTGTTGGACATCTCTATTTAAATACAAAGTGGCTTTAAAGTGGGCATAAATGTAATTTACACTGCTAGAGTAGGGAAAAAGGGCCTCGGTATATATGGGAACTCAGTCCTTTGTGTTCCTGTGTTTATTTCTTTTCTAAATATGTGTAACCTGAAGGAGAAATTAGACCAGGGGTTGGCCCCCACTGGCCGCGGTTCGCCGTCCCAGGCCAATGGGGGCGGCAGGAAGCCGCGGCCAGCACATTCCTTGGCCCGCGCCACTTCCCGCCGCCCCCATTAGACCGGGATGGCGAACCACGGTGAGTGGGGGCCGCGATCGGCCGAACCTGCCGCGTCAGCAGGTAAATAAACTGGCCCGGCCCGCTAGGGTGCTTACCCTGGCGAGCCGCGTGCCGAACGTTGCCGACCCCTGAATTAGACAACGGATTTGCTATGGTAACTATTAATTCTCCTAAAATACAAGAATAATTATGTCAGCAATAGCCTGCAAAGTATTAAAACACAAGTTAAGGTTGCTTGATAAGGCTACTAACGCTAATAAATTAATATTAATTGTAGACATATTTTTAAGCATTTTGAAAACAAGGACACAATTTCTTTGCAATTAATACTGATTGCTAGCAAATGGTTTTCTAGAGGTTTTAAACTAAGACAAGAAGATAATTCTCTCTCAAAACTATTTGTCTATATATAAAAACGTTTTTTTAAGTCATTGCTATTCTAAATGAAGAGTTGTTTATAGTAGTGTATATTCAGTGTGTACATATGTTAAAGAACTTCTGAAGTTATGCATTTAACAATTCTCCATAATAACCATGCCATAATAAAAATATTGCCCAATGTAGTGATTAGGAGCATAATAGCCTACCAACCAGAAGATTCACACTGAAGAGTGAATATTAGAAATCACTTGTGCACCCAAATGATAAAATGCACATGCACAAAAACAGCTTGCAGTCAACTTGCTAGATTTGCATGGGGAACGTTTGCATGTGTAAATTCAATGATTTATATGCAAAAGTGGTAGAGTTACACAAATACATAGCAAGGAATTTGCAAATAAATTTGTGTATGTACAAATGTTGATTTTGTTTAGACCATTTAGACCATAGAATGTATGGGAAGGGGGTTGTAAGGAGGTTTGTTTATACTAGAGAAAATGCAAGAGGTACATTAAAAATTAGATTAGATATTTATTAGTTATGAAGGCAGCCAGGAATGATTGAACAGGAGATCTTTATCTACACCTGTCCTACACATTCTATAGAGCATAATAGTTATGGGATTCACCTGGAAGGAGAGCCCTCCCCACCCGTGGTTTCAGTCCCTGCTCCAATGACTATTCAAGTATTTTACACAAAGTGGAACAGCTTCCACAGGAGAGATTGAGAGTTTTACCCCAGAATAGTGGCTAGGGCAATCACCCACAATGTGATAGACCCAAATCAGGCAGAGTGAGAACTTGAAGATGAGTTTCCCATATCCCAGTTGAGTGCTTCAACGACAGAGCAATAGCTAATAAAGAGGCAACAGCCACTGCTGCCACCACTACACTAGTTTGGCAATGGTGTTTCCAAATGTCCTTGGCTTGTAATAAAAAAAAAAAATCAGTTAAACATGCTCAAAAACTAAATGAAATGTTTATTTTCAGGTTGAATGAAATATTATGTTTGACCTTAATTTTTTTTTTTTTTTTTGTGGATGGGAGGAGTGTTTTGTTTTGTATTTCTGCCCAGACAACAACACATTTATTTTGGGTTCATTAGTTTCAGCCCAATGAACCAAAAAAAAAAATCAATTATTTACACAGCTTGAATAATAATAGTAATTGTATATATTGTGTCTGTATTAAGCATTATGTGTATATTCCCATAAATAATGGGGGGGAAAACATTGTGACCTTACAAAAAAATATATCATTTTATTATTTAATCATAATTACTCTGGGTTGTGTGTTTTAGTTTAAATTTAAAATGATTCAGACTTCAGAATGTCCTTTGTCTGTTCCTCATCGATTGCTGTTAAACTAAATGTTTCTCATTCTGTAATCAATACTTCTTTACAAAAATAAACCCAGGCACTGACAAACAGCTATGCAGCATATTGCAGCTTTCCTGGTAGTGGATTTTGACAGTATAAAAAACTACTACCCCCAATGAATTAAAAAAAGATATGCATTGGGTTTTGTGTTTATTGCAATTTTCACAAGTTGCTTACATCTGAGTAATTTTCCTGTAACAAGACTATTAAATTAGGCAACTGTTGAATCTTGAACTTACCGACAATAGTGATTAATATGCCTTTGTTCTTTATTACTGTTTTAAACTGTACTACTAATGTTGGTAGTATTTTTGAAGCTTTTCCAGTGACAAAGTTATCGATATATTTATATCAGTGTGAAGCTGTAGGATAGAGACAGTAACAACCAAGTTATTCAGGAATTGAATCTTGGAAATCGGGGGAGTAACATGTTATATAGTGCTATATATCTTTAAAAATTAGACTTTTTAATTTTGTGTGGTTGCTTTACAAAATCAAAGTGAAGTAGGCCTTTATCGGATACAGATGTATGCTACTGAGGCTCAAGGAGAGAGTTCCCTCCTTCATTCTAGCTTTTTTCTTAACTTTTAACATTATTTCTTAATGTGATAATCTCTCCCAAAATCTATTCCCTTTAGAACTCCAGAACAGCAGGATCTATAACTACAGCATAGACAGCAGAATGTGAGAATATAAACAAAATTACCAGTGGCTGATGCCTTCTATCTCACCCTAATCCCTTTATTCCAAAAGGAAAAAGTTCTAAAGAACAATCTTCTGTTTCCTCAATATACACCGGGAAAATCTAGAACGTCCTAAACCATTTGAATGGTCAAAAAGTATTTTCCAGTATTGCCTTATTATGACCTGAGGACTTCTTGATGCTAACTGACAGAGTACATAGAGTGCATAATTTAGGGTTACCATATTTAGTGCCTCCGAAAGGAGGACACTTTAAAGGGGCCCCAGCCCCGCCCCCGCGCCCGCCCCAACCCCGCCCCCTCCCCAAAGTCTCCGCCCCCTCCCCTGCTTCCCGCGAACATTTGAGTCGCGGGAAGCCTGAAGCAGGTAAGGGGGGGTGTGTGTGGGGGGGGGAGGAGGCGCGGCCCACCCCCGGCACCGCAGGTCCCCAGCCCGTCCCCCGAGCCCCCGGCCCGGCACCGCCGGCCGAGCCCCCGACCCGGCACCCGAGTCCCCGGCCGGGCCCGGCACCGGGCCCCCCCGAGCACCGCCGGACGAGCCCCCGGCCCAGCACCCGGCCACCCCGAGCACCGCCGGCACCCGACCCGGCACCCGAGCCGCCGGCCGAGCCCCCCGGCCCGGCCCGGCACCCGAGCCCCCGGCCCGGCACCCGGCCCCCCCGAGCACCGCCGGCCGAGCCCCCGGCCCGGCCCGGCACCCGAGCCCCCGGCCCGGCACCCGGCCCCCCCGAGCACCGCCGGCCGAGCCCCCGGCCCGGCCCGGCACCCGAGCCCCCGGCCCGGCACCCGGCCCCCCCGAGCACCGCCGGCCGAGCCCCCGGCCCAGCACCCGGCCCGGCACCCGGCCACCCCGAGCACCGCCGGCACCCGACCCGGCACCCGAGCCGCCGGCCGAGCCCCCCGGCCCGGCCCGGCACCCGAGCCCCCGGCCCAGCACCCGGCCCCCCTGAGCACCGCCGGCCGAGCCCCCGGCCCAGCACCCGGCCCAGCACCCGGCACCCGAGCCGCCGGCCGAGGCCCCCGGCCCGGCCCGGCCCCGGGCCCCCCCGAGCACCGCCGGCCGAGCCCCCGGCCCGGCCCCGGGCCCCCCCGAGCACCGCCGGCTGAGCCCCCGAGCCCCGGGCCCGGCACCCGAGCCGCCGACCGCATGTCCGATTTTCCCGGACATGTCCGGCTTTTTGGGATTTCCCCCCGGACGGGGATTTGGAGCCCAAAAAGCCGGACATGTCCGGGAAAATCCGGACGTATGGTAACCCTAAATTTGTCACAGGGATCCCCTGGATCTGGTATTTACATTCTAGCTCAACAAAAAGTGTCCTGTAAAGTTTCCGCTGAAAGCCTGTTTCACACTGATCATCATAATCTTTGCAAAATGTATGTGTGGATAATATATAAGGAGATATGTATACATATATATATTGGACATTGTGTTCATAATGTAAGGCGGCTCTTGGCCCCTTACTGAAACAGTGGTTTTTTTGGTTGGCCCTCTCCCAATTCCAGGAGAAAGAGGAGGCATTTAAGAGGATCCTGGGACAACAGAGCTGAGCCAGGAAGAGTGCAGCAGCCCAGAGGCAGCGAAGCCCGAGCAGCAGTCCAGAGCCAGGGAGCTGAGCAGTGGAGAGCAGCCATGCTGACGGTGAGCCAGGACTGAGCTTCAGTGGGGCGCTGCAGAACCAGAACCGGGATAGTGGAAGGTCTACCAGGCCTCAAGTAAACTGGTGCTGAGAGCTGTAAGCAGCTAGAGAGAACAAGGTGGGGATCCTGGGCAAAGGGGGCCCAACAGAGGGAGACATCACCAGACAAGGCTAGACTCGGAGGGAGACATGCAAACCCAACGAGAGGGCCAATACCGGCAAGAAGGGACCCTCCGTGTTGAGTCTGAGGGTGTGTAGCCACCACCAGAATAGGTATCTTACCCATGGCATCACCACTGCACATACAGCTCCTGGGAAGGAGGCCTGGGACGTGAGAGGAATAGTCTGAGTTCCAGAGACCACTGTTTATGGTGTTCCCTGTGCCCACAGTGCCGGGTTCCATGATCTTTAAATCTTTTCAGTTTTTCCCTTATTTGTTTACAGTTACTGTTTAATAAATAGTATGCAGTTTAAAATCAATGTAGTGATCACTGGGTCAGGGAAGTGGCCAGTGATGAGAGAGAGTACCATGGAATGGGGACACCCTAGCCCCCATCCTGAGTGGCTCATAATGAGAGTTGGGGCTGATCTCCCCAGAGATCCTGCACACAGCCTTATCAGAGTTATGAGGACTCTGCTGCATGGAAGAGAGAAAAAGGAGTCCTTGAGGTCAGGAAGGCATCCAGGTAAAGAGAGCTTGGGCAGGGACTCGGATCCTTTCACAATCCCATTCCAGCAGGGTAGTATAGAAGCCAGGAAAATTCTCCACAATAGTGGTGTGACAGTGTACCTCATAAGGCTTTATGGGGGAGGGGTGCTTAACAATGTATGTATGACATAACTGGAATATGTTTTGTGCTGCCTGTGCCATGTAACAAATCTCCATAAAGGTTATCTATTCATCCTATCTGTACACATATAACATTTTCTACTTGAGGTTAAGAATATGGGCTGTATACTTGCTTGGTTTCTAAGTAAGCTTTGTGAGGCATTTGATCAGTTTCTTTAGGAAGGAATTTGCAAGTACCTCATCATGAAACACTTGGGGAACAATGCATCTTGGAATGCTCCAATCCACATAAGAAGTCTTCCTGGAGACATACAAGATACCATGTGGACAATGGCTTCAGCCGGTAAAGACTAATTCATGCAGGGACATGTGACTTGCCCAGGTGACTCCAGAACTCCATCTTGGAGCTGGATTTTGCTTAGGAGGGGGGTCTCCACCCACAAGAGAGAGTTTATTTAAAACTTGTGGGAGACCCCTCCATTGGGTCTTCAGCTGGCTAAAGAAGGAGCCTCTCCACACACACACCCCCCCCCAGGATACTTGAAGGAAACTGGAATAAAGGACAGTAACTACAGGGGGTGTTAGTGATTGCTGGACCCAGGCTAAAAGGAGATTAGTCTGTAAAAGGGAGAATTCTGGAACTGGTGAGGAACTTATCTGTATTTAGTTTGATTAGACATAGATTTGCGCATTTTATTTTATTTTGCTTGGTGACTTACTTTGTTCTCTCTGTTACTACTTGGAACCACTTAAATCCTACTTTCTGTATTTAACAAAATCACTTTCTACTTAGTAATTCACTCAGAGTATGTATTAATACCTGGGGGAGCACACAGCTGTGCATATCTCTCTATCAGTGTTATAGAGGGCAAACAATTTATGAGTTTACTCTGCATAAGCTTTATACAGGGTAAAATGGATTTATTTGGGTTTAGACCCCATTGGGAGTTGGGCAACAGTTAAAGACAAGCACATTTCTGTAAGCTGTTTTCAGGTAAACTTGCAGCTTTGGGGCAAGTTATTCAGACCTTGGGTCTGTGTTGGAGCAGACAGAAGTGTCTGGCTCAGCAAGACAGGGTGCTGAAGTCCTGAGCTGGCAGGGAAAACAGGAATAGAAGTAGTCTTGGTACATTAGGTGGCAGCTCCCAAGGGGGTTTCTGTGATCCAACCCGTCACAAGTGGAACCATTCCCCTGCTTACACTAAAGGCAGGTCACCCAGACATGCCTTAAGTCAGGTTCCACCAGACAGGATATGGGAGACATTTATCTCCCTGGCTGCCTATTGTGTGTCTTACAATGGAAATCTATTTGCACACTGAGTTAAATACTAATGAAGGGATTGCGGGACCTTTAGAAGGAAAATTAACAGGAAGAAGTAAACAAAGTGGGGGTTGAGGAGAGCCTTTTTTAGAGATGAAAAACAAACTGGTTTAGTGTATCTAAGGGTGAAGAAAGACACCATGCCTTTCTTCAACTGGGGAGACAAATTGCCAGCAGTCTTGATCTCATGAAAGGAGGGTCTCTACAGTCTTAGCTGAACAACACTGTGAGAAGAACTTTGGGGTACTCAGTACCTTATTAGACAAGAGGGCATACTGTGATTTAAGTTTAGGCTCTAGAATGTGTTATGATTTTATTGTATATGTAAGCCTTTATTTCCAATAGTTCTGTTTGCTATCATTTGAATTTCTGCTCTTTGTTAACTAAACATAGATTTGTTTATAGAGAAAGCAAGTGTAAGAGCTGGGTGTTAAGCAGAGCTGTGTTCTGAGGTGTACCCAGTGAGCTGTGGTGTACTGTTCCTTTGGGAACAGAGGATCTGGCAATTCTGTGAGTGTCCAGTAGATAGGGGCTGGACCCCACAGAGCGGTGGGTGATCAGAGCACTCAGGAGTTAGATTGTGCCTATTGCTAGCCTGCATGAGGGCCAACGAACCCTGCACAGACTGAGGGGGGAGGGCTTGCATTGCCTTTGGCTGGGAGAATCAGGGAGCTGATCCCTGGCAGGCACAGATAAGGCTCCCTCATGCTAAGAGCAGATGGTAGCTTTACAACATTGGGTATCCCCAGGAGTGTCACACTTACAAATGATTAATAAATCAGAACAAATGGTTTAAATTTTTTGTTTTAAATTTGGATAAGCTAAAACATATCCCCATCTTCTGCTTATTAGCAAACACCGAATACATTTCTTCAGTGACTAGTCGTTACAAACTCTAAGTTTTGCTTGCTTCTATGATGAATAGTAAGGGAGGAGTGTAGAACTTTTATTATTACTGGTTGATATTTTAGTGACATTAGACCGTACATTGCATGGTTTATATTCTTACAAGATGGCATTACTTCAAACCAATTCAAGTAAATTTAAAGGGTTTTCTTGCTACAGTTACTATTTCGGTATAAAATAGCATACTAGCTCTCACTAGGCAGTAGCTCAAAATTGCCACCAAGTGGCAGGACAGCGACTTAATTTAGCTGTATTTATACAGCACTGGTATGATTTTAATTGTATCTCTGCAACAAAATAACTGCTGTTCTGAAGCTCCTTTTTCATTATAATTGTACAATTAATCTGAATTTAGAAATTTAGAAGGCTGTTACATATGCAGTACTGTATATACAGTTGGGCTTGTGGTGGCATTTGTTTTAAAAGTGAAAATTATTTTAAATAATTAAAAATAATCTTTCAGGGAAGAGCTAGGCAGTTAACACTGTTGTCTTCCTGTCTCTCTCTGTAACTGTGGTATACAGCCAACACTCAGGTCAGTGGCGGGGGGGGGGGGGGGAAATAAGGGGATAGCTCTTACTGCCAAATAGCCATTTAATTATGTGAAACAGGCAACGCAGGTCACATAAAATTGGAGTCACCACTGAAACCACTCGGTCTTCCAAAGACTAATAAACTGGAAGTTATTATGTGGACTTCTTTTACAATCTTTGTTAGAGACACTGCTCTAGACATACTAATGGTAATATATAATCCACTACAGAAATATAAACCATTTACAGGTAGGCAATATGTAAACAAAACAAAACATCTGAATCCCTGGGTAGCCATCCTCTCATTTTCACTTACTGAACTTTCCAAAATCTGTCTAAATATTGTATTTTCAACACTGAATGGAGAGAAACAAATATATTTGTCAGCCCTTTCTCTTTATGGAAATATTTACTGTTCAGTGTAGCTCAGAGCCAAGTTTTAAGTCTTGAATTGATCTTCAGTTTCTAGCATAATTAATTTTGCATTCTGAGCAGTACATTCTTTCCTTGATGTGTGAACACCATTAGTGGAGGGCGGGGGGAGTTCTTAGTGAACAAGAAAGTCCCATATAGTCAGATCGTGGGATTTTTATCTGAAAACCATAAAGCTTTTCAAAAACGAATTTGAAAATGTAATTGAGCTTCTAATAGCTTCTACAGACAGTAATTAAAGAAATCTCATTTCCTTAAATTAAACATAATGAAATGTTTTTCAAGTTCAAATAAAAACTTAGGAATGATAATAGGGCAGAGCCAATTTGTATGAAAATCTAGTATTCAAAAATTGTTCAGAATAAGGCTAAATCAATAGCGAAATGAGTAACTGTAATAAGTAATGCGTAAACCCTTTTTCCCTGCACCATGTTAGCTTTTATTTGCTGATGATTACTCTAATCGCTTCACCACACATCGTGATCGGGAGGTGACTTGTTTCACATTAAGACAGCTAAGCAAGCACAACAATTCCTTAAAACTAATCACTTACCCCTTTTCAATTTAAAAAAGTGAGTTTTCATTTAACTAACATAACCTGTTTCAATGGCAGGTTTATGAATTCTGAACTGATGTGCAAAAATCCATTCAGTGTCAAAAAGTTTTTATTTCCCATTTGTCTGATTGTAGAGAATTTACAATGAGAACAAAGGGATTGCAACATACTGGCATTTAATCAACAACTCATGACTCAGTACAGCCCAGCAAATCACTATCTTAAGAGCCAAACTGTGGTGTACCAGCACAGCGCCAATAAGTTGGTGACTAAACCACTCCTTGGGCTGACAGATTTTATTGAGTGACACACACAATTCTTCCACACCTCAAGGAATGTTTTATACCAGATCTGCAACTCAAACACTAAGATTTCCCAAAAGGGATGGTTTGACCAAGATGGAGCATTGATGTGTTTCGTTTACCGCTTGCTGGGTAATAACATAAAAGGACTTCATGTTTCTAGTGTCATCAGCTACATGCCTGGGAGTCCTTCTAGTTTCTGCTAACACTGGAACATCTCTGGTACCGGGCTGATGCCCACAAAAAAAGTAATTGTGGCAGACATACTTTTCCCTTCACTGACAGTAATGAAGCAATCCACAAAACTCTGTAACGTCTACTGTATTCCTCTCAGTCTAGACATTAATGCCATGCTCAAAACCATAGTTAGCATCCAAGTACAGCAAACCTAACCTCTTGTTTATAGCAAATCTGATGTGGCAAAGGGGTCGGATGAGGAATTACATGATCTCTGGACTTTTTGAGATAGGTGAACCATTTGGAACATAAGTTGTCTGGAATAATCCACCATGAACAAGGATTGAAAAGTAAAAGGACTCTTCTATCCACGAATGTTGCAATACATTCTTTGGCAAGTGAGCCAATGCTGGTGGCAAAGGAATGAATCAAATTTAAGATATTTCTTTGCTGATGCCTCCTTTTCTCACTCAATTTTTGAGAGTTTCACTGTGCTGTTCAGGAACACTATTACGTAGCAGCTGCAGCAGCAGAAACTCAGTCTTCCCTTCTGGAGATGGAGAGATCCCAGCCACATCCGCTACCCCTATTGCTGCACACAGTGCCCCTGAGAAGCCCAGTAAAGCTGGTGTCATTGCTGCTCAGAGCAGTAGATGCCAGCAATTCAAGTGATCTGATTTTTTAGTTTCACTCTGCTTCTGAAGAGGGAAGCAGCGTACAGAACAAAGGGATGATGAGATCCAGGGAGTAATGTAGCCTCACCTGCTCTTTTTCCAGCACCCAATATAGGATGGAGGGCAAGAGGGGTGGGCTCTCCTTGCAAACAGCAATAAAGGCCAGACATGGAGCTAGATATTGTTTGGACACTATCCAAGCATGAGTGGAGGGTTGGCCCTGAAATTCTCTAATTGGTGTATCTTCACAATGAGATCCATGTGATAGGCACAGAAGGATTCAAATTGATTTCACATATCTCACTTCTGCACAGAGAACCACATAATAGAATTTAGCCCAGGGATGGGCAAACTATAATCCAGCCCTTGAGCTCCCGCTGGGGAGCGGGGTCTGGGGCTTACCCTGCTCCGGCGCTCCAGCCAGGGAGCAGGGTCGGGGTCTCTGCTCTGCACACCGCCCCCACCCAAAGTGCCTCCCCCACAGTTCCCATTGGCCGGGAACTGCAGCCAATGGGAGCTGCAGTGGCAGAGCCTGTGGATGGGGTGGCACCTGCGGACAGGGCGGAGCACAGCAGAGCTGCCTGGCCGCACCTCCGCGTAGGAGCTGGAGGGGCAGACGTGCTGCTGCTTCCGATAGCTGCTTGAGGTAAGTGCCACCTAGAGCCTGCACCCCTGAGCTACCGCCCACACACACTCCAACCCCCTGCTGCCCTCTGAACCCCTCGGTCCCAGCCTGGAGTACCCTCCTACACCCTAAACCCCTCCTTACCAGCCCCACCCCAGAGCCTTCACCCCCTTCCCGTACCCCAGCCTCAATTTTGTGAGCATTCATGGCCCACCATACAATTTCTATACCCAGATGTGGCCCTCGGGCCAAAAAGTTTGCCCACCCCTGACTTTGCCCTTAACGGAGCATTAGAGGAATAAATATCTGCTGCAAGTCTGTGTAAGACTTTAGTCAATATAAGAAAAGGAAATAAACATGGTCAAGCGAAGAGTTGCAGTGAAGAGCAAAAGAAAAAACTTTTAAAATGCTAATTTATTTCATGCGCATGATATATTTAGTTTCATTAGATATGCATTTGGCAGCAAATTTTACAGATCATCTGATATCAGGGGAATTCCTGCAAGTAGTGGACCAGATTATTGCTTGTTCCAGATTATATATAAATAGCTCTTACTTTTCATACTATAGTAAAGCCTCAAGGCCCTCATCAAAACTGAGGCCCCACTGTGTTAGGCCTTGCTACTCTAGTATAGCAAGATATTTGCCTGGGAAGGGAGAGCAGTACTCAGTGTGGTTACTCAACTGTTTATATCACCTCAGTTACACAGCATTTACATGCAGTCTTCACTAGTACAATTCGGACCTGAACTTACTATATAATTATCTCAGCCCACAGCTCAGAATGCAAACTGTATCCAACTCTGACTGACAAATATTTTTATTTAAAACGTAATGTATGAGCACTAAACCCAATGGTGTTTACATTCATGCTGCTTGGATAAACTAAACCTGTAAGACTAAGCTCAGAGCGGCCCATCTGGCGTAAAAATGTTATCAGAAGGAAAGACAGGGGGAAAAAGATTCCTCAAGCTGCTGTACAATGATTCAATTTCACAGCCAGCATTCTTCTCTCATGCGAGATATATTTTCAAAATGTGAATTTAAGAGGCAGAGGGTTTCCAGAACTTCACAGCATTGTCTTGAGAGTTATTCTCCCAGCACTGAATCATACAATTCAAAAATAAGCGCACTAGCCATGGCAGCACAATTCTGAAGTGTGGAAATTATTTAGATTGATTTTAGGTAGGCTGACTGTCTTCACATTGGTACCTTCCATATACTCGTTACAGCAAAACAATATTTCTTAGTGTGCTTGCAGTACAGGCATGAAATGTGAAGGAAGAAACCACATTTTTTGTAGATATTTAGGGCTTGATTCTGATTTCTCATCCTTTGATGCCTATCACCCCAAAGTGGAATTTCATCTAACTTCTGCAATGGGATAATACCACCTTCCAAAAGGTCCGTTAGGACAGAGATGTCTGTCCAGTGCACCTATTCTCACAAGGCACTAGAAGAAGGAGGATGGTTTGGAAAAAAGAATGGAGTGGGGAAGGGAGGAAGAAGAAAAAACAATTACAAACCGTTCCATAACAGTTGTTCTTCGAGATGTGCTGCTCATGTCCATTCCACATTAGGTGTGCGTGCACCACGTGCACGGTCTCTGGAGATTTTTCCTCAGTGGTATTCATCGGGCTAGCTCTAGCGCACTCTGGTGCCACGTGAGCCTCTCCCAGACATTTCAGACAACTGGAGTGTGGGTCACTCACTGGCTTTGATTTGAAGCCCAGGGACCAGGGCATGCTCAGACCCAAGGGTGAAGGGAGCCCCACTACGCTAAGAGAGGGGGACTGACTAACGATTTACACTACTGCTAACTATGACGAATAAAACTAAGCTGAATAGAAAACCACTGAATAATGCCTTGAGCGCCTGTCAAGCGGTAAAAAAGAACTGAGAGGGTGGAGGGCGGCAGTGCCCCTTATACCAGCGCATAAGCATGCAGCACAAGAGGGTGCTAGAGATGGCCCAATGGACACCACTGAGGGAAAAATCTCTGGCGACTGTGCATACAGCATATTCACACCTAACGTGGAATGGACATGAGTAAGCACTCAAACAAGAAGATACATTTAGCTTGACTGAGCCTCTGGGAGCTATCACAACATGAATAGTAAATACAGTGTAGGCTGCTGGCCTGTCCCCTCCAGCCCAGGAAGGACTACCACTATGCCCAAGTCTTTTTCAGGTCCCTCCCTCAGGCCACCGTTTATTAATTCAAAAACACACCAAATAAGACAAAACAAACCTATTCCCCCGACCAACATAGGCTGAAGAGACCCAGAAGCCTTGGCCTCCCTCAGGGCCAGTCACAGGAGCCAGTTTTCCTTCCACTGTTCCCCCTCCAACTGAGCTTTCCCAGCCCTTTATAGGAATCACCTGATCCCTCTCCCAGCTAGGGCTGATAATCCATTAGGGCTGGCTGGCACCAGGTCCTCTGACGCTTAAAGGGGCAAACCACTCTATTACAGACACCACCTGGAATAAACAGTACACATGAGCCTCCTCAAGGTGCATCATGCAAGACAGTGTATCCCCCTCTAAGTATGCACACAGTATTTTCACCTCATGTTCCCTGACGTATGCTATGAACAAACATGTTCTCCTACCATGATGGCATAAAGTGAATGGTTTTGCCATAATCAGTTGGCATATCTCTTAGATCAAATAACTGTATTTGGGCTGAACCGTTGCAGGGTAAAATGCAAGAGATCTCCAAGAGGAGCACTCCCTTAAAATTGCTTCACTACCTTGTCTCACCTGCAGCTTACAGGTCATATATAGAACAATACTGCAGGTATGCCTGGCTGCAGGGACAAGATACTTTAGATAAACCAAAATAGTTCCATGTCCTAGACAATCCTATGATTATTTCTCATTCCATTTGCACTCAGTACAAACACAAGTAACCCTTATATGAGGATTACATAAATGAGGTTGTGGTGGGTACAGATCCTTTATTCTTGGGATCTGTACAGGTGAGACAGGAGCTGGCAAGACATTGTGTGTGGCATGCACACAATGGGAATGACATCAGGAATATTATAAGGATTATAGTTGATTTAATAGGGTGGACCTGTAGAACTTTGCGTCATTCTGACAGGGAGATTGATGAATAGAGATTCTTACAGTAAAAGCAGCATATGTTTGCTGCCCTGATGCCACACAGAAATAAATGTAATGCAATTTTTGGAGTTTTTTCCTTTTAATATAAACACATGCGAATCCTGCCAATAGAGACACTACCAAGCAGATAACTGAGCTATAACGCTATGGAAACATCAAGCGGTTCTGAGGTTATTGTGCCAATCGCAAGAAAAAACCTAGAATGATTAGCAATGTTATAAGAGCCTAAAGGATTTGAGGTAGTCTAATGTCACAGATTTAGCATTTACATTTCTATGCATCATACTCAGCTGATATATCAAACAATAGCTTGTTACCAGCCAACTCTCCACATAGCCTTTTACCATGTTCTTTATGGTACTGCTCATGAACATGTCAGTTTATTAAATTTTTCCTGTGTTCATTTGTAGAGTCCTTTTATACTTAGAAAAGTAATTGTAAAAAATGGCACCATATTTACTCAACTGCTCTATTTATGGATTCAACACTCCTATATACTTAATTTTGTGAACAAAAACCACACTTTTTTACAGTTTTTTCACTCCTATGAGCACTGCAGAGCCATCACAGCTATGGACAATGGGGAAATGTGAAAGATTATTTTCTTGTTGCATCTTCAACAGGATTTTTTAAAAGAGTTCCTATTGCAGAATCTTTACTATTGCTGAAGATGAATGCATCAGAAAGAATAGAGCTTGACTTTCAGATAGCAGGCTGAGTTTGCAGGTCTGGTATGTGGGAGAAAAGAACATCTTTTTATTTGTAATCCGGGCAAATTGGATACGGTAATTAAGAGACAATATAACTGCAGTCACATGATGGCATTTTGCAGAATTACTTTTCAGAACATAATTACATTTGAAGTTCCACCCATACTTTCAGCATTTCTGGGCCAAATTATGTTCTAAGTTATTCTTTTGCTATCTCATTAGCCCACAGTTCTCTACTCCTCCAGGCCCACCTCCTGTTTCCTTGGGAGATGAAATAGCAGCAGGAGTTAAACTAAAAACTTTTTTTCAAACAGTCCCTTTTCTTTGTTGGAGGAGCTGAGCTAGATTCACAATTGTGATAAAATTCCTACACAGATAGGAGACTTCTATCCCTTAGTCCTTGTTTTGCCATTTCCATCTCTATTGATTGCCATATATTATGCATTTTGTTTAATCATATCAAATGACCATTTATTCTGACCCATTACTTAATCTGACACAAATCTGTAGACATTGACTTGATGCAAAGCAAGATAACTATTTTGACATTTATTTCAGTTTAAGAGTCAGTTAGGTGCATTTTAACCATGCACAAATTTTTAAGTGTGAAATTGCTTTGTACAGTGTCCCAACTGCATCACTTTTCAGAGGTGTTGTCTTACACACCTGCAGCAGGTTTTACAGCTTTGTCATTTAGAAATGGTACTACAGCTACTTGCTTGAACCGTTTATTACTGTTGCTGCAAAATAAATGAGATCACCACTGAATTACCAATTAACTTTACCTGCCTCATAATTCTTGCATAGTAGTATCTTCAACGTGGATAGCCTAGTGATTAAAAACACAGGAATGGGTTTCAGGAGATCTGGGTTTAATTACTGGCTCTGCCACAGATTTCCTGTATAACCTGGGGTAAGTCACTTCTCTGGGCCTCAGTCCTCCATCCAACAAAGAGTGGAATAATAATACGCCCAATACTGCATCTGTCCTTATTTGGATTGTAAGCTCTCTGGGGCAGAAAATATCTCTTACTGTGTGTCTGTATAGTGGCTAGCATAATGGGGGTTTGAACTCAGTTACTGTAATACATAACAAGAATGTGTTATCAATCAACCCAGATCTCAAGTCTGATATCAAATCCCTATAGTGAGAAGATACCTGAAATATTAAATAGATTTTTCTTAAGACAATAACTTGACAGAAATTTTGTCAAATTCTTCCCTGTATCAATCCTAGCAAAGGCAAGTCAACAGGGAAATATGTGTCAAGGAAGCATTTAGCTCATTTCTTCAAATTTCTTTAAATCTTTGAAAAATCAAGGACCAAAGAGTATGCTCATTTCCAGTTTTCTAATATGTGCACTGGTGCTAAGAAAACTCTGCTTTCTTGCTGTATTGGCCTCTGGACTGCACTTCCTCCCCTATCTCGGGAGACTATGATAGAGTCATGTTTTTTTCTGGAGGCTCACTTTTGCTAATTTTTTTCTGTACCTTTTGAAGAGCCAGACTGCACCCAAATGGTAGGTATTATCCAAAAAAATTGACCTACAGCAAGAGCTTTATTCCCATTCCTACAAATTACTTAATGTGAACACTTCTTTTTCTTGTAGTCTAATATATTTAGGGTTACCATTCGTCCGGATTTACCCGGACATGTCCTCCTTTTCGCGCTAAAAATAGCGTCCGGGGGGAATTTGTAAAGCACTCACAATGTCTGGGATTTCCCCCTCCCCCGGCAGAGCGAGCGGCTGGGAGGGCTGCAGAAAAATCCCGGGCTGGACTCCTGAGCAGCTGTAGAGGAGCCGGAGCCGCCCTGCATTCTGAGTTGGCCTCTCCTGCAACCCGGTCCGGCAGCACTGTGCAGGACCAGGGACCGGGTTTTGTTGTGCAGGGCCAGGGACCGGGTTTTGTTGTGCTGGGGAGCGCAGCCACGTGTCCGGCTCGGCTCGCACAGAGCCCAACACCCTGTTCTGAGCAGCAGGGTAAGGGGGACCGGGGGCAGGAAGGTTCTGGAGGGGGCAGTCAAGAAACGGGGGGGGGGCTTTTGGGGGGGGGTGGAGAAAGTTTTGGGCAGTCAGGGTACAGGTAGGGGGTAGGGTCCTGGGGGGCAGTTGGGGGGGGGTCTTAGGAGGGGGCAGTTAGGGGACAAGGAACAGGGAGGCTTAGGGGTGGGGTTCTGGAGGGCAGTTAGGAGCAGGGGTCCCAGGAAGGGGCAGTCAGGGGACAAGGAGCAGGGGGGTGGGGAGCTGGGAGTTCTGGGGGGGGGCTGTCAGGGGGCAGGAGTGGGGAGAGGGATCGGAGCAGTCAGGGGACAGGGAGCAGAGAGGTTTAGATGGGTTGGGAGTTCTGGGGGGGGGCTGTCAGGGGGCAGGAGTGGGGAGAGGGATCGGAGCAGTCAGGGGACAGGGAGCAGAGAGGTTTAGATGGGTTGGGAGTTCTGGGGGGGGCTGTCAGGGGGCAGGAGTGCGGAGAGGGATCGGAGCAGTCAGGGGACAGGGAGCAGAGGGGTTTAGATGGGTTGGGAGTTCGGGGGGGGGCTGTCAGGGGGTGGGGAGTGGTTGGATGGGGCGTGGGAGTCCCAGGGGTCTGTCTGGGGGTGGGGGTGTGGATAAGGGTTGGGGCAGTCAGGGGACAAGAGGCAGGGAGGCTTAGATAGGGAGTGGAGTCCTGGGGGGCAGTTAGGGGCAGGGGTCCCAGGAGGGGGCAGTCAGGGGACAAGGAACGGGGGGAGGGTTGGGGGTTCTGGGGGGGCGGGAAGTGGGCGGGGCTAGGGCGGGGCTCCTCCCGTCCTCTTTTTTGCTTGCTGAAATATGGTAACCCTAAATATATTACATCCAGTACGTGAAAGAAATTAATTTAAAATACCTGCAAGATTCAAGATCTAGTTTTAGTATCAGAGATTCTTCAGCTTTTGAGTTAAGACATGTATTTTTCCCCTCTATGGAATCTCTGGCAGTAAACTGCACATATTTTCCTTTTTGCAGTGGTTTATCATCAACAGCATAAGGCAACCTTACATAACACTACATTTCCGGAGACAATCACACAATCAGGTTCCGCTCTCATTGTGAAGTCAAGAACAAAGTTGCTTAAATGGGAAACTAGGCCAGTCATTGGTCCAGGGCTGAGGTTAATAGGTGCCAAACTTAGAATGCTCCCAAAGAGGGATAACTTCTCTCTTACCTTCAGGAATAGCTTCTAAATAGGTAGGATCACACTGGAATGCTACTCTCAAACTCAGGGTATAAAGAGCTATTACAAACCTGTTCTTATGAAGGCTATGTATATTGAGTCATATCCACTCTCCAACGCCCAACCTGTAACTGGGCTACAACCATCTAAATTACAGTAGCACCTAATGGACCCAAATGAGATTTATCTCAGTTGTTCTAGGCACTGTATGAAAATCTAGTAAGAGACAGTCCCTGCCCCAGAAAGCTTATAGTCTAAACAGACAAGACATACAAATGGTGGGAGAAAGGGAGTATCATTATCCCCAGTTTACAAAGGGGGCAGCTGAGGCATGAAGATTAAATGACTTGCCAAGATCCCTCAGGAAATCTGTGGCAGAGCTGAAAGCTGAACCCAGAACTCCTGAATGAGGTGTGAACAAGCAACAAACTGGGAAGAAGGGAGTGGGAGGAATCTTGTCCTCAGGCTGCAGACTTTGTTCCCAACCCTGCCAAATGCTCAGCATCCCCATCTCACGTGACAGCATGCAAAGGGACAGTCATGCAGGATGTGTGCTCTCACCGAGTGGTGTTCCCAAGCCCTCTGCGCCCCAAAGGGGTGGTGAGAATATACCCCATCGTGACTTTTTGATAACAAGAGTACTAAAAAAAACACTATTTAAAAAAACATTTTTGGTAGATATCTAACCATGTTAAGACATATACCATTATATTGTACACACAAAGCATTGTTTGTCGCTATGGTTTGGAATGAGGGAGGAAGTCACTGTGGTGGCAGATTACAGCCGGGTAAGGCACTGGGAATTAGACGTATGTATCATGTAAGATGGTACTTTACTTTTTATTACAGTTCAGAAGAATTACAAAAGCACGGTGCATCACGCCAAGCGATATGGAAATAATACAATTCAAACATCAGAGAGACATTCCCACAGTCTAGACATAGTCAATCTCATCCCACAGGGCACACCAGAATGCCTCTGTCTCAATTCCAGACTTGGAAACTATGTGACGAAATCTTCATTGTAACATATTCAGTGGAATACCAAAGGGTGCATTATCACAATTACTGGAGAAGCCAAGATTTAATGGGCCATGGCGCATGAACTACCCTCTCACAGTATAGAGAGCTCAGAGCTGAGCCCTGGACAGGCCAGTGTGATAAAGCTTTTATTTCCACTGTTTGTGCTTCACTTGTTCTTGGGTAAACACAGACTTTCAGTTAATCTGGCACCTTTCAACAGTGCTTCATTCATTTAAAGATATAGATTTGCATTTGTACATTTAATTGAACCAACAAGGCATGCCAATGCCAAGACTAAATAATCTTCTTGCTCTAACCTTTGTTCTTCCACACCCCACTCCCTCCGTACTGTTCAATATCTTCTCTTTTTGCGTCACATTTATAAGACTAAAGGTTACCTCTTAGGTTTGCAAAGCGCATATTAAATAAATAGTCAGAAAAACAAGTTCAGTTCACCTTTAGCTGACAGGCATGGAAAGATCTTGTTCCCTATACTGGAGCAAATCCTGCTCACCTAACTTGACTTCAATGGGACCTATTGCTTGAGTTAGTAGAGTGGGATTTATCCCATTGTCCCCTCCTATGTGTTGTTCATGCGTTACATGATGAATCAGTAACCAATTCAACTCACTATGAAGTGGTACTGATAAGAAACCACAAACTATGACAAGTGTTAGTACATATATATTGTGATAATCAAAAGGTCTTGCATTCACTGAGATAGAAGGCTACCAGGACATTAAGGGCCAGATCTTCAGCTGATGTAAATCAGGGTATCTTCACAGATTTATAGAGCTTTAACTCAACAGAGCTACGCAGACTTACACCAGTGTCTGTTTAGCTCGAAGGGTGTGTGAAGGCTAAAAACCAAGAAATTAACAGTACCCGTAAAAAGGTTTGTTTTAAAATAAATAAAATGAATGAACCCTTAGCTAAAAATATAAATTTAACTGATTTTCTGTGTTCTCAGCGTTAAAACGGTGAACACATTATTTTGAATAAAGCATTGCTTCTGTATTAATATAAATGCCACAGAAATATTCTGGCAATTAATCAAGAGAACAAACTGGTTAATTTATCATACTAAAAGTATAAGAATCTTCCTAGAAGATCTAAAAAAAAATTTATTCCAAATATGCCATAGCAATTTCACTATTTATCAGTAGATTTCTCTTTATATTTTGCATCAAATTCAAATTGTTATGCAACTTATACTTTTTTTTTTTTAAAGAATTTAAAGAAATCTTCTGATTAATCAAGTTCCATTAGGTTTCAGAGTAGCAGCCGTGTTAGTCTGTATCCGCAAGTTCCATTAGCAGCACAATAACCCGGTATTCTATCAAAACATGCTTATACATTTACTTATTCCTTTGATTTCAAAATAGTGGCTATTTTCAGGTCATCCTTTGTAAAAATATTAACCCAATAATGCTGAAGTGCCCATTGCCAATCCATCCCATTGCCTGAGGGTGCTCAGGATTGCAGAGCTTAACCTTTAAAATATTAAAGTGGCCACAGTTCACTGTTATTAGTGTGTATTAGCAAGTGAGGTATTGCCTAGAGCAGCATACATCTGTTCCTAGCCATAAAATGGGATTTGCTGCATGCTAAAGGCAACTTCTACTCGGATATTAAACATACCCAATGGATAGTGTGAGACTTCCTGCACTTTTGCTGCACTGCCTGGATTGGCTCCTGCATGGGTTATCTAATGTGTAAATGCCAGTTTCCACCCAAGGGCAATTTACTTTACACACTGTACTTTTACAAATTGACTGTTTTCCATTCAGGCCTTATACAACATGACCTTTTATACCAAAGCTTGTTTTTCCTTTTTCAGTACTATATTTTGAATAATCCTATTGCCTACCACCTCTGTTTCCCTAACCAAGACTAAAAATGAGGATAGTGTATTATGCTTTACAATTGTGAATGCTGAAAACAGATCTTTAAATATTGGGGTTTTGATCTACTAACAATACAAGACCAAATCTAAGTCCCATTGAAATCAAATGGGACTAGGATTTGTCTTACGGTGTTTTGAACTACAATATCACCAATACTCCACCTTGAATATGCTGAAGAAGGTTTGTAGTTTAACTGAGCTTTGGTTATGGATGTTATTTTAAATGAATATAGCTCCCTCTTCTGGTTGAAAGCCAGAATCAGTAACTGTAGGAACTGAAAAAAACAACAGGGATATTTTCCTTCCCGTATGTGCTCACATAATTCCTATTACACTTAAAACAATAATAGAATGAAAGTAAATTAATTTATAATCAGCATGTTCCTCACTTTCTTATAGAAAAATGTTATGAGTAAACCAAATTCTGAAATTAATTAACTAGGAAAAACTAAAATTGGCTTTGAAGAGCAGAAGAACTCAGAGACTACACAATTATCAAGCGTCCAATAGGTTAGTGTCAGGAAAACTCAGTAAACTGTGGCTATTTTATTTTATGTTGTTGCTGTTGTTAAATGAGCGCTGAAATGCCAGAAACATTCTGTTTTTAAATTATGAAGAATATTCTTCTTAAGAAACTACCAGTAAAAACAAACTGTCTGTACATCTGTATATTTGGAGCAAATAAAAAGGAACATATTTAACATGAAGAATTAAGGGGCCAAATCCTTATCTCAGTAAACATATTTGTAATCCCATGAACGAGTATAAGGTTGCAAAGTTGTAAATACGGACATTTGGCCCACTGAAGGATGGAATTTAATGAGGTCCAGGTGCATTAAGCTAAACTTCTAAAGAAATTGGTCAGTCATTATCAGTGATAATAACTATCATTAAAGTCACTGAGTTTCTACATGCATGAGGACTATGTGATGTAGCTCTAATGAGGAGGTAGGAAGTAGTGTAAATAGACTATCTAACAGAGAAAAAAGCAAGATGGATGGATGAGCAGGCTTCATCTTGTTTTTAGGGTGTTTAATGTTCAAAGGGATGCATTTAAATATGCAGCTATTCCATGACAACATACAACATGCTGAAACCTGAAAGAATGTAATATTTAAACAAAAAGTGAATATAACTCAATTTCAAGTCAGGGAACTTCAACGGAAATAGTGAGTCTGCCTCATTATGTGCTACTTTTTAATTAAAGCACAGATAGCTGAGTTACTGGATGCAAGGACATAAATGTTGCAATTGCAAAAAGATAATTTAGCCTCTTTTAGCTCATATTTTAACACTTCATTTACTGCTAAACAACATCTATTTTTGAATGACCTCAATGCTTCTGCATCAACAGACTTTCCAGTGGCTCAAGGCTATTGCACAGATTTATCACTTCTTTGATAGAAAAGTGTTTCCAAGCTGCAGGCAGCACATTATGCTGCCATGTGTAAGACCCAAGTTCAAGAGCAAACCCAGGACTCCCACTCCTTGGTAAGGACCAGGCACATTGCAGATGTCACATGCTGGCTATCTGGAAATGCTGACCACGCAGGTTTTAGAAGCATTACCTGCTAGTTGATTAATGGAGCAGCATTAATATCAGCCTTGGTGAAGGCTACATATTCAGTTCCCTAGCTGGAGACAGAGTGCCAGAACAGTGATAACAGCTGGAGAGAAGTACAGGCAGCCAGGAAAGGAAGGAGAAGGAGTAAAAACAGGAGCCTCCATAATGATGGAGTCAGTTTAGTCCACACTGGAATGTCTTGGAGCGATAAGTCTCTCTCTATAGATAGGGAGCAAGAAATGCTGAATTTTAAAAAATATTTACAAGGGACCTTTTCTGGAATTTACTTTAATTTCCAGTTTTATTCCCTGCTACTGTTACTGGTCCTGAATGAACCTAAAAAAAGTATACAGCATTATCTGTTTTGTTTTGAATTTTCAAATGAACACCAAGTTTGAACACATATCTGAGCGAGGGGGACGCAACCAACCACACCCTCTCCCTGAAATTTGAGGAAGTTCAAACCATGGAGACATAACCGCTCTCTGTACTTCAGCACTTCTGCCTCCAGATGGAACAGACAAGTTCAGAGTCACATGAAGATGACAAAGATTTCACAAAAAGACTTAGTCAAACTTTTTCAAACCTGAATAAATAAATAAAAGATTTGGTTTGAGTTTTAGGTAAAGATCCAGTTTGTTTCATATTTTATCCTTGTTCTCTCATCCATGACTTGTGTATACACAAAGAACTAATGCAAGGAAGTTGTAATAAGAATGATAAAATACAACTCAGTTTATGATAACAATCAAATTGTTTTCTGGTAGTTCACCCTTCTCCCCTTTTTTTAAACTTACAGTGTCTACTAGTTTATGCTAAAAATTCATTGTAAAGCAATAATAGCGTGGCTCACTTAAAAACTCATTAATATAACTTGTTTTCCCATTATTAGCACCATCTGAGCCTGTTGAAAGTCTTAACCAGGGCTTTAATTTCTCCACAGAGGGCTTTAAATTAATTAGTGGTTTACATGCTAACAAAGAATCTGATACATTCATAAATCAATCTAATGCAGGAGGATTACAGAAGGGTGGAAACCTATTCAGTGGGGACCTTATATTCAGTTAATATGGTGTGTTTCTAACAAAAGGGTGCAGGTGTGAAATAGATGGATACAAGGAAGAAGCCATGATAATCACTTTGCATTACTTAAATCCACAGCAGGAAACATGGTAAATCAGAGCCTAAGGCCCACCCTAAGTGAGACCCATGTAGACATAAAAGACAATATCGTACCACTTTAACTTTCATAAATTGATTGAGTACTAGGATTTATTCTGTGTGGGTTACTGGTTAATGAACTAAAGAAAAGTTGGTAAGAATTATAGTACTTAGATGCAGGAAACTAATAAAAATGACTAGTACTAATAAAAATGACTAGTAAACAAATATATTATAGTGCACATATATACAAAGAGACACAAAAGTGTTTGAAGTTTTACTTGTCTTTGAATATGAACGTGAGTCAGACTGTGGTGCATTTTGTATAGTTTTAGTACACTCTAGGTTTTCAATTCCAAAACAACTGTTTTACAATTAGAACATTGCTGCAGTGACACACAGCTGAGAAGGCATTTTCATTGCAAGTTCCTGATTCAGGCACTCAATGTTCAAGAAATTTAGTCTTGTGCTGAACCCGAAGAGATGTTTTCTTATTTTTGGTGTTTGATGAAAGTTTGGTAAAATATTATTTGGTTATTTTTAAGTTACATGAGTCCGAGGAAACAACTTCTTTGATTATTTCAGATGTTTCCATATACTTCTGTGTTCTGGAATAAACTTTTACTTGGATTATTTTTAAAGCTCCTAAATTTGAAAATAAAAATTCTGCCATCACAGATATTTACACATTTCTCATTGGCTTCAATGAGAGATGCACATATTTGAGGGTATAATGTAGCTTTTAGTCTTTGGTGAAGGAAAATGCCTTTGACATCTTAATTTTTTTTTAACTCAAGACTTTAAATGTGCATGGTTAAGAATTATGTAGTAAGGGCAGTAAATGAAGCCTGGAGATCTAGTCATGGTTTCAGTTTCTAGATAAATTTTAAGGGCCTTTTCTAGAGGATCTCTGGACATTCGGACAACTTTCCAGAGCTCTGCCTGGAATTCTCTGCGCTGTGCTGACTGACTGTTTGTTTCAACTCTCTTGCTTCCCATCCCTTAGTCTTTTCACCTTAGCTTCACACAACACCTTCCCCACTTCTTCCTTGCCCAGTCCTCCTCGCTCCCTTCCCTTCCTTTTAGTTTATCCCCTCTTACGTAAACCCACCCACCTCAAACAAACGAACATATGGAATTAATGTTTGCTACCATCAAGTAGTTCACTCTACTTCTGTGTTCCACCCTTTCCCCTACCCTAACCTGCGTCTGTCTTGTCTGTTTAGATTGTAGGCTCTTCTAGGCTGGGACCATCCACTATACTGTTTGTACAGTGCTTAGCACAATGGGGCCTCCTTTCTTGGTTGTCCCTGAGGCATTATTGTAATAAACATAATTAATAATAAAGTATCTATGCAATTTGACAGTTCTACAAATCAAAAATTATTTGTGAAGATGGTCCAGTAAAAAAACTGTGAACAATAAATAAATCTAAGCAAATCAAACTCTTCACAGATAAGTTTAGCCTATTTTTCCATTTCATATGTATCAAATAATGTATTCTCTACATTCACTGAACTCTAGTTGTGACACATCAGTTTTTATAAAATTCTTGTGTAAAAATGTATTTATTATATCAGTAAAATGTATTTTTTGGAAGAGACGATTTATCTTGAAGGGAAAAAAAAATCTTCATTTTAATCCTTTCACCTCAGCATTTCCTGGTATATCTACTGCCAGGAATAAATTGAACACTGAGATAGTGTAACTCTGGGAGCCAAGGACTTACAAAAATGCATTTCCTATGTGAGTCTGATAGCTTGGTATCATATATTGTTTCCTCCTGATCTCTTCTCTCGCAAAAAGATGGATACCTCACCATGAGTGGCACTCAACAGTCTCTCCTCGTAAAGATGCATTTCATTATTGCTTACCACATGTGTTATTTATACAGATGTGTATAACTCATATTTAGAGCAAAGATATCACAGCTTAAATAGGATCTAAAACACATGCTTAATGTTTACTTTTAATTATTGCTCTTTCTGAATAATCCCCACTGCAGCGATTCCTGTAATGGTGGGTGGACGAGATAGCGCAACAGGTCTTTCCTGTCTATAATTCCTTGGGCTGTACATAGGAGACAACAGCTGGTCATAAGTTATGGCTGAAATTAACTAGCATCCCCCTGTGTAGGGAAGCAAATCCAAATAGCGTAGATTTTTCTACCTGGCGTATGATAAGCATGCTCTGGAATCACATGTACTCAAAAAGTATGTATGTCTAGAAGGTTAATATTACTTATTTAAAGAGCCTAGAATTATCCCACAAGAAGTACTTCACATTTAAGATACTGCATTAGTTCTATGCCTACAAGGAAAA